>NC_090847.1:14710000-15422500 GCF_024217435.2 Syngnathus scovelli
CGAAATGGGAAAAATGTGGAACCTCATTTGATTCCAAAGCATCCGTCTCTCTTAACGGCATAGCAGGGATTTCACGGGCGGGTCGACATCTGTCCTCCCGCCACACTTAAAAGGGCACAAATGTACTGCCCGTCAGAGTCAATTAAGCAAATGATGCATTCCCACCTCCTCCAAGTGAGAGGGAATGGGCGCTTCCTCCAACATGGCATGTGACATATAACATATATATATATATATATATATATATATATATATATATATATATATATATATATATATATATATATATATATATATATATATATATATATATATATATATATATATATATATATATATAAAGCAACTTTAGATGCTGAGCAACACTGCTTCTCCACCATTGGGTCACATACACAAGGTCATTTGATTAATAAAATAACAATCTTAGGATGGCGTACATAAAATTGTTCACAGTTACTTGGGTTTGAAAAATGACCTATGATACTGAGCCACATGCTGTTTCACCACTATTGCATCACATGTATTACACAAGACTGTCCAAGTAACACAGCAGCTGCTGTCACACTTCAACTTTGAGTTGCTTGTTGAGGACAAATGTAAACCTTAACGAAGTCTGGTCCATCGGTAGGTCTGATTCTGCTGAACTGCTATTGGAGGAAGTGAAGCAGTGTCTGTCTCCTGGCTGCGAATGTTTTGTCGCTAATGAGCGTTGACAATTCCAAAGTGGTGCTGTTTCTTCTCCTTCGTCAGCCTCTTGAATGCAACACACACACATTCACACTCATTCTCTCTCCAGTGGAACCAGATGTCCTTTTGCCAGAGGCACAACTTTCAAGTTGACAAAGTCCCCCCAGAGAACGGCTATAGGGTTGGGGGGGAGGCGTGCAGGGTGTGGGGGATTGGTCTAACAGCAGAATTTGTGACTAATAGCCAGTTTGATGTGACAGCACCCCGCCGTCTAGGGAAATTGAAGCGCTGTCGCCACATCGATAGCTTTTGTGTGTCGCTCAGTTGTAGGTTATTGTCAGGGGCCGTGCACGGTGGTGGGCGGGCAGCAACTTTTTTATTGCGCCCATCGATCAGGGGCTCCGGCGGTGTCCCGCTGTGGCTAATTTGCTTGTTAACATAAATTTGTCAAAGTGGCGGAGGGGAGGTTGTTTTAGTGTCACCTCCAACATCATTCGTTGGCACTGCTTCCTCTTCGTTCCACTCTCCACCAATAAACACAACTATCTATTAAGACCTTTGGTGACATTTAATCAATGGCGACAACCCGCCACACGCCACTCCACTCGGCCTCCACAATTTAAAAGTTAACAGATTTACCTGAATTTGTTTATATAAATGTTGTTTTAAAACTGAAAATGTGTTAACCCAAAATGTTTTAACAAATGATTGCTGGGGGTTTTATCTCATAAGATGCCTTCCAGTGCGATCTCTCATTTTCATTTCATGTCCATATGAATATTTTCACTTCGATAATGTACCTGCATGAAATACCTCGACACCACAGCAAAATCATAAAACAGCAGTAAAAACCTGTGGCATTAGAGCTGACAGCGAAACAACTTGCATTATGTTTTATTTGTATTTAATTAAAAAATAGAAAAAGTGTTGTTGTTTTACGAGGCAGTGATATTAACACCAGTGGCGGTGCATTTTCGCCTTTAATCCTCTGGGTTAGCCATTAAATGGGCGAAATATGACTATAAATGACAACACATGGCCCCGTCAGAGGGGGGTGGGGCTGCTTTCTTTTCTCTTAACTAACAACAGACGGAGCATGAGTGTGTGCACATGTATATTAAATTCTTTGACGCTAATCCGGGTTCGGCCGTTTCGCGTCCAGACGGAGTTTAGGGCAGCAAAATTATTAATAATGCATCGAAAGGCTTTAAAGGGCCCAGCTTGTTGCTCTAGTTGTTATTTTGTAAGCGGCCAATGACGAAGCAGGTGACAGTTGATTTTATGAGATCTTGAGCCTCGCCAAAGCCTTGGGAACACCCCTGCTTTAAGGTTTCATCATGCACCGGGGAGGAAGCGCAGAACCAGATAATGAATGTTTGGAATATTCTCACGCGTGCTTGAGCGCAGCCTCAGGAGCCTCCCATCGTGCCCACGTGCTCCTTCTGCTCATCTTTAGCTCACGCCGGAACGTCATCGTTTTCTTGGCCTGCTCTACGCACCCATTTTCCCAGCGTGCTGTGACTGTGCTCTGAAAGGAAAAAAACAGGCAGGCACCAGACTAGCTAAGGGAAGAAAAACTAAAGGAAAAATAAAACACTTGACATTAGCGTCAATCAATTTCTGTGGAAATGTCCAGAGGTGGGCACATCATCCGTCAGCGACCTGGGTACCCTTTCATCATCGTCCGTTAGTTTTTATTAATAATTTAATTGTCCCTCCGTCCCTGTCCGTTCTTGTCATTAAAAACAGATTCTGTCACTGGTTCTGTCTTTCTATCCATTGTCAATGGTAGAGTGCATATGTCAGAGTATCTACACCATACAATGGCTGCCAAAGAGCCTCACATTTATTGTTTATTATAATGTATGTATTTTTACATTTGACCTATTTCCTGCCTAAAATGTCTTTTTATTTTATTATTTTTCACAAAACGCATCAAATTAACCACATCACCTGAATGAATTGTCCAGCTAAAGATGGTACATGCACCCATGTGTGAATATACGTATGTGTATGAAGGGTAAACACTGACTAATTAAGCACCAGGCCTAAAGGCACGTTGTGTCCTCAGCCTTACCTCACCCACCCGATGATAACCCTGACCTTCAGCCCACCTTTCTACCCCTTCAAATATAACCTTTTACACCCATTGGCACCCTTCATCCTGCCCGCCTGCTGCCTCGGAGGCACATCTGCTTTGGCATGCCTCCCCTCAACAAGAAAGAGGACTTCTGCATCGGACTGCTTTGAATATTCCCTACTCAGAGTTTGCCGCAGTGTAGCCAACTTTCTCCTCAATCTTGGTCATAAGTCTTTGAGGGATTTTTGTGTGTCCTTTTAGGATAGGAACTCCCACCCAATTTTGGTTCTGGTGACTAATTACACCTCATGCCAGAATCCTAACAATGAGACTATATCTTTCTAGCTACTGTGTGATTTTTACGTCCTTGGTCCACAAAATGGGCATACATATGGGACTAGACCATGCCCCTTAAAGACACACTTTCATCCTTTTCTTTATTCTTTTCGGCCTGTCCCCAAGTACATAAGTTGCATTTCATAAAATTTCTTACATTCTATTTTATTATATGAATTATTATATTATGTATGAATTAAATATGTCCGTCTCACAGTTAGGAGGGTGCGGGTTCGATTCCACCTCTGGCCCTCCCTGTGTGGAGTTTGTATGTTCTCCGCATGTCCGCGTGGGTTTTCTCCGGGCACTCCAGTTTCCTCCCACATGCCAAAAACATGCTTGGTAGGCCGACTGAGCACTCCAAATTGTCCTTAGGTGTGAGTGTGAGTGCGGATGGTTGTTCGTCTCTGTGTGCCCTGCGATTAGCTGGCAACCAGTTCAGGGTGTCCCCCGCCTACGGCTGGGATAGGCTCCTACATGCTCGCGACCTCCGTGAGGACAAGGCGGTACTGAAAATGGATGGATGGATGGATGGATGGATGGATGGATGGATGGATGGATGGATGGATGGATGGATGGATGGATGGATGGATGGATGGATGGATGGATGGATGGATGGATGGATGGACCCCAGCCGTAATTAGGTGGGGTTCACTGTAAAAAATATATATATTTAAATAATAAACCTGCAGGGTTTGATTCCGGCTTTGGGTTTTCTATGTGGAGTTTGCATGTTCTCCCCGTGCCTGCGTGGGTTTCCTCCAGGTGCTCCGGTTTCCTCCCACATTCCAAAGACATGCGTGGTAGGCCAACTGAGGACTCCAAGGTGTGAGTGTGAATGTTTATTTTTTTTGTCTACGTGTGCCCAGCGGTTGGATAGCGACCTGTTCAAGGTGTACCCTGCCGGCCACCCTAAGACTGCTGGGATGGGATAGGCTCCAACACGCCCGCAACCCTCGTGAGGATAAGCAGTTCAGAAAATGGATGGATGGATAAAAAATAGACACATTCATAAAGGAAACTTGAACTGAACTGTCAAAGACCACGCAGTAGTATTCCGGGAGCCACTGAGTGGTGTCAAAGGCGGTGGTTTTGTTGATGCATGGGCCCATCACCCCCCACCTCTCCACAAAAACACACTTTTCATCCTGGCCCTCGGAAACACTCCCCTGCGGCTTCAGGCTTTACTTCTTTTGTGGCCTAAATCTGTGGCCCCCGCAGCTAGTGTGCTCACCGCCTGCGCTGGGTGGTCGCCAATAAGAAAAGGCAGCAAGGGAAGAGGGTTTAAAAAAAAAAGACAGTGAGAATACCGCAGCATTAAGCACTCATTGTGTCAAGAGCATCCCGTTTTTCAATCCAGATGCTCTATTTGGAACTTGTTGGGCTTTAAAGGGCACAGAGAGAGAGACAAGAGTGGCTTTCTGGTCCCGTGTTCAGCCTCCAAGAATGTAATGAAAGCAAAACAGGAGAAAATTCCCACATTATTAAATAAAACATGTTGGGAGGCCGGCGGCCAAACATTGTCACGCTAAGAGCAGGAGGCGCAGCACACAGCCTGTTGTCTTCTAACACAAGTCATTATTCATACAGTAAGACTGTGTGAAAAGTGCCAACTCAATGATACAATCAAATTAAGTAAAACAATATTTAACAATGTATAACAGCTTTAATCTTTTGTGGGAGGAAAGTGCCACATATATAGTTGTTTTCTTTTTAGTAAACACATGATGTGGTCAAGTGTAAAATGTACAGTGTACAATTAAATAAAAACAACAATAACGTTCTAATAATCTTTAATCATTTCTTTTTAGGAAAGTGCAACATCATTTTGTCAACTTTTTCAACAAAGTAAACTACAGTATGCAGACAAGTGCAACAGAAGAAGTAAGATCAATGTCAACTAAAAATTTTATAAAATACAACTGATTAAACATTTTCTTTTTAGGAAAGTACAGCAACAATGTTTTGTCTTCTATTTTGAAAGTGAACAGAAAGAAAAAGGAACAAAATATTCCAAAGCATACCCCATGAATATTTCACTAAGGTTGAAAAAAAATCATATATATAAAAAAAAGTGATTTTAGTGTATTATTACCTTACGGACTCAGTTTTTACATGTTCCAATATTTTTTTTCTTTACCCGGTCAATAATGTAACAACCAGCCAATAATGCAAAAAGTTATTGTGATAAGTTTGGGACTTTTATTCCATAATTGGTCAGTTATTACATTTGAGTCTTAAAACAGGGCAAATTTGAGGGTCGTTATTATGCTATGGGATTTTTTTATGTTCTGTGGTGTTATATGATCTACAGTATAAAGTGCAACAGGAAAGTGTAACAATAATAAACTGTCTTCTATCTAGGACAAAACTGACAGACAAGTCCAACAGGAACAGTTTCACCATTTTGAATATAATTGCTATATAGCAACTTTTTATTGTTTTTATTTTTGGATGAAACATCTGTAATTTGTCTTTTTATAATGAAATGCACATGTCAGCAACAGTGGGTTTTATGAAACAGATCAAAAATTGACTTTGGCTATTATTTGAGGAAGGTGGCGATATTTAGGAAAGTACAGATTTTGGTCTTTTCTTAGGGAATACACAATAGAAACAAGTGTATTGGTCTGACCAGTAAGACATACCTCACTATAAAAGCAGGTCACCCTCATGTCGAAATCCGTTAAATTCCAGCATGAAATGGACAGATGCCACGCTGCAGAAAGAAAAAAACAGGATGCAGACGAGGGGAACAACCTCCGCTACCTACCTCCCACAACACCTTTTCTTGGGATTTACTTTGAATATGAAGGGATTGAAGCAGCACCTGCTGGATCGACAGACACTCTGCTACTATATTAAAAAAGCTCATACAGCCCGAGTATTAAGATCCAAAGAAGGGAGGCAGGCGGCGACGGGAGGATGCCACCGCCACTATCTCCTGCAAAATGGACGTGACGGAAATCCGCGGTCAAAGGATCCCGAGTCCCACGGCAAGAGAGGCCCTATTGACACTGAGATGATGCGCTGAGGCTGCGCATCTTTACTTATTTATTTTAATAAAGTTATTGATTTTAAATCACAGACTAGGCCTTTTGCAAAGAAGTGCCGGAATTTGTATGATGTGTTGAACGGGACAGAAAATTAGTCGCCGGTGACCTCTTGAAGGGGATTCGACACAAACACTGATAACGCGATAAATTACGTGGATAATAACATGTACATGTACTAACCACAACAGGAAGGGACTCTAAAGAAAATGTTGCTGCAGAACTTAATTTTTAATTCATGGTTTGGTTCACACTGCGATTTAGAAGAGAGCATGCAAAACATCCACACTTTTCTTTTGTGTGATGGCATTATTTCAAATGAACATCTAAACTGTAAACTTCCAGCAACAGTATACAACATGGGCGGCAGTGGTTAACACACGCGCCTCACTTTTAATAGGGTGTGGGATGTGAATATGAGTTTAAATGGCTTATATTTGATAGGCAGTCACGCCTGTTCAGCATAACAGCGAGTGCATCTTGATTTTTCAGCAAGTCTGGTTTAGCTTGTTTGGGACTTTAGGAGACCAGAAAATTGTGTTGCACACTCCTGCCGCATCTGGCATTTTGGTGACCAAAAGTATACTGGATTTTAAATTAGCTAAAAGCAAGTATAAATTGTGGCGCGGGTGGTGTAATGCTTTTTCTGAGGGTTTGATTGAGGCACAGGCGGACAGATTCTGAGCTTTGAGGACGTATATTTCCTTCATTAATATGCTAATAGCGCGGGACAATCCCTCTGAATCAATGTAGAAATCCACTCATTGCAAGAATTGCTTTTCTCAGCATCTTCAAAATATTTACCAGAATACCAAAAGAAACAAAACTCCGCCTTTGCACTAGACTTGCACTTAGTACAAAAAGAGCATCTATGATTAGATGGTGACCAGTTCAAGGTGTATCCTGCTTCTTGTCCAAAGTCACCTAGGATAGGCTCCATCTCACCTATGATGATCCCCGTGCGCACCAGAAAATAAATGGATGGATGGATGGATGGATGGATGGATGGATGGATGGATGGATGGATGGATGGATGGATGGATGGATGGATGGATGGATGGATGGATGGATGGATGGATGGATGGTCTTCTTTTTAGAAAGTACAAAATAAATAGCATTTTGTTTTGGGGAAAGTGCACCATCGATTGATTTACATTATATTTTAATTTTAAGGAACAACAGTTACGTGCTAACCTCGTCCTGCTCATAAAAATCCTTGCACACAATCTGTAATGCTGTTACAATAATTGACATAGAATCTCTTGTGCAATGGCGCATTACCAATGAGATAGCCAAGACAGCCAATGGCGCTACGCTACATATCGCAGCCTTCAGATCAGCACTTAGTAGGTTAGTATCAAGTCAGCATTTAGCTAACAAAGTCACTGTCATGAGCTCCCGTCCAGTCCTCAAGCTTTATGGGCCTTGCAGCTGCGCCCGCAGTATTGATTGCTGAGAAAACCATTCAAATGCATTCATATGTGGGTTTGTTTTTTTGTTTTTTAATGAAGTGATGAATTCTAGGTCAGCGTTCCTGGCGCCAAGCCGCTGGGAGACTAACGCTGTGCCTATTCCCGCATCCAGACGCCACGATTTGATACGCGGGCGGCAATAAAAAAGGGGGAACCGGATATATTGTTAACGGCCCAGCACTTTAAATATCATGAAGTGTATGCTGAGAATCCTTATGGTTGATTTTTTTTCCCTCTCTTGCGTAGGCTTTGATAACAAAATGAAAGCGAGACAAGGGTCCAAATACTGTAAATCAAACATCTGGGCAGCTGCAAGGAAAGTGAAAAAGATTGATTTTATGAGGCTGCCACGCTGTAAGAAATATCCTTGTAGACTTTTATACGGGTGTTTTATTAAGTCTCAGTTTTGATATGAATTACCTTTTAAAAATGAGTGCGGTGAAGGTTTTTAAAGTAGGGATGTTTGGCCTTAACACAGCAAAAAAAGAAAATAAGTTCATTCTACTTTTGAACAAATTTGCATCAAAGTATATGTTCCTTATTATGAAGTTATAAATAAATTGGATAAGTTGCTTTTACGTAATTCTAACAATCAAATCAATAACTTCTCTTTAAGGCTTAGTTAAAGGATAAGTTTTCACCAAAATTTATCTTCTAGATGAAATATAAAGATTTTTTATTTTTTCAAATAATTCTAAATGGATATATTTAATTATGTATTACAGTATACCTACTTTAATAGATTTTATATTTCTTGTATTTTGAAGTTGCCAATGCACTGCGCCACAGCGCAAGACTACTTTTTATAGTGTAAAATAACATTGTTCTTCGTGTGGTGAACTCTGGGACCCTTGTAGCCATCGCAACAGGTGGCGAGACGGCAACTTTGGCGGCAAGACGGCAAACTGAGACAAGAGGACGTGGGAGAAATGGCTCGACGGAGGTAACCTGATCCGCCATAGAACTGGAGAACCTCTGTCCACTGAGCGTCCATTTTCTCCCAACCCAACTTTTTTCCACTGAGCGCTTTTTGAGTGGAGCTCACCCCACTTAAGCGCAGCCACCAAGTTCTTGGTTGTTCTGCTGAGCCTCTCTTGTCAGTGGAACCACAAGCTTCATCAATCATGAGAGACACTGGGAGATGGGCCAACAGAGCCCCGGAACGCGCACGCACGCACTGATGACTACAATACATTATGTAGGATGAAGACCATAAAGGGAAACCTTCAAAGACAAACCAGAGATGATGGCCAGCAACTGGGTCAACAACAAGTCAAATGGGTTGCTTCCATAGGGTGGTTGGGCCAGTGTAGGTAGCACATCTACTCGGGTGTTCAGATCGGCTCGGGGTCCTTATACTTTTGATGACGTTAAAGTTTTTGCAACTTCTGAAAACAATTCTAGAAAATCTTATCCATGGTGTACAATCCTGGAGTGTTTATCAATTAGACCAAATAAGTTTCATTATTTATGTTTGAAAAAAAAAAACGTAGTTATTGTGATATTATTTTAATCAGGCAATTTCCTACCATCCACTCGAAACATCTACCATACAACCCACACCACTATTACAAACTGACACGACCACCTGTGCCTGCAAAGTTTACATTTTCCTTTTAAAGCGCCGAAAGCATCAATAAATCAAATATTCACCTACTGCACATTGAAGTTTTCTTTGCAAAAATCATCCGTGTTCGAACTACAATCCCATTTTCACAAAACAGACCAACCACAATCTTAAACGTCATCTTCCAGCAAATCATATAGTGTGAATTCAGTGGTCCACAGATACATCGTGACTCGACTCTGTTATTCTTGTTTTTGCAAAGAAAATTGTTGTGCGGCCATTATCTTTGGTTTGCATTCATCTGATAGCAAGTAACAGTTTGTCCGAGAGTTCTTAAGAAACACTCCCAGTTGAAGTCAAACTTAAACATTAACATTAAACAAAGAATTATAGTTTTTTTTATTTATAACTGCCAGACAAATTTGTCAGCTTAATGCTACCAAACAATTCAAATCGCCATAAATTGTCATGGTACGGATGGAGCAGGGCGACCAAATGCAGCTTGGACCAGGGTTTATTCAGCAAAACAAACTAGTAGACTCGGCAAACTGTCATGACTTAACACAACAACAAACCGACAGGGACGCGAAACAAAGGACGTGAAGACATTAAAACAACAGGAACCAAAAAGACATCAAGACAACAATGATCCGACGGGGCGTGAGGGGCAGACAGGACTTATATACACGACAGGTAACAAGAGGCCGGTGAGAATAATCAAACTAATCATGGGCACACAGGAGGGGAGGGGCGAGCACACAGACAGAAACCATGACAACAGACACATAGTGGAACCGCTGTGGACGAGACGTGCCATAAATGGGATAGCAAAACCTGAGTCGTGGTGTTAGAACACAAAATGGTGGGCAAAGCATGTTGACAGATAATATAACAATACTCACAGGTATATATATTCTTAATCCTCTGTGAAGAAAGACTAATATTACTGCATCTATTTACATTTATGTTCTGTGTCGTATTGCTATTATGCCGTCAAGCAATATTAGGCACACACACCACAAGGAGCAGCAGAATATCCCCTAAGAAATGTCAAAAATCTAATCGATTCTTTTCATTTTGTTTCAAAATTTACTAGTGAGAGTTGACTACTTGGACTGGTATCAGTCTGAAAAAAAGTGCCATAGAATTCCTTAGTTTAGCTCGGCAACATCTATCTTCAAATATGTCTTTCCGTGTTTTCCAATAGGTTTTTCAGTGTGTTTTTAACGCTGTGATCGATACTGCAAAGCTTTCTGAAAAAGAAGAATACAGTGTTTTTAAGGGAGGTCTGATGCTCCTGTGTCTGCACTGTACAAGGTATTCTGTCTTCAGATTGCCTCTGACATTTGCTATCTGTTAAAGACATCTGGTTTAAGTATTAGCACTCATATTGGGGGTGGGGTTTGGCAGAGGGGTGGTGTCCTCGACAGGTCAGGAGGGATTTTTTTTTTCTCCTCTATATTTTCCTTTTTGGGAACGACTCACGTCATGTTTTCAAAAATCTCAGAACAGGTCATTATTTCTGGTTCTCCTCCTGGTACCGACCATCATTAAGAACAAGATGCTCAGGTGTTTGCATGAGGTAAACACGCACACACACACACACACGCACACACACACACACACGCACACACACACACACACACGGGTAGACATCAGTGAGACAGCTCCAGTGGGGTGCTCATTCCCTAGCTATGTGAAAAAAATTAATATGTGTGGATATCAAGGATATTGTCATTGAAACAGTCTGAAATGGCTGTCTTTGTGAAGAGCACATCAGTGCCAAAAAGCAATTCGGCTGCAAGTGGCTATCATCCTGAAACACACATCAATGAAGAGATCAAGAAATAAAACATTTTACACTAGCCTCAAAGTATGTTTATTCTTTGCGAGAACTTTTTAACATTGTTGAGCTTTTTTTAGGGGGTGGGTCAATTCCAGGGAACTGAAGCAAATATTTTATTATATAAATACATTATATATAAGAACATGACAATATCATCTCTTTTTTTTCAGAAAATTCTTAGTTTTGTTTCTTAAATTCACATTGTATACAGCAAGTAAGAATGTGAAAGAATTCCACCTACAAAGCTTCCACAATTGATGTCCTCGTATTGTTAAAAGAAAATATGATGTAACACGGTGGTAAACATGACCCTATCCCAGCTAAAAAGCAGAATAAATTTTTTTGGATACGTTTTGTTTAACCTATATTTCACTACAATAAAATAGTTATCATTCAAACTGATAAACTTTGTTGTTTTTAGCAAATCATTCACTTTAAATTTTTGGGCTGCAACACGCTACTAAAAAGCTAGGACAGGTTCATGTTTATAGGAGACGCAAAAAAAAAAAAAAAACGATGCATATATTTGGTCTCTCTCTATCCTACTATAAAACCAACAGTAACACGAGATAACGTAAATGAGTACAGCACTGTTCTCACACCAGATTAGAAATTGCTGTTTAAAAAGATCATTAACAAAGTGGCCTGGATACTCAAATGTGATCCGGTAGATTAGAACAGTTTGCTTTGGATTACGCGCTCAAGGACACTTGTGCATGCAGTGGCCCACTCAATCCACTCATACGTAGGTATTGAATGTGTTCAATGGAGACATACACCTGTACTTTTATATCTAGGCACAATTTGGAGGTGTGCCAAATATTCTTCCAAGGACGATGGACTACCTAAAAACCTAATGAACTGCAAAGGTTTTCCTGAGGAACTCCAGTCAAAATGATTTCTGACTGATTGTTACATTGCGTGTATTTAGTCGAGCATTGTTATGCAAATTCATCTTCCCGGCGTGCCAAATGGGAAATATATTCTCTATGAAATAGACAACAGTATTAGGAGAAAATCTATTATATAGAAAGTGAATGAAATGGAATCAGAATGCAGATATCAAGGACAATTCTCATAAGGACCTCGTGAATTTGGACATGGTGTTCTTGCACCAAGGTGAATGAGTTCTAGAAAATGAGTGGACCTCAAACACTTCCCTGAGGAACACCACTCAAATCACAAACAGATTGTCAGAATATCTTGATTTAATTTTCTTGCAACAAGCACAAGGAAGTTGGAGAACACTTAACGGACAACAAATACCTCCCTAAGAAACTCCATTTGAAATTGTGACTAGGTGGGAAGATTTCTCCAAGATGTTTGGTGTGTCTGTGTGACAATTGTCAGAGCCTTGAGAATCTTGGGAATCTTGATATTCTTGCGTTCATGATGAAGTTCTCAAAATCTTAATGGTTCATGAATATTTCCCTGAGGATCTCCATCCAAAATTTGCCAAATTGTTTCTTTGAGAGCTTTGTCATGCAAAATCACATATTGTGACATTTCTCTTGCAATTGAATCAGATGTGCTTGATATGGCTTGTTCTTCCACACCAAACGCAACAAAGCATGTGTTGTGTGGTATTGTGCCTCCTTGTCCAAGGCTAAAAATTCAAAATGCATTGTCAATTATCATAAAATGCAAAACATCTCATTCTGAATCAAATAAACCATTCACATTGTATGTTGATGAGACCGAAGAGAAGCTACTTTAAAAAAATATACTGAAAGTTTTGAAACGGGTCAGTTTGACCCACAGCATACGTAGCATTCCTGCTACGAGGAATGTCCCAATACCTTTGTTCAATGAAATGCATTTAAAAGACAGTATATATATATATATATTTTGCCCATCTCTAACACAGAGAACAAGGCCATATTTTTTACAAAACTTAGAAGTATAAAATCACCTGAAATCTATTTGATGTCACGGTCGGGTGGAGCATGGAGCAGGACGACCAAGTGCAGCTTGGACCAGGGTTTATTGGTGAACTCAAAAAAGGCAAACTAACTGACATGACTTAACAAAACCTAACAACGAGACTGACCAAAAAGACGTGAAACAAAAAGACAGGGTGACATTACCAATGACATGAACAGGAACCAAAAAGACATCATGACATGAACACACAACATAAAGCCAACACCGAACAACCACAACCAATGATCCGACCGCGAGTGAGGGGCAGACAGGACTTATATACACGACAGGTAACGAGAGGCAGGTGGGAATAATCACACTGATCATGGGCACACAGGAGGGGAGGGGCGAGCACACAGACAGAAACCAAGACAACAGACACATAGTGGAGCAGTTGGGGACGAGACGTGACATTTATCTTATTCAAGTCAAATCAATTTTATTGATATAGCTTAATCACAAACATGTCTCAAAGGGCTTCACATGGCCACAGTTAACAATTATTCTCAACATCCCCTACTCTTATCTCCCAGGAGGGCAAGAAAAAACTCACAAAACCCCAACTGGGGAAAAATGGGAAACCTTGAGAACAGACCGCAGATGGGAGGACCCCCCCTTCCAAGACGACCAGGTTGTAATGGATGCAGAGTGAGCAACATTGAACACACGGTACAAAAACAATCCAAAGAAAAAGTAAACTAGATGTCCATAGTCAAAATGAAGAGCTGCAGGAAGATGCCCTCAGTTGTCATGACAGTGTCTGCAAGGGGGTAATCCGCCTCAGATCTCGTCCCAATCGGTTGCTTTAGAAACCACATAGCCATTTTCAGTTTGGGTGTCACTTCACCCCTAGCCCTTCCTTCCCGGTTGCACAAACTGCGGCCAAATCGGCCAGCACAGGTTAATTAAAGGCCATAGCATAGAATTTTGTTATTGTTGTTGTTTTTGTATGTTTTTAATCGTGTCTTGAATGAGGTAGCAGCTCTGACATTTATGGGTAGGGCATTTCAAAACGCTGGAGCCCAAATAGAGAATTCTCTTGACCCTGTGGACTTCTTTTTGGCTCTTGGGGGTCACTAAAAGACCGACGTTTTGCAAAGGAGGATTTCAGGATGGAACTTAGGGTATAACTAGGTCGACGCTAAGGAAGGCGCTAAGCCATGCAATATTTTGTAGGTTAGTAATAAGGCTATCCATCCATCCATCCATTTTCTGTACCGCTTTGTCCCCACGGGGGTCGCGGGCGTGCTGGAGCTTATCCCAGCCGTTGGACAGTAGGTGGGGGACACCCTGAACTGGTTGCCAGCCAATCGCAGGGCACACAGAGACGAATAACCATCCGCACTCGGACTCACACCTAGGGGCAATTTGGAGTGCTCAATCGGCCTACCAAGCATGTTTTTGGGGATGTGGGGGGAAACTGGAGTGCCTGGAGAAAACCCACACGGAAACGGGGAGAACATGCAAACTCCACACAGGGAGGGCCGGACGTGGAATCAAACCCGCACCCTCCTAACTGTGAGGCCGACGTGCTACCCAGTGCGCCGCCGAGCCGATAATAAGGCTAATAAGATGCAAATACTATTGTGCATATCTTGTCTTCCAGACAATCAGTGTCTCTTGTCTCAATGGCATCCCATTGTCTCAATGGCATTCCACCACAGATTCACATGGAATTAGTCTAAAACAAGTTTATTTTCTCTCACTCAAAGAGATTTTCCATCTTTCATCCTTGATCACAAACACACACACACACACGAGTGAGGATTATTCACTGATGTCCAAGTACAGTCAGTCACGATAGGAGGTACCCAGATAGTAGACGGTGTCGGCCCCCAAATCCAAGAAGGATTACGTGTGTGTGTGTGTGTGTGCGTGTGTGTGTGTGTGTGTGTGTGTGTGTGCGTGTGTGTGTGTGTGCGTGTGTGTGTGTGTGTGTGTGTGTGTGTGTGTGTGTGTGTGTGTGTGTGTGTGTGTGCGTGTGTGTGTGTGTGTGTGTGTGTGCGTGCGTCCGTGTGCGTCCGTGTGCATGTGTGTGTGTGTGTGTGCGTTTGTGTGTGCGTGTGTGCATGAATGCCTCTGTGTTGTCTGTAGCAGCATCTGGCAATAGTTAATTTCTTTGTGCAAGTTTGTCATCTGATCATATTTCTCACAATTTACATTATCAAATTAGAACGCTTGCTTTTGTTTTTAGGTTGGGAATAAGATAAAGGGGCAGGAGGGTCTAAAGGTTTTTCTCTGCTATAATGTAATGTGGTCAAATTGATGTAGAGTTCAACTCAACTTTTTTTGGGCACTTTGAATCTGTTGCTGCAATGTATATTGAGCTGTACATTTAGTAGAACTCAAGGATACAATAACAAAGATATTGAAAACAGTAAATAACAACAACTGAATGAAAGAAACTATTTGGAAAAGTTCAGCTAGGTGGTTAAGTTTGTCAAGTAGTAATAAGAAATATAAGATGTAAAGTAACAAGGCGATAATAAAGAAAAGTGAGGATTAAAATGAGTAAAGAGATCAAAGATAAAGAGATCAGAAATAAACACAAAACAGTGAAAAAAATGAATTATAAATCAAAAACTAAGAAAATACAAAAGCGAGACGGAAGAAATCTACAGTGGTACATAGCAGTGCACCCAATTTAAACAAGTCACTTTTAAGACCTGATTCTCAATTTTTCAGATTTTCCTGAGCAATTAATTATGCTGTGGTGTGGGTTGTATAAATATTTGAACTCAAGAGACCAAAAAGAAATTTTTAAAATAATAATATTAATAATAATAACAATAATAATAATAATACTAAAAAGGTGCAAATTCATGAGACAAAAGGAGATGAAGTGAAAGACTATTATAATGAGACAGTAGCAGTTTGGTCACACTGTTCTCCATCATTTTGGCACGTCGAGCCAATTAAAACACTATTTGCTAAAATTCAGCAGCCAGTTAGATTCAAATTCAATCAAAGTCGATAAGCACACATTTAGCACACACATACACACACAGTCGCAGCGTCTTCACAAATTTGACAAGTGGCCAAGAGTCCAATTTGAGAAACTTTTAATGATGTTTGCAGATATGGAAATTCAAATAGCCGACTCAGCGGACAAGATTGAAAGTGTGCGTGTTAAAATGGCGTGGTATTAATGCACACGAATGAGAGCAGAGGGGAAGACGTGCTTTTAATTTCAATGTTTATTGGTGGGCAAAAAGTGCTACAGTCTTGTATACACGTCACACTTGTCTGCATCCTTTGCCTTTGTTAACTAAAAAGAAGACAAACTATTAACGTGGCACTTTGCTAAAAGGGAAATATTTGATTAAGACGTAATATAATTTAATAATTCTGTATCTGATGTAAGACCTTTTTTTCAAATTTTATACCTTCTATTGTTGGTTTCTGAAAAAGAAGACAGTGTGTTGATGTCCCACTTTTTTAAAAGCAATTTTCCATCTGTTTTCTGTACCGCTTTGTCCCCACGGGGGTCGCGGGCATGCTGGAGCCTATCCCAGCTGGCATCGGGCAATAGGCGGAAGACGCCCTGAACCGGTTGCCAGCCAATCACAGGGCGAACAACCATCCGCACTCGCATTCACACAAATGGGCAATTTGGAGTGCTCAATCAGCCCACCATGCATGTTTTCAGGAATTGGGAGGAAACCGGAGTGCCCGGAGAAAACCCACGCGGGCACGGGGAGAACATGCAAACTTCACACAGGGAGGGTCGGAGGTGGAATCAAACCCACACCCTCTGAACTGTGAGGCATACGTGCTAACCAGTGCACCACCGTGCCGCCTTCAAGCAATTGAATGTTATTTATAATTGTATATAATTTTCAGTGCTTTAAATGGGCTGGTGCATAGCGGTACAATTTTAGCCTGTCACGTACTGGGATTTCAACTTCAACAATTTCAAAGCACGCTTAACATGTAAAATGTCTTTGACAAAATGTTCGAACCAAAAACATTTGAACGCAAATCCCAACCCCGTTGATTTGTGCCATATACAGTGTGCAGCTGCCTCAGACTGCGAATAAAAAACAAATAAAACGCTTTTAAACCAAAAAAAGAAGCAACTCCGCCAACAAAGAAGTGCCCAACTTGCATATGTGGGAGGAGAGTGTAGTGTTCAAATGAATGACCAATTGACTCAGTACAACTCTTGCAATAATATTATATTGCGCATAGTAACCAGATTAAATACCACCGGATAAATGAGTGGTTTAGAAGTAAAGGAAAAAAACAATCTCTCTAGTATTCGCCTTTAGGGGCATTTGGAAATGTTCTCAGAATACACACATTTGCTCAGACTGTTTACACACGATGTGCTGCTTTCTGAAATGAATGGGAGCAGAGCACAGTATTCCTCGACAGAATGAACTTCTAAATGCACCCCCAGTCCACCCCCCCAAAAAATATTGATGACAACCAATATGAAATTCTTATATCAGGATATAGTACGTTTCAGTCATATTGCCCAGTCAATGACGGATTTTTTTATTCATTATTCTTAATTCATTATTAATTATTATTATTCTAAAAAGAAAACTGACCATCAGTATGTCACGACTCGTCCCCGGTCGTGTTATATGTAGGTTGTCATGGTTTCTGTCCGTCTGTATACTCGCCCCTCCCTTCCTGTGTCAACTCACAATCCATGTACTAATCACAGTCACCTGCCTCTCGTTACCTGTCTCGTATTTAAGTCCTGTCTGCGTGTCACTCTATGTTGGATCATTGATGTCTCCTGTCTCGCGGCGCTGTCGGTCAGTTCTGTTTCAGTTATCCAGTCTGTCGGTCAGTCAAGTTATTATGGTGTTGGTTGTGTTTGGTTGTTATGTTAGTTTGTCTGTCTGTTCCCCTTCATCCTCCATTCCAACTCCCTTTTTCCTCAATAAACCCTGGTCCAAGCTGCATTTGGTCACCCTGCTCCATTCCGATCGTGACAGGGTAAATAATTTAAGTAATTTGGATTACCTCGAAATGAAAACAATGACAGATTTTTTTTAATTAATTATTCGAACTATTTTTAATGGACATGTTTGTGTCACCCGTATCCTAAAAAAAAAAAAAACTGAGCGTCAGTTTTGCTTTTCTGAAAGAAAAACAAAGTTGTTTCAACTCCATTGCCTCATAATGATATTAATGGTTTTTCGGCTGCCTAATGTGGGGAAACAATGCCCTTTTTGTTTCCCCACCCAGCGCAGCGGAAGAACACCTACAGTAAAAGGCATAGCTAAACACGCTAATGTCCTTTGATTGGTCAGCTGGGCGTCCTCTATTGTGTTGCTCTTCTTTGTTTGAATCCATCTTTGGTCTGCAGTGAAGTAGCAGAAGCACATCAGGTCTCTAAATGTGTCCTTGCCTTCTCCAGGACGACCCTCATGGATCTTCAAATGCATCTCGCCGACGTTTGATGTCGATGGCAGCGAGTGGTGGGGGGCTGGCGGCGTCTAATTGATTATGTGAGGCTCTGGTGGAGGTGGGGGGTGGGAGTCTCAGCGTTGTAAATGAGGTGATGTAAAGACCGCAAACCAGCTCCTCCATCGGTTGTTTTTCCTCCATCCTGATGCTTTAATAGCAGAAAAGATGTGGAAGTTGCATCCAAGGCGCAGGGGAGTGGGGGAGAGGTCATGGGAATGTTCCCTTGTTAAAGGCGGTGATCTCAAAGTGCTGCTGCTACTGCTGCCTCTTGGAAGTATTTCTAGGAAGAAAGAGAAACAGCATGAATCCACACCCTGATGATAACGGTGTACAAAATGACCTTGAAAAATATATATTTACATGGCACGTTTTACCAAAGGCTTTTGTTACCTGGGAGCTTTAGTAGGAGCTTACTTAATTCAACTTATCGCTACCATGACATCAATTATAGAACCCATCAATACTATAAAAAGACAACATAAGAGCATGCAATTGTAACGCAAACATCATCTGGAGCACGTCAGAATGTTTTTTTCTAATAACATGAGAAAAATGCAACATTTAAATACATAAATACACCATACTTGTCAGATGTTATTATTAAACGTGCAGATTTCAACATGTTTTTCTAATCAAATTTGTCCGTAACAAGTTTTGCTCTGACCATCCAATCGGTAGGACTAGGCTGAAGAATCTGAGATCTGATTGGTTAAAGAAATAGTCCCCGGTGTATATGAGTTTGACTCTTGTAAGATAAAGCAAAACATTCCCTAAAAACGTATGAATTTGACCAAAAAAAGAACAGGCGTCCGAATGGACTCAAGTGTTGAAAGTAGGTCTTACATAATCTGTCTGAAATCAATTGTTGCCCATTAATTTGCACATTTTCCTCGTGTTGATTGACAGCTTGAAATTGGTAACGTTAAGCATTTCATATGTTGGTGGGGCGCTGACATTTGTTTGCCCACCACGGCTATGTCAATATTGTCATAGCACCGGCTGGCTTCATATGAGGTGGCATTATACGCCATGCTGCGCTGTTTGTGCTGTGTTCCCATCTGTTTTTTTTCCCTCAACATCATTTATGATATATTGAAAAAAAGCAGCAGCAGCAGCACCTCAGTGTGTTTAATGCCGATATGATTGTCTTGCTCTGGGGGAGATCATGTATGTTCATAATAGGTGGCAGTCCAGTGCATGTGTGCAGAGAAAATAAATTATCTGCATGCTTTGCGGCAAACTGCACCTGACACTGCACTACACACTTTGAGCCATATTTTAATTTGTATGTGCGTGTGTGTTTGTGTGAATGCGTGTATTGGTCATATGCAAACACACACAAAAGACGCCCATCGTGCTTACCTCCTTTCGGCTGCTTATTTTGTTCCAGACCAACCCCAAAAGCAAATGTTTAGATTTACTCTGTCCCATCCCTGATGTTGCACTCACTAGCCCGTATGGATCTCCACCACTTGGGTCAACATTAGCTCGTGGGTGGCTAGCAAATCAATACTCAGCACTTCTTTTTCTTTCTGCACTCATTTTTTGTCACTCATTGTGCTTTTATGCTTATAAATAAATAATTTCACACCCAAATAGATTGGATGGTAACGGGATGGCAATACAAGCATGTTTTGCTCTCAAATGACAGCAATATTGTTGCTATTGTTGTTATCGGTTTGGCATTAAAACGTTGGTTGTTCCAGGTGTTTGGACTGGATCCAGGGTGTGGACGTTGATGCTGTAGGGAACACCATCTTCCATTACTTCAATTTATTGTAAATAAGACTTAAATAATGACTTTTATTTGGTAGTATATACTAAGATTAAATAAATAATGTTATTAAATAGACTGTGAATCGAGTGAAACAATGTGTTGAACTGTGCAGAAAAATATCAACAAATGCTAGTGAGCCTCTTTAATAACACTGGCCTGCATATTTTTATGAAATGTTTTAATCAGAGATGAAAGTAAACATTTCTAGCTGATTCTGAATCTGCCCTTTCAATTATATCAGGTTTTTATAATTCTAATAACTTCTTATAAGTTGTTAGGTTTTTCCTTTTTTTTTGGCTCTACTCTGCACGCCAGGTCGTCATTGCAAATGCAAACCTGTTTTTTTCTCATCGGCCTTACGGGGATGAATAAAGGTTAAATTAATAAATATAATTCGTAATGGGGATAAGTCTTGTCTTTGCCCTGTTTGCGATTTCCAGACAATGTGATTGAAGCGTACATAAAAGTTTGAGGAACAGCTCTGATGTCCAATGGAGCTACTTGTATCATTAAACATATTTTTATTGGTTGTTCAGCTACACACTCAACCGCAGTGACTCACTTTCACCAAAACGACAACCATAAGTCCATGATTTAGCTGCATCAAAGTTCCCTGACCCAATAAAATGATTCATATTGCTGCACAGGGCAGAACGTGGCAATGTGATGACATCATGTGTCTTATATGGCATGATTAAAAGGGGCTTTTATGGTTACAAATTGTTACAAATCATAAAAATGTGATGCTCCAATTACTGACTAGACACGTTCGAGCAAGGTAAAAGGCGCTCCCAGTTTGCAGTTCAAATAAAAGTTGAAATAGAAAAGACATTGGACAATGATCACAAGGAATAGTGTAGCTTTTGGAACAGGAACAATTCTCGTGCCTGCGGGACAGAGTAGACCCGCAACTCGGCGTGTCGAAAAAAGTCTACAAATTCTAGAAGACTCTAAATGGTGTGTGTGTGTGTGTGTGTGTGTGTGTGTGTGTGTGTGTGCGTGTGTGTGTGTGTGTGTGTGTGTGTGTGTGTGTGTGCGTGCGTGCGTGCGTGCGTGCGTGCGTGTTGGGGGGTGGCAGGGTGGGGGGTAATCCCTGGATTAGCACAGCAACCATCTAATGGCCAGAAATGGTGCTTGTTTCACCCGAGGCAACATGGTGTGTGAGTAGGTGGGGCAGTTGGTTGGTGCGAGTGGAGTCCCGTGGACCACCAGCTGCTAAGCAGGTGGGTGGGAAACCTTGTCAAGATGTGACTTGTCCCTGCTTTAGACATTGTTGTCAATGTTTTGTCACAACAAACCTGCTAGTTTGACACTTTTTTAATTCTATCTTTTTTTTTTTATTCTTTTGAGGGGAAAGTGCAACATCAACAGTTTACTTTCATCTGACAAATTTATGCAATACAAGTGTAACAATAACTTTCCGGGAAAGAGTAACATCAAACTATTGTTTTTGTGCCTTCTGTAAAAAGAGGAGAAACTTGCTGTGTTTTATTGTCCTAAAATCAAAATATTTAATTGACTAGCAACAAGTTGATTGTGATTTTTCTGGGGAGTACCATGACATCTCTTTTCATCCAATGTATTATCGATCGCAATATGTAGCATACTCGCTAGTATCATCGTGTTATTGGAATGGCAATCATATTTCATCATAGTGTGATATGTGCCACTGCTGTAATTGACATGTGATCATCCGATGTCCAAACATCCAAAAAGTGAAATCCATGCCATTGAGATAGCTTATTTCATGTTGCGAGCTCCCTCAGTGGAGTCATCAACGTGGTTCACATACCCAATCACCGCATGGCTCTTCTTTGCATTCGTGCAGAACCCAAAGATGCAACAACTGCAACTGTCAAAGCTGCGAGTTGGCAGCAGTCAGTGGAAAGCAGGCCTCATGTGAAAGTGGGAGAACATGAAGAACTACATCTTCTTTGTTGGTTTCTACTCTCAGATGTCATCCCAGACGCTCTCGCAACGTCCCGACCAGAAGCAGAAGTTGGAGGCTATACTTTAGCCAGCTGATTATTTATGTACCTGCCACGAAGGCCAAAACCTCCCGCGCAACTCGCAAGCCAGATGGAGCGCGGCACAGAGAGCGTCACACTCCCATGATTCCTCACTCCTGAGCACTTTTAAACGCTCCATATGGCGTGCCAACGTCAAGGTTTCGGTTGGTTTGTGTGGTTACGCTGCAGCCCCACCTGGATGATCGGTCGTTTTTTTCTCCATGAAGGACCCCAGGACAATGTAAACCGAAATAGCTACAATACTGTGTCTTTTGAGCATGGCTTTTTTGAGGCCTTTTTGTCTTGGGGTTACTTGTGACAAACTTGCCCACAAAATTTCATGTTGCTAAGTGAGACTTGCTACAGGGGATTATTTCTAGGCTGACATTTTAAGGCCAAGTTTGTCTTGGAATGACCCCTGGAAATGCTTCAAACCAAAAAAGATGACTTTCTGTGTCTTATCAGGCATCCTTCTTGAGATTTTTTGTGGGGCTAGTGGTGATTGACATGTCTACCAAATTATGCGTACTGTAGCTAAGTGAAACTGACTATTTTTTTACAGCAATCAGAATCTTCCTTTTCTGCCTTTACAGATTTGTGTGTCTACTCATGATAGACATGCTCATCAAAGTTCATGTGTGAGGGGGCTGAATTTTCCTCCCCAAAAAATTCTGGTGGTGGTCGATGCCCATTCGCATGGTAAAAACATTTTTAAAGAAAAAACTGAGATGATGTTTCGTCGGTGGTATCCAACTCCAGCTGTGTTTCACAGGAAGTGTACGTCGTTCGGCAGAAATCCATCAACGGCGTATTCCGATTGAGAAAAGAGATCTCAAGCAGCATCGCGTTACCCTGGCAGCTTATCCCGTTTCAACCCCCCGGAAAATACACCCTCGCTGACAGAGAGCCTAATCCAGTGATTGGTTTTACCTTATCGCGCAATTTAAGGAGTGTACACTTCTAAGCTGTGCGGATTGAACCTCTGTTCGATACAGGTTTGCAAAACTGAATCTGTTGAGCCGCCAAGATTTGATATGGGTATTTAAAGCTCTGTGCGGCATTAACCGCGGAGCACAACAAATAGCCTGCCTTTTAACTGGGGCAGGGAATCCCAGGGCCAGTTGGGATGCAAATTGAAATGATCCGAGGGTGTAACGGAGAAGGCGGAGGGCAAGATTTGGATGACGAGGAACATGACTCAGACTACGTTGACACGTACACAAGTTTTCGAAAGATCTATTTTGTTTCAATAAATGAATGTTAAATACATTTCTTATGGGCACACAAAAAATGCAGCATTGTGCACATCGACATAAGGCCATTGTCACTAAGTGACCTCAACTAAATAGAACTCATATAACATTAGTTTCTGATCAAATATAATGAAATCAATAGAGTGAATTTGCAGAGTTCCAACTGTGAATATGCATTGACTGTAGTTTTGAGTTGTAATGTCACCACTCACCACTAGAGGGCAAACATGGGTCAATTGTGCTTTTGAGTGTGCTGATTTCTGTGAGAAGAATGCTCAAAATGAATTCTTGCACTTAAATGTTGATTTTCTCTTCAGCAGTGTTGTGCCATCATTGAATGGTAATTGTAGTATGTTGTTAGACCATTCAAAACAAGTGCCATAAAATTTCAAATTTGTTTGGCATTATTTAAAAAGGATATAGGTGACCAGTTCAGGGTGTTTTTGAGGGTATACAGGAACATAAATTCTGAAATGATTGTGCATGTGTCTTAGTCTCTCCGTCGAACTACATCGCTTCAACAATACTTCCTTGACACCAATTACTAATTTCTTCTCAGCCAGGGGTACTTTGGTGCTATGTTGACACAAATGTGTGAATTTGAAAATAACAAACTGTGAATAGCAAACAGTTCACTGATATAACTTTGTGTCCCTTCTCAGGAGTAATTTGAATCAGACTATGTTGATTTGTGTGTGTTGCGAGCCAAACTTTGAGTAAGCAGCAAGCTCCAGATATGCTCCCACTTGAGTACGATGCACTTCTGATGCACTTTCAGATGTTTATTGAATGAGACACAAATTCAAAGATTTACAAGGATGGTGCTGTAGGCCACAGTGCACAAAGATGCTCACACACTGACTAACCAAATCCAACTTCTGACATCAATCATGATAGGCCACGCCCTATGAAGGCACATATCCAACACATGAATCCTTTCATAAAAAAATGAATATTTCTTTACATTCACTTTTGTTACGCTTTTACACAATACACGATGGTGACATGGTGACGGACTAGTTATCACAACCGCTGTTGGGAAAAGTGACTTGCTATACAAGTGAAATGAGATACGATCTTGTTCAAGGAAGAAACAGAAGGTGTGCATGTTTTGTGTAAAGCAAAGGTTTAAATGCCAATGATGTCATCATGTATGATCACACCCAATTTGACATGCAAACGTCTCGTTAATTTAGCGCTGCTAATCAACGGGCGGATTTAAGAAGAACGTGTAACCTGTGTGCTTTTCATCACTGTAATTAAAAAAGAATAAATGAACACAGTGGACATGAGAATGAAAGAAAGAAAGAACGCTCATTAACCAAGTCCAGAATGATCCTCCCGAGCAGCCAATTTAATTGCCTTGCTTTTCTCCCTGGCTTGGGCAATAATTCGGATTTTGGTGCAGGCGGGGGCGGACGGCAGGGGTGCGATGGCTGGTGACTCACGGCGGCGAGTCGATGCTGAGACTATAAAGAAAGCTGCTCCCCTCTCTCGTGGGGTGTGGTGAGCTTTGAAGGGCTTTTCACGTACAACTTTAAAGAGAGCGACTTTTAAATCCGAGGATATACTGTTAAAGCTCACGGGAGGCCAATTGTTTTCAAGGCTTCCATGTATAAGCGCAGTTAACCCAGGCCTTGCCGATGAAGTCTGCAGTGTGCTCATTAGTGAGCCGTCATCATTGGCCGGGGGCAGCTGCGATGCGTTCGCTGCCTGCGTGATGCGTTCACCGACACGTTTCTACTTATTTGTATCACATACATTGTAGCCCTTAACCCACCGTGCTGCTTGCTTGCCGTATTTCCTCAAATACCATCAGCTTTTATCTACTCAACTGTTTATGTTTAAATAAACCGGGCATTTACTTTAGAGGAGGCCAAGTATTTTTTTTGCGTGTGGACTTTTTGATGGGCAATTGTTGTAAATTAATAATGCATTGCGGTTAAAAAAAGAAGGGATCTACTTGAAGCAAGGTGTATATTTGAGGATATTGTTTTCAGTCTTAAATACTGTGCAAAAACTCTTTGTCCACCACAAGCTTTGTAGTTTATTACAAAATAAATACGGAAACAGTGGTCTTTATTAATTCTCGGATGTGTCATCCCAAGAAATGCCCTATCACAAATACCTACCTCCGCCCCCGTTGCACTCACTTATACTAGTAATTACAGCTTTGCTTAAACAGCACATCTAATGGGGGCACAGAATTGTCCAAATACGACGGTGTGTCCACTGTCCTCCAACATGATGTACTCTTGCGCTTTGGACTGAATTTGCAAAAAGAAGAAACTCTGAAATACTTTTTGTTTTTTTTCACCTCTTCTTCATCCAATTTCATTAAAAGGGGATCATCTGTAACAAGCGTGCACGGACATATATTTGATTCTTCTTTTCACAACGTTAACAAGCACAGATGGGACTCATTTCCTTGCCTTCTTCTCATTCACATTAATATAATGAAATAACCCCTGAAAGCATTATTCCATTAGCACGTTAGAAACGCTCAAGTGTGCCCCCAAGTAATACTTCTCTCAGTTACTCATGTCTCATTTTTTATTCTGTACTAGTGAGCTCATCCATATATGATTGCATTGTCACGTATCAACCGCGCCTGCCTAGTATTGATCCGTTCAACTGCCGCATGCAGCCGGTCAGAAATTGAGTTCAACCGGCGCAGTGTTGTCTTTTAGTTCATGCAATGCTTGGTCGTGTGTGAATGGACTGCACAAGGGTACCTATACAAATATTATTGAATCAAATATGATACAATAGAGTCGACTGGCGTTCTTTTTAGCCTCTACTGTAGCGAAATAGCGTAATCTGGAATATGATGCTAACCAGATTAATTCAAATTTAGTGCTCAATTGCGTGACGGTTGGACTTTGTCTAAAGACGTGTTCTGAAATGGCTGCTTCTTATCAAAACGGCTGACTTCTCATTCATATTGGGAATGGTTCCTTTAAACCTTTTGTACTTCTTATAATGTTAGACCCAATGTTGACCCAAGTTGCTGTGCGTTAGTGAAACTGATGTTGGTATCTTATTTTATTGTATTTAGTGTATGTATTTATTTATTTTACTTTTGAGACCCCTTGAAATAATGATCAATTATTTGGGCTGAAACCATGAGAAATTATCTATGCAGCCCTTAATCACAAAAGCGTCTCAAAGGAAAGTGTCCAGGAAAGTGGTCCACCTCAGTCTTGAAACTTTTTAAAAAATACTCACAATGAGTGCAAAACTTTAATGATTTTTTTCCCCAAAATGTTAAATTTAATTACAGGCATGGGGCCTTGAGACAGTTCCCTCCATACTGTCATCATAAACAAGTTCACCATATTGGGTGTGGATTAGTGAAAGTGGTGTCTTGAGGGTCATATTCCGGAACATGTAGATATGTATGGATAATGGACAAAGATTTAGTTGCTCACTGAAACTCTTGTCTTTTCAATAGACATTACTGAATGAGTTTTAGGGGAAACCCTATTCAGCACCCCTAAAAAACATTACATTTTCCCCAAGATCAAGAAGACCTGAGACCACTTTTTAATGAATTAGCAGGAATCATTCTGCACAGTGCAGCCATACAGTACCGCATAGCGCTGATGCCACCTGAATGTGACCCTGGTCTTAATTTAATATGCCGCTACATTCTTGGTCTTTGTGTCTAATAGACTCCCCATTCTAATCTGTGTGCTGTGTTTCCATTAAGAGCTAATGCGGCGAGGGCCACTCAGCGCACTCCGAGGTTAAAGACCTTTATCTGAGGCGTGGCTGCTCCTTTGTTGAGCGCATTGCACACGCGGCCAACCTCGGCCTGTGTGTTTAATGCCAATAATGTGAACTGGGAAAAAAAAGGTTACCAGTACCTTTGCTACCTGCAATATGCATTGAAGCAAGCAGCGTGAGTACTAATCAGTAGTGGGCTGCGTTGTTGGTACTTCAGTTTGCGGTGGGGATTTACCTGACTTAATCCACCTTTTAATACACTACTGCCTTGTGATGCAAGTGATCCAACTCGAGATTATTTTGACGTACAAGCCGACGTTTGGCAGATTTCTTTGGTTTGACCTGAGAGCAAACATTTTGATAGGAGAGTGCTTCATGTTGTGCTCAAATCATGTCACAACGGACAGAAGTGGCACATAGTGAACAATACTTTTAAAAAAGAGGAATCAAGCTGTTTAAAATGCCACTCCCAGTTTAAGTTTACTGTCAAAGTAAGCATGAAACAAAGAGAATTATACCTGTATTTTAAACAAAGCCTTGCCTTTGGAAAGTCCTCTTAGCTTAATGTTAACAAACAAAGCAAAATGCCATTGTAGCACCAATAGTTGCCGGGTCATAACGCTTTAAGACAGGGAAATTCAGTTACGAATCAAATGGACAAAATGCTCAAATCAAAAAATGTATTAAGTGCAGACAGACATCCCCTGAGTCTCTTGTGTGTAGGCTATGCAAGTGTTGCATTTATGTATCAAACAATGTAGGAATTTTTTAAACTTAGTGAACCAAAATATTCTGCATCGCTTGAATGCACTTTAATTCAGGCAGGGTGGACCTCAGGCTGGGCCATTCGAGGGTTGGTTCTGGGCCGCATGTGGCCCGTGGGCTGCTAATGGAATAGCTGTGCTGTAAGCAATGGAAAGCTGAACATTAATGGTGCAGCAGAACATGTAAACAGATAATATAACAATGCTGACAGGCATGCTATCTTTATCACCTGCAATTAGTATTATTACAGCCGTGTACTTCGTCATAGTAGTCTTGAAAATGAATGATAAAGGCCTTTGAAATTACTTAAATTAAACATGTATAATTGCACATGATTAAAATATCTTAAACTAAAATGGTCATTCACTTCTATAGCCATTTTCCACCTGTTAAGACCCTTAAAGCGCTTCGGTTCTTCCTCAATTACCTACTGATGACGCAGCATCAGGAGAAACTGGAATATCACTATCTTGGTTAAACAAACTTCGACAGTGGCTCTGGATCAAACCCCTGAACCTGGGTTGGGAGTCGACCACTCTTCCACTGATCCAAGCTGCCCTTTACATATATCCTAACACATATTTTATTCATTTTGAGGAGGAGAAAATTACACCGGTTTAAAATATATTTTAATCAAGTTCAAGTGGTGTACATGATCATATTAAGTACATTTTCATTGTACTGCCTCCTGGTGGCTAGGCTGCGCACACCCGAAAGCGTCATATTAAATACAGACTGAAAAAAATGTTCTTTGTTAATACACATGCATCTGCTTTTTGACCAGCCAACTTCATTATACTGCCAGTCACAATTTTTGTGTAGCCTATATTCATGGACGGGGTAGGGGATTCATAGCCCCGCACAGGTGGATGCCCCTCACCCGTCACCCTTTTCACGCCACTGGGTACAGTCGAGGAAAGTCGCTAAGAAGTGAAGAGTTTGCACTCAAGCAGCATAAAACATTTCCTGCATGAGTCCTGAAAGCAATTCCACATCATCTACATTTGAGGTAGGCAGATGGAGTTCAGTCGTAACTGCATTGCAACATGTAGAGGATGCGTCCATCGCGCGTTTGATGAGCGACGGTTCTCCTGCATTGCACAAGACATTCTTGGCGCACACGCACAATTTGGCCCTGGATGAGCCTCGCTCGCTCGCTCGCTGCCACGGCACGTTCGCCTTCTGAGGCCTCGACACTTTTCTGGCGGGCTCGCAAGACGGATGGCGTCGACGATTGTATAAAAAAAGAAAAGAGAAAAAGACGACAACGAAGAAGAAGGCTGCAAATTTGGGGAGCTGGATGTGTTGCGCAGCCGCCGCATATAGCCGCATAAAGAAGACAAGGAGCTACTTATTCTTAGTCTTCCTGTTCTTGTTCAGGGCCGCAATCAAATACATCTCAATTAGAGCTCCCTCGGCCCCTCCTGCCCTCTTCCCAATAATTCCCACTTTAATTTGATGGGCTCAAGACATGCAGGCGCCTTTTATGAGAAGCTCCGCGAGATGTCAGCTCCCCTGTGGACAATCCTCCACTCGGCTGGGGTTCTTTCCCGTGCCTTAACTACTCAATGCCATGACTATCATGTTTTCATAGGCAGTAAAAATATATATTTTTACCATTACATTATTCATTTTTTATCATGTGTGTTAATGTTACGTAGTATTTATTTTTCCCAAAATTGTCAAATCGTTTTTGCACTTCTTTAGTATTTGTTATTCAAGGACTGCATAGTTTATTATTTTGACGTAAATACCATGTACTGTTGTTTTTACATATTTTTCTAATACTATACCTTTTCAAAATCAGTTCAATACAATCTTAAATTATTTTGTAAATTAATTGTTATCTATATTATTAATACTCATTGATTTGAATTATTTGTTTCATTTTCTATCGATTTAGTCTTCATTCTTCTCATTCTACATTTTGCAAATCTTTGCACTCTTAGATTTATTAATAGAATTTATATTATGATTTTAGTCATCTTGCAAATGCATTTAGTTTTTTTCAATTTTGTTTATGTTGCAGAGTTGAAACATACTATGTTTAGACGTCTTGCAAATGATTTTATTTTTTAATGTACACTCTTACGAGTGTTTTTTTAAATTTTTATATGTTTTTATTTGCATAATATCTGCATGTATTTTGGGGGAATCTGCTTATTCTCGTTTTCATTTTTTTGGGATTGTGTAAACGTGTTTGTTTTTTTCAAATGTGTCTATTTCCTGTTATGAATCGACGTGTATCTAGTTTGTAATTGTACCATCTTTAAAATGAATTTTAGAAAATCAAAGTGACAAGGATATATATTCTTCCCATTTGAGCCTAATCATTCTTTTTGTTCCTGTACTGTACTAAGTATGATGTATTTGATAGTGAATTTCAATAAGAAAATTTCAGGAGGTCCTATGAATTAAAAAATAACAACGTGCATTGTTCAACTACGTATGTATGTATTTCGTTCTGGCCGGCGTACTTGCCCGCATTTCGTGTTAAAGCAGGTCTCACGCGCCATCTATCGTCAACTGAGTTTACTACACCAACACGTCTTCTCTATATCAGCATGCCGGGTTCCTCATTCCCAAAAGACTTTAAATAATCCATAGGTGTTTTCCCCAAAAATAAACAAATATAATAACACATAATGAATATAATCTGGACAACGATTATGTGTTTGTATTTAACAATAATTATAAGTGAAAATTGGAGTTGTTTGATTAAAAAGTTTGTAGACTGATAATAATACTAATAAGAAGAATAATGCTAACAATAATAGTTGTAAATTTTGTTGTCGCTTTTTGGCATGTTCCATCTGGGGTCGTAAAGTTCCTATATTGATAATATTAATAATTAGAGCTGTTCTTTGAGAGGCCATTCAGTAAAAGCACATTGGTCAATTGGAAATGAGAGTCCTTGGATTGGTAATGATAATAATTAAAAATGACCAGTTGATGATACTCATCATGAATAAAATTTAAAGACCTTTGGCTGACAGTCATAATAATTAAAGTTGACATTTGAGTAGCCCTTAAGTGCATTGAGTTTGTGGGCATGACAGTTCTCATAGATTGGCGTTGTTGCATTGAAAATCACAGCCATTAAAGTTGTGTGACTGGGAAATCATAATATTTAAAGGTTACATTAAAATCACAAGTCTGACTGTAAACTAAAAGGCCGGTATTAATGAACAACAAGGTGGTCCTCAGGTGGGCGTTCTCCCCCTCCAACACTGGTGTTGAATGACTTAAGCAGTAGGCCTCGAAGCTTTGCTAGTGATCATCTCATTTATCTGGGATTATTGCACTGAATTTACTGTTTGGTCTCCTTCCAGGCCCAAAATGTCAAGTCCAAAGTGGCGTGTGTGCACTAGCTTTGCGCCGTAAGACCTCGGCAGATCCGCCGCAAAGCCGCTCGCAGTTGATCTTTGGGATGGAGCGTGAAATAAATAAATCCTCTTTAGTAGATCAATATTCATCCTGTTTAATGCGCCGGGCCAAAACCGCCGGATTGGGGTGGACCGGAGCGACGGGGGCCGACGTACAGATAATCGTTGAAGAAGAAGCATCAATGGCGTCGGATGGACAAGCTAATGCTGTTAGCATGTGTTAGCCAAAGATAGCCGGTGTCTCATTGCTATGCCCACTCCATCTGCTCTGTTTCTGTGCATAGTGAGCAAGTGTATATAAAAACCATCATATTTTTTAACAATAAATAACAATTTAGCAATAGCACCCCCAAGGGATTGACATTGCACTCATTAACCCGGTTTCACTGGGAGCTTCTTCTTGGCTGCAGATTAACCAAAAGCTACAAGTTTGACATACATACACTGAGGCTGCGTGAGGTCTAACTACATGTCAATTACAGGTTATTCATACTAATATTTCTGCAATCCGCATTTCTTTTTTTCCATAAATTGATTATGAGTCACTCACTGGTTTAGACCTATAACATGTCACAAAATGGGCAAACAGGCGGTCGCAGTATATAAATATTTTTATCAGAGTCAAGATTTATATTTTGAGATTAAAAAAAACAATTCTTTAAAGTTTATACTAAAGAGATATCAGTCATTTTTTATTTATTTTTATTTTTTTCAGATTACAAAGGCAACTTGAAACCAAAGATGTGAGGCTGGTGCAAAGTAAAGGAGGGATGGTGGGGAGGACACTTCACAAAAGGGGTGAACTCACTCTGAGGATTTTAGGGGCTCAAGTAGCTGAAGAGGCTGTGAGAGAGTAAAAGGAAGATGGGGGGAAAAGATATTTGGCGTTTCTGACTTCTCCTGAGCAAACAATCCCTGTGGGGGGGCTTTGAGAGCCATTTAAATAAACAAAACCAAGAAAAAAGAGAGAGGGGACCATTGTGGATGAGAAGCATGGCCCTGGGGTTGGAAGGCAACTCAATCCAAGAAATCTCATCTTTCAAACAGCACATTACTACTATAATTAATATTTTTCCTGTGAGCTCTCAAAATGCCTCCAGACCCTATCATGAGCATCTTGCATATATTCTGCGTAGTTCTCTCAAACGGCCACTAGAGGGTGACAACTAGCCTATAAATACTTACTTTTTAACTTTAACCTTTTTAAAATTGTGATTTCCTGTACTCTCCTTACCACCATTTTCTTCAGATGTGTGAAGCAGTTGCGTGAATTCCTTGAAAAAATAGAGTTCATGAGTTGAATAATTAGTGCTGGGGGCCTAATTCCAGCCAAAGGATGTGAGCCTAAACACAAACAAAGAGACAAGCAAATAGATTCTAATGGATTCAGAGAGCCTTGGAATAAGGATGTAATTATTAGTAACACAGAGAGAAATAAGAGAGAAATGCTCTCAGTTCAATTGCATTGGTTGCAATAATTGTCAGTAAGGGTTTTTTTGTGAAGGAATGTGTTAAGTAGTTGATTCTTCTATAAAAAAAAAAAAAAAAAAACATAAAAAAATAATTATCAGGTTTTTAAAAACTGTACAGGTCAGTTGCGATGTGTCTGCCAGACCACTAGAGACTGAACTGTGTCCATGTAGACCACAGAAATGTAAATTACACACGCTCACACAAACACACAAATAAGTGATGCAGTGCAATAGAAACACTCAAGTTGACATTCTGGGCATTTATAGGTATCAAATCACAAGGAGTGTGTTATTTTAAAAAGTATTATTGTCATGGTGTGCATATTTGTATATTAGCTATTCATTTAATTATTGTTATTTGTGTATTTTTATTTTTAGTCATTCAGTTGATTGTTTTTAGATTGAATGTATGTAATCCTTTTGATGATAATTATTAAGGTTAAGGTTAGCAAAGACGTTGTGTAGTAGCTTTTCCTACATGTCCTGTATGAGAAGCGATAGTTAAATTCATAATAATTCATTTTTCTTCATTTTCTTAAAAAATCTCTGGTTATGGGTTGTTTTTACTTTTTTAATGTTTAGGTTTTCTTATGGGATGTGTGTGTGTGGGGGGGGGGGGGGGGGGCAGAGAGTGAGAGAGACACATCTCATTTGCTAATTTCTCCACTGTCCTCTCTAAACATGCATCCATCCATTATCCAAACCGCTGATCCTCACGAGGGTCGCGGGTGTGCTGGAGCCTATCCCAGCGGTCTTTGGGCAGTAGGAGGGAACACCCTGAACTAGGTGCCAGCCAATCGCAGGGGACATATAGACAAACAACCACTCACAATCACACCTAAGGAGTGTTTAATTCACCTACTAAAAAAAAAAAAAGCTGTTTGTACAAAGAAATGTGTCGTTTTGAGCAAACCAAAAAAAAAAGACCTAACTTCCTGAGTTGTACCAATCTCTCTCAATGTTTTTCTAATGGCAATAGTATGATGTGACCCTTACAAAACAACATACTAGCAACATACTAGCAACATACTTGCTCTTCTTAAAAAATGGTCACAACTCATGCTACAACTCTTGTGTGTCATTTTCTGCAGCAACATGCAGTTCATCTGTATTTTAACAACGTTCACTCTGCCTCAGAGAACGATAAACAGACACTAAGCGAGTACATGTCGTATTTCAGTCAACATTTCTGCTGTTTTGCCAAAAGAAACTGCACTTTTAACAAAACAGCTAAAGTGGGTCAGCAGCTGCAACACTAAATGCTATCCAACTACTACAAAAAGTTACAGTTGCACGACTATAAGGTTTCACAAGCAGTTTTTTCTTTGTTACTTCATCTGATTATGAATCTAAATAGTCTTTTCCAAGCCATTGATTAAGTATAGTAATCATAGTTACATATTTGTATTGGAATTGTACATAAATCCACATACACATGCTAGATACACGCATAAAACAAGGACTCACACTAAAACACACCACACACAAAAATAAGCACACACAAACACACATGCACTGCCAGTTTTTCACGTAACATAGGTGTACACACAAAAAAACACCCATGCACTGAAAAAATAAAATAAAATAAAATAACGCATTTGAATTTAGAAGCTGTATTTCATCTATTGGACTGTTCATAGTTCTTTTCTGTACTGTATCGCTACTGAGCAACTGTTGTTTTTTTCCACAGATTGCACAATTGACAGAATTAAGACTTAATTTCGCTGATCCGGCAGCTTCCCGAGATGGAGCGCTGTCGTTCCTCGCGAGACCCTCGGTCCCCGCCACAGAGCTAGCATAAGCCTCGCTAAGTCGTGTTTAGCTCCACTGCTCACGCTTTGAGAAAGCATGTTAATCTGGCCTTTTTCACATCGGGACTAAGGTGTCGACGTTCTTTCGTCCGCCGTCAACCCGCAGATATGGCGGCGGCCATTTGGAAGGTTTGGATGGTTGCTGTTCCTCTTGCCACTGGCTTTGAGGAGATCATCTGTAACACAAACACAAAAACCACACACACTCACACAAAAACACAGACATACGCACAAAAAGCAAACCACAGTTTCAGAAACACAGACAAAAATCATAGAAATACAAAAAACACACAAAGCACACGAAACAAAAACATGTACACAAACACACACTAAACACACACACTTAATACACGCCACACATGCACAAACATATCCAAAAAGAAACACAAAAGAAAGCACACCTTCTGTGCTGCGTGTCACTGCGAGTTTTCCGCTTAACATCCGTGCCCAGGTATTTCCGTCAACGGGGTCTTTTCCCTCATAGCAATCGGAGTGTGACATGAGATGAAAATGAAACAAAACCTGTTAGATGTAGCATAACACCAAATCCGCCATGACAAAAGATATTTGTATTTTATAAAAGACAACAGCTCCTTCCACGGGTTGCTTTTATTTCGGAAGCACAGGCTTAAGGAAAAGTAAATTCCAGGACAAAAAAACTCCAAGGCAAACTGAGGTAAAGGGGAAGTAGAAAACAATCGATACAATTAAAGTAAAAAAAAAGCTATGTCAGTGTTTTTATTTGGCTAATTATGTGTGGGGTAGCTCATGAAGTAGGTACTTCAGTGAATAAATCCACCAATATGTCGGATTCTGAGGCAGGACACCAGCTTTGTGAAAGGGGATTGCAGAACACTGGGACCGATCTGTTTAGAGCTGAAAGCAGTTATTGTTGACGTCATGATCAGAAAGGCAGCTCGGTGTTACAAAACTCTGCCTGAGACATGTCCAAAAAATAAAAAAAGAAGAATGACCTGGAGACCAGTCCTGCTCAGCGTCACACAGTGCAGACAGGCGCTGATAAGCTCCGCCTTCCACACAACCTACGCCTACACAAGCGTGACGTTTCCCGACGACAGCTTTTCAACGACAACCTGATAAGCACGCAAAACACACACTGGGCCCTGTGTGCACAAACGCGAAGCGCTTTTGGGTTCTGCATCAATACAACATCAGCAAGTCATCCTCTGAATTGTTGAAAAAAACTAAATGAAGGTCCAGTTGAAGTCCAAACTATAAACTGATATACAGTAATGTAATTCCAGATGTCACATCCACTTGCCTCTACTTACACAGGGGACTAATCCACACAAAGTGTCCTACATTACTTGTAGTGGCCCGCTCCAAAAATGTTCTTATCAGGGAGGTTGTGTGGAATACAGTCTGAGGACATCCTGCCTTATCTGAGCACTTGTCAAGACACTCCAGTGTGCCGTGCTAGGGGACGACTCCTCACCTCTAGTAGACTGGACATTGTTAGGTGAGGGTGGGTGATGTAGCAGTCAGGAATGTTGTTGCTATGGTCTTATCAGTCGTTAAAGCGGCTCTGGACCCCACAGACGAAGACTCAGATGCTCCGTCTTGGTGCTACCCCCACAACCCCCGAGAGCCCCCAGTTTGGCAGATTTAAAGCTATAGTGCAATGCATTAAGTGACTCTTGAGTGTCACTCAGGGCTGATTTATTTGCCCTCTCAACCTCTTCACCGCCTCCCTTCGACAACATTTTGATGCTCAACATAAGGTTTACGTGCTTGGCTCGTAATAGTAATGCCAAGTGACGAAATCAAATGGGACACAGAGTAAAAAAAAAGTTCGAGAGCAGCGTAAGGTCATGGTGGCCAAATACTTGACTGCAGCTTCTGGTCATTCGCATTTGGGATCAAAATATGGATTGTGATGTCATCATGTAAGTCATGGGAAAAAAAGTGATTTTTTTATTTTTACAGATTGTGAAGCAGTGACATCATCTTGGCACCAGTGCATTTTTAGTAATTAAATAATTTGTGAAGCAATTATTTTTAACGGTGATAAGAATTTAAGTTTAAAATGATATCAAAATATTTTGGAATTAAAGGAGTGTGTTGAAACTATCAACAGGGGTATTTAACAATTTAATTCCTGCAGATTTCCGCTACTTGTAGGTGTTAACCGTATTATTATTTCAAATGACGTAAACTTTTTTGGGATACCCTGTACCAGCCACAACAAGTTGATGACAAGGTGAGCTACTACGTATTTGCTCGGTGAAACTTGCGGAAAAAAATCATTGAAAGAAAAAGGGAGAAAGCTGCAGGAAACTTGGTTAAAGTTGTGGATAATTTGAAAGAGATGAATCGAATTGGCGATCGCCACATCGCAAAATCCTGTAGGGATGGAATGGGATGAGAGACAAACAAAGTTAACCAAGGCGAGTAATTGCGAGTTGATCAATTGTACCGAGACTTGAGACATTTTTTTTGAGCCAGATTCAAAAATTGTTTTCTCACAAACAAGCGCCGCCGGATTTTCTCTCAGCTGTGATGTTGCCACTACTTTCCCTCCTCTGGGTCATCTCTCATCCCATAATCCCTCATTCTCCCTCCCTCTTCCTGTGAGCAAAAGATGAAATTAGTCGCTAAATCTGCAACTTGTTGCCCGGCGCAGATTAGCAGTTGGAGTTGTTGACCCCTCAGACAGGTGGTCTTCGGGAGGTCGAGGAAGCTCCCCTTTTGCCTAGCTAAGGACTGGCGCTGTGTTGTTGTCGGGTTACCATGGCCATGGCGGTGAGCGTTCGACAAACCCCTGAGTAAATTCTGCAGATTGCACTGAGCAGATTGACGTGTAGACTCAATCTGGCCTCTTCCTTAAAGTCGTCACCGTCGGAATTCAAATAGAAAGTGTGCTTATTGCTCTGTCTCCTCCACAAATATATATTTTCTTTTATTTTGTCTTATTTTCTCAGAGTTGTTGAAAGTAATCATGACTGTGCGCGAACAACTGGCTGACTGGCTTAGCGAGGAAAGTTTTTAATTGAAGTCCTGCTGAGCTAAAGAGGCGATGACAAAGTGATACATGCCACAGTGGGAACAAGGTGTGAGGTGCAGCAAAGCAAAAAAGTTTGTGACAATTCCTCAAAGCCCATATCCCACTGAGCAGCGAACAATTGCAAGTGTTTTCGAATGTTGTGTTCTCGTCAGATTTCATCAGGGTTCATTCGAGGATGCAAATGCTTGTAAAACATCCACCAATTTTAGTGATTTTTCTTGCCGCAAGGAAGCATGCTCAAAATACCCTATATGTATGCGTGCTTGTCATTTTCCAACAACAAAACTGCTAAGAAGTACATCGCTTAAAGTAATTCTAATTTTAATTGCACTCCTTTTCTGATTATTCGAAAAATTCTCCTTGGACCCAAACAGTTTGAGAACCTCTGTTCTAGAATATTAGTTTATTTATTTGTGCTGGAAGGACTATTAGTGCATGCATTTACATTGCCGCTCAATATTTGTTATGGCAGAGCTTTAGGACGGACGCCTTAATGAGCAGTTCACTAAGTGCTGGTCTGTCACATGACACATCCATAAACCAACACAGGCATCAGAAGAACTTTTTTCTTAAACAAAGAACCACCTAACTGACCTCAGGAGACAGTACATGTAAACATGTGCACTGACGCGCATGTTACGCACACGTCCTAATGGCTGCCGCACGGAGATTAATGGTGGCTAAGAATGCACGTCCGAAAAAAAACTTGATTAGCGTCAGGGTGAAGGAATACTTCAGTGAGGATGTGTGCATTTAAACATTTGACATAAAAATGTTTGGGGAAAAAACTCAATTGACCATGATAATGTAGATTTAAGATTAAGCAAATAGTGGGCCCTCACACCATAACAATTGCCAAAATGATCAGCCAACTTTCAAGAAACACTTTGCCCACATTATATGATGTAGGTATAAAATCTTTCTATCTGTCTGTGATATGTTCTTCTGATTGAAGTCCCTCATATGTAGTTCGCCAAAGTGCGAGACCTTAAATTTGCCCAAAATGGCCACCTTCCTGTTGAGCTCTGAGCGTGGCCTAGACACATCCACCCGATTTTGTGTCAATCAGTGAAACATTTCACTGTTAGTAACATTAACGGCGTTATAACAATTAACATAGTAATTCAGCGGATTATCCATTACTGGAAATCTTACTTGTCACGCCATTAGTCCCAGCATTGATTATAATGGCCAAATGAGCAAAAGAAGACTCAGGGAACTTACTCTTGAATGTTGCCCTTAAATATAAATGAGCTTTTAAAATATAGAGAGAGGGCATAAAATAGAAATATTTATACATATTAAGGTTTGATTTTTCATTCCTGAATTACCTAAGTTTGCGTAATTTTCTATGCTGACCTCAAAGGCTCTCAATAAATACTCTTTACTATCATCCAAGTTTGCGTGATCTCAGTTTCCCAATAAGGTGACCAACAATAACAGTGGAAAAGCAAGCCTTGGATGATGAACACATGGTGAATTTAACCAAAGTGTTGGACCCTACATTTGCAACCGGATCCTTTTATGTTCTGCTATATGAAAAGCAACTAAAGTGTACTAATGCTAGCACTTATTCATCATTGGGTGTGAAACTGGTCACCCAGTCCACCACAGGCCTGAGCGATGAGCTGTGCAAAAGTGAGGCGAGCATCAGCCGTGACTGAGTGGGTGCCACGAGGCCGACTGCAAAGCGGCGAAGGTTAACAAAATCACGGCATACGGAATTTACGAGCGGACGCGGGCTCTCGTCATTTCACACAATGTCAAAGGCGTCACACTCTGTAAACTGTAAAGACAGCTGCACCAGCTGAGCACCACCGCCACTGTCCATCAACGACACAATACACACTTAGGGTTAGACAGAACACATCTTTCGATTAGTACTGGGTACGTACCTTATCAGGTGAAGGGGGTGTAAATTTCTAGCTTCATATTTGCAGAAGCTCCATGAATGACTAACATTGATAAAAAAAAACTGAAGCAGGGAACATGTAAAACATTTTTAAATTTTGTACATTGTTCCTTTACTCGTACATGTGTGAACAAGACTCTAACCTTAAAACCAAGACATACGCTGTACTGTGGTGTCTGACTTGCCATTACAGGATAGAAAACCTTTGAAAACCACCCTTACTTTCCTACCCTTTCTTGTTACTTTGTCATCACATCCCAATATTCGGCACATTTGACCTAGTATATGTATTTAACTTGGAAGTTGTGATGTTGTGATGATGAATGTATTCAATGCTACACTGCATTTCCGTCTTGCCAGCTGCTGTGATTCATTGGGCGAAGCGGGGGAGACGTTTAGCCTGATGGCTCCACCCTGAGCTTAGCACCATCCATCTCCATCATTTCCCCCCTTTACTGTTGCCAATCAACCCCTACACATGCTGAATGCCGCCCTCCTTAGGATGCTAGGACCATATGTAGTCATGCTAACATACTGTAGATCCATGGCCAACCCCAAGTCGAGGTCAAGTGATTTATGCACTGGGAGGTGGGGGGTTGCACACGCGTCCCGCCATGAAAACCTGTTACTGTACTCGCACGACTCGTAATGGGCATTCTTGTTTAAAGACTGCAGCAATGGGGGTCAAAGTGCAGCTGGAGGTCAGGTGTTGAGGAGGTGCAGAGTCCAGGGGAAGGGGGGGTCCTCTCAAAGTAGTCCCCCTGTTATGTTGTAGCCTCATGCCTCAGTCCTTACCTTGCAAAAGAGCAAAAGAATGAAGGCAAGAGGTAGTGTATTAATCATCAAAAGTGTCGGTTTATTTCCTTGTTTGTTTGCTAGGCAGAAAGATTCTGTAAAAACCAACAACTGATCTCCATAAAATATGTGTAACACTAACCATAATCCTTCTTCCCTAACGCTTATGTTTTTTTGAAAACCTTTAAGTGTCAGGACTCGTCCCCGATCGTGTCATAGTTCTGTTCGTGTGTCTGTGTGCTCGCCCCTCCCCTCCTGTGTGCCCATGATCAGTGTGATTATTCCCACCTGCCTCTCGTTACCTGTCGCGTATATAAGTCCTGTCTGCCCCTCACTCCCTGTCGGATCATTGTTTTGTTGTCGATGTCGTCCCGTTTGCTGTCCTTGTGGTTCCTGTCTGTTTCGAGTCTGTTTCTGTTTGCCATCCCTGTCGGTCAGTCTGTCATGTTATTAGTTTGCCAGTTCTCGTCTGTTTCCCTCGATGCCTCCTTCCACTTCCCTTTTCCCTCAATAAACCCTGGTCCAAGCTGCATTTGGTCGCCCTGCTCCATGTTCCACTCCGATTCGTGACATTAAGGGCTAGGGAGGGAGGACTGGGGTAAGACTAAGAGATGGGTTAAAGTTAGAAAAGAAGGTCTCCAAATATGAGAGAGAGAGAAGAAAAAAATGGTTTCTTGAGAAGATGCGTTGAGTCAAATGTTAGGATTGGGGAAGACAGACTAGGGGAGAAGAATGTTATTTAAACAACTCAGCAAAAACAAAAATACAAAAATGTAATGACACAAGATATGACATGATTTTATAACTTCATGTACTCCACAAAGGAAATTATGTCAAACAAAAAGATGTGCATTCATTGGAACTGTCTGTAAAACTCTGTAAAAAAGACAAGACTGTTGCCTATCCCATAATGAGGCAAGGGCACAAAAACATTTCACACATTTGTTACTGCTTCAGGAGACTTTTTCCCAGGCATTCACACGTTGACTGGACATGATTTTTGGAATACACACACTTGAACAAGGAAATCATAGCCAAAAACCAAGCCGTGTGGTCATCAGAACTGTCCGTTCAACTCGAGACCGTGGCTTGGCGCGGTTAATGATGAAATGTAAAACTAGCAATCTGTACTTGAGTGTAATCTCTGGCTGAGCGACGAAGTGGATGAGTGTCACGAAGGCTCACCGCTAACATGACTCTAGAGCCTCTGGTAATACTTTTGCATTAAAAAACACACACAAAGGGCTGGGTGGTGTTGTAGGGTGGAGCCTTCCAAACCGCAGAAGAGCCACGCTCAAGGGATCGACGCAAAGGGCTAACGACAGCGGGGTCGAGCCAAATGTCAACCTTAAAACGGGAGTCTGTGCACGGATTTTCCCGAAATAACCAGTGGGTTCCATCATGCCGGCAAGTGAGGCCATCTCAACTGACAGAGGCCTGTCTTCGCCGTGGCACTCGCTGCCCCCCGTTGTATATCATCCTTGAGTCTGACACAGCGGACTTCTGTGGAGAGAGTTGGATTAGGTATCAAGCATTTATTTTGTTAAGGGATCAAGCGCCTCCCTGCTCTCACCCTAAATAGAACCCAACTCTGTCTGAGGTTTGGGATGGCTGGTGCAGGTGCTGTTTGGTTTGCGTCCCGGAATGCCCGCGGGATTACGTGGCAAATTTGTGTTTTGAAGCAGCTGCTAGTGGGGAGTCACCCAGGGGGCTAAAAGTGGATTCCCCTCAGCCAGCCATTGTGCTTTGTGTTCACTTTCATTGTTCTGTTTGTAGGGGAGAAGGTTTTCTGCCATCGCGTTTATTTTACAGTGTTGATGCTTGAGGTCACCAACTGGGAACAAATGACAATTTGAAGTCCAGTGAGATCACCGGGCTAATCTGGGCCTGCCGAAGATCCTTCTGTAAATCGGCTATGCAGCCAACACTCGGGGGGCCATTGAAGATTTTGATTTATGAGGTGGGACAGGGCGGTTGCCACTATGGACGACCTGCTAATACCCACCGGAATACTTGGGACGGCAGCTCGCTCAAAATGTCACCAAAGTGCACAACCTTTCATGTCCCTTCTCAGAACTGTAAACCCATCGGACTGCCACCTCTTATTAATCCTGTCAGGCGTTCCCCTAACCTTTGTGTAAATCAAACCATGCTGCCATTCCTGCAGTGGAACCCCAATAAAAGCAGAAGGTCAGAGGCTTCAGCGGACCTCGCATGGAAACTGTGACAAAAGCCTCGCTGACAGAATGGACACAACCCAAAGCCTCGCTGACTTTTTTTTTAATGATTAATGAATATCGGGTGGCCCCGAAGAGCAAACATGGAGAGAATCCCAGTGCTCTGATCCCGCCTCTGAGAGTGACTTAGTGGGAGAATGAAGTGCATCCAGAGTGCTTGATCCTGGGTAAGATGAAGCCGGCCTTTATTACAAGAGCGTAAAAAGCTCACTGGCTCATTGGCATTAAGTTAATATTATAAAGATTAGAGTGGCATTGTTAGAAGCACAAGGCATTGGTTTCTCTACAGGGATCCATTACTGATACGACCCAAGCACTCTCGGAATTGCTGTGTTGAAAATTATTCTAATATTCGAAAAGACATCAATTTTTATGTCTTTTTTAGGGGTCTCCGACCACCCTCCCTTAAAAGTCAAAAGTAGCGCTACTTTTGACCCTCGAAATTTGCACAAAATTGCAGCTTCAACCTAAGATCGTCGTCTTCAGTAGGCGTCAAGTCCTGAATTCTGCCCAAAAATGCTGCTTCCAACCAAAATGATGAAGGCCTTATTAAAATCACTGTTTATTTGTATTTTATACTGTATGAAGCAGGGCTTGCTTTGTCCAAATGTTTCCAAATTACTAAGCAGTGTAGAAAAATGATACATTACCATGCACTTAATCACCTGGAAGTACCATTATCCACCCCATGGTTATGTACACCCACACACCTTAATATAAATAGTATTCAAAAAGGAAACTAATCTCTAGGTATACTTACATGCTGGAGAAGGTTAAAATAAAAGTGAAGAGCTTGTATTTTTGCTTGATATTCTCCACTTGTCTTTGAAGTCCATTGAAATTCTGCTCACCTCCTGACATGTGACGCTATAGTGGAGGAGGAAGAAAGACAGAGCACAACTCAAGAAATGGCCCTAAATCAGTGAAAATGAAAGGAATTTGGAAGTCACGCCAAAAAATCCCACTTGATGAGCCTTAGTGTTTTAGGAAAGGTGCACTTGTCCATTGTTGTTGTGCGGTATAGTGGGGTGCCTCGGTATTTTTTATTTTGCAAAAAAAAGTCAAATGATTTGTAAGAAAACCATGCTAAGTCTTTTAATAGTGGCACAACACCAAACAGAAATGTCCCGAAAACTACAAATTCTGAATCAATGATCTATACTTAGCTCCTCCCTGCCATAGAAAAGATCCAAATCTCTTAGTAGTGCTTTATTTATCATTTTAACATTCGTTCATTAATAGCAATTAAGACTTTCCTATTAGCCAGGGCTTTGGCATCATCAGGTAGCATCTTAGGGCTTTTCAGAAAGCAAGCAAAAACACAAACAGGTAAGTCTTTCATATAATAGCTGAAACATGAATGAAGGAATAGTGACCTTGGCTTAGGGTTAGGGCCAAGCAGGCAGACCCATGTAGCACTCTGTCAAAGAGTCCAATGTTCCAACCCTGCTTGTCTTCACATTACCATTGGTTCTGCATTGCAGGCTTGGGATTTGAGCCTTCTTCCACCGTGCAATAAGACATCCAGCTCTTCTTCCAGCTTGTCTAACATGTGTCTGATGACACAGATGTCACGCACAAATATAGACACCAAACCCATGCTCCTGCATAACGTGGCTTTTGCCAACTTTGAGGAGTGTGGGAAATCTCTGGACAAACATGTACGTCACTTTACCGCTTCGGAGGAAAAAAGATGCCTGAGCTGCGGGGAGAATGGTGATGTGATATGGAGCTGATAAGACTCTTCAGTGGGTTCACAAGAAGAGCTTGTCTCAGGGATTGCCCTGAGAAGCCCTTGTAATGGTGTACCACTTGTAAACAGCTTTCATACTGGGTGATTTAAAACAATAATAATTTGGTCATTGGGATCATTTGGGCAGATTTCTTCATAGACATTTGTCAAAGTATGGGTCCCAGAATTTGGCTGAAATTCCTGCGACAAACAAAAATGGCCAACCTTTTGTTCAATTTGGGGCATGGGTCCTTGAGATTTTTCGTGGATGGAATTGAGTGGACATGTCTATCATAACAGGATGAACGAAATGGTCTCAAACACCCATTGCCAAATTTGACCAGGAAGCCATTTTGGTTTGAAGCAGCCATTTCAAGCAAAATTCCAGCACTCATACACATTAAAGTTTGTTAATTTTGAGGATTTGCAAAACAAAAAAGGGGCCGGTTCAACTTTAATGATTTATTTGTGTGACCAGGGAGCCAATTTGGTTCTAGGCAACCATTTCAAGCAAAATTCCAGCACTCACACACATTAAAGTTTGTTAATTTTGAGGATTTGCAAAAATAAAAAAAAAAGGGGCCGGTTCAATATTAATGATTCATTTGTGTGTCATTTCTGAGGTGTATATGGAGCTGTCATTGACACACACACACACACACACACACACACACACACACACACACACACACACACACACACACACACACACACACACACACACACACACACACAAATCTCTAGTTCTTAGGCCACTGTGTATGATAGTGACTGGGCCAGCTTGCAGCTTGATTAGCGCAGTTAGCCCTTCTAAGGCTCTGGCTGTTTACAGTGGATTATAGTGAGGGAGGCAGGGGTTAACTCGCCCGCTCTCCCTCCTCACCCCCCACCCATCCACCCATTTGGGCTCCTGCAGCAGGGTTCGGGCTGACAGGTATGGTGGGATTTGGCAAGGAGGTTTTTTTTTTTTTTTTTTTTTTTTTTGCATGAGAGCCAACAAGGAAGGCTGAACATGGCGGATTAGTGCAGGATTAAATTGTCAGAGTCTGTCTTGACGGACAAACTGCAGAGGAATAAATTGCAATCTGTTTGAGGAAGAGAGAAAAAGGCTCACACCACACAAACAGGGCATCCAGTCCTGTCGTCTTGTCTTGTCACAGCCTGTCCAAGATGACAGCCAGGGCAGAAAATCATTAAAAAGTTATAAACAACAAAAAAGTGCCAGGCCACGGAGCGTCTGCTTGTCTAACCTCTCGCGTCAGGAGCTGCTTCTTGTTAAAGCCTCTGACTAGATGTGACAAAAGAGATAAGAGAGGTGGGAACCAAATGCTCTGTATACCTGTCAGTAGGGTTGGGTGATAAATCAACTTTCAGTTTATTTGTCGCGACAAATTTATTTATGTATTGGTGGTTTCCATTGTTCAAAGCACATTGTTCCAGGCAATCATGGAGTCAGTCATGCAGAACATTGCCAAAAACATGGTGCCCATTGTATATTGCAAAAATTTCCAAGATGCAAATACTTGGCTGAGATCACGTCATCATAGCAGAGTTTTGGTTCCTTTTCTAATTGTTTAATTACTATGAGTAAGCAGTCATTCTCCAACGAAACATTTTCCAGAGAAAAAAAAATATTTACAATGCTATGATTTCTGAGCAACTTATTTCTATATGTGTTTGGTATCAGGAGAAATAAAGTAAATCCCTACAATGAAAAACAGCACATATTGATTGGAAGGTCATTCTGATTTGCATTGTGGATACAGCATTTGATCTAATTACAATGTGAAGGTATACCTAATAATGTGGAATGAGTGTGTGTGCACACCTTAGGGTACAGTCACATTTATTCAGTGCACTAAGCTCTTAAATGGTACAGAGAAATATTTATTTCATCCTTCTTTTTATTGGGACCATTTTTAAACACAGTAATGTGATACTATGACTTGAAATACACTTAAATATTAGACGTATTTTAAATATTTCATTATATATTGGTACTGTACACATTATGTATTACATTTTGCACTAAATGACAAGAAAATAGAAATTACAAAAAGTCAAAATCATAAAATATTATATATATATATATATATATATATATATATATATATATATATATATATTATTATTCATGGTTTTATGGCTCCAAATAAAAGTCTGTTGTACTGTTCTGTTATGTTGTGATGTTCTGCAACGTGCTTTGTTAAAGCTGCAGTTGTTGTGACAGCATTAAATAAATAAATATATACTATATGCAATATAGTAATGATAACGTTACATAATGTGATATCACTATTGTATGATTTTATTAATTTGACTAAAAAATTACATTTAAAATTTTTATTTTCACATATATATTACAAAAATTACATTATATTCAAATTTTCAATAATTTTTAAATTGTGATAAGCTTTGTGAAACGTAATATACAGTATAAATACAATATATTTGTTAAATGTGAATTATACTATTTCAGAAATTCTATTGTAATATTTTTTTTTTCAGATTTCTCTGGGTTTTCAATTATATGATGTACGTGTGACAAGAAAAAATAATCTCAGCAGTTTTCAAAATAAATCCTTTTTAAATTATGTCTGATTTCTTGGGGATACCCTGAAAATAATTTTAAAAAATTATCTTTGAAAAAGAGTTTGATAATTCTAAATGTCAACTTGGCCCTAAATTGCAATAACAAAACAATAATAATGTAGTATCTACCTTTGCTTTCATGTGACATTGAAGTGCACGTCGCGCTGCATTCACTGTCATGGTAACGGCAATTAATGAGCTTGGCTGCATTCTGGCCGTCGCTGCTGCATCATTATGAATTCACGTGTGTACCTTGTACACATGAATATGCATTGCCATATACAGCTCTTGCTCGCAGAGTTGTGACTTGAATTTTAAAAACAAAGAAGACATAGCCACAGGCCTTTTGTCCCATAAGATTCAAAAGAATAAAAAATATCATGAGAAAATGTACTTTTGCAGAATTACTTTTTTTAAAGTATTTTTCCAAAGTTATATGTCGCACTGATTGCGTGCTCAATTTGATGTCATTTCTGAGTTGTAGGTTGAAAGAGGTCAGCAGATAACGGCTGACAAATTACCCTCGGTGCCGCCGTCCCCCCGCATACCTGATTGATGGCAGGTGGTTGGGTAGGGGAGGGTGGCGAGTGTTTGGAGGAGCTTGGGTCAAGTAAGAGTATAAGACGACAATAAACAACCGCACGAGTGTCGTTACTAGTACCGGTGTAACCGTTTTGTGTAATTGATTTGTGAGTCACCTGATGACAATCCAATCGATGCAATGATACATACTGTATGTTCAGATTTTTCAGTATGGTATTGTTACTGCCAAACTATTGCTTGCAGTTTGTAGCTTGTAGATGGCAGATAATAGTTCATGTAAAGGAAGCATACCTGCCAAAAGCGCTACATCAACAGCATTAATCCAAATGCCACAGGTGTTTTTGTTGCAAGATAATAAAACTTTATATATATATATATATATATATATATATATATATATGTACATACATACTAAATACATACACGTACACACACAAACACGCACACATACACTACTATTCCGTGTCCAACTCCACTTGAAACAGTGCAGTCCTGCAGGATTTACAGGGACTCATAAATCCAAAAGTGAAGTTCCTCTTTAAAAAATTTGAAGTTTACAATTAAAGTGACTAGTGATGTTATACTTTCCTGAAAAAAAAGACAAGCTGTTACACTTGACCAAAAAAGGATAAACAAAACATTTAGTACAGATTTGTTAACCGGAGTTATTAAAGTTGCACTATCTTAAAAAGAAGCCAAACTATTGCAGTTTTGTAAAATACAAGAACGACAATAAAACAACAACAAATAAACAAATACCGGACCGCAAAGTTTAGCTTATCGCTACACCCGTTACTAACTGCCTATGCTGTATTTGTTGAAAGGCTCAAAGGAAGGAGTCCCACAAGTGGATGCTGGAGCGTAGCCTAATTCCGAGAAAGATGCATTTGATTGAGCCTCTCCTAATGCTTCCAATGTTGGCAAGCAGAAGTTCCACTTTGCATTCAGCTTGCACGCACATGCACACGCACGTGCACACACACCCAAGCCAGCCGGCGCCAACAAAGACACAATGCACACTGCGCACACACATCCAACGCTGCTGAATTACTGACAGGACAATTAGAAGAGAGCTAAGGTGCTATCGGAGTGGAATTTTCCAGATAGAACGAGCATGCGGTTGTGGGGTCCCCTTGCGGTCCTGCGGGTGTTGACTGATTTATCTGCACGTTAGTGACGGTTCAAAATCTTCCCATTGCCTTGCACACAAAAGTCGCAGATAATTGTTCAAACATATCAGAACGTTTGAGACAATTGCGACAAGATGAGAGGAAAATGAGCTGGTATTGATTGAAAGCACCATTTCCAATGAGCGGCGAACAATTTTGTGTTTTCGAAGGCAGCGAATATTGCGTTCATGTCAGAGTTTGTCGGGGTTTGCTCAAGGTCGCAAATGTTCGCATACAGCAACTTAAACTAGTTGATGGTAACTTTCTCATGTCAAACGTTGCAAAACCAAAGTTAAACAACAAGAGGTGAGCAAGAGTTCAGGATTCAGGAGTTCTTATTTTCCAAATGGGGAAAACATGACAAAATGTTTGATTTTTAGAATTTGAGGGTGCAATGAAGATGTGAGGTATAGCGCTCTCTCTCGCATCCCTTTCATTTTGCTCTAGAAGTACGGCCCTGATCCCGCTTTGATTTCAAACGGTATTTTCTTTACTTTCCAGTGGAGGCAGTGTCAACAGTAGCGCTGGAGACTCCAATGTCTTTTTAAATAAACGGCATGCTCTGATGATGTTTTAATGGGCAAACCTTCTTCGAGACCGCTGCCCTCCCCTGGGCGGTGACCCATTCGAATGCGAGTCTCAACTCACATGTAATTGCTTGGCTCTGGTTACTCCATGGGAGGAAATGCTGCAGGTTGCTGTCAATATGCCTTCCAGTTTAAAAATACGTCCATCAAAACACTTGATAGTCTTCCATTGAAGTTCACCTTTAAAGAAACTCAAAATTACCTTAAAATATAAAACAACAATTTAAAATATTTTAAACCAAAACGGCTGACCTGCTGTGTCTTCTCGAGCATGGCTTTTGAAGACTTTTTTCTGTTACTATTAAAAAAAAATGTTCAATCGCTGACAAGCACTTACCTATAGTTCAGATTTTTTTTTCTAAACTCAACAATTTTCAAAACACTTTGTTAATATGTCTATTATATGCAGTTTGTGTCAAACTATCAATAAATGTTTCAATTGTAAAGGCCACGTTGGTTGATGTCATGTAAACTGTGTAAAAAGATTTGAAAATATCAGAATTTGTGTTGGGATGATTGTAAAAAACTGTAAGAGACATGCCTACCAAATTTCATAATGCTGAGTGAAGATGGCTTAGGAGCTGCATTTTCAAATCAGGGAGTGATTAGCAAATTTTTGGGTGTCATCCATGCAATACAAATGATCATTTCCACCAGAGTTTTGTGAACTATTAAATGTAGAAAAGCCATTAAAATTGCACCATCATTTTCGTGCTGGGTTCTTAATAATAAATAGTGATGACATCCTCGTTTTTGCCTCCTTGGCTGAAACAAATGAGTTCCTGCAGTGAGTTAAAAACGTCATCAAACAGAGACACTGGCCTTCGCTTTGCTCAGCCAATATTAGCCCAGCGGTAATGAGCTGTTATGCTAACTTCAAGAACAATTTTCTTTCTCATAGTTATCAGGAGTTCATAACTTGGGCAAATTTGCCATCTTGCATGATTAACAGACAGGACTGAAATTATTGCTGAGTTTGCTGAACCAATGATCCCAATGTGGATTTTGTATTGACCTTTCCTTCCTGGCACCTGATTTTTATTTTGCTTTGGTGAAATGAAAAGCTACCTTGTGACAGAAATGTCATAGTAGGTCATATATAGTAGAGCTGGAAAGGAAAATATTGAATTGCCATTTTTGCGAGAGAAATTATGATTTTGATTAATAATTTTCTTCAAATTAAATGTCAGAGCAATATTTGCTATGAATGCAACATTTAGAAACCTTTTACAAATTAAGCTTGTTCAACTATGTGACACACACGCTGGTAGCAACACAGAACACTCCACTTCTCATTTGTCACGCAAAACGAGTCACATTGGAGCGTCAAATTCGGGCGTCAAATTCGAGTGTCAAATTCGGGCGTCAAATTCGAGCGTCAAATTCGAGCGTCAAATTCGAGCGTGAAATTCGAGCGTCAAATTCGAACGTCAAATTTGCGCATCAGATTTGTGCGTCAAATTTGGTAGCAATCATGATCACCACATTGAAATCTTCGATAAGACAGCGGAATTGGTCAAATTTGGATCTGCTGACACTTCTTGTGGAATTTTCCATCACGGCACCTGACTTCTATTAGGCTTCAGTGACTCAAATGGGAAAGCAAGCCAAATGACGGTTTGAGGGTTCAAGTGAGGGTCACCAGACAGGGCCGAGTCCCTCCATCCCGGTCTATCAGTTCACATGTCGTAATACGAAGGGGGGACCGTGTTTGCAAACATCATTGCGGCCATGTGTGCTTCCACATCGACCTGAATTAGACTTCCTGTCTGGGCCAAACAATGCGACAACCAGATGAAGCTCCTCTGCCGTGTTTTGTCTGGCCTGAAGCTGAAAACAACACTGAGGTCATCCCTCATGTCCAGATGGAGAGTCTGCACAATTTTGGTCAGCGTCAGTCCGCGTCACGAATGCCGGCTTCTTATGTTCGAGCCTCGCGTGCGAGCGACACAGTGCCCTCCTCTTGACTCGGCTACAATAACATGCTCACCTTTCACCGAACTCCCACCCCCACTCCTTCCTCGCTCACCATTTCTCGAAAAAAACAGCAGATGAAGGAAAAAGAAACAAGCCTCTACCTACGCTTTTGTCCGCGGGGTTGTTTTTGTTCCCTGTGGGGCTAACATGTTAACACAACATGATGTGATGACTGAGATAATTGATGTTATTGGACTCCCCCATCCCTCGCCATCTCCACTTCTTCCCTACTTTTATTATGAATTCCTCCCCTTCTAACGAGGAGCAGACGTCGACTTCCCTCCCTCAAATGTGTGCAAGTCAAGGTTAACAGTGCCATCTACAGTAGAGATAACAGCAGTCCATCCATCACTTGCTGTCGTACCGCACCTCCGTAGGGTTTTCCGATCCAAAGCTTCGTGTTTGCATAAGAATACTTATGTGTGAACTGGACTTGAGGACTACTTGTCATCGAGAAAACTCACAGAATTTGTCCAAGATCGACCAGATCCATCATTTTCTTCCCAGTGTTTTCTCAAGCCCCAGATTTTTATATAAATCAAAATGGCCGATTTCTTGTTGAATTTCAGACATAGTTGCGTGAGACTTTTCTGTGCGATCTGTTTCAATAGACCTTTGATGGACCAAATTTCATGTGGATCAGTGAAACTGGTGACGATTTTCATTTATTTTTCATTTTCAGAGTACTTAAAATCATCATTACATTTTGACACCACGCTCCACCTTGTTCGGCTGGCATAGGAAAAAAAAAAACAATTTAACATCGCCCATCTGTCTAGGATACCTGATAATGATTGCAGTTCATTTGCGTCAATTTCCGAGGCCTGAAATACGCCCAAAATGTATGCTTCAAACCAAAATGAGCCATCAAGACCCTTTTTTGTGTCCTGTGATGATAGTAGTAAAACTGGTGTTTTAGATAAGTGATCATCTTCATTAGACATACATAAACACTACACTGAGAATGAAGAGCCAGATATGGACAAAAGGCTAAAAGAAGCACCACGACTGTTCATTTGCCGCCACTGGCAGCGGGCCTTGTAAATATTATCCCGTTCTCCTTGTAATCCAGTGCGCTACTCTGCCGGAAACTGCTGACATTTACCTCAGGATTTGCCAGCACGGGGTGCTCGGCTGGAGTGGCTTGCAAGTAAAAGAGAGAGAAAGAGAGCGCTAATCTTGCGGGATTAGTGCGGCCAAGTCAGGTGACCTCAGGTTTTATTGGCCGGAGAGAGTCCGTGGCGAGGAGAGAGGGAGGGGCTTTTTATTCTTCTTGTATATGTGTGTGCGTTGTCTGTTCCCTTTCCCACCCTGCCGCTCTCTCACAGGCTCTTAAGGAGGCCTGATGAGAATTCCACTAATCAGCAGAGGATTAGCAGGGACTCAAACAACACTACAACTAATTCCTCCTTCACTATAACTGCCACCCTGTAGCCCCTCTGTCGTACTTAAGACCGTGTAGTACTGCAAACCCCGCAGCTTGGGCTGAAAATATTTTTGGAGTAATTCAGGTACCTTGGTTCAAAAAATTGCTCATGGATTTTTGCTTTTTTTCACTAATTTACTTGAGTACTGGAAGTCAAGACCCAGGATAAAGTCACAGCAGAAATGCCTATCAATGCCTCCGTATGTTTTTATTTTGAAGTTGTTCTTGGCAGCATGTCATGACGTCATGGCAGACTTGACTTGTCTTCCAAGACGCTGTTTGCCATCTCAAACGGTGGTTACCAAACACAACATTGTCACACACAGACGCACAATCAGGGGTGAAAGGCAATCTTCAACGGCCTGCTTCACAGTGGCCATCTTTATATCATGCGCAATTGGAGATCTTGCAGTTCCTTAAAAACTTTATGTGCAAAAATCTCAAAAGTCTTCAAGGCACCTCTCCTGCATTGAATTAAAAGGGAACGAAAGGAGCCACTTTGATTTACCAGGAATCAAGATGGCTGTGTTCATGCCCACGAAGACGCAAGCACCCATTTCGACCTGTGTCAGTCAACAAAAATACCAAAAGAAAGAAAAAGCCACCCGTGCGCACTGTTAGCACGGGGCGTGAAAATAAGACCCACTGAACTTGGAACTCAGCGAGTGAGAGAAACCAGAGTTATTTTGTTCTATGTACATGCACAAGTTAAGGTTCCACCAAAGCAAATATAACCCCTTCTGCACTGTATACAACGAAATTAGGAGCCCCACTAGAGTGAACACAGTTTGACTATTCCAATTGAACCGTATACATGATGACTGTTCGAACTGGCAAAAGGAATATACTAACTTTGTGATTCTGACTGAAATTCTATTCGGATTTGGCCTTTGTGTTCCGATGGAGGTGCGTCTATACAGAATTTTTATTTGTTTTGGTCATTTTCATTTCATTCTAATTGCAATGCAAGTCTGCATGTAAATTTGCCGAGTGTTTACCGCTGTCTGTGTGCTAAATATCATAGTGGTGTCCGGTTCCCGTCATCATGATCCTAGCCAGTTGCTAAGCTCCTCGAAGGTTTGTGGCGCTCTGTCCATTTGTGCTCTAAAGTGCGACAGTGAGTGTTTGCGATCTGGCCAGCGACGCCAACGAGGCAACAAGGAGCTGGAGAGAAAGGCGACCCTGCTGCAGACAGACAGCTGTGTTTTTACAACGCACGGGAAACACGACGCCTTTGGACCACAACCGCACCTGCCGTCTTCTTTACGGGCCATGAGCCACAAAGGGCGCGCAATGTCTGACAACATAAGTCTTCAATAGACCCTGTGATACTGTAGTACTGTATCTACAATATATGGTACCATAGTACTGCATTCGGTTTTAGAACTCGAACGCTGGCTTGAAACCCTGCTTTGAAACTATAACCCTTATTGGACAGTCTTTTTTTTTTTTTTTAACCCTAATTGTAACCCTAAACCAGGTTTCAAATTCTACATGGAAAGTGGAACCTGGATTGAAATCTTAATTTTTGATTTAAACATAATTAAAACCCTAACTGGCTTCAAAGATTATTCAATGCTTGCTTCAAACCCTAAACAAGACTTAAAAACCCCAACCCTAGTATGAATCCCTCATACTCGCTTTGAAACCTAAATCGGAAACCTTAATTTGAAATCCCAACCTTAACTTTATAGTACAAAACAAAGTGTAAACCTGACTTGGAATGAAACCACAAAATTAATATCAAACTTTAAAACCCTAATTTAAAATCCTAAACCTGGCCTAAGATCCTTACCAAGGCTTGAAACCCTATCTTGAAAACCTCTTGAATCCATAACCCAGATTTGAAATCAATGTTTAAATTTTCACCTAGACTTTAAATCGTAGCTTGAAATTTGGCACCTCAATCAAAGGCTTAAAACTAGACTTTATAAACATGAATCAAGTTTTCATTTCTAAACCTAGACTCCATTTTCGTCCTGGTTATATCCATCCATTTTCTGAACCGTTTAGTCCCCACGGGGGTCGCAAGTGTGCTGGAGCCTATCCCAGCCGTCATCGGGCAGCAGGCAGGGGACACCCTGAACCGGTTGCCAGCCAACCTGATTATATATTTTTGCCTTGTTTTGTTTTGCCTTGATCAAAGTTTTCAGACCGAGTACTAGATATGGTTGGCGTTTTTCCACGTTACTGAAAAGACTGAACAGGGTCTCATTTTCACTGCACCACTATAAATTTTGTCAAGCGTAAATAAAACCTCATCGCCGCCTGTTAAGGACTCCTGTCAGCGTGGCTTCTTGTCGGACGTACCCCGACACAAGGAAACGGCCAGAACTGGGGTAGACCTGCTTGGGGATTAAGTGAGGCTCACAGTGGATCAGCTGGAGGGCTTCCTCTCCCACAGAGGAGGGAAAACAAATATTAATCACCTCCAGCATTTCCAGCTAACAAAAAGAAGGGACCCCGAGATGGCAGGAGGGCCTTGAAAAGACCCACCAAAGTTGGAGAGCACAGAAGGAGGCTGGTTCTAGCTGTTGCCAGCAAACATGGACGTGTTGTGCCAGGCCAGAACCACTTTTTCCTGGATTTCAGCCCAACACTTTCCTCATGGTTGGCAGTCCAAAAGCGAGAGGTCGTCTGGGTATTCAACTTTTGGTTGGAAAATGGAGCAAGGGTTTACTGCATGTCCTTCTATGTCAAAACACTGTCACACAATGCTTCGTAAGGCAGCCAATCAGAATGATCGGATTCTGCACGTAGTTGTGAAAATTTGGAACACTACTTTGAAGCCCTGACTCTTATTTGAAACCCGATTCAATCCTAAATTTGAAGACCTAACTATTTTGAAAAACTATTTTAAATCCTAACAGGCTTGAAATAATATCAAACCAAGGCTTAAAACCCTAACTGTGGCTTAAAGCCTTAAATTGAAAGGCACATACTGTCTGGAAACAGCCTAATTTCAAAACTGATACTTGAAACCTTGTTTAAAAGCCTCTGTTAAATGCTACCCAGGTGTGACAGCAAATTTTAAACCTGAATTGTTGTTTGAAATCTTGAGCTAAAAACCTAGCCCTGTCTTGAAACCCCATTTGAAACTGACAGCGAGAGGGAGAGAGAGAAAATACCAAATATATACTGTATTTTTTAATACAATTGTTCATTTGATACAACATTGTCATCCCTTTCACCAAGTGTCATTGTTAAACACCATAAAAGGTCCATCAGTTCTCTACTGGAAGTTTGCATTGAATTTGTCTTGTTTTCTTGTTTGTTTGTTTGTTCTCCTTGGCAACACTCGCGGTCCGCACTCTCCTCTCTCTCACCTCGCGCAATCTCAAATCCCTCGCCCACGACGCATCTCACGAGCGGCGGGCGGTGGCGAAGGCCCCACCTGGCACTCCGTCGATAGCGCCATCTGGTCGCGGCCGTCGCTCACCATCGGGGGCCGGCGCTTGGTGCCACTCGGCGTGCCAGGCGCGGTGTTGTTTAATGAGTGCATATGAGCAAACATTGGACTGCCAGGTGGCGCCGCCATCGCTGCCGCCACGCCACGCCATGCCGACCAGGCGGGGCTCTGCCGTTGCTGCTCGAACCCGAGGGCATCAAAGGGGAGCCTCGGATTTCCAAAGTAACTAAGCCCTAATCCACCCCCTTATTGGTCCCATTCATATTGAAATACATGATCAGAGGGGCTGCGCAGGCCTTAATCTTGCCAATGAGCGGTCCGGCACAGCTGCAAGGATCAAGTCAGAGTATGAGAGCACCAGTATATTAGAAAAAGTGGGCCTCGTGATTGGATTAGGGGGAGGGGAGGGAGTTGGGAGGGGGAGGAAATGTCATCCTCATTCTCAGGGCGACCAGGACTCAGGAGGTGGGCCACCTTGGCGAGTTGGGAGGTGACTCCAAGATGTGGGGGTAATGTAAAGACATGGTTTCAAGTTTTTAAAAAGGAGGGGTAATGTAAAGGAATGGTCTCAACAAAGTCAAAACGTACAACACTGGACGGCAAGGCCTCGCCGTCCAACGTTGCACATTTTGACTTTGACCTGGAATTTGTAGAGAAAAATTGGTAATTCCTTGCACTACAATCCTGATTCTGCCAAGAGCAGTTCTTGATTCCGTGGTTTGAAAGTTCTGAACGTAAAAACAACCAAAAACGACCAGTTCTAAAGAAAATTGGTATCATAATGAGGTAAGAATTGTTTTAGGAAAATATTTGCAAAATCATAACACTGGGAAACGTTGTGGTATTTGTATCATTAGTATAGTATATTGTATAGGATAGGATATATATACTATATATATATATATATATATATATATATATATATATAGTATATATATATATCATTTGTCTGTTTTTCACAATAGAACCTTGAGTTTTGATTTTGATATCAGGTTTTCAAACATGGGATGAGGTTTCAAACCAGAGTTGTGGTTTAAAATTAGGGTATCGAGAGAGTGTTAGTATTTTAAACAAGGCCTAAGTTTTCAGTTTAAGGTTTCGGGTTTCACTTCGGATTTCAAATCTCGTTATGGCTTTCAAAATTAGAGGCTCAAGTCAGAGTTAGGGTTTAAACTGAATATTGCAAGACAGGGTTGAGGATTCAAAGTCAGGTTTCAAGCCAGGGTTAAGGTTTTGAGTTAGTGTTTCAAAAGGGTGGCCGGGTGAAGAATGCAGAAGGGGCCTCATTCAACTAGTAGCTTGTATCGTGTCGTCCTGACTAAAGCGGCATTAGCTGTGGACTTAAAGGTTTGCTCTGGTTCCTGTGCATGGAGAAGCCGGCCCGTTTAAGTGCGATTGAGCGCGGCTTAGACGAGGGATCAATTGTGATCCTCTCCACTGTTTAGTTTCCAGGTTTTTGCCGCTCGCCGAGTGTGGCGAAGGAGGAGAAGAAGAAATTTTGTCTCGCAGAGCGAGAGCCAAATATTTCCTTAGTTGTACGCCTGGCAAATGCTGCTTTGCATGGCTAAACCAACAAAACACGTCTCCAAGTGCTCTCAGCAGCAAAGTGATTCCCGAATAGTGTGTTTGTAGTGGTTAGAAATTACCTTTCAAAAAAATGTCTTGTGTTTGATTTGTACGTGTGGGTGGCCATTATGTTACATACATACACACACACACTCAAAACTCAGCAAGGGTTAGGGTTTTAAATTAGAGCTTCAAATCAGGTTCAGGGTTTGAAACTAGTTAGGGATTCAAGTAAGTGTTTGAAACAAAGGTTGAAGTTTCTATTTGGGGTTTCAAGACAGGGTTAGGGTTTCAAGTTGAGGTTTTGAGATAGTGTTAGGGTTTAGAGTCTGCGCTACAATTTTTAATGATGAAGTTACAGTTAGGCTTTTTAAGGCTTATAGAGTCAGGGAAAGGGTTTCAAAGGAGGGTTTCAAGTCAGGCTTTGAACAGAAATGCAGCATTTCAAGTCATCGTTTCAAAATAAGGTTTTAAGGCAGTGGTAGGGTTTCATATTGTGTTTTCAAATGGGGATTCAAATTAGGGTCAAAGCTAGGGTTTCAAGATAGCATTAGAAATTCCAATTATGGTTCCAAGTAAGGATTTGGATCACAAGTCTATATGTTCTGCTCTGCCTCCACTGCATGGTGTTCATTGAAGAGTGTCTAATATAAAGAGGCTGTCGAAAAACATTACACACTGAAAATGAACTTGTGGGATGAAGTTTCTGCTTCAGTTTGAACAAGGATGTGCTCAAGGTCTGCTGTGTGCAAGACAGCAGAAGGACCATCTGCGTGTGTGCATGTGTGGGGGCGCATGTGCGTAGACTAGAGCACACACACATTTATACAGACATGTGCATTTGAAATGGCTTCTTATGGTGTGTTTATATATTTGAATGTAAACACTGATAAAATGCTGAGTCAGGAGACGCTCCTTTTTGTCCTTTCAAAAGTGTAACTCAATATATCCAGATGACACCACCCTCATCTAAAGGCTCATCCTAACCCAAAACCGGGTGGTCATGCCAAAATAAAAATGTCATTTGCATATTTCATATGCGCTCATGCATATTTTACATTCAACACGTTATTAATTTTGTTTATTTTACGTTCAAACTGTTAAATGTCCTCTATCCTACCTTGGAAAATTAAATGATTTATTTTTGCGTCATGAAAATGATATATTCTGTTCGTAGCCGACATATTTTGCCCAAAAAGCTATCCAGTATTTTCTGTTTATAGTTTTTTTCTTCCTGCACAGTTACAGTAAATGCTATATTTTACTTCAAAGTGAGGGACTGTTACTTGTAAATTCTATATTTTCTTTCTGAAATTTTCACTGAAATGCTATGTTATGCACTCAAATGCATCTTGTCTCCAACATGGAAGTATGAAGTTCTTGTTTTTTGTACTCAAACTATTAGATTTTTGCCTTGAAAATAATATATTTGTTGGTGACTTTAAAAAGAAATGCTACAGGTTTAGTTTTGACACTGGTAAATATTTTTCATAATTTACTATGTAAATGCTAAAATTAGCTTGAATTTTGCACTCAAATTGGTAAATAATTTTGCTAATATTTTATATTACTTTATATGCAAAATGTCTTAAGCTACAGGACCAGATGGTGGTCCATTCCTTTCCACTCAGGGTCAATGTTAGCCCTGTAATACATTGTTCATAATGTTCTGTTTTATTCTGTTTAGTACTACTATTACTTCTACTACTACTTCTACTACTACTACCTACTACTACTGCTACTTCTAGTGGTACTAGTACTATGCAGTACTGTGTATGCTATGTTGTACTTGAAAGTGCTATACAGTATTGTATTTTACAATGTAGGAGTTCTCCATTTTCTTGAACTTTATCTGCAAATGCTATATTTTGCTTGCAGTCTTTTACAGAATATGCATGTACGTGCACGCTTGATGTGGCTTGCGTCTAGATTCCAACTTTGTCTGTTGAGGTCAGAGTTCACCAGAAACTCTGCGGAGTCTGCTAAGGAGGACAACATGATGAAGAGATGAGGATGGGTGATTTACGGTTCCAACTCTGCACCTCTTGACTTGATGCCGTAATGTTTTACGACACGTTTTTACTGTAGAGCACACCGCTGAGATACATTTCACCCTCTCCTGTCATTTACTCGAGAGGCTGACTGGACGAGAAGCTCGTCAAAACTCCTTAAATGGCTCTGTACAAATGGGCCTTCCAGATTTTTTTTTTTTTCTCCATGACTGTTTAAATGACAATTGAAAGATAGTATGATAAAAAAGAAATACATTAAATAAGCAAAAAGTTTAAGTTAATTGTTTGGAGAAGTGTTACAATTATGTTTATTATAAAAGATACTGCATTGTTGGTGCATATAGTATATTAGCCAGAGTCTGAAATTTTGTAATGTAAAATAATGGCAAAAGATAGTCTTTTGGGTATAAAATAATTTCAAAATCCAGCATTCAAGTTAACATGTAGCATATTGAATCTGAAGTACTAGCAAACTATAACATTTACAAGTGAAGCTAAAACATTTTGAATGAAAACACTAGCAAACACTTTTTGCAAACCAAGCATTTGGTAGACAAAACAAAATTTGGAGTTTAAAATCCAAGCAAAACATAACATTTTCAAGAAAATATAGCATTCTCATTATAAGATATAATGAAATACAAAGAAAAAATTGTGGCAAACAATAGCATGTTCAAGGTAAAAAAATAGAGCATTTTGAAAGTAAAATAAAAGCAAAATCTCTCTAGCATCTGGAAAACAAAATGTGACATTTTGAATATGAAATTTTAGAAAAGTATAGAATTTTAATTGTAACATTTCCCCAAAATATAACATATTGTCAAGATAGATTCCAGCATTTTGAGTTAAAAATGAAACCAAAAGAATTGCAACTTTTTGAAGGCAAGATGTATATTCAGAGTCAGGCAAAATTAAATTCTGAACATTTCAGAATATGACGTTTGGCCACTACAAGCAGTAATTCAAACTGAGTTAACTGAGTTAATTTTTCTAATGCTTTAAATAATGTAAGTTCATCAATAAAATTCTTATTTTTTTTTATATTGAATGACACAAAATACACAATCACGTAAGATAATTTTTATTTTTATGTCAAAAGGAACACTAAGGAACAATTTTCAAAGCAGCGTACGTATTGTATGCATTGGAACAATTATAACTAATTTACGCAGTATAGTATACCAAATTTAATATCTAGATTTTTGTAATTTCACCATTTAAGTCTCACTTATTATTATGAAAAAAATGCTCACGCACACACACACACACACATACAGACACGCACTCATGGATCCTCTGAGTGATGCGCGTGAGAAGGACATTAAATCCTCATTCTGTTCATTAGCACGTTAAGAAAAAAATAAAAGAGTAAGAACATGATTTTGGGCCAAAGAAGCATTTGGAGAGGATGCTCGTGGGAAATTACTGTTTTTAACTTAATAAGTTGTTTTATTCTTTGCAGATTGTGTGAAGATTTTCGGGATTCCAAAGCAAACAAATGAAAAATTCACGTGGGAACACTGGCAGGGTTGACAACTCAATAAAGTTCACCAAGTCTTTTGGAAATTTAACTTTAACCTTGCAAATGTGCAAAAAGATAGTATATTGTTTTGTATTTTTTAACACAGATAAAGGCGTAATGTACGACCTAGGCATATTTTCTTTTCTTATCTGCTGCTACACTGAAACAAATGAATGTCTGTGCAATATTTAAAGTGATTAATGTGCTTCAACTTGATAAGAGCACACTGTATCCTTCACATCCTACAGTATAACTCCTGATATTTCCACTTGCTATGAACATTCTTATTACTATACTATATATTTTTCACATTTTTATGACATTACAAAGATAAGAAAGAAATTGTCAGAACTTCATGCTTCAAGTCAGATTTTTGGTTTCAAAGCAGTTTCAAGTCTGGTTTAGGTTTTTGAGTAAAAGATTAGGCTTGCCGCACACCAAGCGATGCAAGTTCTGCAACTGTATATTGTATTTTACAATATATGTATACTTTCATATGTAGCTGTGGTGAAAAAGAGAAGCGAGGAGAGTCTGTTGTAAAAATGCATGAGTATAAAAAATGAATGGGGAGATTAATCTCAAAAGTCTCTCAAATGTCCACACTCTTGACTTTATGTCTCGCACATTTGCTCTCTCTTTATTCGTAATACAGCGACAGTGGCCAGGGCAATTAGCTTCTTCCTTGACAATGTGTTGTTCGTGGTTTAATTAAAAAGCCAGTTACGTCTCAGCTTCAGAAAACTGGTGATCCATAATTGGTTGTGACCTGAGACCTAGCAACTGAACATGAATTAGAACACTGTGTTTTGACTAGTTGGGCTGCATAGAACTCATTAATACACAGAAAACTTGGGGTTGACTTGGTGTTTTAAGACAGAGTAAAGGTTTCAAGACAGGGTTACTGTTTTAAACAAGAGTTAGGTATTCAAATCACTATTGTTTGGGTGCATGTTTACTTGGATCCTACACCCCACCAGTCTTTGAGTCTCCTTACTTGATTTTGTACCATACTACTCCCTCTGGTGGAGTTTCATCTTCACTGCATCAACAATGGCCAAGCTCACATTGCTACAAAGGATGAGTTTTATGCTTAGCTGTTTGAGTATTTATTCAGTCTGCTTGATGTCCACCAAGAAGTCCATGGACACATGTAATTTACGGTCACTAGTACGACAATGCAGCACACAAGACAGGTGAGGTGGCTTCGTAAGGAGATGACAACAACACTCCGCTATCAGAGGAGCCCAAAGCAATATTTCCATCACCTCGGTAATGGCACAATGTGAGACGTCTTCATCTGGATTAACCCACAGTGCAGGCAATTAGCGTTTATTGACCGTCCTCCGTAATCACTACCGGCTCGGATTAAGAGGCACCGCCCATGCTCTCCCAAAAGTGCTCTAATGACTGACAAACAAACAAACGGGACGAGACAGGGCGAGGGCAGCGGGGGAACACCCAGCGAGTTGCTTTTAAAGTGTGATCCCCTAAAGCCGAGGCCCCGGACACCCCCACCCTGACCATGTCTGCCATGTATGACTCAGCTCACCTGTGCCCAGGGGTAATCCCTCCCTCCCCTGATCTGGGGGCCAAAGATGTGTCCTGACAAGCAACAGAGAACACACACAGGACGTCACTTTAGCTTTAGCTCAAACAAGGGATGAAATCACAATATGGCAATCTTATGTCTATGTCTTAGAATCCAAAATAACCTAATGTCTCTGTAGTAGAAGTTGAACTGAATAGTCAACTAATTAACGAGTCGATTTTTGCACTTCGCAGTAATGTTTACTAATTGAAATTGACACGTGCGTGTCCAACATTTTGCAAAAAACGATGTTGGCCGATGAAAATAGCTGTTAGGGTTGGATGGATGGATGGATGGATGGATGGATGGATGGATGGATGGATGGATGGATGGATGGATGGATGGATGGATGGATGGATGGATGGATGGATGGATGGATGGATGGATGGATGGATGGATGGATACAATACACACCAACACCGCATCATGTGTACCGCTTTACAACACTTAGGTCAAGATACAGTCGTATGGATGGGTGTTTCCTAGTAGGTGTGGGAATCACAAAGTAACTAACAATCCAAGATTGTTATGGTATTTTCCAAGATGTAAAAAATACTCAAGAAAACCATCTATGATTTAACTTAATCTTCTTGTCTATTACCGTTTCAAGAACGGGTTAGGGTTTCAAATAAATATTTGTTTTAAACTAGAGTTCCAAATTACAGTAATCCCTGAAAGTCATTGTGTGTGTGTGTGTGTGTGTGCGTGTGTGTGTGTGTGTGTTTGCGTGCGTGAGTGAGTGTGCGTGCGTGAGGCTGTGTGTGTGGGTGTGTGTGGGTGTGTGTGTGTGTGTGTGTGTGTGTGTGTGTGTGTGTGTGTGTGTGTGTGTGTGGGAGGGGGGCGTTATGTAATTTATTCAAGTTAGTTATGATGTATCTCAGATTTATATATATATATATATATATATATATATATATATATATATATATATATATATATATTTATATATATGCTCTACATATATATATATATATATATATATATATATATATATATATATATATATATATATATATATATATATATATATATATATATATATAGTTATAGTTATAGTTATAGTTATAGTTATAGTTAAAGTTATAATTATTTAGTTATTTCAAAATAAATTAAAGTAGCAACAAAAATCTGTGGTGCCATATCCAGAATCGTCATCCCAAAATGCACCAGCAAGATGTCAGAGGAAAAAATGGGTAAAAATATGAGGAAGTAATACGCCATAAAACTGTCAAATCTTGTTAAAACATTTGATAATGCACATGACTGCTGGCATGTTTATCTCTAAATGTAGTTTGTATGCTGTCTTCTGACAAAAGCTCACAAACATATACTGGCACTGGTGGAGTCAGAACACTGCCAACTGAAAAGCATCCAGCCCATTGAGCATTTAGACCACTGTTTACCAACCTTTTTACAATTTTTTAAAATTCTCACATCTCACCGCCTAACAAAAATGTCACAAAACGTATACAGTATGTCATAAAATAATAATTGTCTTGTCTCAATAATCAACGTCGTTATACGTCACTGTCATAGATAGATAAGAAAAAACAGATACATTTGGAGTATCCATCTTTCCAACTGCTCTTTTCGTATACCCTCACTAGGGTTGCAGGTGTGTTGCAGCCAATACTGGTCAAGGGGCAAGGTACACCCTGAACTGGTCACCAGCCAATCGCAATCACATTCATAATCAATCACATCTACAGATAATTTAAACAAGGGTTGCCCAAGAGCCCCTATCCAGTCTGTTTTAGTTGTATCGCTACTCTCTACCCTTGATTCAAATGATCAGCTCATCAGCAAGCTTTGTAAAAGCCTGATAGCGAAGCTGATGATTTATATCAAGTGCGTTGCAAGAGGGATGCTTTAAGGACTGGACTTGGGAATCCCTGATTTTGAGTCTTCAGTGAACATAACATACATTTTCGAAATGTGGGAGAAAACCAAAGTTCCAAGAAAATAAACAGTCAAGCATGGGCAACTCCACACAGCAAGGCTGAAGCCAGGATTTGAATATATGACCTCAGAACTGTGACGGTGACGTGCCAACCGGCCATTCACCGTGCCACCATATTTGTAGGAAGTGATTACTACTATTTTTTTATTTTTTTTTTAAAGGATGAAATCGGATCATTTCCATCAGCACACCTCTCAGATGGCGAAAATCACTATTTTAGTGGCCGAAGGCAGACTTGTGCGAAATAGAAACAGTCACTTTCTAAATAATCAAAGACAATGTTTCAAATTCCCCTGATATGTGCTGGATGTCTTTGCATTTTATTTTGAAAAACATTTGACAATAGGACAATAGCATCAAACTACCATTGTTGAAAGATATCAATTAATTGAGCATAGCATTGTTACGTATTTGTAAAATCATCCCACTGGCCGCGTATACTTTTGTGAGCGGCCCAGATTTGCTTTTTTATTTATTTTCACTGAAGAATGTCACATTTTACGCAAATGTGTTTGCTTGATCTATCAAGACGTGAGACTGGTTAGTGAAACACACACACACAATGTAGCATTCATATTCATTTAATTGGTGTTTAGCCCTCCATCTCGCCTGACGCATACACATGATACAGATGATCAATAACATCGCTGGAGGTTTTGTATAAATATTATGAGGAAGAAGTGTGTATGTGTGTCCTGTTGTGTTGTGGGATTCAGGGATCGGGGGGTGGATCGGTTATTTGGGGTTCTGCAGTGAAGATTACCCATGTGCCATAGGGAATCTAATGCAATTACGAGTGTTTGCTTACACCATGTGTCCCCTTCCGTCTGCGCTGCAACCGACGCCATCCTCCCTATTCAACCGCCATGTTTGTTTTCAGTATTTGCATCCCCCCTACCTCTTCCTCATCATCACCCTCCCTCCTCATTTGCTCACCCGCTCCCCCCAGTCTTCAATTTCACTAATTAAAGTAAACCAATAAGGTGGCTGTGTAGGGAGAATAAGACGTGTTTGAAGACTGGATTGCAGTATAAAGGCAATTCAAAAGTCAAAAGAGACATGGATAGGATGGTGGTGGGGTCTTGGGCGTGGGAGCTGGTGTTTGTTATGCGAGTGTTGGGGAGAAGAAAATGGGTAGAGGTGGGGGGCCTGTTAAAGTATACATTATTTATCACACAAGAAAGACGAAGGCCACAGAGGGAGAGAGCAGGTTTGCTCAAGAGATTAGTGATGGCCTGCTTATTATTAGTTTTAGTTTTCATTTGTCTTTTCCAGAGTTCCAAAACTCTGTACAGCCATCGCGCAGCATTAGCAGCAATGTAGATGATTGATTAACTTCCTTACTTTTAAATCTCACACGAATTATATTATCATCCATCCATCCATCCATCCATCCATCCATCCATCCATCCATCCATCCATCCATCCATCCATCCATCCATCCATCCATCCATCCATCCATCCATCCATCCATCCATCCATCCATCCATCCGTTATCTGTGATTAGATTAGATTAGATTAGATTAGATTAGATTAGATTAGATTAGATTATCTCACATTAGATCACATTAGATTACATTGGATTAAGACAAAATGAGGATTGTGGTATCGGATAAAGATACATTAATTCAAATTGTTGTTTTCAACCAAGCCTTTTGTTGCAAAAAACAGAGTTGAAAAATAACCTTCAGATCCAGTATTGGGGTTTCAGAATTTGAAAAAATCTGGGTAATTGTGTCTGACCAGGATTAGGGTTTGGATAGATAGTTTAAAGTTTAAACTAGAGGGTCAGGTTGGATTCAGGTATGAAATTCAGATTTCAAGACTGATTCAGGGTTTTAAAGTGGGGTTTCGAGTTGGAGTTTTAAGCCTGACTGATGCGTTTCACCCACATATTTCAGGTGTTTAAAGTTTCACTTTATGGTTCTGAGACAGGGTTAAGGTTTCAAGACATGAATGGGGTTTTGATTAGGGTTTCAAACTGGGATTTCAAACCAAAGTTTGGGGTGTTGAATGAGGGCCAGGATCAGGGTCTCAATAAAAGGTTTCAAGACAGAGCTGTGATATCAAAGTAGTTTCGAGTCGGGTTTTATGATTAGTGTTTTCACTAGCCAAGGTTTGGGTTTCAAAGTAGGGTTTAAAGCCTATCATGGGATGATGCATTCAACCCAGTCTTACATGCTCAGATTAGCATTTTAAATCTGGTTTAGAAATCCAAACACGATTTAAGGTTTTAAGTCCAGGCTAGGAATTAAAGCAATATAATCAATCCTATGGTATGGTATGGTATTTTGTTGTTTAGAAGAACAAAAAGCAAAACTTGAACATCTACAACAATTTTGTCAGTCACACAGAAAGCTAGCGGTCCATTCCCTGCTTCCGTGCACTCTCTTTACCAATAGACTCTTCAGCACTTCATGTTTGCCTTTTTCCTCCCAAAGCCCTACTGGCAAACACAAACACGCACACATTACTTTAATATCATCGGTGCCAGTGAATACACACAGTGAAATGTCACTGAGTATGTTCACAATAAGCACAATATGACCTCAGGCACCAGCTGAAGTTCAGTGTTGTGTTTTCTTAAAGCAGTCAGGCACCAAAACGTCACCGTGTAAAAAATCAATAAATCTTCACTTTTCAATGAAAAGTGTCAGGTGTAACCTCTAAAAAAAAATCATCTTGCGGCGTTTGACAGTTCTTACTCTTATGGACTTCACAGACATTCCCGGAGTCACTTGAGCCCCCAGTCAGTTTGTGAGGTAACTAAATCTCAAAGTGCTCTTCTTGTGATCTTTCCCTCTGAGATTAGAGCATAAACACACGCAAATCTCTTGCTTTTCCTCCATATCACTGCTTCGTGAAAAGGCCATTCAACCACGGCTGGTAGTTGCCTGAGACCAAAAGGTCATCTCAGCTTAGTCCTCACTTATATAAAAACTTTTGCATACAACCGCAGTAAGACAACTGAGGCAAAACTGCGCACTAATTGCCATCTTGACCCTATGGATGTACTGTATGTGGTGTATGAAAGAAACAAATCCAACACAGTACAGTTCAATAGAACAAAGGTCAGCAAGTGATGATTTAAGACATCCGTCAAACTACATCATACCAACACTGCACCGCCAAAATCACACAAAGGAGCACCACCATAGCATATTATCACTAATCTCACAACCACTACCTTCTAAGCAACAGCTTAGAGGCTGTCATGCACGCACGTTCTCGTGTGTGTTTACCGATCTTATGCTGCTGGGTAATAACCGTGTGTGTGTGTGCGTGTGTGTGTGTGTGTGTGTTTTTAACGCAGTTTGATCATGGACCCCAATTTTTTTTCGTCTTCGATACATTTTCAAGTAGTATTTTAAATGGATGATATAAAGATCATACAAAGGTAAATGACTAAACCTTAGCGCTAGTGATACATGACACTAATATAATTTCTTTCGGTGTTTTGATTTTCGACTTTGTTTTCCTCAGTTTTGTTTGTCGGTTTTGGCTAAGAATTTTCATTACTCCCTAGTATTTATTGGTGAGTTGAATCAGTACCAGTCTATAATTCTACTTAAAGTGACAGCGTGTATAATATTTTTCACCATTCTTTCAATTTTAAAAAACAACTATTAATCTAAAAAGTATGCAAAAATATATATTCAGGCCAAATACAGCAGCGGCTTAGGCTGTCACGCATGCAGCTCCTCATGTGTGTTTACCTGCCCACTGTTGCTGGTGTGGTCTGTTTCATCCACACTTTGTCTATTTCAGTTGCTGTGAAACACACGTGCGCACGCACACGCACACACACACACACACGGGATGATTGGCGGATTACAGAATAGGGAAACATATGGTCTCAATAAAAAGGAGCATGATACAGTCATTATCAAGGCTGGTGGTTTGAACCCAAAACACAGACCTTACTATTGAATGTTCCATTAATAACGTCTATTACCCTCTTAACGTGTGTCATCGCTCTATTTTCCACGCTCATGTTTGCATAAGACACTTAATCTGCCCCCTTTTTGCAAACCAACGTCTGAACGTGACACCGATACAGTGCATTATGTCAAAGGGTGTTACCGTGTGGAAAACCGTCAATTTGGGCCCCAGTGTAAAAATCATTTTGTCAAGAAATGTTGGGCAAGAAATGCTTTTGTGGCCATTAAACAGTTAGGGAGAACGAACACTTCATAAATTGTAGTAGGAGGAGACGTACCAGTAGCAGTTGCAACAGGAGTGGTCAGAAATTGTAGTAGTAGTCAAAACAGTGGTAGTCTTGGTTGCAGAGTCCTTACCACCATCAGAGGTAAGCATTCCGTCCCAATAATGAAATGGTTCTTCCGTCCATCACCGACAGATGCCCATTTTGCGGATGAAGGACGAAAGATAAGAACGTTTTTAAAAAAAGTACGGACTGAGCACAGATGGAAGTGATTTTTCATCTGTTAGTGTAATCATTTTGATATGGGTCAAGTGGACCATACAGAGAGGTCTCAGTGACTGTAGTATGCTAGTATAAGTCTTTTGTCATTTTGTTTTACTTTTTGGATGGATGGATGGATGGATGGATGGATGGATGGATGGATGGATGGATGGATGGATGGATGGATGGATGGATGGATGGATGGATGGATGGATGGATGGATGGATGGATGGATGGATGGATGGATGGATGGATGGAAATTAGAAAACAACAGCATTATAAATTTTGCAGAAAATGGAAATTGTAACAGGCGCACAAGAGGCGCCAATGAAGGAAATACATAGAGGGTGACCTTAATGCGCCCCCTTGGCCTGACACAATGTTATGTTGTCGTTAAAGGACAGATGCTTTCATGACATGTCAAATACTCTGCTCCAGTCCAATAGTTCTTGAGAAAATGACTTACTAAATTGTATCCTACCACCATGACAACAACCATTACTACTATTACAACCGCCAGAGAGAACGTGTCCTCAGCTTTAGGATGTCGCTGACGGCCACCACATATTTTGTATGACACCGCAATAACCAACTTGGATTTGATTCTACCCTTGGCTACAATGCAGAGCAGGATCTTGGTCAAAATAAGCTTTTTTAAACTTAAACCGTTTGGCGTTCTAATGTTGCATCTAGTGAATCTGAGGCTTTCTAAAGCACTTTGGCAACCATCCTATGATCTAATACTCTGATAAAAGCACTCCACCATTTTAATCAAACTGGGTTTCTCTTGAATGGACAGAAGATGCTATTAATATAACGGAGATAGGTGGAGGATTATATTATGAATAAGGAAAGTGACAATGACGGAAGGGTGCCAGGTCGCAGGCAAAGGACTGCAAACGACTTTCCACTCTCAAATATTCCCAGATGAGCAAACAGATGAGAGATGTCTGAACCTCCTCCTTGACGGTATCATTTTACACCACAACGTGACCCTTCCGGAGGTTTGTGTCGTTGAGACAAGTTGGTTCCGCCCATCTTCTTCGCCAAAGATGAGTGAGACACAAACCTGCCTTCATAAATCGGCTACAGCGTGTCCGCTTGCACCTGCTCCCTCTGCTCAAACCCCTGCTCAAAAATAAGCGTTTGGACAGACTACAGAGTAACTTGAGATGAGCATTTGAATGATGTCATTTTAATGAAAGATTTCGCATGTGGCAAGAATTTGTCATGTTGTCTCTAGGATGAACAGAATGATGCATGGCTAGAAAAGCTTTTTTTTTATGTTGATAGGCAATGTATGGACAGGAACGCATGCATATCTTTTTACATGACAAAATACTGACATCTAGTGGGCATTTACTAGAACGTCAAACTGACAAAATACTGACATCTAGTGGGCATTTACTAGAACGTCAAAAGCGGAAAAGTGCAAAGCCATCCGGATGTCATCCCTGAGAAAAGTTACTCAAGTGTGTGCATGCAAAAAAATAAGAGACAATTTAATCTATTTTACATTTAGGAAATACGAATGAATTTTTAAAGCAACCTATGTAAACCTACAATAATATGCACTGGTTAGCACGTCTGCCATGCAGTTCAGATATCGTGGATTCGATTCGACCTATGGCCCTCCCTGTGTGGAGTTTGCATGTCCTCCCCGTGCCTGCGTTTTCTCCTGTTTCCTTCCACATCCCAAAACCATGCATGGTGGGCCGATTACTCACTCGAAACTGCCCGTAGATGACGAAGCAGACTAGTGGAATGATTAGAGCACACTAATAAAACGATTTTGTCTTACTAGTAATGTATTTCTTCCACTACTAGCGCCACTATAGTCGCGTCCTGGATCTGATGAGGAAGTACCACGAGGAGGCAATTACGAGTAAGTACCAAAATGTCCTCTTGTGGTTCTTGTAAGAAACTTTGACCATTAATATCGCTATTATTATGTCATAGAATTAGTGGGGTAACTAACAAAATACATACTTTAAGGTCCACACAGTTACTCGTTTACAGTATTTTGTAAAGTTAACTACATACTAGGAAGCCAAAATCTATGGTGGGTAGTAAATGTTACTAGCCATTCCACAGGCCACTAGTGCGTTGAATTGTCTTACTAGTGAGGACAAGGCACGTATTAGTAAGTACACTAATCTTAAAATGGATACCGAGGAAAATAAATGAAACAAAAATACAGTATGTAATAAAAGTAATAAAAATGTTCCAATGACTTGCCATTAATTGTACATAACTATGGTATTGCAAGGAGACAACGTATCTTCTAACCTTGTCATATTATGCAAAACTATACTATGGATTATTATATTACATCATCCCTTAATATTTAGCAAGCACCATACAATTTCATTGCAGTGGCTATATCGCCGTCTCCGACCCGTATTTGCGACACTTTGCGTCCTCTAGTCACGGCAGTCTGAACACAAACAGCTTTACGGCAGTATGTATCCACACGTGTTGTCGCACGAGAAACAGGGAAGTTCTGGACGCCGTTAAAGTTGCAGGTAACGCGAACGGAACGCAATTTCGATGCTTTATACACCTTTTACCGTTTTAATGTTATGTTTAAAGCGCTGGCGTCGCGGCGAGTTGTAGAAGTTTCTTCATTTGCTTAGGATTTATTTATACGGTAGGCGCTAGCAGCTAGTTATTAGCACGCTTTGTGTTCGCCATACCCAGACTTTTGATGCTTGTCTATTTTTTTGTTTCTTTCAGATAATTTTTAAGAATGTCATTCAGAGGTGGAAGAGGTGGAGGTTTTAACCGGGGAGGAGGAGGCGGAGGGTTTAACAGGGGAGGAGGCGGCGGAGGATTTAATAACCGCGGCAGAGGAGGCTTCGGCGGCAGAGGAGGCTTCGGTGGTCGTGGTGGTTTCAGACAGCAAGACTATGGACCTCCAGAATATGTTGTTGGTGAGAGCTTCGCGCATGATAGCAATTGAAAACCGATGTTTGAGCCATATGATGATTAGAAATAGGGCAGACGTTTTCATATCCCGATATTCGGGTTAATACCTCTCTATTAGCCGCTTTAACATGCAGGAAGCATTAGTTTGAAATTGCGATCACCGTTACAACTTTATTTAATATCTGTGAGAGTAGTAGTTGAAAGTTTTGTTGTTTGATTTTTTTTTTTTTAGCCTTTTGCAGTTTTATATGCATTTCCCTAGTATTTATTCACACCAACAAGGCTACAGTTAAATGTTTTTGATGGATCTTTTTTTTTTAACCTATATTAGTCACAATAAAATATTAACATTGCTAATACAAATTCATTATTGTGCCTAAATAATTTGTTCAGCCTGTAACATTAACTGTTGTGCCATAGGTTTAGGAGAGTTTGTGCATCCCTGCGAGGACGACATCGTGTGCAAATGCACGACTGAGGAAAACAAGGTTCCTTACTTTAATGCACCAGTGTACCTGGAAAACAAGGAGCAGATTGGAAAAGTGGACGAGATATTTGGACAGCTGCGTGACTTTGTATCCCATTCACTCAACATCTGTTTTATTTGTTTTATAAGAACAATTTTGTTTCTTAGTTGTCCCTTAACTCACCTGTTCAGTATTTTTCCGTCAAACTTTCTGAAAACATGAAGGCATCTTCGTTTAAGAAATTGCAGAAGGTAATAATTCTCATCCAGTTTCCATGCAAATACTTTAGCATCAAACTGTAATGACCAATGCTTGTGTTCAGTTTTATATAGACCCAATGAAACTCCTTCCACTGCAAAGGTTCCTGCCAAGGCCGCCTGGCGAAAAGGGTCCGCCAAGGGGAGGTAGAGGTGGACGGGGAGGCGGTCGTGGAGGTAAAGAAATTTCTTACATTTGATTTGATCCTGGTTTGATATTGTTGAGTGTGCTGTGAGTGTTGATTGTTGTTTGTTGGTGTGCATTGCAAGCTGAGGTGCTGTGGTTCCTGCGCACAGGGATCAACACTACTCGTACACCTACAATGAGGGCATAGGGGAGCCCTTCTGCAATATGTTTAGCAACTCAGAAATATCAAACAGCTTTGCATGCGGCAAAGACAAGACCGTAATCAAGTCTGGTTTAGAGGCGTACCGTTCGTCCTCATGTTTGATGAAAGTCTTAATACGCATTCAAAGAAAAAACAGATGGACATGCACATTCGGTTTTTAGAAAACTGACTTCCAAGATATTTTGGTTCCGAATTCCTGGGACATGAGGGCTTGAGCAGAGTGCAACATCCATAGTTGGTCTTCATATTTGTCGAAATTAAATAGTTTTCTTTATATGAAAAAAATGCACCATCAGTTTTTTTTTGTTTTTGAGGCGGTGCATGAACAATGTTTTTTTTTTCTTTAGGAAATGAAGTATGCAGATTTATTTTGTTAACATCTATGTGAGTTTTTGAAAAAATAGTTCACAAAATTGACAGACTGCCAAAAGCATATCAGTAAGCCATGCCTTCTGCGAGCCAGAGCCAGAGACTGAGCTGTGCTGAGGCTCGAAGGTGGCATGGTTGCACTTCATGTTCCGTGCCCAATTTTGCATGATGGAGTTTAGGATGCCTTTATACTGTACAAATAAAACTACAATCTGGTAGTTGCTTTAATTTTTGTTCTCCACAATTGTTCAAAAATGCTCCTGTTTCAGGTGGATTCCGGGGTGGAAGGGGAGGTGGTGGCAGAGGTGGAGGTTTTGGAGGCGGTGGTAGAGGTGGAGGATTCGGACGTGGAGGTGGAGGATTCGGACGTGGAGGTGGCGGCTTCAGAGGCAGAGGTGGCGGAGGACGTGGATTCAGGGGTAGGACTGCATTCTGAATGGCATTTGATTTCTTGTGTCGTCATGTCAGCGTTGAACCTCTTTTTGTTTTATTTGCAGGTGGGAGATGATCTGCTCTGGGTCCACAACTTAGTCCTCTGTGAGGGTCACAAAGTTGGACATTATCTCCTGAGTGGATTTGTTTTCTTTATTTTTATTATTTTTTTGTAAAAGTGATGGGTCCTTTTTATAGTTAACAAAGGTGGACATTGTCTGCCTGTCAGTGAGCCGCTGTTAGTATTTCAGGCCCGCGTGAGGCTAGTTGCTCCCTTGTTGCCGACAGCTAAGTCTCACTGAGAATGACATTTCCACGTCACACACAGCACAAGCTGACACGTGGCCAAGTAAAGAAAATTATTCAAATAAAAACAACACACACACACAGTGTGGTGATTGGGGAAATAAAAAGAATATGGGACGATATCATTGTAATCAGTGATACCGGAAGGTATACAAACATGTTTTATTTTTTGTTTATTTGGCTACATGTTAGGGATGTGTGTCAAGTAGTTCATTCCTGATGATGTTTGGCTGTCCCCAACAAATTGGATAGATGGGGGCTTGTCTGAAATACTGACGACAGCTAACAGAAAGATTATCTCAACCTTTGATATTTAAAGGGCTCAAATCCATGATTGTGATACACCTCAGTAGTCAAATACACCTGAACAGATACATTCACAAATTGTCATTAACAATATATGGACAAACGTGTGTTTGTGTGGGGGGGGGGGGGTTAGAGTTCAAAATTGGTTGAATTCTTAGGACTGCAGAAAATCATGTCTTGATTAAAAAAAACAAAATTCTGTAAAATAGTGTCTTACAGTGATTTTGCTGCTTTCCCACACAGGTTGATGATTTATGACAATGGTTATTAGGGTGCAGCAGTTTTATGGTCTTTAGTCTCTACCCCAGTGGTTCTTAACCTTGTTGGAGGTACCGAACCCCACCAGTTTCATGCGCATTAACCGAAGCCCTCGTTAGTGATTTTATTTTATTTTTTTAATTCTTTACATATAGATGTTTTTTACTGGTGCACAAAATGAGCCATGCATGAACACCACCTTGTTCAAAGAACACAACCAACACAATGCATGAACTCACAACAAATTACATACTGGTAAATCAGAATTTACACAATAAATCAGGTTTGTTCGGACCTCCTCAGTGGAGGCTCTGTCGAACCCCTGAGACCGACTCACCGAACTCCTAGGATTCGATTGAACCCAGGTTAAGAACCACTGCTCTACCCTGAATTACCCAGTAACGCGTTATCATGGGCAAAGTCATTTTCTCTGTTTACCTCAAGTTTACATATAAAAGATCAAAGAAAAAAATATACATTAACATTTGGCATTTTATAAAAAAAGTTTTTAAATTATGTTATTGAAACATGAACTGCAAACAATATTAGGAAACTATATGAACATCTGTCTGTAAGGAATAAAATAGGGAACCTTGAAAAAAAATCAAGGCAGTAACAATGTAAGGTGCAATAAACGTTTATTCAAGGTTTGTCAGTGATTACTTGAATAAGAAAATAGAAATTGAACCGTTCAGACTCAAAACAATCATGATACTAGTGGCATGCGGGCAAAACAGAATTGGAATGGAGGTGGTGGATTTACCTGCGGTGTGAACCTAGCCTAAGATACAACTGTTGGTGTGAACGACGCAAATAATTGTTCAAATTTTTCCAAAACGTCAAACACCAAGGTGAAATCACGACCCGGTGACATTTTTTAAAATATTAATTTCGCGGTTCGAAGCTATTCCGGATGTACGTCATCTCTATCCTTGGGTTTGATTGGTCAACCTCTATTGTTTTATCTCATTGGTCAACCTGTCCTCACACGGCTGCGCACACAAGCTCACTGTTTTCGACGTTTAAGACAGTGGGGCAGCATGGCGACATCTGGCAAGGTTGGTGTACGCTTCAAATTTACTAAATAAATATCACTCAATCGATGGTAACTTCATCTTTCAAAGCTCTTTCCCGAACTGGTACTTTTCGGGAGGGCGATAATCCCTACTTTAAATTACATAAATTTCGAGAGAAGAAAAATTGCAGAGCTGTCGTTGGCTGGATAAGTGAACAAACAAGGATATCATTTATGCATCGAACTAACAACGAAGCGTTTTTTTAAGATAAATGCGGGACCAAGCCACAGTCTGCTAAAGTTCACACCTATCCACATCATTTGTTGAAAATTCTTAAAGAAGACGTAACATGGAAAATCCACTTTTTTTAATTTTGTATTCATTTTATTGTGTACTTGGATTGAACTAACAACGAAGCGCTTTTTTTAAGGTAAATGAATGGCCAAGTCACAATCTGCTAGTCTAAAGTTCACACCTACCTACACTTTTTGATGATAAGACGTATCACGGAAAATCCACTTTTTTGCTTTTATATTCATTTTGTTGTGTACTTGGAGTCTCCAAGATTGTAGAAAAGTGTAATCTATCCCTCCAGGTGCTGCAGAGATACTTTTAAGATCTATTTGGAGGCTATTTTTTTACTCTCTTCAGTTTTCTCCATTTTCTATTACGTATTTTTATTTATTAATCACATCCGTCGGGGCGAGACTACCAAACAAGGTAATGGGTGTGGCCAAACGGTTTTTACAAATCTGCCATCTTTATTATTATTATTATAATTATTATTATATAAACCACAACTGAATGAGTAAATATTACGCAATAATTTACAAACGTTATATGTAAGATTTAAGTAATGCCTCATTGACTTCACCCTACGGATTGACAGTTATTCTGTATTAGAAACTAAATGTCCCATTCAAAACCAAATGGCCGCACTCTGTGATTGCCTTTCTAGGTCATCAAGTGCAAGGCTGCTGTAGCCTGGGAGTCGGGAAAGCCGCTGACCATTGAAGATGTGGAGGTGGCGCCACCCAAGGCCCATGAGGTCCGGATTAAGGTAAATCAAGGCTGGTGTAGGTGGTGTACAATCAACTCAAACGTCCTATTAACATAGTCAATTGTTTTTCAGATCTTTGCCACCGGAGTGTGCCACACTGACGCATACACTCTAAGCGGCAGTGACCCTGAGGGGATCTTCCCCATCATCCTTGGCCATGAGGGCGCTGGCACCGTGGAGAGTGTTGGCGAAGGTGTTACCAAGTTTAAGCCCGGTAAGAAGTCCCAGACATGTTTTATAGTTTCAAAGTGTTTGTATTTATGTTGTCTGAGAGATTAATGATTCATGTTGTGTCAAGGTGATACTGTCATCCCGTTATATGTGCCTCAGTGTGGGGAATGCAAGTTCTGCAAAAATCCCAAGACCAATCTCTGCCAGAAAATTAGGTACAATTGTCTTAATAGAATATTCACTTCCTGGAGTTTTAAATACATGTTTAATTTTATGCACTCTATGTTAGGGGTGAAACAAGTGAAAGCGCAACCTCTATTGGTGGCAGTAATGCGCCATTGGTTAGACATCTTTGAACTTAATATAAAAGTGTATAATTGTATCATTCTTCGTTTGAATGCATTGTATTTGAAATTCATTGAAGTTTTCAATCCCTTTTTATTTAAATGCATTTTTTAAACTTTTATTTTATGAGGTCATTTGGTATCTTGTTTGTTAGTTTGTAAATATCCTGAATATTTTTTTTTGTTCATCTTGTTTATTTTGGCATCAGTTTACAGAAAGAGACTTAAATTACTTGACTTTGTATTGACATCAATTTATCCAAATTAGGATGATTAGATTAGATAGAACTTTATTTATCCTACAGTGGGGAAATGTTCTTGTCACAGCAGTGTACTAGAGTGCAAGAATACAAGAAACATGTGCAAAATGTAAATATGGATAAAATTACAGACAAACAAAGACAAGTGCACAAACAAAAACAAGTACTAGTAGGCAAAACATTAACATTATGCTCCCTTCCTTCAGAGTGACCCAAGGTCAGGGCCTGATGCCCGACGGGACTAGCCGCTTCACTTGCAAGGGCAAGAAGTTGTTCCACTTCATGGGGACCAGCACCTTCTCCGAGTACACCGTGGTGGCGGACATCTCCCTGGCCAAAATCAATGAAAAGGCTCCCCTTGACAGGGTGTGCCTCCTTGGGTGCGGCATCTCCACTGGATACGGTGCTGCGCTGAACACCGCCAAGGTAGGATTGCCAAAAAGATCACCTCCTACAGTGTATGTATTGGCCACATATCATCAAATAGGTACCCCATTTTAATAGATGTCATGCTTCAATTAGTCCACTTGAATTTTTGCCACTGCCCAAATAGATGCCTCCCTTCTCTCCTGATGCTCATCAAAATCTAGGCTGTGGTGAAAATGTTCTTTATACGAAACAAAATGAGAGGATTGTTTGGAAAAAGGAAAGTCTTCTATTTAACAAAAAAACATACTGTTCAAGGCTTTATACAAGTGCCTGAAATGTAGCTGATGGGTTTCATTCTATTAAGGTGGAACCCAATTCCACATGCGCCGTCTTTGGCCTGGGAGCCGTCGGCCTGGCCGCCATCATGGGTTGCAAGGTGGCTGGAGCCACTCGCATCATCGGTGTCGACATCAACCCAACCAAGTTTGACAAAGCCAGGGAGTTCGGCGCCACTGAATTTGTCAACCCCAAAGACCACAGCAAGCCCATCAACGAGGTGCTGGTGGAGATGACCGACGGCGGTGTGGACTACTCGTTTGAGTGCATCGGCAATGTGCAGATCATGGTGAGATTTGGCATTGTTGTGCCAGTCAAATGTAGTACAAAAAGAAGAAACTAACCAGTTGAATGCTCTAGCGAGCTGCTCTGGAGGCCTGCCACAAAGGCTGGGGTGAGAGCATCATTGCCGGCGTCGCCGGAGCTGGACAGGAGATCTCCACAAGGCCTTTCCAGCTGGTCACCGGGCGCGTGTGGCGGGGCACAGCTTTTGGAGGTGATGAATTCTTTAGGGATATATGGTATTGTGGCACTTAAAGGGTCACCACAGTGAATAAGTTACCACATCTGCCTTTGTTTCAAAGTTTGGAATTCAAATAAGAAATCTGAAGAAACTGTTTGGGGGCAGAACTATTTAAATATGACCCATTGTAACATAATTAGCTGGCAAAATTCACATTAGTTTGTTCAGACACATTTCCAAAAATTGACAGCCTACAACAATTACTTGGCTGTTCAGTTTAACTCTTGGTGGGTGAACAGATGCTCTATTGACCTAGCTGTTTGTATGTGGGCAATTAAAAAGTCACACCTCTTTTAACATTGTTTCACACAGGCTGGAAGAGCGTGGAAAGTGTCCCCAAACTAGTGGAACAGTACATGGACAAGAAGCTGAAGGTGGATGAGTTTGTCACCCACACGCTGCCATTCGACAAGGTTAATGAGGGATTTGACCTCATGCACTCTGGAAAGAGGTATACTCATTAATGCCATAGTCCTTTATTTGATTGATTAGAATTTGTCTCTAACACTGTCACATTTTCTCTTTTTCTTGTGCAGCATCCGCACAGTCTTGACTTTCTAAGGTACCTTGACCACCAGTCATGCAGTTCCCACCTGGAGCACTTAATGCCATGTCATTTTCATCGTCAAAGTTACAAAAATTTCACAATGGTTGCAACGATTTCTATTAAAAAAGCATTCAAATGTGTTTTCTGCACATGTCACGAATATTGTGTAAATAAAATGAGCACAATTCCTATCAGATATCTACGTATATTAGTTATTTTTTGTTGAATCATATGTAATGTTTAGTTTTTTTCTAGCTGCAAGCTTTAGTCCTTAATTATTAACCAAATAAATACAATATAGCAGTCTAATACACAAGTTGCACACAAACAGAACTACAGTAATTACTAAATTACTAAAGTAAAACGTAATTAGAGAATGACATTTCTGCCTATTGTAATTTTGAAATAATGACACGTTTAAAGTTGGAAATGTTTTAATCATTCAAAATATGGAAATAAGAGAAACTGTTTTTGTATTTTTTTTGTATTTGTTGTAAGGTGTTTTTTGAGTTTTTTTGTGTGCGTGTACTTTTTTTTGTGTGTACTTCAGTTTTTGTGTTATATTACTCTACATACAGTGCGTATAATTCCTAAATGAGATTCTACACAGTTTCATTTCAAATACTAAAAATTTGTGCCCAAATACTTGTGGGCCAATTGTAGGCTTTTTCTGCAGTCCCCCCCTGTTTGCTTGCATTTTTTTTTCTATCTATTTATTTTGATAATTAAATACTTAATAATTATCCTTTACAATTGTAAAATAATGTAATAAAGTATGAAATCAAAAGAAATTAACTGTAAACTAAATGTACATGTACTTTTAAATTCAACTTTGTTTAGAATAAAACAAACCAAATTAACTACATTGTAGCTTGAATGGTGAAATTAATAACATTACATGAACATTTGGGGATAGGTCAATTGTGGATGAGGTTCTAAAAAACAAAGGTGTTTTAAAATATGGCCAATAACGTTGACATATATTTAACTATTTGTGTAATTGATTAATGAAAACACAAAAATACAAATAAATGTATTTTTGATTTTTGTATGAAATGTAATTGTTTAATCGGATTAATTGAAGACATCAACATAATTAGCCAATTTTAAGTGAAACTAAAGGCTAAATTAATGCACCAAAAATGCCCTGACCCCACCCACTGGTCAACTTCCGACTACGTCACAGAATGTTTATAAAGTACATGCTCGGTGCAGTCCGGATTTGGCAGAGAAAGAAAAGCAAAGAAACATTCTACAAGATGGCGACCGCCTGTATGGTGAGTACTCGGCTAAACACTGGCAGATAACAGTTCCCTCAAGCTCACTCGCACCTTCTGTTTTGTGTATGCCAGTCAAAGACGTTTCATGGACATTTAGACGCAAAACAAACCAGGGCGCATATGTGTCAGTGAGAGGAGTAAAATGTCAGTTATGTGTTACGATCCACTCGCTTACTAGGATACTGTTAGCATAGCAGAGCTAGCAGCAGCCTCTCTCCAGGGAACTGCTACGAACTTAGCTGTACTCATTTACTTTATATATTTCCGGTACCTCTGATAAAAAGCTTTAGAACAAGTCATTTTAAGTGTAAATAATAGAGCTTCATTGAAAAGTTAGTGTTTCCCCCCCAAGCATGCTTCTCTTTTGTATGGATGGATGGATGGATGAAAGAGGATGAAAGAAGTCACGCTGCGAAAAGTCTACTTTTCTTGACAATTTTACAGCAAACTAAATAGTACTTACTCAAGCCTTTTTACTGTTTAATTAGTTGTATGAGAAATACAATGATCCACGGCTGTAAAATTCCGATTTCCAATTTCAATATTTTTTTATGAGCGAAGGGGGAGAACAATTAAAATAGGTTTGTTGTTTATTAAATGTGATTTTATTTTTAAGGCCGTATTCCCTAGCCCTGTGTTTTGCTTAACTTTTAAAGGACTATGCCTGTTAATTAAAATCGTGTATTCCTTTTCTTGATTAGGCGTTATCATCCATCGCTCCAAACCTTGAGAACGAAAACAGTGAGACGGCGGTTCAAAATCTGGTCGAAAGTCCAGAATCGTACATCAAGCATCCTTTACAGAACAGGTAAGACTCAGCGTTCAGTTTGCCGCTACTGTGCTAGTCCAAACAACTATTGTGCATGTGCAGGTGGGCTCTTTGGTTTTTCAAGAATGACAAGAGCAAAACTTGGCAAGCCAACCTTCGACTCATCTCAAAATTTGACACCGTGGAGGACTTCTGGGCGTAAGTAATGTTAGAACAATATGGATAGCAATATTAAAGTTGAGGATTTATTTATGAATGCAAGTTGTGTCCTTTGTTCCGTGCCAGCTTGTATAACCACATTCAGCTGTCCAGTAACTTGATGTCCGGCTGTGACTATTCACTCTTTAAGGTAGGCACACACTCCCTCCTGGCTCACTACTATGACATAAAGTGACAAGGTGTCGTGCTTGAGATTGGTATTTTGATAACTTTTGTTTGTGAACCTCAAAAAGCAGCCATTTTGACTGTCAGACATAAACTTGGAGAAAAATATTGTACATTTAGAACAGATAAAATGTGTGATAAATTGCAACGTAACAGTGACTAATTATGATTACAATTTATAATCAACTGAAGGCCATGCAGTATATGCATGCATGTGTGTGTGTGTGTATGTGTGTATATATGTGGTAGGACATAGTTATTAAGTATGTTTTAAGTTACATTAACAATGCCATTAGAGTAGGTTTAATTAGATACTTGTAGAATCCCTGTCATTGGTGCTGCTGGTTTGCTTTGTATGTCGCTGTATTGGACTCCCTCCCGAGTGTCCACTTGGCTGCAGCAGTCCCATGGGCATTTCTTTGTCCATAGGACGGCATTGAACCCATGTGGGAGGATGAACGCAATAGGCGAGGCGGCCGCTGGCTCATCACGCTCTCCAAACAGCAGCGCAAGGCTGACCTCGATCGCTTCTGGTTGGAGACGGTAAGTTTTCCTTCTGTACCAAGTGGGTTCTGAATGATAATAGAAATTATAGTATCATCATTATTAGAAATGTAAAAATTAATCGACAACAAACTGACCATCAAATAATTGCCTCGTATTTTCATAATCAAGTAACCGTTTGGACATTTTTTAACTAAAGATTGTCCCCTACGGCGGCTTACCTCGCAATTAGAAAAAAGTAACGACAGATTGACAGCCATAGGCAAGAGATCTGGCGTAACACTCGATAGCTAGTGGTGGGTGCAAGCTGCGGCCCAGTCAACGACTTGACGTCACATCCGTTCCCAACATGGCGTGCATCGCATATTAAAATAAACCGGGGGGATTTGATGATAACTTTAAATATTCAATGAGCGACACAAAGTGCACATAAAGTTAAGTACCCATAATGTTTTTCTCACCTGGTTGATCCTCACGTGAGAGGATGTCTTTGCATCGCAGCTCTTGTGTCTGGTCGGGGAAGCGTTTGACGACCACAGCGACGATGTGTGTGGCGCAGTCATCAACGTACGAACCAAAGGGGACAAGATCGCCATCTGGACCACGGACTATGAAAACAAGGAGGCCATCACACACATTGGGTGAGCAGGGAGCTGCAGTGTGTTCTTTTTGTCTGTGGCGTTTTGTGTCTGCAAAGTGTTTTTGTTTTATTAGGCGTGTCTTCAAAGAAAGGCTCGGAGTCCCTTCCAAAGTGGTGATTGGCTACCAGTCGCATGCTGACACGGCCACGAAGAGCGGCTCCACCACCAAAAACAAGTTTGTTGCCTGATAACATCCACATTCTGTTTCTTTTCTGGGTCACCTTTTTCGACATGAACATTAACAAGGAATGGGGATACTTGATTGCGTCTTGTTTGTTTATTTAAGTTTCTATACATGCGCCTAGTGATTGGCTGCACCCCTCCACTACAAAGTGTATGATGATTGTGTTTCAAGAGTATATTTTTGTTCCAGGAAAGCCTTCTCGCCAAGCCACTTGTACAGTGTGAATAGTAATAAAAAAAAAAAAAGTGATACCTATTTTGTAAGAGAACGCGCATGCGTCATTTTGTGGAATGCAGTATTTATGTTTCTGACAAACAGAGATAGTTGTTAATGCACTTTGTTACTTTGAATCTGTTGAGTTAATTGAAGGCCAGCATTGAGGAAGCCAAAATAATGTCAGTTGACCTTTTTCAGATGTTCAGCCTTTGTGATTGGTTCAAGTCAACCTCATTTGATTTCTGTTTCAGTTGTGAGTCGTAGTGCTGCTAACCGTGCCCCCGAAAAGTAAACGTGCACACCAGAGATGCAAATGAAAGAGTGGCGTGTTCTTTCGACAAGCTATTAAGTAGAGTCAGCAGACTCCTACCACTTATCTCCATAGTGACCAAATGTCCAAGAGAGTACAGTATTGTCATTGCATTATATAGTGCCCTGTATATGTGTTATTTGAATCCTCCGGTTAACTTTATCAGCAGGGGCAATAGTCTTCCGGGGTCAGTTTAGCCCTGCTTGGACATTTTAATTCTCAAAACATGTCTCAAATGGAGGATGGTTATCTGAATAAACATTGCAGTATTTATATAGCCTAGGTATTAACCCAACTAATCTACCTAGCATGTAAATGAGTTCACGGGACTACTTTATTTACCTGCTGATTAATTAGAAGTGTCTGTGACTAAAGGCAAATTGTGGTAGGGTTTCTACTTTTGGGACCAAGATATGGGGTCAGTTTCACCAGTAACATAACTGGTTACGCTGACCCATTGGTGTTTAATGCCTCGAAATGAATGATTGATCATTTTGGGTGGATTTTTCTAAATATAAGGTTGGTTAGAGTTGCATACTTGATTCTAGTGATTGGCTGCACCCCTCCACTGTCAAGTGTGTGATGAATGTCTTGTCTGCATGTTGTATGCATCTGTGTTCTTCAGAGGCATCTTGACCTGATGATGTTTTAGCTGTGTAAAAAGCATACAAACTGTATTCAGATAGGTAATCAATACACATGAAGTTACCATGAAGCTAATTTGGATGCAAACTATTTTTATGTGACAATCATTGACCAAAACCTGAAGAAACACAAAAAGCTTGTTGCAATAGAAAACAAGTTCATCCCTGGACCCCGTGTTATATTGTTGGCCACTTTGACCCATATTAAAAGTCCAGAGAAATTTGTTAAAAAAAAGAAGGGGTATGGCTGTGTAATTTAATAATACCACCACCTTTTTCTCATCTTTTGTTGCAGTCTTTGAGTATTCAATATTGACCTGCTAGTGATAAAAGGCTAGCAGGGGCACAGGAATTGTATTACTTAGACATCAATTTTCCTTTTTACCAAAATCTGTATTTTTTCCGCGTTATTCACCTCAAAAATAATATCAATAATGGCTCAATGTGCAGTGGGTCAATGTGACCCATATGACCACTTTAGGGGTCCCAAACAAACATTACAGCATTAATAGACAAATCGAATTGACTCACTTATCCCCGGTTTTTAGACCTGATGTTGTTCCAGCAGGTGTCAGTGTTAGTCCACTTTCTCGGCTTTCCCTTTCCAATTGGGATTCCACTGAGGTCTCTTCAGTTGCGCGCTGACTAACGAGATATCTGTAAATAGCAGCTGGGCATCTTATTTATTTATAGGACCCCCCTGTCATCACCCTCCACCCGTATTCTCCCCGGCCAACAATAAAATGTATGTTACAACTCCCCGCCCCGGGCTGCTGTCAACCTGGCACTCCTATGCGTCGCACAGAAATGGGAGGGGGGCAACCTGCATGTGCACAAGTGCGCCACTTAAAACCCTGAGACATGACACCGACGAGGCGAGTTGGCCTCGCATCCACGTTACTCCCGCCCTTCCTCCCCAAGTGCGCCCTGACAGACGTGTCGGTGGGCTCAGCGGGTCGGATATTCACCGTACGGATGCTGACTGTGTCTCACAGTCGCGGTTAATGTTGTCACAACCCCATCTGACGTGGTGGAATCCTCGTGATTGCCAAGTGCTATTCTGGGAGCATCGTATGACACCACGCATGCACATGTATGACTCTAGACTTGAGATTATGCCGCAATGACTTTTACAAACGGAACACATGCACTTGGGCTAGGCTAAATTCAAAGACTAGGTGGAAGAAAGGTAAATAATTATAAATATTAATGATTGATGGAAATGAGCACTTTGATGACGTTTACTTATAAAAACTGAACAGTGTCTGCAATATGGTTTAAATATTGAAATGAACACTGGCATTGATTGACTGTGTAAACATTGTTGCATCGGTTGTATTAGCGGCTGGAAGCTTCCTGCCAGTGGGCTGCCACAGGGGCACGACGCTGATAGCATAATGCATAAAGGTCCATGCCCAGACCAAAAAAAATTACATCTAATGAAGGTGGTGCAATTCTGATCTGAACTTTGACATTCTAGTTGGAAAAAGACCAATGACGTAAACACACACTTGGGCCTATACCTCCCCCACGGCACCAGCTGGTCACTGTCCAGATGTCCAGAATTGCAGGCCTCTACCTTCACCCGCCGCCAAGACCTGAGCCTCTGACAACGGTTGGCCGCCGCTGCCCAAGTCCTCTATTTCTAAAGTCGACGTGACACATGCATCAGGACGTGCGGAAGAAGTGCTGATCCCCTCCACTTTGTGTTGCCATGGTGATCAAACGTTTCCTCTTTTTGTCTAAGAAGGAGACCATTTCATTTTCTTTTATGACCAAGCTAATATGTTTGCAATCTAAACATTCGGAGAGTTGGAAAGTAAAGACGGAGTCAGGCTCTGAGCTTGTTAGACAACATCACATATCACAAATGAGCACACTCTCTATGCTAATTTATTTAGCAGTTAATTAAGTGCTAGAGCCAGAGTTCGGCACGATGCCTTCACTACGTCATTCACATGCGCACAGCTGATTCTGTCATAGTAGTCAATTATTAATCTTATTAATTCACATACCAGGCTGCCACAAGGCACTCGAGTTCTGACTAGAATTTGGAGAGATTGTCATTACTGTATACTGGACTAGCTAAAATGCCACCAATCTGTTCACAAGGAGGAGAGCAGATGCAAAGCTTCATCAGTGCTCTCCAGCTTGTCCAGGATGCTGATGCACGAGTGCTGACTAGAACAAATAGAAGAGGGCTGCGTTCTCTGCACTCTCATGAGGAAGGGTGGGGCGGAAACTTAAATTAACCATGTAAAAGTAAGATTGAAAAGAAAATAAACATCCCTCAATTGTTTAAGTCACAGAGTAAATATTCATAGCTATATATCTTACGCATTGCCGGCTGCTGTCTGTTAGGATAGCGGAACGTGGATGACTACCCCCCCCAAAAAAAAAGGCCTCATGCCCCTTCATTAACATGAGCACACATGTTTCGTTTGGGCCTGGGAAGAAGGACAGACCTGCAGGGGTGGCGGCTTTGTTAAACAAGCACTCACTCCCTCTCCACATCAATTCCCCCAAAGCTTTGGGTGTCATCCATCTCTGAGCCTGCCTCACCAGATAAGTGTTTTTTTGGGGAGGCGGGTGACCTAGTTTAGAAATTTAAATAAAAAAAAAAAAAAAACATTGCGTTTACATCAGGTAGACCACAGTTTGAGCTGAGGTCAAAAAACATAAAAATTCAGCCCACAACTCACAATCTTTCTGGAAGCGCTAACGACAATGATCAGCGTGCTGTTATTTAAGGATTTAGCGTGGAATATGTGGTTATTGCTTCTGTCTCACAGTCAAAGTGATCTAGTTTCGAGCTTGGCTTTTTATCCTTCCATCCCAAAAACATGCTTGTTAGACTGTAAGGCAGCGGTCACCAAATTGGTGCCCGTGGGGATGGCCCACGTGAGTGGCATGCTGATCTGATCAAAAATAGCTCACCAGTGATGGGATGCTACAGTATTCATGAATGATAATTTTTTTTAAGTACTTTGAAGACACTTTTTTAAGTTTCATAAAACTAACATTGTTCAATTGCTTCCTGGTGTCTACTATATATGTTCGTGTCATTAATTTGTGTTTTAACTAGTGACTGTTTTCATTGTCTTTGTAGTTGTATCATTGTTATTTATTTAATTTTGTAAGTGCTTTGTTTGTTTGTTGGGCCGCAAACCACACACTGTAAAAACAGTGTTGACTAAAAAGAAAAGATCTCCACGGACAGTTTAAGTTATGTAGCGTATTTCAGTTCAAACAGTTTTGAGTACATGATATAAAGTATGTCTAGCTAATGAAAAATAAGTTACAAATATGTACTGGTAGTTTGTCCTTTTAGCTTTATCATCGAGCAAATACGTCATTCTTGGCGGTGTATTCAAATTCCACTGATAGTTGGAATTTGGAACTCACTACGCTGTAACGCTGGGCCAAGCTTACTGCTGTGACCAAACATGTAACTGGTGTTTTGTCTGCTTGGCTGAGTTGTAGTTTTGACTTCAGGTGGATGGTTGAATAAAATTCTGATGTAAAGGTACACATTCAGACATATTTTTGGTCTAACTTAAATGCATCAGTTGATGCATCACAACATGTATGCTATGCAGGCTTCATGCCAGTCTCGATGGAAGGCAAACACTGGTTTTCCGGAGATTTTTATCAGCTTGCATGGCGATAGTGGATTGCGGCCCACAGTAATGGGAGAAAGCAATGCAATGGATTTAATGATTTGGAGTGATATGGATGGTTCATTTTATCGAACCAAATGTTGTTCATATTATTGTTATTTGATATATAGTTTATATCTAGTTATATGGACCTGTGGAATAATTTGAACTGCAACTGACGACGAATCCGACGTCAGCGGCGCGCCGCACACGCAGCGTTGTTTAAAAGAAGGACGACAAGTTCGATCGATGGATTTAATGATTTGGAGTGACACAGATGGTTCTATAAACGTGTTCTTTATGTTCTAGTTATTTGAATCACTGTTAATGTTACGTCAGGCCCATTCTCAGCTCCTCGTTTGTGTTTATGTCACATTAGCATACTGTATCGTTTAGCCTGTTGTTGCCGGTTCATGTCTGTTCTTGGTGTTGGATTTTGTCAAATACATTTCCCCCAAAAGTGCGATTTATACTCCGGTGCGACTTATATATATATATATATATATATATATATATATATACAGTAATTTCCGGACTATAAACCGCACCGGACTATAAGCCGCACCAACTAAAATTCAGGGATATTTTAGTTTTTTTCTTACATAAGCCGCACCGGACTATAAGCCGCACATGCACATGAGTTTTTTACAAAGAAAGGCAGTACACAGAAAGCCGTAAAAATCCATAAATACGCCTCGCCGCCATTTAAGCCTCAGGGTTCAAAGTAACCTTCTGAATAAAATACATTAAAAGTTCACATTCATTACAACTTGTTTTTGGTGAGCAAAATGTCAGAAGAATTGAATTTAAATGCTGATTGATTGGGTTTTAATACAATGCAGATGGTCCAAACAGCGCCACTGCTTTGTGTAATCTCTAAGAGAAAGGGTTTAGAGCCCTTTGACGCAGGTCACCTAGCGTGCATTCCTACTAAAGCTCATAATAGTCACAAGCAACACAGCCAGAATAAGCAGCAGCCATAGTAGTGTTTCAAAATAGTATTTTTGTTGTTTTTTTTCTTCAAGATACCGTACAACAGTGGTCCACAGCCTTTTTACGAGTGTATAAAAGTGATCAAGTCATCACAAAAATCAAGAAAAAATCTTATATAAGCCGCACCTGACTATAAGCCGCAGGGTTCAAAATTTTGGAAAAAAGTTGCGGCTTATAGTCCGGAAATTACGGTATTTTTTTTTCCCCTTTATTGTACATTTTATGGCTGGTGCGACTTATACTCCGGTGCGACTTATATGCAAAAAATACGGCACTAATCAAAGCGGTAGAGACAATGGATTGATTGATGGATTGATGGATTGGGTTTTTGGTCTGGAAAAAAAAAGAAAGGAAATGATTAATCCCATTTTCTTTATATTATTTAAAAAATTAAAAAGAATACTATAAAGACTACTACAGAGCATTAAGATATAGAACATAGTACAAACAGGTAATAGTGAAAGAAATTAGCCAATTTTTTCATTTAGCGACCAGATGTTGTTCATTTATGAGTTATTGAGTCCCCCACCTTTTTTCTGAGTGTGTGAGACTTGAGAGGTCCGGATCTATGATTAACACAAGCTCCTCGCAATTAGTCTAATCTTCATTCAGTCTGCTATTCATAACTATTAACCTAGCGCTACTCATTTTGAAACATGATTATTATCATTGATGCAGATAGTAATTTAGAAATTAAATTAAAGGGAAAGTAAACCTCAACATTTTTGTTGTAATAATATGTTCTGTGCAGCCCAACTAGTCAAAACTAAATTTTCTGATTCATTTCTCATTTGTGGATTATTAATTAAATAGGCAAAATTCATCACTTCTCCATCGCAGGAGGTGGCCATCTTACCACTAACTGTCCACTGCAAATGACACCGCAGTTGCCAGGTCTAAAAACGGATGGATTTTGCTGCTTAACTCATATTCAAAAAATGCAATATTAATCAGAATGCCATGTTTGTATTAGTGGGGGTGCATACAACATATTATTGTAGATAAAAAAAAAAAAAAAAAGGGGGTTGACTTGCTCTGTAATGTCATATGTAGGCACTCTCGCTACTTAGTGGACTTAGAATGTGATACTATGCTACACCACCAATCTCCACGATAGACAGATGTATCAAATTTGAAGCTACTAGGTAATGTTGGCTAAAGATCAAACAATGACTTGCTGTTCTTGAGGACAGAGGTTAATGTGATCCTGTGGTATGTTGCACACTGGTAACTATTCACAAAGGCCAGTAATCTGAGTCGCGGGCGCTTACAAAGCCCGACTATCCTCTGCGTTAGCATAGACGTATTGATCGGCGGGCTGTGTAAGCCTCCACAGTGACAACGGTTAGCAAGATTAGGGGGCTAGGGCCGCGGATTCACAGCTTTTAGGTGGGTAATGGGCAAAAAACAGCATGTTAATTGCCCTTGACTGTTGAAAGTAAATTAATTATTGATCGCTTTCCCAACTCTTCTTCTGTACTTACATAGCCTTACAAATCCTTTTTATCTCCAGCTCAGAGCAAGAACATTTCCTCGTTTCCTCATCATTATGCTGCGCGGACCACAAGCCAAACTCCTCCAACCGTCGCGTCATGTTTTACTTACAAATTAATTTCAATTTTCTTTACGCTTCCAGTTTTCAAACCTTGCCTCATGATCTTGCACTGCATGCATTTTACACCCGCGTGTTTCCCGCGCCCCCGCACTCATCCAAATAAACAAGAGAACGCATGAATAAAAAGCGAGGTTGCAGGTCTGTCGCGAATTAATGACGCCGGATGTGTGCAGTTGTGGCAGCGTTGCACAGACAGCAACATCATTATTTTGCCTATTGAGATCCTCGTCCTCCTGCAGCTTGAAGAGTGGGTTGTAAAAAAAATGTGTTTTTGAATTGGGATTTTAAAGTCCAACATCTTGCAGCAAGCTTGGATTAATGCTTGAAAACGAGTTCCCTGTCTATGTGCCTGCATGCATCTCATTTGTGCATTCACTGTCGTCCCGCATTAGGTTTGTTACATCGTGTGCACGTCAAACCACATCTACGGTCTGACGGTCACATGGACAACAAAGCTAATACCTAATAGAGTGGAAAACTGAAGATAGCTCTAAAATGGATGCTTCACTCCAAAATGGCAAACTTCACGTTGCTTTTCAAGCATGGCCGTCTTTTCTGGCAGCTTTTTTTTTGTGGTTCAAATGATGATGAGTCAGCAAACTTTGTCGTCCCACATGAAATAATAAAAACTCATTTGCGGGGAGGTGTTCTTTTAGTACAATTTGACAAAACTACGAGGATGAGTTCATCTTTGATGGACCTTGAATCGGCTTACCAGGCGTCAAACCCACGATGGCAGACTATAAAAGTCTTTCCAGGTATGGCTCCTTGAGATTTTTGGGTGAGTCTGCTTGAGTTAGACTTGTCTACCGAATGTTATGTTGCATATTGGAACTGTTATCTAGGGATGAATTTTCAAAATACCTAATACGTCTGCCAATATTTAATACAATGGAACATTCCACATGCTTAACAGTATCTGTTCCTCAATAGTGGTGGGCCACTAATTTTCTTATTTCATATTCAAGTTCCACTTTCACTCAAGGACAAAAATTCACAATTTGGTCTCACTTCTCTGTTATTGAGCTCAGGTTTGGTAGCTATTAGTGATGGCTAATATACAGGACAATATAAATTTGATATAATTTTTATAATTTTCATTGTAAAAACAGGCTTGACTTCATTTCCAGAGCAAGTCAAATCACCCAGAGTGTGGTACCAAATGATGCAGTCCAACAACAGAATGCACCAGAGCACGCTCACAGTAAATTTCCAAATGCATCCTTAGTATCGATTCTTTATATGCAAGTGTAGTCAATACACAAATATTAGTCGACAGCGTATAAATCTGGATATTAGACTCAATATAGCCATCACTAGCCATCAGATACTCTCGGACAAGCAGATACCCTAACATGCGGCTCTTTAGCGGCTCCCTGGAGCTTTTGCAAAAATGCGTGAAAATGGAAAAATATGTTCTCTTTAGTGTTGTTGTTTTTTTTTTTTTTAAATATGGTTTTTAGATGGGAATCATGACGCAAACATTCTAATGCTGTAAAAATGTATGTAGTCGTAAATATATTAAAAATACCGAATTTCAGAATGGTACCAAATGGCAAAATTGCGTCATAGCCTGCGACACTGCACAGGCGAGTTGACAGTGTGAGTGATGGGCCATGGATTCAAAAGGCAAAAAGAGAAAGATTGCTGATGAGAACCGAGGGTTTAAGAAAGAATGGACTGAACTATTTGCTTTCATTGCCAATGCTGAAGGATTGCCTGCATGTTTGATTTGCAATGAGAAGTTGTCACATCACAAGAAGAGCAATTTGGAGCGACATTTTCAGCTAAAGCATGCTAAATTGGCTGCCGATCACCCAGTTGGAACTGAGAGGAAAGATGCAATTGCAGCGCTGGTGAAGAAATTTGAGCACCGAAAAAACACTTTCAAAAAGTGGATTGCATCTCCAAACTCTACCACTACTGCAAGTTTTGTTGCAGCCCGGAAAACCATTCGCCGATGACGAGTACATGAAGAGATTCATTCATTCAAATATCAGAGTGCCTATTCACGGACGTCAAAAACAAAACCGAGATCATTCAGAAAATTAAATACATGCCTCTCTCCGCAAAAACAGTGAAGGAAAGGGTCATTAAAATGGCAAACAATATCACCGATCAGCAAATCAAGGACATCAATTCAGCTCCAGCTTTCTCAATTGCCTGTGATGAATGAGTCGTGTCACCTGACCGATATCGAACAGACAGCTCTGCTATGCAGGTACGTGAACTCTCATGGGCCGCAAGAAGAAATTGATACTGACAAATTGTGTATCAAATTCGTGTGTCATTACTAGAATTGCAAATTGTCTTCACTTTTAATTATATATTTTATTTTAAATATTTGACCAATTTTTACTCGTCTGATTTGAAAGTGACTTTTTTGTCAGTTTGTTTTGTAGCTTTTACTGTCTATAATATGAGGTGCTCATACATTTATTTGGGTTGACAGTCATAATGGCCCTCCGAAAATACTACAATGCAGCCTGTGAAAAAAAAGAGTTTGACACCCCTGCACTAAAAGGTCAAACACGGGGGGAGGACATCTGTGAGGCTGTGCTACAATGTTTAAATGACAAAGAGATACACACTGGCCACCTGATTTCAGTCGCTACAGACGGCGCACCGAGTATGAGAGGGTCGCAAAAGGGGTTTGTGACTTTACTACAGAAAGCATTGGATCGAAATCTATTCCATTGTATATTGCACCAAGAGGCACTGTGTGCGTAAACATTCCCACCGGAGCGTATGGCGGTAATGAACCTTGTCATCCATATTGTGAACAAAATAATCGCAAAAGCATTAAACCACCGCCAATTCCGTGAATTGCTAGATGAAGTTGACAGCGACTATGCCGATTTCCTGCTGCACAACAAAGTCCGCTGGCTATCCAGGGGCGATGTTTTGCGTCGCTTTGTTGCTTTGTATTTGTAGCCTACTTAATTATTTTAATAGTAGGCATACAGCTCATGTATTGACAGTCTATGTTGCCTTATAAAAAGCTTTTTAGATTTTTTGCGGCTCCAGACAGGTATGTTTTTTGTATTTTGGGGCCAATATGGCTCTTTGAACATTTTGGGTTGCCGGCCTCTGCCCTAGGACATCAAAATAGGGCTAATATGACCCAAAATCACCACTTCAAGCCAAAATTCCTGGCATCACTTTCTGGCCCCACCAAATTTCATATTCCTCGGTGAAAGTTTAAGTTATAAATTTCTAAAACAATTCTTGTGGTTCATTAAAATTTCATTTAACCTTATCACAAATCATAACCCTAACCCCATTAAAATGAACCCAAATGCCATTAATCTGTCCCGACCTCCCTAAAAAGAAAAAAAGATCTCTATTGCACTTTATAGAACTGCATGCCTGTAGAAGCCATGCAGACAAATGAAGAAGAGTTTAACTCAACTACTGCAAGAAATCTGCAGTAAAAAATTAGGGATGGTCGAGTCGAAAATTCATTGCCGAAAATGGAATCCAAAAATGAGGCTAAGACCCTGAAACATGGAAATTATAATACTTTAAAAACATACAAAAACATTTTGTCATTTTCTGCACCTTGTTAAATATATCAGCGCGAGCACTCTGGTTCCTTTGTGGCCACCAGCGAGCTGAGACAGTCTTCAGCGGTCCGACAGCCTTTTCGCCTAAGGCCAATGACCATCTGCTGAGGAATGGGAATTTTGGGCTCATTTCCTAACTGCCCACCTCCGCTCAGTTCGGGGGGCCATTTTTACATGACCGACCAGCGCTGTGAAGCACCATTAACCCTGGAGGACCCCTTTCTGAGCTCCAAGGGAGTGCCCCGCAGTAATGTTGCAGCTGGCCAACAACCAGCTACCACAGAAACCAAGGTTTCGCCCTGGTTAGCGTTTGCCTCTGCCCCCGTCATCACTCCATCCTGTTTCGGCCATGTTGTTTTGGTAACAAAAGCCTTTTAGTTAAATATATTTTTTTATTTTTTTTTGGTGACCGACTTTTAGGTACATCACTAGTAATAATAGTTGTTGTAGGATAAAGAATATATAATTCTGAGTATTATTTTAGGGTCTGTCTAAATTTGTTGCAGCGCCATTTGAGTTCAAATATCCATCTCTTAAAGTGTACATTTCCATAACATAGATGCTGTTCGTTAGTCCGTCTATGGCACTTCCCACTACGAGTTACATTAAGATAGCAGACAAAGTGTAGTCAAGGCACCACTGTACGTAAATGGCTTACATTTGGTAGCAATCAGATGAAATCACGACAAGGAATTAATTTCTAGAGAATTAATTTCTAATTAATCCCTGAAAATGGCCAAGTTCACTCCAAAATGTCAGTTTCAAGCCAAAATGCCATGGCTTCTTAAAAATGTTTTGTGGGTCTACAGATGATAGACTTGTCCACTGATATTGCAAAGTAAAAGTGGTTTAAATATTTGGGAGTGGCTGTTGGAAATTAACAGATTATAACCTTTAAGGATTTACTGGGTTACACATAGAGACAAATTTATATGAAGCATGGTTTGTTGGTGCATTTCCGCAAATGTCTATAAGGATAAAGGGCCTTGCCGTGTCATTTCGTCCTCACTTTTTCTATTACAACATACATAAATCATGCAGCAGCCACTGTGTTTGTTGCAGTCATTCATTTTCCATTGCGGCTCTTCTTGGAAGCCCCATCTTCAGTGTAGAACCACCTTACCGGGTCGCCAGTGCGTCTTTGGATGATGTGCCACAGCTGACCTTTTTTTTCCCCCTTACCCCTCTTGTCATTCTATACTTTTGTTAATTCATAAATTGTGAATGCGGTACTGATGCACTTTCTTGTTCTCCTCTGATAACGTTTCCATCCATGGATGCTGGTTTGTCATCCTCACTCAGCGGCATGACCCACCATGCTCCATATGATAATTTAAGTGGCTCAAAATAGCGGAGGAAATAAACAGATTTATTTATACATTCCTGCTGTTTTGCATATCCTCTCTGCCCCGAGCCCACGCGCTTTATTTCAGTCCAAATGCTGTTGAGTCAGCTGCTTCCTGTATGGCTGACCCAGATAAGTAGCTTGGAGCTCACTGACCAAAATATCACATGCTTTAAAAAAAACAAAACAAAGTATATCAGGATTGAACTGAAACACAGACCACCGTCCAATATCCAGAGTGGAGGGATAAGAGAACTCTATAAATTTGTACAAAAGGGACGAACTGATGGTCTTATTCCACATTTTCAAAGCACGAATAAGGGCATACTTGAGTTTTCGTGTGCATGTTCATGGCCTTTAACACTATTTGGGTTTCAAAAAGATTTTTGTCACTGACACTGGTTCATTCTTACCTAACTGACTGACTGACTGACCCAAACTGACTGACAGGCTGATTTAAACTGATTGTTTGACTGACTGACTGACTGACTGACTGACTGACTGACTGACTGACTGACTGACTGACTGACTGACTGACTGACTGACTGACTGACTGACTGACTTACACTGATCAATATACTCTACTGATGACTTGACTCTAACTCTAATAAATGACTGAATGACAACGGCTGACTCCATCATCCATCCATTATTTGAACTGCTTTTCCCCACGAGGGTCATGGGTATGTAGGAGCTTATCCCAGCCGACTTTGGGCAACTGGTTGCCAACCAATCACAGTCACCCAGGCAAAATAATACCACCATCCTTTTGTTTCTTTTATTGCTCGTCGGAGTAAAAAAAACTGTTTTTTTGGCCAGCGGTTAACAATGTTTTTACTGCACCCATTCAAAGAATTACATTAATCCCGACAACATATTCCACAAAAGGACTCAACAAAATGGATTGCCAAAATCTATAATGCTTTGGAGCGGAACCTGTGCAAGTCCATCCAATAGTTGAAGTATACACACATGAACACAAACACACACATGCATGTGCACGCATAAACACACACACGCACACGCACACGCACACGCACACGCACACGCACACACACACACACACACACACACGCAAACCTGTTTTATTTTCTTTCTCAGCAACCGTAGTTTAGAACAGGGGTCGGGAACCTTTTTGGCGGACAGAGCCATAAATGCCTATTTTTTAAAATTAATTTCTCGTGAGAGCCTTGCCATTTAAAAGAAATGATAGGCTAAATGCAATTAAATGCATGTATTTTAATTAAGAACAAAATTTTTTTGAGTGTACTAATGTATTCTTTTTAATAACATTTTTATATTGAAGCCTAGAAAAAAAACCTCACCATTAATGAGACTTCTGGGGCTGCATCGTTTTGCTGATGGCTTTGTAGTCCGGTTGATATGCGGTGAGGTTGAGCTGCATGCAGGCGTTGAAGCTCTTATGAGTCATAATGGCCCGATCGCTGACAGAGGCATGTCTTTTATCCGTTTGAATATCTTTTCTTTATCCGTGAAGTCGTCAAAAAGTTCATTAGCCACATCAAGCAAAAATGTTGAATACTCGCCATCAGTGAATGGCTTTCCGTTCCTCACAATTGCTAATGCGCCAGCAAAACTAGCTGAATTAAAGTCACCTTGTCTGGTCCATACACGGAGTTGCTGTTGACTAGCTTGGACCTTCCTCTGGAGCTCTTCACACGCTTTCTTTCTGCTGTCCCCAGCTGGGTATTTGGTTGCAAATGTAGTCACCAAAAGAGCCATATCTGGCTCACGAGCCATAGGTTTCCGAGCCCTGGTTTAGAAGGTGGGACAGGGTGCAATACCCACTCAAGGTGGAAAAAAAAGTACCAGTCATGTTTCTGTAGCTGTGTGTGTGTGCACAATCCCCCCCAACTGTGCCGCTTATCACTGGAGTCTCTCTTCACATTGCAGTGCCAGGTGCGTATGGCAGCCTCACTTAGCTGTGCTTTTGTTTCTTTTATTTCATTTTCATTTAACCCACAGGAGAAAAGGAGGCATCAAGCCCCTTTTCTTCTCCTTCACCACATCTCGAGATTAATAATACAGCAGCAGAAGCTGTTCTCTTCCTCACCCCTCCTTCGATGCTCTACGAGAGCCACCTTATTCTATCTCGGCCAGATAGTGCTCAGCCAGCACGAGCTAATTTTAGACGATGCCACCACTGAGTGCTTACGATAAGCAGCGCACAATGATCGAGGTGGGGAAAGAGGGTGGCGGTTGGTACGGTGGTGGTGTTAGGTGACGTTATTTTTCTCTTTCGGGCCGCAAAAGCCTCTTCAGCTTGCAAATCGGCATAAACGCGATGCCTTTTTTGCATATCGCTTGACCGCACCAGCAAGCTTAGAACTGACCTACCTACATACTCACCAAATTGATTTGAGTGTCTCACTTCTTGTACGATTTACTTACAGCCCGACAGCCTGACTTACTTGTGATCAGATCTACGCTCTCGAATCAACTTTCTTGCTTACAAAAGGACTTATATGTAGACTGCCTGACCGAAAGATTGACTTAACTACCGTCTGACTTGCTTAATTTTTGACGTAAAATACAGATTATTTACTTGCACTGACATGAATTTACTCATGGACTTATGTATATGACTTATTTTCTTACATTTTCCTTTTTATGAAAGTACATCAATAGATGGTTGTCTTTTTTTAAGAGACACTTGCGTGAGCTGAACATTGGCACGCTGTATGTAAAAATGATGCCAGCACTAAAATTAATGCCACTTAAAAATCTGCAGTTATTTAAGGGGTCTTTTGGGATGAGATTTATGACAACTCTGCCCGTCCACTTTTGGAGCTCAGGTACATGTTTAGTTTTCCATCTCAGCTTGTTTACTCACAGAAGGAGGCAAGCATTATATTGCGCATTATTTCCTGGCTTGGATTGTCATGTTCTGTTGTCACTGAATGTCAAAAATGGTGATTCATTGCCAGCAAAATTCATATGTACATTTCTACTCAAACAACACAACATACTTCCTTCCAAATGACAATATCATCAATTCTTACCTTTGGAGTAGAAAGCCATTTTACTTCTCTCCACTACTCAAATGTGAAACTGATGTCAAGACTGACTGTCACTAGCGAATTTCTTAGTTTGTTCCCTAACTGTCATGGTTTTCCTTCATTTAGCCCTACCTCTGAGAAACTGTGGATCTCTGTGGCAAGACGACAGTCTATTTTGTGCAGATATAGAATCCATTATGGCAAAATAGTGGCTTGTGGTCGCCATAACGTGCTAACACGAGAACACGCTTGACGCCACGTCTGCAGAAAAGGCATGGGAAATTTGAACCCATTCCAGCTTGCAAGAATACCCATATCGTAAGTGTTAATCTGCTCATCATAAAATGAGTGATTCATAAATTGCCAAATGTAAAGGCTATTGTAAAGATATTTTAGGGCAAAATCTCACGGATTGCAGCTTTAATGCACCTTATTTTCGAGTAGGCGGCATAGTGAGTACCCCATACGTGGACTTCAGGGGAGATGTAGTAAGTCAAATGAACCATTACAGATATCAATTTAATATGTAATGACGTATGAACACTTCAACTTGCTCATTGTGTTTGAAGATGTTGGTGATTTGTGACAGAAAACAGACAGATTTGACAGAAACGGCACTTTAGCTACTGGGAGGTTGCTCATTTCTTGCTCTTAAGTCAGCCATGGAAAGGTGAATCGTTTTGTGAAGTCTTCAGAGGTTGAAGTGGGCTTAGAGATATCCACTTACATTTTGAGGCCTGTTATTTTGACATTATTTGCTATGTATTCACAATGATTCTGAATGGACAAATTGTGATCGGTCCCTCCCGTGACTCCCATCGAGACATGGAGGGAGGTGAGGGGACGTAGCCGTACTCCTCATTTCGAGTGGGCATCTTATGAATAGCTGTTTATTCACAGATTTCTCCAAGACAAATATATAAAATTGAAAACTCAAGATAATGTAATTTTCTTGATTAAAAAATATATTAATTGAGCTTGCAAGTAAAAAAATTGTCCATCTCGGCCCCATGGTCCCTTTAAGGTACTAACAATGCAGACAGGTGTTGGATCATCGCGGCCAATGTGAGTTCAGCAAACTACACATGCCCACATGTAATCTTCCTCTGTATATTGACTTCCTATTTAAGGCAAGCAATACCTGCTATGCAGCAATTTACATTTACATATGGTTTATAGATTTTTTTTGTAAATTAAGATGTTTCCTGTTTTCTCATTAATAAGAATTAAAACTCCAAACCCTCAACCCCTCATTTGCCTGCAAAATATTTGGTGGCTAGTAGAAGGGGCCGTGGCTATTTAGCATTTTGATGCAGTTGTTTACAAGATTAATTATTAATTTGCAAGCCTCTGAACAAATTGACCCTGGTATTGGTCTGATGTAGTTGTGTTAATTTTGCATCCATGGTAAATCTGCTTTAATTACATTGTTGCGTTGTTTGTCACCGCCAGAAAGACGCCACCGAATCTTTGTTACTTTCCTGATTTGTTGCCCACTGACACAGAGAAGGATAATTGCAATTTATGCTGTCTGAAGACAACAGTGCATCTCTAGGGCAATTGATGGCAGCCATATACTTCTTGTTGGGCCAGTTTTTAATTGCTTGTATACCAACTGTTAGGTATTTGGAGTTCTTGTTCACCACTCATGTGAAATTAAATGATGTATCTAATCTTTAGTAATCTGCTCAACTCCAAAATGTGTGATAAAGGCCTTCTGAATTTTGTCAAATAATGTCAAATTTTGTCATCGCACTCGGCTAATTTACATAATGACATCTTAAATATTTCGTCTTTTTATGTATAACTCTACTGATCAAAACAGTGTGGATAATTACGGAATTGCATTTTATGTTTAAAAAAAAAAAAAAAAAAAATCAGTTGATGGCAATATGCGTCCAGCAGATTAAGGGACTGAGGAGCCTTTTCCCAATGAAAAATGACTCTTGTGGGTGATTGGGAAGTAAATACTTTCTATCGACACAAAGTATTATCCTTTTTATAGATGAAGCCAATAAAGAGCTTAGAGTCTTAGACTTTGCACAATGTTGTTGTCGCGAGGTCTTTAGTTACAAGAATGTACCCATGCGGAGAGGGGGCTAATTCAAATGTTTGACAAACGAGTGCCGTCAGAAGATTTAAGACACATTTGTGCTTGTCTGTCGCTAATGATGTGGGCGATCAGGATTATGTTGAGATGATAAATCGTTTCCGTTTGCTGTCATTGGTGAAATGATACTGCTTTAGGGCTCCGGAATGGGCATTAGTGGCGGGGTCAAAGATTATTTCGTCACTAGCTATAAAACGGATGTTTTCACTTCGGGCTTTTATTGTGTGAGATTTAAGCTTTTCAGCCACATTGTTCTGTATTTGTTGGATTGTTGACAATTGATCACAATGCTAATGGCGACACAAAGATCATCCATGCACTACACTATCATCATACAGCTTCTATGTTAAACATTTGAGTTCTGAGGTGGTTCATCAATAAAGAGTAAAAAAATATATTGGGTACTAGGGTGTTTTAGTTATCTGTACATATGTCTTGGTTAAGGGAGAAGTCTTCAACATTCGTTTTGATTCTTGGGCTGAAGAAAGCATTTTTACACCACACAGAAATGTTGCACTATGTATGGCTGAAGCCCTTTCAAGGAAAGAGAATACCTGAGTAACCAGTAGCCTGATGTATGAACATAATGGTGCAATATTCTGGAAGTACTCCTCCGCACTTTTGAAGAATGGATTGCTCTGCAATGTCCCATCTGCAAGAAGAATGCAAGATGGATTATTTCTGAGGGTGTTCTCTGTCATCCGTTTATTGTTGCGCATCAGCGATTGTGAGGGTGTAAATGCAATAAATGAAAACTGGGATTTCTTCCAGGAACACTTTGGTAAAAGTCTTTTTCATGTGAAAACCTTTACTCATTGGACACTTCATTAGGTATACCTGCCCGTTAAATTAAAACTACAGTGGACTCCATCATACTTGCGGTTTTGGCACCAGCTAAGTCACCTGTAAACAACTATTTTAGTTGTCTCCATCCAAAATAGTTACAATAAGACAACTAACAGTCCTCCAACACTTGTGCAGATTGAAATATGATTCCTGTAAATCCGTAAATGCTTGGATTAAAATGAGACTGCCGCACATCCCCGCAAATTAAAGACGATGCTCATAAAGTCGCCAAAAGTGTTTAAATTCAAATAAATCCTCCTTGCATGCATTAAAATGAGGCTAATAAATGTCCCAAAAGTTTCTCATGTTAAAGTTAGAGTACTGTAATAATCCCAGAACTAGTGCCGATAAAAATAAAACTACTGTTAAAATGTTTTGCAGGAAAAAGTAAGGGAGCCCCAAAACCCCAAAGTTGCACATGCCAAAAAGAAAAATAAATCAATCAATTAACTGGTAAAAAAAATACTTCAGTAAATCCCCCACACCAAAAATGGCAAATGATAAAAAATGACAACTGTAAATCCACCAAAAATTGTACAAGTTAAAATCAAATCACTGTAAATCCCTCAGAATCTGTCTAGACTACCACAAATCCACCCAAGTATTATATAGATACCAAAAAAAGACTACCATAAATCCTCATATCATTGCACACGTTCAAATAAGATCCCACAAATACATTTAATCTAATTACGTACTGTTAAAACCAAAACTGTTTTTGTCCAGGTTAGACTAAAGCTACCATAAATCCTCCATAAAGTTTTTTTTTTTTTTTTTTTCCCCCCTGCACTTGTCACATAAATAACTTCTTGGCTTCTTCTTATGCTCTCACACATTTCTTTTTAATCTTCCAAGACAGAAAGTTTAGCTTTAAATAACCTGCCAGGCTCTCTTTTTTTTTTTTTTTTAACACTGGCAGCTCTGTCGGAACAGGCTATAACCCTTCTGAGCGCATCATGCTAGATGTAAAGACATATAATCACATGATGCCCTGTACCTGAACCTAAAACACATTTTCATTTCATCAGAGTGTAGAGCTATTGTTTGTTCTTTTTTAATATCCCTTTGCAAGGATCCATATCTAATGTATTTATCCTTAACAAATAAGGAATGTTACTACCTACTTGCTACAACCGACATGCAACACTCCTTCAAATCTTATTTGTCTTAAATAAAAGTCCTCCACAAACCCGGGAAGCAGCTGGAGCCGTGCAGTGGGTTTGATTGAAAGATAAATGGAGGATATCGATCGCTCACTTGTTTCGACTAAAGCGTCTAATAAATAATCCACAGCACCTCTAGTCCCGTCACTGCATTCATCTAAAAATATATTGCTTGCCCAACTAAAATCAGAGAGCCAAATAAATAACTTTGAATCATTGCCGTCCTTCAATTAGTTGGCTTGTTTGATCAGAAGAAAGGTTCTGACATTGGCCAGCATATTTTGTTCGCTCGTGCTTTGATATTCTTTTTTTTTTTTTCTGTTGTCGGTTTTAATATTTAAGAACCTGTATCAGGTGCAGAAAAGCTCTCGTTCCTTTATCTTCTTTTAGTTATTCTTAACTAATGATATAAAGCTACAATACATACCGTAATTTTCGGACCATAAGTCGCGGGTTTTTTCATAGTTTGGGTAGGGGGGCGACTTATACTCAGGAGCAACTTATATGTGAATTTTTTCGCAAATTTTCAAAATTCAAAAATCCATGATGTAGTGAAACCGCGATAAACGAACCGCGATGTAGTAAGGGATTACTGTCATTTGACCTGTAAGTGACGTCAGCAGCGCGGCGGTTGTTTACATAAGGACAAAGGATTCTATCACGGGATGACGAAGATGACGAAGGGCCCCAAGTTTGAAGGATTTAATGATTTGGATTGACACAAGGTTTGAAAAACGTTTTTATGTTACAGTTATTTGATATATTTTATTTCGTGTAGCAACTTGTATATGTTTTTATTGTTACAGTTCAGTAGTTGTTGGCACGTTGAACTCTTGTTTTGTGAAATAAAGAGCCGTTTACCAAACCCACGTGTTTCCTGGTACTTTGTTAACGCTACAATATAGTTGTATACTAGATCTGTGCGGAGTGACACAGATGGTTTGATAATATTGTTGTTATATGATAGTTATTTGAAATATACTTTATATATCGTTATATGGGTCTGTGGAATAATTAGAAATGCAATTTACGAGTCCGACGTCAGCAGCGCATATGTGGCGCATACGCGGCATTGTTTACATAAAGGACGATCGATGGATTTAATGAATTGGAGTGACACAGATGGTTTGATAAACGTGTTATTTATGTAATACTTATTTGAATAACTCTGAATGTTACTCAGGCCCGTTCTCAGCTCTTCGTTTGTGTATATGTCACGTTAGCATACCGTATCATTTAGCCTGTTGTTGCTGATTCATGTCTGTTCTTGGTGTTGGATTTTGACAAATAAATTTGCCCCAAAAGTGCGACTTATACTCCGGTGCGACTTATATGTTTTTTTTTCACTGTATTGTGCATTTTATAGCTGGTGCGACTTATACTTCGGTGCGACTTATAGTCCGAAAATTACGATATATATATATATATATATATATATATATATATATATATATATATATATATATATATATATATATATAGTTTCTTATATGGGGCCTGTGTGACGAATTGTCTTCCCACATATGCTTAGAGCGTATGAATCGATTAAGACTGTGAGAGCTCAACACTTTTAGATAAGGCGCTAATGTTTTGTATATACTAAAAGGATATACAGTGTTGGATTATTTTTTCTCCTCATAAATCACGCTTGCTCACTTCTAATACCAAGCTCAAACAAATCTCAGTACGTCTGCCTCACAGTTAGGAGGGTGCTTGTTCGATTCCATCCCTGTGTGGAGTTTGCATGTTCTCCCCGTGCCCACGTGGGTTTTCTCCGGGCACTCCGGTTTCCTCCCACATCTTAAAAACATGCTCGCTAGGCCAATTGAGCACTCCAAATTGCCCGTAGGTGTGAGTGCGGATGGTTTTTGGTCTTTGTGTGCCCTGCGATATGGTGGCAACCAATTCAGGGTGTCCCTCGCCTACTGCCCGATGACTGCTGGGAGAGGCTCCAGCACACCTGCGACCCCTGTGAGGACAAGCGGTATAGAAAATGGATGGATATTTACACTTAGCATTGCAGAAAGCTTGTAAAAATGGAGACCAAATCCACACTGACATTTGTGCTCGCAACGGTTCATCACATGCCTGATACATGAATATTGCGACTCTTGAATAAAACTGAAATGAAGCAATACCGCTCACGCTTTGATGTAGTGGTAGAAAAAAAACGATGCAGTCAGGTCATAACCTTGTTTGATGGGAAAAAATATATTTTACTGCCATCATGTGCCGTGTAAATTTGTGCTGTCAACTATGTGGTCATTTTTTTTCATTCGTAGCAGGGATCAGTTGCTATACCCCACAACTGGAAGGAATACTAGAAAGGTGTGGATGCTATAATCTCACTTCAAAAATAGTACCTAAAAAAAAAAAAAGGTTGGAGTCAGAGGTGTGATGCACAGTAGTAGCTTTTTGATTGTGGGCTGGGCAAGTTTGGGTTGGATGAAATGAAATGTCAATTTCACATGTGCTGTAAGTCATTTGAATTGTCAGGCAGTCCTTAATCGTACTCTATTGTGGAAGAGGGTCTCCTGAAGTTGGTAATGGATTGTTGACCTTTCCACATTAACACAATCAGGAAATAATGTTCAGATTTTCTGCACTTTGCTCGGTCCACTTCTTCACAGTTTTCGACACATATTTAACAGACCTGATTTTATGTCCGTATGTTGGTATTTCATAGAATGAACAATGGTCAGACAAACTCAGTTTGGTATCGCAGTGGTCAAGAATGTTTTTTCCCTAGTAGGACAGCCGATGTGCTGCTTGTACTGTATTTAGTTCATGGTTGAGTTTTGCGCTTTTAAAGCTCCCAATGATGAGAAATCTGGGTGCTTTTGTTCTAATGCATGTATTAGAACACTTTCAGCTAACATATTGTAATTCTTTCTCACCAAACTGCTGGGTAACGTAAGCCTGACCAACTCAGTATTAAAATTAATTTCTCAGTCATATGGTGGGTGCTTTTTAAAATATAGTAAAGATGAGAACAATGCATTTAATGAATTGATACCTACAATTATTCAGAGGGTTCAGTGCACGTCATATTTCTAAATGAAATACGATCTTGGTAATCATTTACTCACCAGATTGGTCAACAAAACTGGAAACATCACCTTAGTATTTTAACGCAGGAATTTTTCAGCAAATTAGTTCACACTGCCTGAATTTATGCTCAAGACTTTTCCATGGTCAGTTTTTTTGGGGTAAAATAGAGGGTGTTCATTTACCCAGAAATAGTTTTGGGTATCTTTTCGTGAGTTTGTATTTTTAAAGATTGAGGCTATTCCCTTTTTGTACAAATTTAAAGAAGTGAGTCACAGTGACCTGGCAAACTTGCTGTGACATTGAAATGTCATTCCACCAAAACACAAAGGCACAATCAGTCGAGTTGCAGAGTTTTTTGGAGTCCCACAGCTCCGGCTAGCAATGACATGTTGGGAATGGAGAAAATCCCCAACCGTTTGACTCACTGATGCCTGTTTTTCAGATGAGGTGCGGGTGAGATGACAGGAGGGGAGAGTGATGGCGTGAGGCAAAGATGGAAAATGACAATATAATGTGATTTGATTGGTGGGCCTCAATGGTATCTCAGTGTAGTTGGTGGTGGTGGTGGTGGTGGTGGGGGGGGGGGGGGTTGTGGGGGGGGGGACTAATGGCAACACAGGTGGATGAAGGCACCGGGCAACCCTGCAGAGTTCATTTAGTATTCTGTGATGAGTGGGAAGCAGGCTTTGAGTAGACCTGCTTAAGGCTGTCGATGTTTTCGCACAACGGGCCTCATTTTCGAAATATCCATGACTGATTGATACGTATCTAACTAGATAATAGTTTACTTTTACATACTCCTCAATTTATTTTGATCTTTTCCCCAGTATATTTTATTATATTTGGGGTAGCTAAAATTCTTCGGTACAAACTCATTGGTACAAAATCCACAATTAAGTAGCCTTATCACAATGTTTCCTCTCAGGGCGTTGTCCTTACCGGGTGCAAAAAACATGAATGAAGCACAGCTGATTATGTTAGCCCCCTGTGAAAGCCCCCGACTCATCGCCACGTTAGCTCCACTTGTGTATCACCGTCATGCACAAAAGCCAGGATTAAAGTGGAGCCGTTCAGAGCTTTTATTGGATGAGGGACAGGCGGTTCCCACAGGTGGAGAATGGATTATTTCACTATCAGAAAAGGCGGCGGTACAATAACGGGTGTGTAAAAACAAGGGGCTCGTTTCATTGTGAAATATTAACCTTTGGAAAGTAGCAGGTAATAACCACAGGCGTGTGTGAGTGGTGCCTTTAGAAAATATTAGGGAAGTTGCAGGAAATGTGCCTACTGGCTACTGCGTAAGGTAACACAGCACAGCTCAGCCTCTGGCTAGCAGAAATGGTAGCTGGAGTTAAGCTTTCGGTTCGATGTCAAAGTTTTAGTAGCTTTACGTTACTACTCTCTACTAACCTCGAACCTTAGTTGTGAAACTAACTGTAACCTATTTCTACTAACCCTATTCCTAACCCTAACGACCTAATCATAAAACAACTGTACCTGTACCCTTAGTTTAATTTGACTAACCCTAACCCTGGAACTGTATGTAAACATTGATCCATTTTCTGTACCTTAACCCTACCACCTAATCTTGACCTGACTGACCAAAACAACACAAACCCCAATGCAAACACGAACAGCTACTAGGGTCAGTGTTAGGGTTTGATTCAGTATTCGTGAGTAAGGTGATGGTTGGTTGCGTTATGGGTGAATGTCAATGAATGTCAAATTCCCAGTGGTGTCATGGTCCAAATTCTCCTCCACTGTCTCCTTAAGAATTTTGTCTTATTGATGAATCTGTTTTTTGATATTCCTGCTGTTGCAGAACTTCGCTTCTACAATGACATTGCCATCTCCCGTCAAACACTTTCAGTCCATGTGATTGCCAATTAAATTGTCTTTTTGGTTTTAATACCCTCATCATCACCCATGGGAGAAATTAGTCACATCAGTTTTTCAGTTGAGGTCAAAGCAACCTAGTCAGCAGTACTGCACCCTTGCAGCTAGGACAGAGTCCAAAACAGCTAACGGACGATAACGGTTGCAGTGTCTATCCGGGCCTCCCCTGCGAAGTCAAAGCTGGCCCTTAGCATATGTATAGTATTTCAGCATCCCTGACAATGTGAATCCATTTGGTTCCATCAAGGAGGCATCGGATAACAAATAAAAGTGTACAGTGGATAAGGCCAAAAAGGATTTACGTGGTGGCTATAAGAGCTGCTTTATATTAAAGCTACAACTTCTTGGGAGTGTCCACCCTAAATGGCTGTGGTCAAGTTGGCATGTTTTGCCACATTAGCAAGACTAAATTTTTCACTGAAGAGAGTGGTATTTCACCATTGTGATTTTGTCACTGTAGTATAATTTTAAGTTAACAGCAAGTGGCAAAATGGCCACTCTGTGGGATGCTTGCTTTCAACTTGAGCAATGCTAGCCATGAGTTTTTTTTTTTTTTATTTCTATTTTTTTTTATTAATATCCATTTCAGTTGAGTGGTTTCCCTAACAAAATACTGACAACTTCGCAACTTTAGCAAATATGAGACCAAATATTTGGATTTAGGTAGCACTTATTAATTCAACAGATCGTGTTTTTTTTTTTTATACACAGTACATTTGTCGTTTTGTAGTCAGTGTTTCCTGGGTTTGCTGTTAGGTAAACACCAAGTGGAAGTTCACATCAAGACTAAGAGACTAAAAAGTCAAATTTCTGCAATGAAAAAGATTTCTGCACCAAAATAAGCCGAGCTCCAGACAAACTGCCTTGTTGACACTTTATGTAGAGCTTAAACTGGCAATTATGATTCAGGGATTATAAAGATTGTTTTCTGTTGCTTTCGGATATATTTTCAAATCCTTTTTCTGAAGGCGTCTTGCAATTCGCTCTGTGTCAATCACCAATGGAAACTTTCAGTGAAGCTTTGTGAGTGAAAGAGCCATTTTTAAGTCAGATGTGTCGCCCAATAATATCGCTTTAGTATGCAAATGTCTTTGTGGAGAGCCGACTCTTATTTCTTTTGCGGTAAAAGGCCAGGTCAAGCCGAGTGCGCTACCTCAGAAAATGAAGTTTGCATGCTGAGTGCAGCCTGTGGGGGAAAGTCAACAGATCAATGGGATTATTGAAGAGGCGTCAGAAAAGGTTCATGTGTGACCCGAAGGTGTATTTCTAAGTGGACTGCGGACACACACGCGCTCAACTTGAGGTCCGGGGACCCCGTTCCCAAGAATAATGAGATCGCAACCAAGCAATGTGTCAAATTGCAACTTTCTCTGACCTCAGAACAGTTGGTTTGATTCCAACTTTAGAGTTACAAGAGTTTTGCTTTTCAAGGTGAATTGTCACAACTGATGATTAATCTCCGCCCATTTGTCTTGTAAAAAATGTGTGTCACTAAAGGTTCAGGACTGGCGTCACAAAAGATATTTCTTATCGAAAGCACGTTTTCTCTTTGATGCTATCTCCCTCAAGTGTAACCCACTTCCTAAACCTGTTCTGCCATGCCTTGTCCTGGAAAGATTCTTCTGTTGTGACCACAGGGCTGCAGATGAACATGACGTGCATTTTCATGTTTTCCACAGCTTCAAAATAAGTCTCCTTGATCTTTAGAAATAGAAAAAACAACCAGATAAAAACCACATCATAGGTGGTTGTGAAGGTTGCTTCAGCATTGCGATGCTCTTCTCAGCTGGGAACTGTCAGGTTCTCACGGCATTGTGAGCCTGCATATTGCCATGGTGAAGCAGCCACAAGTTATCATGCTGCTTGCTTTCTCGGCATGAACAAAGAAAAAGGCTGCATGATGTCTAAGTTTATGAAGTTAAAGTTTGCAGTTTGGATTCGAAGTATACGTATGACACTAGTCTTAGAACTTTTCTGACACATGTTTGGATGTGATCCAAGAGAAATGACAAATACACTCACATGCTGTATTTTAGTAGCGATTGTCACGTGCCGTGCCACCTGCCATCCCACCAGTGATTTTCCTTCAGTCAGTTGTTCTCAGCCACGCCTGGCACTGATCAGAACCTTGGACAGTTCCCTTTCTCTACTTCTTCTGTCCTGTTATGCAGTGATCAGCATTGATTGCCTACAACTGCTGTTCATTATCACACCCTTTTCCCACCTCGTTCACTCTCTTACTTAAACCCTGCAAACCCATCACTTGGTTTGCTACCTGTCTGTTTGATACCTGTATCCCACCTGTCAGTTTCCAGACATGTTATTCTGTGCTCCTGCCCGTGTTGCTCCCTATTATCCAGGTTTCCCCTTCCCCCCTCAGCTCAAAAAAGATCCATGCCTCACGTGGTCACTCTGTTTCTGCCCGTGACAGAAATAGAGATAATGCTGTAGTATAGAAAGGGAGCAAAGAGTCAGCAGTTCCGATTAAACCCTTTTACTTAAGTAAAAAAAAAAAAATCTTCATGTCAGTTACCTTACATAAAATACCCAGTTTGATAACTTGTATGATGTTTGTACTGAGAAGAAAGCAAAACACTTGACAAAGCTATGCTTCGTGATGAATTTGGAGAGAATAATCAGGGCTAAACCGACAACAGGCCTTGCATGAACAAAGCAAAACAGACCAAAAAAGGTGGAAAAGGATGAATTCTAAGAAATTCCACCCTATAAAATCATAATGGGTGGCTGTGCCTTTTTCAGCAAAGATTTTCACATGATTTCGTGCATCATGTAATTGTCATATTTCCAACCCACGGAAATTTCTAAAATCCTTACAAAATATATAACAGGAAGGAAATATCTGGAAAGGTTACCCAGACCATGTTGTTCATTTACACTGAGTGTTTTGAGTTCCCAGATGCTGAAACAGCTGACAACCCTCTCGGAACGTGAGAGGCCCTTTGGATTAAAAGGTGAAACGTCTTCAAGCGTTTAAAGCACTTTCAACCTCCACTCTGCTTTATCGTCAAGTGGGAAAAGCCAAGATGGCTCATCACTGAGAGGATGAAACAAACGGCCTGCCATAAACCAATTCAAAACTCACTTTAATCTCCAGGTCTCCCTGCTCGCCATACACTGGCCAATGGGATAATTTAGGGTTGCCTTCCAGCCATCCTTTAGCATTAGCCTTCCTGCTTTGCTCCAGGTGTATCGAAAAAGTAAAAAACAACTTTCTTTGTACGCTGTCGTAACTACGCGACAGGTTAGGAGTGGAGTAACAAAAGATAAAGACCTTGATACACTGTCTCGCTGGCCTTTGTTGCCTGCATGCAGTCAGCATTTGAAGCAACACAGTTCAGAAAGTGTTCTGTGTGACATGTTAACATGTATGTTGTCACCTGCCACGTTTTAGATCTTTCTTGAGTGGAAAGTGGCATTTGCCCATTTGTGCACAGGTGCCTGTGTGCGTGCATGCGTGTGTGTGTATATCGTATAATATATATGTATATATTAAGGAGCACGACCCAAAGGAACCATCCCCACAACGGTCACATGCCCCCTGCAATTTGCCAGGGGCTACTTGGTGCCCCTTCTTCCTTCTTGCCAATAGCTCCGGGTAATGTCTTCCATCTTGTCCTCTCTGTCGTCGAACATGAGCAGAGAACCCTCAAAGATAGACTCAGCTCCCCTGATACTAACACAAACGGATTTCCCCCCATACATGTCGTCCATGTGCTGCAACGACGATGATCAAAACGCTTTGCCTGTCTCTGTCACAACCTTGATCAGATGAGAGATTTCCTCTTCTTACAGCATCCTGATTTGGTTGCTGTGGTGACACAAAAGCAGATGGCTTATGTGGAGGTCAAGATAATGACGCACAGAACGCGGGATGCTTTTTCGGGGCCATGTATTTAATGGTTGCGCTTACTTCAGACGCGGTGATTGTGCTGACTGGAAGCAAGCAGTGAATCAAAACAAAATTGTATGAAATACAGTAGAACAGCACCCTGGAATGGGTGACTTGGCTGAAGAGTTTGTCAAAGATATAAGTTGTCACTTGAGATTTGTGTTTTTTTTGTTTTGAGATACTAGAAATAATTGTGTTGCAAGTGCACTTTAGGTGCCCATCACTAGATGGGAAAAGTACACTTCTTCAAAACCTTCCGCCAGCATCCATTCACGTTGGTTTCCTTGCACTGGAAGAACAAGTTCAAATGGTGGCAGTAATGCGTCATTAACAGCACTGCACATAAGTGCTGAAAATATAAAACTGTGCACCAGATTCAAGCATGTCAGCCACCATTTGCATAACAAGCGTTTAGCTTTATTTTAAAATTAATATAAAATTATAAGCACACCAAAGGACGGGGCTCGAGGTGCAGTGTTGCCGAAGTGGAAACGAGAGAAGAGGTGTACTTGTTTTATTTCCAGTAGTGCTCGCTCCAGGCATGAACACAATGCAGTTTCCACATCACCTTGCCTTCAAAGTACTGCGCTGTAATAAAAAGAGGGAGAACAAATTCCCAAATAACATGAAATTATTTCTCCAAGATGGGCTGGCACCATTTGTGCCTCCATTCTGCTGACGTTAAATTAACATTATAATAAATATTTGGTAACACCGTTGATAAAGGTGGGAGTAACCGTCAAGGGTTTCCAGCAATGTTTATGTGACATGAAAATTATTTTACAGTGAGTTTTTCATGAACACTACAGCAATTTGTTTTTCCAGTTAGTATTTCCTTCTGTGAAAAATATTGAGTCTAGGAGGATATAAGCTCAACCTTTCGCACAATTTGCAAGAAAGAAAACATTTGCTAGATTTCTGGAAATCTCTTTTTTCAGTGTTAGTATTATGTGTGGCATATATTGTAACTGCATCGAAATTTGAAATGCAATAATATGTTGAACCCTCCTGGGGCGATTGACTTACTTCAGACTGATGCAGAGGAAAAGTGCTTAAGTCAATCGGTAATATAGACACACAAGGCTAGATTTAAAGAGAACGCACTTGTTTTATGGGTTGCTCCACCCAGTGTGCATCTGGCATGAAGGTATGTGGGTCGATCAGAGAATCTGTCTGGCCAGAAAAGTGTGCAGCTGTGCATCTTTTATCTCTCGGGTGAATGGGAGAAAATGGCACCGTATGCTTCTACTCCTCAATACAGTGAACCCCCACTTATTTATGTTTTTCTTTTTTTCTTTTTTTTTCTATGTAACTGCTCCTCATCTATTTATTGAAAAAAAAATACTAAAACTACTAAACTGATAAACTTTCAAAACTGCTTTGAGCAACACTCTAAATATGACACACAGTGCCGCCAAAGCTCTGGGTATTAAGAAAGTAGTAATTTGCCTCAACAAAGTATGTTAAGTTTCGCCAGGGTTGTTAGTGGAAATTATAGAGGTCCACGGTGGCTACATGTACATGTGCAAGAGATTATTTACTTTCCGCCCATATTTTGTTCCCTAAGTTAGGAGGAGGCAGCAAATCTTATCGACATTATGGGGAAAAACCCGCTAAATTTGACATTTTGTGAAGAGTGAATAGGACTCTTGCTATTGTATGTATATCATCTCTGACTGCCCGGGAGGCAGGCGTCTGCTTAACAAGCAGCCGACCGATCTCCCCCAACACAGTCCATTATTATTAATTATGAATAATATTGCCCCGGTGTGCATGAGATGCCTGATAAATGACTCCATGATGAAATGAAAGATTAGATGCTAAATGGGTATCAACAAACAGCAGCACGTCTGTATTGGCTTGTGATAAACAGAAGCATCAGGCTACATCTATGTGGAAAAACAAAGCCAAATCACAGCTTGATTGGAAGCTCCTGGTTGAAAAGCTGCCTTACAATCTCTGCACACTATTGTCCGAAATAAGAAAAATTCGAGCGGTATCCCCTCCATCCAATCTCAATGTTCCATTAGTGTCCTCGTTCGCTTAGTCCTTGAAATACTTTCTACTTTCTCCCTCTTAAAAGTCCTTTGAGACATTGGCAAAGTAGTGGCTCAAGCAGTAAGAAAAAATGATTGATTTTCCCATCATGACTTGAAATAACATATTTATTGATCACCCATAGAAAGGTTCGGTCGCAGTGGTGAGTCGCATATTTGGCTCGGCCTTGGGGGTCTGCTAAAAGATGAAAGATTCTGCTCTTGGGGTTCATCACAAGTTTATGTCATTAATGAAGGCCATCATTTAATGCAGATTTGTGGACACTAACAGTAAGTGACGATCGCAATCTTTATTCAACCCCTTTTCTTTCAGAGGCGGGGCGTATTTACTTAAGGGGTCCTCAACGCAACCGCCTTTTTTACTCAGTAGCACTAACTGGAAAACAGCAATTTCACATTATGACATCAACAGACATTGGGTGGCCATGTCTGCCATGAGGGGGTGCACGTAATCTCATGGACCATAGCAGAAAGAGAGCAGGAAATCAGCTATTTTGTTTTTTTGCTGAAAAAGGTGGTGCCATGACCAAAGTGCCCTTGAGCAGGATACTGAAGCCCCTGAGCCAGTTGCTGAATGAGGAGACAGTATAAGGCACTTTGAGTTTCTTGTAGGTTGAAGAGTATACAAGTGTGATCCCATTAAAGTCTGTATTGTGTCATACCAGCTCTAATTTGTAGTGCTGATATGAGCGACAATGTATTCGCTGCTCTCTTGCTCATTTGATTACGGCGTGAAGATGAGGTCACTCTGTCTTTCAACAACGAACGGCCGCAGTCAATTTTCAAAGAAAAATCAATAGGTTTTAATTCCAGAAGTCAAACCATTTCTCCCACAGGGTGCAAAGTAATTCAGCACCAAGGTCTTTATGTTGCCTTCAGTGTGAGTGTTGGGTATCGACAATGCTGACATTTGAGGAAACACACGAGAGCACCAACAAGATGAAGTCATTGCGTCGGTTTATTAGCTTTATTGAGCAAACTGCAGACCATGACAACTTTGCGGCAGGCTTTTAGACATTTTCATAGCCCTTTACCCAATAAAACTCCTCCGAGTGTAGTCACATCGCTGCCGAATTGTGACAGTGCTCGAAATTAAAAACTTATGCTGTGAAATATACAGGTCGTCAGCCATTTCAAGTTGAACGTCATTTCCATGGGTTGTCTCAGAATTAACTCTACCTAGGGAAGTAGGGTTCATACAAGCATGCATTATTGCAGTAGGAGCAAAGGTCATCACCAAATTTAAACTGCATCGAAAGGACAGGTGGCATTGAAATGTAAAAGTTGTAAGTTTTTACAAAGTGTGTCGGCTGGAGCTCGGCGGGACCAAACAGCCCTCGGTGAGGCCCTCCGGGAAGGTGTGGGGCAATGCAAAATTTCAAAGCCGGCAATTCTCACATGTAATTATCGACGGAATTCTCCAGCCGCGGCGCCATCTCATACTGGAACCAATCGCAAGCCTATTATACACTTCCCACCACAATAAACAACTTCAGCAGCGGCGTCTGGGGAGCAATCACGGCTTCGTTAATAACACCTATATATAAACACGGTCTGGCCGTGACACTCCACGGCTCGCGTTATTTTATATTGCCGTATGCAAAACTCCTAACTATTAGTTTTATCTTTGTCAAACCAAGAGCTATGTTTCGGCATTGTTTATTTTTATTGTGCGAGGTGATTTACATTATGAACGACTGCCAAGGAACGATTCTATCACCGCAATTTTCGATTTGTGAATTTCTCTCATCCAAGTGGGCGGTTATAATGAATAACCAGCAAGACATTTACCTGGGTGACGTGTATTTGCCCGTGTGTGACCGTTCACGTCGTGGATTCTTTGGGGACACTTTGACATTAAGTTCTCGTGATTTGGTTGATTTTTATTGTACCAGGTGTTGGTTATTGCTTTGATATATGGATCTGCAGCTTCACATTAATATTGTGCCTTTTACTCAAAAGTGTTTTTTGAGTTAGACAGGAGTGGGCTTGTCGTCTCAATAGTACAACACAAATCCGCTATTTGGGACTTGCAAGCTGATTCAAGGGGTGACAAAATGCAAAAATGCCTTTTATAGTCACAGTGGAACACATGACTTGATGATGAGACTCGGCTGTGTGGCTGACTTTCGTTTGCAAAAACAAAAGCCCTCTATTTCTACGTGTTTTCCTTTCCTTCAATTGCGGTGGGAAGAAGAAGAAGAGAAGGACAATCAGTGTTGTTCTTTTATGTCATTTCAGCCCAAAAGACCTCAGCTTGTTGCTTGCAAGAAATAGGCTACATCACAAAAGATAGCAATGGGTTTGAGAGGGCTCTGGCCGACGTGTTGAGAAACACAACCCAAAAAAAAAGCCTAAAAACATTACGAACATCGTAATTTCTTCTGAGATTACTGCTCCAAGGCCAAATGACAACTAATGTTATTGCAGTTTACTGAGGAGTGACTGTTTCCATGTATGTTCGAAGGTCTGTATTATTCTGCCTGTCATGTGGCTAAGGTGGAACACCAGAAGGAGCGTCACAATGTCCACTGAATTTAAGCAAAAACTGTGAAACTCCTTACGTTCTATTCTTAAGTATTTTATTGCTTTATGCTTTTAGCAAGTACAATATTGTAGGGTGCTATATTTCTTAGTAAAAATCACGGAAACTTTTTTTTCATGGAAGGCTAGAAAAGATTAGCGTTTCTCAATTATTTTCTGTTATGCCCCCCATGATGAAGAAACATTTTAATGCCCCCTCAATTCTCCTCAGTAAGTATACATTGTAACATTTGTCTTTAAAATTGTAATGAGTTCACTTCTGCATAACATTATATACTAATTAACAAGTTCCCTGGGGTCACACATGCCTCTCCCTGGCATCACACTGCGCTCCTCCAGGGGTCCCGCCCCACGATTTGAGAATCACTGAATTAATGACACTTCTATTTATTTAAACGGGAAAATATTTAAGAAGTCTTTTGCGCTAAGAGCCTGCTCCCAGAACACAAGCTCATTGCCGAGGCCATTGATCTGAGTTATACCACAAACAAGGCTTTGAAAGCACATTTTCACTGTGGCCAGTAGGAGTCACTGCACATACAGCAAGCGGACCTTTGATAAAACGCAAAGCAGACACACAGGGCTGAGGAATGAGGCTGGTGGTATTAGGACCCTGTAGCGGACAAACAAACACATTTGGGACATGGAAGCGGCAGACATCTCAACACCTGGAGGATGTAAAAAAGAACACAGAGGATATGAGTCTAAACGTAAAACGCTGCGCGAACCCAGGACTTAGGTCCCCAACACACAAAAGTAATTAAACGAAAATCACTAGTACACACCAGGGGCAATGTCATAAAACAACAAAGGACAATCTCAAAAACAGACTTGGAATAATCATTAGCGAGGAGTACCTGTGATGACGTTGTGGTGTGTAAACGTGTGATGAGTGATGCGGAACAGCAGTGCTGAAGACAAAAACAAAGAGAAAGACAAACAGAAAACAGAACTGCACTGATTTCAAAATAATAGGAAATAGCAAACGATTCACAACAGTTTTCTTTATGGTATTTATGGACTCGCATAGGTGGACGTGGGCGTTTGCGCCGTTGTGGGATGAAATACATAATTCCCTTTAAGACCTCTAAATACCAATCTGACGTCGGCAGTCAGGAAGTGGGCCTGGTGTCGGTATGCAACGTCTGCTTGAGTGCATCGTTTGTACATTGGAACAGTTCTCTCCCGATTCAGCAGACCCATGGCGCAATTGATCACACTATTAGCTAGCAAATCAGTGCATGAGATAAGTATGAAAATGTTTGAAGGACTTGTGCATTTTGTACTTGCACATCTCATTGCACACGTATTTGCAACAAGGAGGGAAGACAAGTCGGAGAGGATACGTAAATAATAACGCGGAAAGCATGTCATATAGGCCTGCTTAACAAATGATTTTACGAGCATTGTGTATGGTGGTATAAAAGTTAATAGTTCAAAGTGCATGCTAGTAAAAGAGGACATTTTTCTTCTTTTGATAATATGAATGACCATGTGTTCTCGTAATTGTAGAATGTTGATCAGTTCCTGGTGGGAATGTTTACTTCCCTCATTCAAAAGCCTGGGCACTTCTCTCAGCAACATTCTACAATCTAAAACTCATGAAAGCTAATTTCAGGAACAAAGCCAGGAATTCTTTATTCATGCCCAAAGGGAAAAATGGTTTATTGGTACAGTTGGACCCGTTCCCATACCAAAATAACAAAAACAAAGATGCAAGTATTATCGCAATACTGTATAAGGGCTATACAATGGTGTGAAAAATTGCCCCCTAACTGATTTCTTTTTTTGCATGTTTTTCATTTAAATGTTTCCCATCCTCAAACAAATTTAAATATTGGTCAAAGACAATAAAACAAAAAAAGGCTGTTTTTAAGTGAAGGCTTTTATTAAGGGAGGGGGAAAAATCCCAACCAAAATTCTCCCATGCAGGAAAAATAAATTATGTCAAAAGAGAATTTTATAAGGGGACTCATACTTTTTCATCATGGCACTGTATATCACATAAATTTTCGCTATTTCTCTTTGTAAACCTAGTGTGCGGCTGCTATTGTTGGGAAAGTTCATTTTCTACACAAATTATTTCAATGTTCAGTTCAGAAATTTCAAAATGAACTTGTTTAGGTCATAGTTCATTATAACAATTTATCGTTCCAAAAATGAAAAGTTCAAGTTTTTAGTTTAAAAAAAAGCCACTCTGTGCATAAAAAACAGGAGTGAAGCTAAAAATTTTGAATTTAATATTCTTGTGCCTCGATATTGATACAGACTTAATGCGTCTCCGAAGACACCAGCATGCGTGGCATCATACACAACATTGTGTTTACATTAATAAATATGGTTCAGTGTTGAGGGGCTCATCTTTTCATTATCTCTCATCGACAGAACGTGAGAGGAGGTATAAATATTTTGCGGAAATGGCTACTAATGTCTACTAACGATGACGTCACATTATTCCCGCGTGTAGTAAACCTGTGTGGCTTTCCACTTCATGCTTCATGTTTCAAGTAGGATTAAATTAAAGTCAAATGTAAAGTGGATAGATAAATGTAAAGTAAATTCTATTACTCTAATCAACTTTGCAGATTCAGTCTCCTAGCTCACTGCACTCTTCCCCCATCTGCCTCTGGGTCAGATATATGTGACTTGGTCATTCAGATTGTGGCAAGGCTGCAAAAAGTTGCATGTGTATCCAATCCAGCACCACGTGAAAGTGACCCAGGTTGGATTTGAAAAAAATAATATTGTGTCCTTCAGTCAGTCATAAATAAAATCAGATACAGGTCTCATATGGGCAAAAAATATTTTTATTTGTATCACTTTTGCCGGCAGTTTGAACCTAGCCTAATCTTATCTGGTTCGTCATAATAAAAATTTTAAAAAACAACAAAAGTATATGAATGATATGCTGAATGAAAACATTTTTTGATTTTAAAAAGCGCAAAGTCCTTAGCTCACTTATCATTTGCCAAGAGAAGCACAGCGTGAGGATCACAACAGCAAATGTCTTGCCATGAAGATGAAATATTTTGAGTCCTCTTACGCCGCTGCCGCCGCCGCCGCCATGTCCTTACTTGTTCCACAAATAAATAAGTAAATAAATGGTCCATGCATGAAATTGGTGTTTGCAAAGTGTTTATACAGGTCAATTGTAAGAGCTCCTCTTGCGAATAATGTAATCAGTGGTGCATATGACGTGGGCAATTGGAGACCACCTTGTACCATATGCTTCATGTGTGCGTGATGTTTGGACTGAGGAATTTCCATCAGGCGCTGTCTGCACAGCGTAAGTAGATGCGGAGCCATCCTCAAAAAGCGCAATCTATTTGGATCATGCTCTTTGTGAAAAAGGAGGGAAAACTCATCAAAAAACCCATCTTTATCACTCTGAAGATGACGTACAAAAGTCTTTGCAGAATCATCTGGGAAAACACAATTTGCAAAGCTGTCAAGAGTTTGGACTAAAAAAAAAAAAAATCTTTGTAGTTGAATGTTAGCGTGTTGTAGAATACTGTATATATCTCAGTGGACACTTCAATAGGTATGTCTGCACAGCCCAATGAGATCAAATACAAGAGCTGCCTTTGTAAAATAATTTCAGTCATCTGCTGATTTATGCCCGAAAGCAGTCTCAGGGCAAACGCAGTGAATTTTTTTATTTCTTGGGCCGGATTGAAGTTTATTTGAGTCATTATTGACAGTTCTGTGTCATCTGCATAAATGTTTCATAATGGTCATGCCAAAAGGACGCATTGAGGATGAAAAATAATTGACCAGGAAAAGACAGCTGTCAGTCTCATGACCAGGTTGGATTTAAAATTTGCAATCACATTTTCTGAACGTAAAAATGTGTATGCGGGAATAACATGCATGGCAACTGGTCGACTTGTTTTTAATGTTTGACGTCCACTTGGACTAAAGGGAAATATATGCATACCATTGACAGTAGATAGACATGGGATTTACAGTTGTCATCTTGTCATCTTTATATTTGAGTAAAGTTCCTACGGGTTGGTCCCTTGCTATAGGGTTCTGCCATTTACCTGTGGCGGGAGGAAGTGTTTTCACCTGTTTAGTAAATCCTGAAATTGATTGCACACGGACTTTATTAAAATAACGTTGTTAAAGTAATGTTTGATCGTTTTGTTAATGTGACACTGTTAATGTCAAATTCAACATAATAACTAGATGTTCAAGTAAAATTGTTGAGCGACATTATAAATGATCTTTGACTATTTTATTTGGTGAGAATGGAGAGCAGAAATCAAGAATTTCTCCCGTGTTTCCCTTGTGTATTGAGTGACCGGCCGTATATTTGTGCCTCTGATTCAAGTGTCTGCATAGCTTCTATTTGTTTGCCTGACTCAAATAAGATGACGCTTTTCCAATATTCATCACCTGCGCCTGCCAAGTCATTGTAATTTCCTTCAAAGCTCGTTTCTGCAGCGCCAGTTTGTTTACAATGTGTTTGGGGGCCTCAAGGGGGCCGTCTACTCATTCTCTTGCACACTGTTCGCAATGTTCTGCGTTTTCATGTGATATTCACCAAGTGTTGTGTGCAAATGTGACGAATTTGGATTTTCCATCTTTTGCTCTCCATGTATGAAAGGATCGTTGACGGACATTCCGGGATGGCTGCCGTCCTTCTGCGCTCTGACTCATTGCCTCGGAGGGGCGGCAGCGAGGGCGTCATAGCACTCGCTGACTGCAGTTTACCTTAAACATCAATAGCCAGCGGGCCTAATGAGGCAGCCATTGATTTTTGTTTTGATGTCGGCGGTGTTTGCAATGACGCACTTCATCCACGCTGGCCAATTATGTCCATCATTTCAGATTAGGAAAAAAGCAAAGATATGAGTTGTCATGCACCCATTGCTCACATCATTCGGTTTACCTGCATAGTTCATAAAGTATTAATGTGATAGTTTGGTGTTATTTTTCCTCTTGTGTTATACTGCACTGAATCCTTCTTAATTAGAATATTATTATCTTAACTATTTTAATTTTACACCAGTTCGGCATTTGCAAAGTTGCAGTTTTTATGCTTATCCTAAAGCAATTAAAGTACCGTATTTTTCGGACTATAAGTCGCTCGGAGTAAATGTCGCACCAGCCATAAAATGCACAATAAAGTGAAAAGAAACATATATAAATCGCACCGGAGTATAAGTCGCACTTTTGGGGCAAATTTATTTGTCAAAATCCAACACCAAGGACAGACATGAACCAGCAACAACAGGCTAAAGGATACGGTATGCTAACGTGACATATACACAAACGAGGAGCTGAGAACGGGCCTGACGTAACATTCAGAGTTATTCAAATAACTATTACATAAATAACACGTTTATCAAACCATCGGTGTCACTCCAATTCATGAAGCTAAGCAAAGTTACAAGCTACAACACAGCTATAAGCTACGCTACAAGCTATGCTGCAAGCTACGCTACAAGCTACGCCGAAAGCTGCAAGCTACAAGCCACAAAGCTACAGAACAGAAAACAACATCATGCCTGGAGATAGACACAAAGATCCATCTTGGAAATGAGGAACCTCCTCACGACCAGCATTGACAATTCTATCTGTGAACATCGAAGGGTTCTCCTCTGCAAAACGAACAATCTTAGCCGCCCTGCACAGCACCGGACTTAGCAGAGTTTATTGAGAAGGGACAGAAATGTGTTCAGCTGTGGCTGAACCACATCTAGCCAAGCCTTGTAGCCACGATAAGAAGAAGAACTCCAATTCATTAAATCCATCGATCGTCCTTTATGTAAACAATGCCACGTATGGCGCCGCATATGCGCCGCGCCGCTGACATCGGACTCGTTGTAAGTTGCATTTCTAATTATTCCACAGACCCATATAACGATATATAAAGTATATTTCAAATAACAATCATATTACAACAATATTATCAAACCATCTGTGTCACTCCAAATCATTAAATCCATCGATCAAATTCATCGTCCTTTATGTCAACAACGCCGCGCGCGCGCCACAAAGATCTAGTATATAACTATATTGTAGCGTTAACAAAGTACCAGGAAAGACGTGGGTTTGGTAAACGGCTCTTTATTTAACAAAACAAGAGTTCAACGAGCCAACAACTACTGAACTGTAACGATAAAAACATATACAAGTTGCTACACGAAATAAAATATATCAAATAACTATAACATAAATACGTTTTTCAAACCTTGTGTCACTCCAAATCATTAAATCCTTCAAACGCGGGGCCCTTCGTCATCTTCGTCATCCCGTGATTGAATCCTTTGTCCTTTATGTAAACAACCGCCGCGCTGCTGACGTCACTTTCAGTTCAAATGACAGTAATCCCTTGCTATATCGCGGTTCGTTTATAGCGGTTTCACTACATCGCGGATTTTTGAATTTTGAAGATTTGTGAAAAAATTCACATATAAGTTGCTCCTGAGTATAAGTCGCCCCCCCCACCCAAACTATGAAAAAAACGCAACTTATAGTCCGAAAATTACGGTGTTACAAAGGAAATAAATCTCAAGGCACATAAAATCATATTTATGTCATTGAGCAATATATACAGAGTAAAAATAACAGAAAATTATAAACAAATGTTCCGACTTTTTACAGACTGATACCAGTACGTATACTCAACTCTTAAGTCCTCATCGATACCAATCCCAAGTAACTGATACCACTGATACTTGTGATACATAAAACAAATCAATTACAGATCATTTTCAAGAAAAAAGCTTTCATTTATTTCTGATAAAAGGCTGCAAAGTCCTTCTGCAATAGTTAAATTCCAAAATGAAACCGATACTAGACTAAATTTAAATGCAGTATAAAACTAACAACTCTCTCTTTAGAATTTGTTCAAAAAAGTGTGAAATCACACAGATTCAACTGTTAAGTGTGACAGAATGAAGTTAAAAAGATGGGGCTTGCCGAAATGCCCGCAAAATGTATCACGATGTATGTAAATATTTCATATGATATTGATAATTATTGTGAGTTTTCTACATGTTCAAAATAATTTAAAATAAATCAGATGGATTAAAGATAGAATATAACAATCAAATGGAATATTTCCTTACAAAATACCTGATAAGAAATATATATTTCCAGGAATGTACACTGTCATTGCATACAATATAATGTAGTGTAATGATTATGCAACATGGTTTATTCTACACTCATGCTCACCATTTAGAGCCACAAATACACATTTGCTGACAATGTAAAGCAGTAGTGCCCAAACACTTACGATATGAGCTTATCCATGAAGCCTTCATTCATTCTTCATACAATGAGTGAGGACACGGAGCGGCGAGCACATCAGGCAAGGCAAGATGGAAATTGTGCAAGCAAGTTGAAAGAGTTGTGGGCTGATAAAGGATCACCTCATTAGATAACCTTCTTCATCGTTTTTGTACCGAGGATACAACTAAAGTTTTTAAATTAAATACATTATTTGAACTCGGTAATTGTTTAGCAGGTGTCAGTAGCTGTTTAGTAGGTGCAGGAATTACACTCGGAAGGAAGCATATATAAACTTGTATTTGGAGGCTGAGGGCAAACACTTGAGCAATTGGCCGGTTGTCAACCCCCCAAAAATTAAATGATTTATTTGATTAATTCAACTCGACTATTATCACCATAGCCTTGACGACAACAAAAAACTGAAGTCATGCAAACCGTACTTTGATTATCTGCCTAATTTGAGAATACATTTCTTGTTTATATTCCCATGCTTGACCGAACTTGCCGCAGAATCCCCCCCCCCCCCCCATATTTCATTGATTTTGAATCGTTCTCTTGAGCAAGTGAGTGGTTATCACAGAGGAGTGATCACATTAAGTCTAGAATTTTATAATTGCTCAATAGATTGTTTGGATTCTTTCTTCATATTTCCAATGCGGACAGCGGCTGTTATCGTGATTCAGTGCCAAAACAAGCAATCACATCAAACATGACACCTGCAGTGTGTGACTGAGCCTGCCATAGACCTTTTTGATTTGGGATAGAATCAATGTGTTTTTCGGGATTAACTAGCGGGAGAAGCGCTGATGTTTATTTTGTCACAGTGCATCCCTGTTCACATTTCCATTTTTTTTTTTTTGTGACAAAAGACCACAGAAAATCACTATAAGGTTTGCATTTCCTTACCCTATTATAGCCTTGTGAACTGCACGGTGACCTTAAAACTGAGCTAGATATTGAAATGTGATTTGTTTTTATCACACATGCACTGAACACGGTTCAGCATTTACGTTTTTTTTTTTTTAATTTGGAGACAGATTTTCAAACATTTACGATTTTAGTTTTCATGTAAACTAACCACATTTTTAATAGGTTTTTTTTTACGGCGTCCTTGTCCCGGACAAACTACCCAGAATACAACTTACTCTAGTTGCATAAAACTGACAAATGTGCTTATTCACCCCAAAACAATGAACTCCCCTCAGACCCGACCGAGTGCACTGCACTGCAGCTGCTTTATGACGTGTCAACAGGGGCAGGGGCAACAGCGCCAAAAGGAAAACAGACGGCCGAAGGGTCAGAAAAATGACTTATGTCTTCATTTGCGCTGCAGAACTTGTTGCACCGGATTCACACTCAGTGGTGAGAATGTCGTAAAGTTCTGAAAACGTCCGACCTCAGAGAAAATGATGCTGTCGTAAGAAGCGCCCAGAGGCATATGCACGTGTAATATACGTGTCATGAATCATGCGATCGCTCCCCAGTTAATCATGATAACCGGCATCTTGCACAAGAGAAAAACAGGATGGCTAGAAATAATCAAGAGTTATAAAAGCCCCCGGCACACACCCACACACTGTATAATGGAAGTGTCGTTTTTTTGAACATGAGCATTCCTCTCGCCTCGAATAATAATAATAATAATAATAATAATAATAATAATAATAATAATAATAATAATGGTAGAGAATTATAGGGCTAAAAGCCCACGGAATGTTTGATCCCGCACTGGTATATATGAAAAGTGAAAAACAATTTTGAGTCCTGTTTGGTAAAGTGCAAAGCCAAGTTTATTTTGGTTTGTGCGCAAATAGAGTCTCAATAGTTTATCTTCTGCGGAAAGTACAAAGTCAGTTGATTTGGCTTTGGTTTTGGAAATGCGACATTAATAGTTGATAATAATTGATTGTCCTCATTAATAAAGTGCAATATAATGAGTTTGTCTTCTTTTTAGGAAAGGGCAACATCAATAGTTACCTACTTTTTAGAATGTGAAACATCAATAACTCGATTTCTTCGAGAGTCATAGTTTGCCAGCTATTAGGTAAGTCCAAAATCCATTGTTTTTCCATTTTTAGGGAAGTGCAATACAAAGTGTTAGCTTCTTATTTTTGTAGGAAGGTGAAAGTCAATTTTAAGGGTCGTTTTTGTGTTACTTTGGCCATGAGATATGTCTTGCAGACTCTTTTGTTGCCGTCAGAGACAATCGCCGCTATGCAAATTAGGTTCATGCTTTCAAAGACACATTAAAAACAGGATAATACATTTTATGCTGGTTTATTGTTCACTTCAGCATTGTCGTCTTTTTCGGTATTCACATAAAAGCGTCCTTCCTCTATTTGTCTGCTGAGGAGGCCAGCTTGCCAAATAGTGTGCACCGAAGAATTCTTTGACTTTGTTTTTGTCAATGTTGTAGTTTTCCTCATAAGCAGCACGTTGACAGAGTTTTGCAGTTAGTTCTCTGTCTCAGCAAATTTAAAAGTTGTGGCTATTTGTTAGAAGAATCAATTCAAGTGGGCTGAAGTGGTTTGCTATAAATCTGCTGAGGTGTTTTATTTATTTATTTAGACCAAGAATGAGAACATTGATATGTTAGCATTATGGATCATTTTGTCATATTGAACCATATTGTGGACAAGGTTCACAGTAATGGCATTTTTGTGTTTCTTCATAGGTGCTTAGAATTCTGGCACAGATCAAACATCATGCTGGGGGCAGGGTTTGCTTCCTGATTTTTTTTTTTTTAACCGAGCGTACTTTCTAGTGTCTATAGCCATGTATGTTTGTATTATTATAATAATTATTATATTAGATACGTAATTCTACTAATTATTTCAATTGAAGATTTAAGTTTTGCTCATGATACGTCACTTGTTGCCTCCTGACATCTCTCTTAAAATGTAGCTCTTTTCCGAAGCAACACCAATGCACTTACTGTTGACTTTTGACTGTGGATATTTGCCGTGTTTATTTCTATAATGCATGGTACGGGATGTCAAGGATAATTGGCAGGAGGAGCAGAGATGTCAAATCCAGATTCAGAAAATGGAAACCCTGCCACAGGGTTGAAGTACATTAATCATCTATTCTGGATGCCTATGCTTGACTGAGCATGTCAAGGATTTTTATGACTGTGGATTATTTCTTGTTATTATCTTCATTTCTATTGTGCTGGGTGGTGATGAGCTTTTTTTTTTTTTTTTTTAACCTATCGATTATTTGTAGTGTTGCATTTTGTTCAAGATGTCAGTCATTGAGCAAGGAAAACAAAGATGTAGAGTAACAGTTGGTTCTTTAGTTGCAATATCTTGGGTTTTTAATGGCGGTCAGTACACAAGGCACTTTAGCAGATGGAACAACCACATCACACTCCATATCAGAAGGTTTTATACGGTCCACTTGCAGGAACTACGAAGAGAAGGGGAGGAAAGGAAAAACATGTCGTTTTAAGGTTCTGTTATCTTCCTGAATGTCCTGTTATCTACTGAATGTTTTGTGACTATGTGTCATGGAAAGTTAACTGAGCTCTGTGTGCTGTCAGTGTGCTGATTGAGCAACTGTGTTTGTATAAATTAATAAGAATATTTACACATTGATTGGTATGATGAAGTATATAAGTGTGCATAAATTAATAAGAGTATGTACACATTGCTGTTGCTCCCTCTTCAGTCGTCATTCTGTTTATTTCTACTATACATGATGATGGTGGTTATGATTATCTGGGAAGAGGAGACATTGCATGACTCATGCCACGCATATTTAGTGATTATTTGTATTTATTTTATACTGTATAATTGCATTCGTGGCTATGACTGTACTAACCTCACAGCTGCATTTCGGTTAATATGAATGCCTCAAATAATAAATCAATGACAATTTTTTTAATATTTACATTGTACTGAAATTCCAACAATTTTTACATGCAGATCTAACTAATGATCAGCTCCCTCAACTGTCCCTTTGAAATAGTTGTAGATTAATTTGGTAATCAATTAGTTGTTGATTAATCAATCAATTAATTAAAACAACCGTCGTACATGCATGACTGTGCAATGGACCCAATGGCTCGTTTTCAGTCTTTTTATTTTTGTACTAAGCACTGAATAACCACTGGTGAGATAACTTTGGAGTGGGGGGGGTCTCTTTGAAGCCAGCAAGGCCTTGATGGAGGTTGAGTGTATGCTCTGTGAGGAGGTTGTTGTTTGTTTGCTTTCATCTGAGTTCAAGTGTGAGCATCACCTGTGGCCTCTGGCTTACACACACACGCACATGTGCACACACACTGCCGGTGTTCTAACTTGTTTGCATTCTGCTGTGCACAACACTGGCCCCGGTCACGGAAAAATCTCTCAGGGAGTTGTGAGGTTAGAAAGAGGCGGGTGGGCTCACTTGGGGTGTGTGAGTATACAATAGGTATTTCCCGCTGAACCATCAGGTGCTAATCCACCTCCGACTGTTCTGAGACGTCACTGTGCACTCAGTTGAGCCGCAGCCAGCGGCGGCTGGGAGGGAGGGAGGTAGAGAGGGATGGAGGTCTGGGCAAAGGTATAGCCTACTTGTGTTTTAAAAGAATGAGGAGGGGAGAGAGAGCGCCTTGTCCTCACTCAACACTTCTCCTCCAAACCCGTCAGCTTGAATGGCTGTCAGAAGACCGCCGACCATCTGTGGGTCGCGGAATAATCGCTGACCTCCATCTGCCCATTTTGTCTCTTCATCTGTCTATTTTCCCCTTCCTGTCCTCACTGTCGATTTCTATCGTTCAAGGTGGCAGTTTTCATAAATAACAAGTGACAGATGCTGTTTCAATTAGCTGGCAAGGTTTATTTCTTTATTTCTTTATGTCTTTATTTCTTTGTTTCTTTGTTTGTTTATCAGGGCGCTAATAGATTAGAGTGGGCAGATTTTTGTGCTCAAGGGCAAGCTTTGACAAGACGTGCCATGGCATTTGTAGATCGGTATTACACATTATTATTATTATAAAATATGTAAACATTTTATCTAAATTTAATGTAATTCACACGAATTAACAATTTTTGTTCAAACATTATTAAATAAACTAACCAATTATTCAATGAGATGAATGAACACAAATAAATACAAATGGTAATTACATTTAAAAAAATCAATTTTAGAGGGAAAAGGCTAAAGTAATGTCATAAATATTACAGGATTCTTAGGAAATGTATAAATGCTTGGTGGGCCAGATTAAAGGACATATTTCACTCATCCATAGTTAGATGATTTTTGTTGTTTCTCTTGTGGCACACAGTAGTTGCATTATTTACATGACATGAACCTTGTGCAACCATGCGAACAATAATTTTTCATGTATATATTATTTGAGTCCTTATGTTACATTTATTTCGATTGTGTAAAGTGGCAGTTGTTATGATTAACTTGGAGGAGGGGCCATTGCCTTAATTCCCGTATTGTTGTTCTGTTTATTATTTATTTCTATTATGATGAAATGATAATAACGCACTTGCACCGTTCTTTTGTTTATGTGAGATTTTTCAACTCATTCTGTTTATTTCTGTTGTGCAAGGTGACAAGTGTCATGAATAACTGATGACACGAGCCATGACCAAAATGTTATACAGTAAAGGTATCTACAGTATGCATGTGCATAACTGAGCATTCCATGGAGTCTTTTGACTAGAATATTCCGAGTCATTTTGTCTTTTTCTTTTATGCAAGGTTTTGGTTATCGTGAATAACTGGCGAGTGGAGCCATCACAGAGATTATATACCACCTCTAAACCACCTTTGTGCAAATACACACCGCAATTGTTTCCGGGATTGCTGTCTCATGAGGTTGTGGCATCATAACAAGGAAAACAATAAAAATCATAGGAAGTGTTTACCATAACACAAGATCAAAGAGCTGACAAGGACCAGCACTTTCAGTTTCATCAGCCTCCACTCACTAGTCTCCTCATTTCTATTATCGTCTAATAACTGGCCCGACAATACACATTTGCTATCCGACTTTTATCACAGCAGGAGGCGTTAGAACGCATCTTGCTGCAAGATTCCGCTCATGTTGCAGTCCGGTGCTCGCGGGCCCCCTGATAAGCGATCAGGCTATGAGCGTGATTGCATTATTTCTGCAAAAGCCATTCAGGAGACACAATATGCTTGTGTGTGTGTGTGTGGGCATGTGTGTGTGTGTGTGTGCGTGCGTGTGTGTGTGTGTGTGTGCGTGTGTGTGTGTGTGCGTGCGTGTGAGAGAGAGAGACCAAGAGAGAGAAATAAATAGTTTAGCTCCTGCCCTTTCAGTGCAAGTGTACAAGTATGACTGGTGATTTCATCAAGTCACACACTCAGGCATCAGTGAGGGGGAGGCTGACATGTTGTGTGCAAACCATTACTGTTTGAATATGCGTGATTGTACAAAGTTGATTGCGAGATTAGAGACCTGGACTGATGACTGCAAGTATGTCCCAGACCTCTGCATCGTCAACTCCTAAACAAATAGCTTAAGTCGTGTGTTTCAAAAAACATGAAGAACTGAATCAAACACTGGTGATATTATATTTATGAATAACTTCATTTCAGGGGGAACATTTATGATCTGTTTAAGCAAGAATGTAGCCGATTTTAGTAGAGGTGGCCACACTTCTGGGATGTTTAATTAAAAAAAAAAAAAAAAGTCAATATATGACTAAGGCCATTGATTTAACAGGGTTACAATGTTTATATGTAACTGTGAGCATGATCGGATTTGTGTAGCCTCAGTTCACTAATTTCCCTTGACCAAAGCCAGTTCACAGCCATGACAGTCACAGAGAACACATATCAAGCTTCAACAAAATCGTAGCACTAGCAATGCTGAGCTTGCAATAACACTGTCAACATGTTAGCATTGGCCTCTGCTAATTGGCTAACGTTGCATGCGTAGTGATAAGGTTATTATATGGTGCTTGTGTGTGTGTGTGTGTGTGTGCGTGTGTGTATTTAGACATTAATATGTTTCTGTATGATCTATTTTATTATGTTTTTTCCAATAGTATTTTTTTTCATTATAATAAACAAAAAATATCGTGGTGTTTTTTGTGGGGGGCTCGAGTGAGTGACTGAAACTAATTGGTGGCATTTCAGTTAACTTAATTAACTGAACCAAACTTGATACAAGCTTGGTCGCTGCTCCAATTGAACTTTTACTTCAAGGCACAATAGTATTCCGATTGAGTTAGTATACTTGATGCTGTGTATGTAAAAAATTGTATGGGAACCTAACCCACCAACACGTGCACCCTGGCAGTATTGAGACATGAATCTGCTTTGGTGTTATTTGAAAGGCGTCCTAATGCAGCGACACGCCGTATTACACCCCGAAGGACGTACTCAGCACGTTGCCTGCAAAAATGCAGAATTATCCCTTCGCAACGACAGTGAAGTGAGTGTGCAAGCGCATAAGAGTGAATGAGTGATAAGGCACGAGTCTATTTTGGACTTTGAAGCTCACCACAGGAGCCAAGAAGCGATTTGTGTTGAGTGTCTCTCAATGTAAATAGAAAAATGACATAAGTACAGCATACATTTGTTCGCTCACTATTAGCTATTCTAACCACCTCATTTTTATAGTTTCAAAATCACTTTGTTGTTGCTAAATGCAAGGTCTTGTGGTCGCATGCTGGCTTAGGTCAGTCAATCACCCTAAGACTCCCTACACGAGCAGACAGTACAGTACAGAGGCGCTTCGAAATGAGTTTAGGCTCCAGCTCCTGTGTTAATATGGAAAAGATACACACTAAGGAGTGAGTCTGCGTGCATCCATGTGTGTGTGTACGTGTGTTAACGTCTTTGAAGTTTAATGGCTATACAGTGATCTCTCATTTATTGAGGGGGATGCGTTCCAGAACCACCTGCGACAACAGAAGATCTGCATAATAGAAACGGTTTATACTCTATTGTATTGGACGATATAGCACGTTGTGCTTCTTGTTGGCACTCTAGGGGCATGTGTATGTTGCAGATTTATTTAATGTGTGGTTTACCTGTCAAATAATGCAATGCACCCACTTTTCTATGTCTCTCTGTTGCAACACACTACATTCATTGTACCTCCTGAGCTTGTCCTCACTCACGTCCGCAGTGACACACATTGTTCACAGGCACGCCCCGCGGTATCCGCACTTATTGCCGCCACTTGTCACACCTTGTTACCCGCTCATCGGGGCGTGTATTTGAACACCATTCTCCCGTCACTCCTGGTTGTTTCGTCTAGCTTGCCGCAAATTATTTTTACATTAATTTCTTCTAAAAACTCACAAAATAGTGAAGCCGCAAAAGGTGAAGTGCAATGTGGCGGGGGTAGTTGTGCATGTCTCCGGAACTCCCTCTTTAAAATGTTGTGCACAGGTAGCAACAAGAAACAAATGATTTCATTTTCACAATTTCATTTCGAAAGTAAATTCATTGTGCCTTTCGCTTGTCGAATAACTAAGACTACATTGAAAAGACTTGCGGCGTTTGTCTTTGTCCATTTTTTGCTTTGTTTCCTTGTTTCAAGGTTTTCAACCTGTTTCTGCATCTGTCTCATAATAAGGATAATGAACTGAGTTGAGCCTACGTCTGCTTTATTCCTGGATCTTTTCAAGCTGAACCCACACTTGTTCACGGCAAAAGAAAAAAAAAACTTGACAATGGGAGACTGGAAAAATTTGGTAAATTGCCCATCTCTGTATATGTACACATGCACACACCAACACACACATTCACGCATGCACAATGACTTTTAAGCGTTTAAATATTGTGCAATTTGCGTATTGCCAATTTGTGTATTATCATGAATGACTGGTGAGGAGCGCTTGCATTGTTATAGTTTTGACTTAGTAGATTATTTATATCCCTGCCAATTTAACGCAAGAAGTACGGTGACCCCTTTTCAGCGAACAGAGGTGGCCCGATGACTTGTTACGCAAGAGACACAGGCCTCGACAGAATTAGCCAGATTTAGCCGTTTTGTAATCCCGCGCCTGGATTCTTTTCCAAATCCTGCAGTTAATTAGGTTTCCCCCCATTTAGTCACTCGCAAGCACCAATCTAATTCCTGCATTTCGTGTATTACTTTGCCTTATGCATAATAGTCCACCGACTTCCGCTCCGCCTGGTCTGTCCCTTTTTGTAAGATTTTTGGTTCTCTTCTTGGACCACTGGGCTAATTAGATGTTCTTTTGGAGTGCTTTTATCCATGCAAGAAAACCAAAAACCAAAATAAATTGTTCAGTGAAAACCAGCTAAAGCTGTGCATCAATAATCTAGCGCATTGCTACGGTGTATATTTTTGACTGTGGTTTTGGTTTCAAAGAAATAAAAAGTGAGGAGTAACTGCATAAAAGTAACCTGGGTTATTAGTGGGTGTTATGAACTGCTTGCGAGCAGCATTTCTTAGGTTGAATAAATAAAAGAGATTAAAGTATATTTGAACACTCAAGACTTGCTAGTTATTGCTCAGTTACTTACCTAGCAACTTCTCGGGGCGAGTTAATTGCGAGTTAATTGGCATTCATTTGGGGCGCTGGGCAAAAAGCACCTGCTCCTCAAAAGGGCAACTTGACTTTCAGCTAATAGCTCAGTAGCGCCTTTTGTGATTATGAAAGAGATAACCTTTAAAGCACGTGCCTGATGAAGCTGTGGAGCGTTTCACACATTACATCGACTCGACTGTAAATGCGCTTGTGCTGCAGGCTTCAAAGGAACAACTGGGCGTCTTCAGGCTGCTTTGATAGACTGAACCCATGTGCAGCTTTTTGTGCGTAGATTTTATTTTTTGATTGATCAATACAAGAGCAAGGACACGTGTATGGAGCCAAGCAATAACTTGGAACCATGAATCTGGATTTTTATGTTTTTACAGTGTTAAAGTATTTCATTTAATTTTTTCATTGTTTATTTCATTTTTCATAAAAATAAATAATAATACAATAATGGCAGAAATGCGCTCTAATCCAGAATTAAATGGAGAACGACAAGTCTTATTGCTGCTGTACTTATATATGTACTTATATTGTATATATAACTAAAGTATTCGTACTGTTTTTAGAACTCTTTTATTATAACAACTTTTTTATAACAAGGTACAAGTGTACATACTGTAAATATGTTTTTAGAACACTTATTTTTTAAAAAATTATAACAAGGTACAATACTGTAAATATGTTTTTAGAATAATAATTAATAATTCCTTTAATTTATAGAGCGCTTTTCAATGACCCAAAGACATTTAGAGGGAAGGATACAGTTAGTAACAGGACATCGGTCAGCAGTGCGAAGGAGATGGATGGAGGAGCAGGTTGTTGAGGTTGGCAGTACGGGAGGTGGGGGTGACGGGTGTTAGTCCAGAAAAAGGGGATGGGTGAGCCGTCGGGGAAATGCCACCAAACTCCAAATGTATAGAATCAAATTGCAAACCGTGACCACAAAACCGAGAATCAGACCAAACAGTCAGCAGTAATTCAAATTGAGTACATGTGTGTGTGTGTGTGTGTGTGTGTGTGTGTGTGTGTGTGTGTGTGTGCGTGTGTGTGTGTGTGTGTGTGTGTGTACTTGTTTTTATTAGTATGGGGGGTCCGAAGACAGGGAGCCCACCAACAAAGTGGGGCCCTGTGTCGTTGTGGGGTCCAAAATCATGGACCCCACTCGGGAAACCACTCTAAAACAGCTTGAAATGCTCTAACAACATGCCTCACGAATTTTTTTCACTTACCCCTCATGGTCGCAATGTTGAGAATTGTGTGTGTGAAGTGTGTGTGCTCAGTAGCGGCCCCCCGACCATGGCAAGTGGTATTGCAAGTATACACACTACCGGAAGTGTGTGTGATTCAACCAATCAGGGCACCTCGTGATCCGAGTGTTGATTAAGAAAATAAAATGCTATTTCCTGTAGATTTAAACCAGGTAATTATTATTTTAGTAACCATAGCAGCTAAAATAATACTGTAAACATAAAATTCCTGCATTACAATTGCAATTTATCTACGTTATTTAATATTCATTACACTTGCTTTATAAAAATACGCTCATTCTATTAGGCTTATTTTAAAAACTGTCTCGTGCATTTTTCATGTTCTAAACATAAAAATAAAGGTATAAATAAATAGTAATTTATTCTTTACCATCAGTTTACATATTAGTTAAATCAGCATCTCGTGCATTTTTCATGTTCTAAACATAAAAATAAAGGTATAAATAAATAGTAATTTATTCTTTACCATCAGTTTACATATTAGTTAAATCAGCAGGTATTGCATGTGTTAGCTTCATGCGGCTAAAACCACCAGCTTAACGTCACTTCGCCACGTGTGACGCCGCCAGACTGAGACTGCTCCGCGACGAAGACACGCTGCTCGTAACGAAACACAACATACACGGTGAGTAAATCAACTGCATGTAAATACTAAGTACAAGAAACTGATGTAGAAATGCTTTTTGTCCAGACCCCGAGGGGTTTATATGCAATGATTATGGCTTCGGATTCGGTATATTGTCACTCGGATGGCGTAACGTTTTCCCCTCAGACAGTCCGGCTTTTTAACTTGTTATTCATCTTAGCTTGCAGTGGTTTTAAAAACAATGGTGCAAAAGAGAACGACAGAATGTATAATTGCTCCGTGTTATATTCAGGATGATTTCGATGTGCTAATGTTTCATAATTGCTAAGCCCAGAACCGGACTCTGGCCGTAATTGCCGAAACCACTTCAAAACTCGTCAAACACGTGTGTGCTCAGTGTTATGATATATCTGCATGTCTTCTGTATTTCTCTGTGGTTTTCTATCATGTAAGAATGCTTTCTTTAAATAACACAAGCATTCTGACGCAAATAAAACTATCCGGAAACTAGCTTATTGGCTAATTAGCTACCGCTAATCAGGATGCTACGTTCACTTTTCAAACACAAACATAATAAAAACGAGTTGGTAGCTCCTGAAAAGTATAACGAGTTATACTGGTAAAACTATTGAAATAACTTTTCTTAGGATGCAGCACCTGGTTGGAACTGTGACTAGTTAAAAGTAACAAAGCTCAGCTTCAAACCGACAAACATTTTCATTAATATATCAGTATTTTCTGAAAAATATTCTTTCTTTAATCACTCTTGTTCTGTTAGTTCTCAGGCCAGGCTTATTCCTTCAGTCTTTATACAGTGGATGATTACAAATATTTTAAAATTAATATAGAGTGCTTGTTAAAGTTCTCTCTGCCATGTTTTGAATTATTTTTTAGAGCCAGAAATGTCCAAAAGGAAAGCAAGAAAAAAGCCTGCTGATGAAGCAGCCTTTTACATTTAATCCTCAAAGGACAAACCTGGACAAGTGGAAAGATTTATTGATGATCAAAAAGGTAATAAACTCATTTTTAGACCATTTATCCATTAAGTATATATTTATTTATTTTATAAAACAACACAAAAAACAATCAAATTCAGATTGGTTGTTGTATTTCTGTTTCTAAGCGAGAACTTAGTATTAAAATTGTAAGATAACACCACAATTATTTGGTTAAAGGTGTATCTTAAAGAAATATTTTCTCATAACCAATGGTTTTATATAAAATGTCCTTGCAGGAAGAGGCGTGTTTGCTACCCAGCACTTTGAACAAGGAGAGTTCATCTTAGAATACAGGGGTCAACTTCTGTCAGCAGAAAAATGCCAAACAAGCAAGTACTCTGAAAAGGAGAGTACATTTCTCTTTGACTTTGAATGGCAGAATCATTACTGGTGGTATGTATATCCAAATATTTTCTGTACAATAATTATGAACTCTAGAAAGAGACTGGAATAAAATACCCTAAATTAGTGAGTCACTCAGAAGCAATATTTCAATAACACATCAGGATTGTGGCATTAACAATTTTTTTTATTTAGTGCTATGACGTTCAAAAAGACATTGTTTCCCTCTCAACTTTTCTTTTGAAATGTTGCAAGTTTTTATTTCTGTAAGCCAACTTTTATTTTACTAAAAAACTAGTTATATGATACAAAATGTTTGATTTCTGTTTTTTCTTTCCTAGTATTGATGCATCAACAGAGGATGGCTCTCTTGGAAGATTAGTGAATGACAACCACAAGTCTCCAAACTGCACCATGAAAAAAATAGTAAATGATGAGCCCCATTTGTGCCTTTTTGCCATCAAAAACATAGAAATGGGAACTGAAATCGATTACAACTATGGTGATTCTAAATGGCCATGGCGTGAAAAAGTAAGTCAGTAAGATCAAGTATGCAAGTTGGAATATTAATTTGTTATTAAAAAAAGGAAGATTTTTGTCTCTTTTATTTGAATTACTCTCAGTATGATGTTGGTAAGTTATTTGTGGTTTTGATTCCAGGTGACAGGCTCTCAGGCTCCTGTTGACGGTGCGCTGCCTGAACCAGCCAGAACTTGGCAGGACTCTGGCCCTGATGATAACATCAAACAAGATGCCAGCCAACAGGTAACATTCAGTTAGACTTTGTTGTAAGAAATAAACTTTGTAGACCTTTTCTTGTTCTCTTAGTTTACAGTTTTTAGTTGGAAAGCTGTTCTTTAGTCAGAAGGTACCTTAAACAGCATTCAGCCAACCATTGGATCACACGGTTTTAGTGATTCTCCTCATAGAGCCCAAACGAACCAGTGGCACACACACCTATAGAAGGATTGTTAAAACATGCGCCCATGGGTGTCCAACCAAGCCAATCATTCACACACACAACAGATTTCTGATGGCTACTTGTGGGGCCCTCCGTATGGATCTAAAGTTGTCTTGGTTATTCCAACCAAGCCAATCATTCACACACACACAATAACAGATTTCTGATGGCTACTTGTGGGGCCCTCCGTATGGATCGAAAGTTGTCTCATGTTTTTAGATCATATTTTGGTTATGGACATTATGGAGGCTGATTATATTACAGCTATAGTTCCACACGTCCTCAACAGCAAAACGGCTAAAGTGTCATGCTGAAGGATGCTCCACTACATCCATAAAGATGCTGTTATAAGACCTGATTAAACATCAGGTCTGACTGGAACACTTTAGTTAGAAAAGCTTGTTTGGTTTTGGGGACTAACTTCACATGATTTAACTATACAGGTCTTGAGTCTGTCATTTGTGGTGTCTGTATGATGTTGGTAAGTTATTTGTGGTTTTAATTCCAGGTGACAGGCTCTCAGGCTCCTGTTGACGGTGCGCTGCCTGAACCAGCCAGAACTTGGCAGGACTCTGACCCTGATGATAACATCAAACAAGATGCCAGCCAACAGGTAACATTCAGTTAGACTTTGTTGTAAGAAATAAACTTTGTAGACCTTTTCTTGTTCTCTTAGTTTACAGCTTTTAGTTGGAAAGCTGTTCTTTAGTCAGAAGGTACCTTAAACAGCATTCAGCCAACCATTGGATCACACGGTTTTAGTGGTTCTCCTCATAGAGCCCAAACGAACCAGTGGCACACACACCTATAGAAGGATTGTTGAAACATGCGCCCATGGGTGTCCAACCAAGCCAATCATTCACACACACATAACAGATTTGTGATGGCTACTTGTGGGGCCCTCCGTATGGATCTAAAGTTGTCTTGGTTATTCCAACCAAGCCAATCATTCACACACACACAATAACAGATTTCTGATGGCTACTTGTGGGGCCCTCCGTATGGATCAAAGGTTGCCTCATGTTTTTAGATCATATTTTGGTTATGGACATTATGGAGGCTGATTATATTACAGCTATAGTTCCACACATCCTCAACAGCTAAACGGCTAAAGTGTCATGCTGAAGGATGCTCCACTACATCCATAAAGATGCTGTTATAGGACCTGATTAGACATCAGGTCTGACTGGAACACTTTAGTTAGAAAAGCTTGTTTGGTTTTGGGGACTAACTTCACATGATTTAACTATACAGGTCTTGAGTCTGTCATTTGTGGTGTCTGTATGATGTTGGTAAGTTATTTGTGGTTTTAATTCCAGGTGACAGGCTCTCAGGCTCCTGTTGACGGTGCTCTGCCTGAACCAGCCAGAACTTGGCAGGACTCTGACCCTGATGATAACATCAAACAAGATGCCAGCCAACAGGTAACATTCAGTTAGACTTTGTTGTAAGAAATCAACTTTGTAGACCTTTTCTTGTTCTCTTAGTTTACAGCTTTTAGTTGGAAAGCTGTTCTTTAGTCAGAAGGTACCTTAAACAGCATTCAGCCAACCATTGGATCACATGGTTTTAGTGATTCTCCTCATAGAGCCCAAACGAACCAGTGGCATACACACCTATAGAAGGATTGTTGAAACATGCGCCCATGGGTGTCCAACCAAGCCAATCATTCACACACACATAACAGATTTCTGATGGCTACTTGTGGGGCCCTCCGTATGGATCTAAAGTTGTCTTGGTTATTCCAACCAAGCCAATCATTCACACACACACAATAACAGATTTCTGATGGCTACTTGTGGGGCCCTCCGTATGGATCGAAAGTTGTCTTGGTTATTCCAACCAAGCCAATCATTCACACACACATAATAACAGATTTCTCATGGCTACTTGTGGGGCCCTCCGTATGGATCGAAAGTTGTCTTGGTTGTTCCAACCAAGCCAATCATTCACACACACATAATAACAGATTTCTGACAGCTACTTGTGGGGCCCTCCGTATTGACCGAAGGTTGTCTCATGTTTTTAGATCATATTTTGGTTATGGACATTATGGAGGCTGATTATATTACAGCTATAGTTCCACACATCCTCAACAGCAAAACGGCTAAAGTGTCATGCTGAAGGATGCTCCACTACATCCATAAAGATGCTGTTATAGGACCTGATTAGACATCAGGGCTGACTGGAACACTTTAGTTAGAAAAGCTTGTTTGGTTTTGGGGACTAACTTCACATGATTTAACTATACAGGTCTTGAGTCTGTCATTTGTGGTGTCTGTATGATGTTGGTAAGTTATTTGTGGTTTTAATTCAAGGTGACAGGCTCTCAGGCTCCTGTTGACGGTGCGCTGCCTGAACCAGCCAGAACTTGGCAGGACTCTGACCCTGATGATAACATCAAACAAGATGCCAGCCAACAGGTAACATTCAGTTAGACTTTGTTGTAAGAAATAAACTTTGTAGACCTTTTCTTGTTCTCTTAGTTTACAGCTTTTAGTTGGAAAGCTGTTCTTTAGTCAGAAGGTACCTTAAACAGCATTCAGCCAACCATTGGATCACACGGTTTTAGTGGTTCTCCTCATAGAGCCCAAACGAACCAGTGGCACACACACCTATAGAAGGATTGTTAAAACATGCGCCCATGGGTGTCCAACCAAGCCAATCATTCACACACACAACAGATTTCTGATGGCTACTTGTGGGGCCCTCCGTATGGATCTAAAGTTGTCTTGGTTATTCCAACCAAGCCAATCATTCACACACACACAATAACAGATTTCTGACGGCTACTTGTGGGGCCCTCCGTATGGATCGAAAGTTGTCTCATGTTTTTAGATCATATTTTGGTTATGGACATTATGGAGGCTGATTATATTACAGCTATAGTTCCACACATCCTCAACAGCAAAACGGCTAAAGTGTCATGCTGAAGGATGCTCCACTACATCCATAAAGATGCTGTTATAGGACCTGATTAGACATCAGGTCTGACTGGAACACTTTAGTTAGAAAAGCTTGTTTGGTTTTGGGGACTAACTTCACATGATTTAACTATACAGGTCTTGAGTCTGTCATTTGTGGTGTCTGTATGATGTTGGTAAGTTATTTGTGGTTTTAATTCCAGGTGACAGGCTCTCAGGCTCCTGTTGACGGTGCGCTGCCTGAACCAGCCAGAACTTGGCAGGACTCTGACCCTGATGATAACATCAAACAAGATGCCAGCCAACAGGTAACATTCAGTTAGACTTTGTTGTAAGAAATAAACTTTGTAGACCTTTTCTTGTTCTCTTAGTTTACAGCTTTTAGTTGGAAAGCTGTTCTTTAGTCAGAAGGTACCTTAAACAGCATTCAGCCAACCATTGGATCACACGGTTTTAGTGGTTCTCCTCATAGAGCCCAAACGAACCAGTGGCACACACACCTATAGAAGGATTGTTAAAACATGCGCCCATGGGTGTCCAACCAAGCCAATCATTCACACACACAACAGATTTCTGATGGCTACTTGTGGGGCCCTCCGTATGGATCTAAAGTTGTCTTGGTTATTCCAACCAAGCCAATCATTCACACACACACAATAACAGATTTCTGACGGCTACTTGTGGGGCCCTCCGTATGGATCGAAAGTTGTCTCATGTTTTTAGATCATATTTTGGTTATGGACATTATGGAGGCTGATTATATTACAGCTATAGTTCCACACATCCTCAACAGCAAAACGGCTAAAGTGTCATGCTGAAGGATGCTCCACTACATCCATAAAGATGCTGTTATAGGACCTGATTAGACATCAGGTCTGACTGGAACACTTTAGTTAGAAAAGCTTGTTTGGTTTTGGGGACTAACTTCACATGATTTAACTATACAGGTCTTGAGTCTGTCATTTGTGGTGTCTGTATGATGTTGGTAAGTTATTTGTGGTTTTAATTCCAGGTGACAGGCTCTCAGGCTCCTGTTGACGGTGCGCTGCCTGAACCAGCCAGAACTTGGCAGGACTCTGACCCTGATGATAACATCAAACAAGATGCCAGCCAACAGGTAACATTCAGTTAGACTTTGTTGTAAGAAATAAACTTTGTAGACCTTTTCTTGTTCTCTTAGTTTACAGCTTTTAGTTGGAAAGCTGTTCTTTAGTCAGAAGGTACCTTAAACAGCATTCAGCCAACCATTGGATCACACGGTTTTAGTGGTTCTCCTCATAGAGCCCAAACGAACCAGTGGCACACACACCTATACATGGATATTTGAAACATGCGCCCATGGGTGTCCAACCAAGCCAATCATTCACACACACATAACAGATTTCTGATGGCTACTTGTGGGGCCCTCCGTATGGATCGAAAGTTGTCTTGGTTATTCCAACCAAGCCAATCATTCACACACACATAATAACAGATTTCTCATGGCTACTTGTGGGGCCCTCCGTATGGATCGAAAGTTGTCTTGGTTATTCCAACCAAGCCAATCATTCACACACACATAATAACAGATTTCTGAAAGCTACTTGTGGGGCCCTCCGTATTGATCGAAGGTTGTCTCATGTTTTTAGATCATATTTTGGTTATGGACATTATGGAGGCTGATTATATTACAGCTATAGTTCCACACATCCTCAACAGTTAAACGGCTAAAGTGTCATGCTCAAGGATGCTCCACTACATCCATAAAGATGCTGTTATAGGACCTGATTAGACATCCAGAACTGACTGTAACACTTTAGTTAGAAAAGCTTGTTTGGTTTCGGGGACTAACTTCACATGATTTAACTATACAGGTCTTGAGTCTGTCATTTGTGGTGTCTGTATGATGTTGGTAAGTTATTTGTGGTTTTAATTCCAGGTGACAGGCTCTCAGGCTCCTGTTGACGGTGCTCTGCCTGAACCAGCCAGAACTTGGCAGGACTCTGACCCTGATGATAACATCAAACAAGATGCCAGCCAACAGGTAACATTCAGTTAGACTTTGTTGTAAGAAATAAACTTTGTAGACCTTTTCTTGTTCTCTTAGTTTACAGCTTTTAGTTGGAAAGCTGTTCTTTAGTCAGAAGGTACCTTAAACAGCATTCAGCCAACCATTGGATCACACGGTTTTAGTGGTTCTCCTCATAGAGCCCAAACGAACCAGTGGCACACACACCTATACATGGATATTTGAAACATGCGCCCATGGGTGTCCAACCAAGCCAATCATTCACACACACATAACAGATTTCTGATGGCTACTTGTGGGGCCCTCCGTATGGATCGAAAGTTGTCTTGGTTATTCCAACCAAGCCAATCATTCACACACACATAATAACAGATTTCTCATGGCTACTTGTGGGGCCCTCCGTATGGATCGAAAGTTGTCTTGGTTATTCCAACCAAGCCAATCATTCACACACACATAATAACAGATTTCTGAAAGCTACTTGTGGGGCCCTCCGTATTGATCGAAGGTTGTCTCATGTTTTTAGATCATATTTTGGTTATGGACATTATGGAGGCTGATTATATTACAGCTATAGTTCCACACATCCTCAACAGTTAAACGGCTAAAGTGTCATGCTCAAGGATGCTCCACTACATCCATAAAGATGCTGTTATAGGACCTGATTAGACATCCAGAACTGACTGTAACACTTTAGTTAGAAAAGCTTGTTTGGTTTCGGGGACTAACTTCACATGATTTAACTATACAGGTCTTGAGTCTGTCATTTGTGGTGTCTGTATGATGTTGGTAAGTTATTTGTGGTTTTAATTCCAGGTGACAGGCTCTCAGGCTCCCGTTGATGGTGCGCTGCCTGAACCAGCCAGAACTTGGCAGGACTCTGACCCTGATAATAACATCAAACAAGATGCCAGCCAACAGGTAACATTCAGTTAGACTTTGTTGTAAGAAATAAACTTTGTAGACCTTTTCTTGTTCTCTTAGTTTACAGCTTTTAGTTGGAAAGCTGTTCTTTAGTCAGAAGGTACCTTAAACAGCATTCAGCCAACCATTGGATCACACGGTTTTAGTGGTTCTCCTCATAGAGCCCAAACGAACCAGTGGCACACACACCTATAGATGGATATTTGAAACATGCGCCCATGGGTGTCCAACCAAGCCAATCATTCACACACACATAAAAGATTTCTGATGGCTACTTGTGGGGCCCTCCGCATGGATCGAAAGTTGTCTTGGTTATTCCAACCAAGCCAATCATTCACACACACATAATAACAGATTTCTGATGGCTACTTGTGGGGCCCTCCGTATGGATCTAAAGTTGTCTTGGTTATTCCAACCAAGCCAATCAGTCACACACACATAATAACAGATTTCTGATAGCTACTTGTGGGGCCCTCCGTATGGATCGAAGGTTGTCTCATGTTTTTAGATCATATTTTGGTTATGGACATTATGGAGGCTGATTATATTACAGCTATAGTTCCACACATCCTCAACAGTTAAACGGCTAAAGTGTCATGCTCAAGGATGCTCCACTACATCCATAAAGATGCTGTTATAGGACCTGATTAGACATCCAGAACTGACTGGAACACTTTAGTTAGAAAAGCTTTTTTGGTTTTGGGGACTAACTTCACATGATTTAACTATACAGGTCTTGAGTCTGTCATTTGTGGTGTCTGTATGATGTTGGTAAGTTATTTGTGGTTTTAATTCCAGGTGACAGGCTCTCAGGCTCCTGTTGATGGTGCGCTGCCTGAATCAGCCAGAACTTGGCAGGACTCTGACCCTGATGATAACATCAAACAAGATGCCAGCCAACAGGTAACATTCAGTTAGACTTTGTTGTAAGAAATAAACTTTGTAGACCTTTTCTTGTTCTCTTAGTTTACAGCTTTTAGTTGGAAAGCTGTTCTTTAGTCAGAAGGTACCTTAAACAGCATTCAGCCAACCATTGGATCACACGGTTTTAGTGGTTCTCCTCATAGAGCCCAAACGAACCAGTGGCACACACACCTATAGATGGATTGTTGAAACATGCGCCCATGGGTGTCCAACCAAGCCAATCATTCACACACACATAACAGATTTGTGATGGCTACTTGTGGGGCCCTCCGTATGGATCTAAAGTTGTCTTGGTTATTCCAACCAAGCCAATCATTCACACTCACATAATAACAGATTTCTGATGGCTACTTGTGGGGCCCTCCGTATGGATCGAAGGTTGTCTCATGTTTTTAGATCATATTTTGGTTATGGACATTATGGAGGCTGATTATATTACAGCTATAGTTCCACACATCCTCAACAGCTAAACGGCTAAAGTGTCATGTTGAAGGATGCTCCACTACATCCATAAAGATGCTGTTATAGGACCTGATTAGACATCCAGAACTGACTGGAACACTTTAGTTAGAAAAGCTTGTTTGGTTTCGGGGACTAACTTCACATGATTTAACTATACAGGTCTTGAGTCTGTCATTTGTGGTGTCTGTATGATGTTGGTAAGTTATTTGTGGTTTTAATTCCAGGTGACAGGCTCTCAGGCTCCTGTTGATGGTGCGCTGCCTGAACCAGCCAGAACTTGGCAGGACTCTGACCCTGATGATAACATCAAACAAGATGCCAGCCAACGGGTAACATTCAGTGCGACTTTGTTGTAAGAAATAAACTTTGTAGACCTTTTCTTGTTCTCTTAGTTTACAGCTTTTAGTTGGAAAGCTGTTCTTTAGTCAGAAGGTACCTTAAACAGCATTCAGCCAACCATTGGATCACACGGTTTTAGTGGTTCTCCTCATAGAGCCCAAACGAACCAGTGGCACACACACCTATAGATGGATTGTTGAAACATGCGCCCATGGGTGTCCAACCAAGCCAATCATTCACACACACATAACAGATTTCTGATGGCTACTTGTGGGGCCCTCCGTATGGATCTAAGGTTGTCATGGTTATTCCAACCAAGCCAATCATTCACACACACATAACAGATTTCTGAAATATGGTTTCTTGTGGCTTCTTTGTTGTAAATTTTGGAGCCTTTTCCATGTTTTATATGTAAAATTTCCTGTGATATAAGGTTTTGGCATATTTCAGAGGATGTGTACAGCACCGGTCGTCTACCAGTTAAGATATTGGACAGAAATTTTAATTATTTTGAGCAAAGAAATTCTAGTCTTTATATTAATACAGCATATAAGAGTAGCTTGCAGAAACTAACAACACATTTCTTTTAATTCCCTCCATAGAGCTATCAATTATCAAAGGAGTTTCTCAAAGTGGACTACTCAGACAGTGATGATACTGACAATGATTCCCAAAAGGACTGCTCTGTACCTCTGCAAATCAATCTGCTCAAAACAAGAGTATATTAAATTTGACCAAGCATTCTTATACAGGTGCAGTTAATTTTTGTTTTAGAATATTGCTATACTGTGTTTTTTTTCTGTACTTAAAAATCATCATTTCAGATGGGCTGATCCCAGAAGTGATAGAAGTGACCTCTTGTACCTCCGCATCTCGTGGCCCAAGTAATGAAAAGTCTGCCAAAAAGGGAGGTGAGTTTAGAGTAATCCTTTTCAATATATAACTTTATCACAGTTGCTTTTAAATTGCCCAATTGTTACTACTGTATCAGTATCTAATTATCCTCACATATGCTGCTTACTAAGATTTAGATGACCCAAGCAAGATATATTAAACACCACTTGACTTTTTTTCTTAGACATGTAAGGTCTAAACTTTTGAATTTTGTCATAAAATGAAAATTGACCCATCCTTTCTCATGTGAGTTACAGGTCATTGCTAACCTTGATTATATGTGAGATGTTTGTTTACATCTATTTTTAAATAGAGGTAATGTATACATGACACATTTACCTCAAAAGAGAGAAAGAAAAATTGCTCTAGATTAACCTATTAGTGAATATGCAAATTCACACATTGTCACACCAAGGCAGATACCATTCTTATACAGCTTGCATTTAATTTTTTACACATTATATATTTCCAAATTTACTTTTATCATCTTTGTTTGTCCATGTGTAGCACGTTATCAAAGCAAATTCCCCATACATGTAAAACACTGTCTGAAAAAAGTTTTTCTCTGATTTTTATTTTTTATTTTCCCTGATTTTGCCACAACTTGTATCTGTTCTTAATGGTTTTGTCAGAGAAATGGTGCATCCCAATGTGCTGCCATGGTGGAGTTTGACTGCCTGTGCAACCTCTGTAGGGTCCAGGAATTGCTTCATCTACCAGCAGTGACATTCTGGTCAAATGCAAAACTGCTTAAAAGTAATCAAGAAAATGAGAGACCTCTTTCCCCCACCACCAAAACTGGGGGCATTCTAATGTTACCCTTTTGTGCATCTATTTTTAATTTTGTTAATATCAAAACAGCTGACACTGAAGACCACCTAGCAACTTAAATGACCGGATTAATATCTCAGATATTAACTGATTTACTTATGTCTATTGTAGGCTCATCACTGTTGACAAAGATAGTTGACGTTATAAAATATCTCATTTGAATTATATTGTCGGATAATTGTACATAAAGTGAATGTATTCTTTATGCAATTTTGTTCTAATTAAGTTGTAAACTAAAAAGTGCTCTTCCTATGCCCTTAGGTAACGGAAAAGTTGTGAAAAGAAGCTGGACCCCAGAGGAATGTGCTGCAGTAAATAAACATTCAAGGAAGTATATATTGACAAATCAGGTTCCTGGTAAGCTTGACTGCGAGAGATGCATTGCTGCAGAACCACAAGCACCGAGCTGTTAAGTACTTTGTCAAAAAGAGAATAACCACCATGAGGAGAAAATATGAGTGAAACAGCTTCCCTTAACAGAGATAGAAACACATGGCTGGTCCTGTTTCACCATTTGTTCACTATTTGTTTGTGATTTTTTTTATGCTCCACTTCTCCTGTAATGTTAGATTAAATAAGTTCCTTTATTCATTGGCTACATTTGTAATGTGTCCATTTAAAATTTTGACTCGACAATTATTACTTGTAAATCCTGTGTACTTTATAGTTAGCTAAAATGCAGAATTTAAATATTTTAAAATGTACCAATATGACTGAACAAATTGAAGAATATTAAGACTGTGACCAAGGAAAATGGACCAGAATCTGAATAAAGACTTCAGAATGTATTTTAGAATGCACATTTCAATGTATATCTAGTATATTTAGCCAGATGAAAGTATTAATAACACTAACAAAATTTTTAGGTTTTCTCAAATGATTAAGTCCACACAAATGCATGTTTGGGTTAGATTAGGGTTGGGGTTGAACTTGATAGATCCTCTTTATAAAGGCAGACCTAACAAGTCTTAAATCTTAACAGCAAGCTCCATAACTGGCTAAAAAAATAATGTGTGTATAGGTAGACCTCTTAAGGTTGAAATATTAAAAGCGATCCCCATAACTGACTAAAAATCTCATGTGTGTAAAGGTGGACCCCGCAAAGCCGGAATGTTAGAAACAGGCCCCAGATATGACTGAAAAACTGACATGAAAAAAAAAGTTTCAAATTGTGTTTATTGAAAGTGATTTTTAGTAACAAGATTTTTTTTGGGAGTTGCCTGATTTTTTTCATAGTTCTTGGACCACTAGAAAGGGTGGACCCCAGAACTCGGTAAATTAAGTTGGGTCCTGCAGAGGGAGGTTAACAAGGATGTGTGTGTGTGCGTGTGTGTGTGTGTGTGTGCGTGTGTGTGTGTGTGTGTGTGTATATATATATATATATATATATGTGTATATATGTATATATATGTATATATGTATATATATGTATATATGTATATATGTATATAATGTATATATGTGTATATGCACATACACATTGCATATTGTATATATATATATATATATATATATATATATATATATATATATACACATTGTATATACATGTATATATATATATATATACACACATACACATTGCATTGTATAATATATATATGCATACATATACATACATACATACATACATACATACATACATACATACATACATACATACATACATACATACATACATACATACATATGTATGTATAAAATGGTAAAATGGTACATATGTATGTTTATATATTTGTATGTATATATATGTATGTATATATGTATGTATATGTATGCATATATATATATATATATATATATTATACAATGCAATGTATGCGTTGTATAAATGCAATCACAAATTTTGTCTTGTATTAATTAAACTGCCTCATAATTTAATCGATGGCTCCTCTCACCAGTCATTCATGATAACCCATCCTGCAAATTAGAAATACCGGAAATCAAATAGGTGTGTTTGTTTTCCTCTTTTTTTTTTTTTTTTTTTTTATCTCAATGCCAACTATTTTTAATCGAAAGTTCTTATGCCTTTTTGCCACACGCCACCTAGCTTATCTCGTCTCCTCAGCTCGCCTGGACTGCACAAGGGAAATGAAAACCACATCTGCATAATTTTTTTCCTGGCTAACACACTATTACTGAGTTAGATTAATTGAATATTAATGGCAGGTGTTTTGTAATCTGCTCGTGGCATGATCTGGAGGCTGCGTGTTTGAACACTGCATTAATCCGACTGTGCCACTCTTGCATTATGGGTGCATCTTGGCCCTATTTATAAGAACTAAGTGGCCCTGATTTCTCTTAAGTGCCGCATGTCATGAGGATACATACAACGTTGTATAAATATGACTCCTCATTAGTTCGTTGCAAGCCACAGCATTAGCATCATAGGGAGGTGGTACGGGTGTTTTGCTGCGGGAGATAATTGAATGTTACAGTGTCAAGATGGGACGTCAATTCTCATCAGAGCTTGTCAGAATTACGGCTTCCCACGGTTCACTCACTCTTGGGCAACAGAGCAATTTAATATGTATTTGTTATGCAATGGGATTGGTTCCATGCCAGATATTCCTGAAAACCACCATCTTGCACAATTGAAATAAAAATAGAAATAAACAGATTGACTACAAATAATCCAAAACGATTCACGGCGAATTCAATCATGTGCAGGAATATTATCAAGGAATGTTCTATTACAGAATTAATGAGGTTGCTCCTCTCGCTTTAAAGTAAGGCACATAATGAATAAACAGAATAACTTGAAATAATCTAGAGTTAAAGAAATTAAAATGTCACATTTGCTTATATATGGAAATATGAAAAAGGAATAGGATTATAAAATGTGATAACGCTCATGTATTCGCTTACCTTGCTGCTTATCCATCGTAACTCACCACATAGAAATAACATAATCGACAGTCAAATAGGTTTGCAGCATGTTTTGATCATGTGCAGGAGTATGAACAAGGAATGTATTATTTTAGAATTAACGTGATCAGCCCCTTTACCATCGACAGCTAATCGATTATCAAATTAATTGACAACTGTTTTAATAAGTTAATTATTGTAAAAATATATATGATGTGTGTGTGTAGAATTCTCTGGCATCTCGTGGTGAACTAATAGAGTGCATTGACCTAAATTCAAAGCATGTGCATTTCAAAGCACACACTACGGTGCCACCCAGATCACATACGTCGTAAGAAATTGTCATTACAAGTGCCATCTAGTATTCCCATTAGTGACATAACCTAGTTGCCAAAGTAGTCATTGATCCAGCAAATTTGTGATCAGGTGATAATCTTCATTGGGTATTTTGTGCAGAAGGATGTCGAGGAGACACGTCGGCGTCCTGTACGGTCTGAATGTGGACACTCTGATGAAGTTGAAAGGATTTTACCAAAACATGTCAGGCAAACAGAAACTACAAAACATAGATCAATGAACCAGAAGATTTATTATAAGTGGAGAGAAAATTAACTTTATTAACCTACAATCAGGCGGCTCGGTGGCGCACTGGGTAGCACGTCCGCCTCACAGCTAGGAGGGTGCGGGTTCGATTCCACCTCCGGCCCTCCCTGTGTGGAGTTTGCATGTTCTCCCCGGGCCCGCGTGGGTTTTCTCCGGGCACTCCGGTTTCCTCCCACATTCCAAAAACATGCTTGGTAGGCCGATTGAAGACTCCAAATTGTCCCTACGTGTGAGTGTGAGTGCGATTGGTTGTCTGTCTCTGTGTGCCCTGCGATTGGCTGGCAACCAGTTCAGGGTGTCCCCCGCCTACTGCCCGATGACGGCTGGGATAGGCTCCAGCACGCCCGCGACCCCCGTGGGGACTAAGCGGTTCAGAAAATGGATGGATGGATGAACCTACAATCAAACCCTTAACATTGTTTGAAATACCGGCCCAAGCTTCATAGTTTGCTTTGAACCCCTATCCCTTGCATGAACCCCTCATTTCAAATCCTAACTAGAAATACTGTGGCTTAAAACCCAACATTGAAACCCTAACCCTGCCTTGAAAACTTAACATGACAAAAATAGATATATCATCGGAATATCAGCCAATAGACAGGATGAAAGATCACAGCTCAAAATCAATAATCTGGTATGAATCGGTTTTAATGAGGATGGACCAACCTTAAACTCCCATTCCCAAATCTATGCACCAATATTTGTACTCTAATACATTGCACTCACTGTCTGAAGTTGAAGGCGGTTCGGAGTGTCTTTGCAGTCAGCCAGGCCACGTAGGAAGAAGTTGGCAGTGAGGTTGAAATAAAAAGGTAAAAATAAAAATGAAAAAATTGGATAAGGCTGGCTTCGCACAGCATGTGTTCAAAAGGGGGATCTCTCCAGCAGTGCCGGCCTGGTGATGCGCACCTGGCTTTTGCAGTGTTCAGCCTGGCTTAGGCCTCAGAAAGGTTCTAGCACGCTAAATCCACCATGGTGGGATCGGTCAGGAGACAACTGGAGCTCACACTCGCTGCCTTGACAACATCGACCAGTGCTGGCACCCAGCCCAATAAAGGAGATAGGCCTCTGGAAAAGTGGGGCCATGTGGCAGCTGAGCCTCATGCAGAGTCCAGCCGCGCCCATGTGCTTCTTCAGAGGACAAAGGCATAAGGCCTACCTTATGGGGGAAAAGATTGTAAAATGGGCCTTATGAAAGCAAGAGAAGAGAGGCAACAAACAAAATCAGGAACAAGAGCTGAGCCAAGAGAAAGAATGGAGGAAGTTATTTGGCTTTTAAATTGCAGAAAAAAACCCATCTGCCTTCCGTTTCAGGGATAGGCTGAAGGGCTCTGTAATCTAATCCGGTCCTTTGAATAGGAGGAGTAAAACTCACCCAAAACTCACCCAAAATTGAATTCCTTAAATTGAAATGTACAATTATCCTTTGTGCCTAAAATTACCTTTGAAATTTAATCAATGTTCAAGCAATTCAACATGAGTAAAATCTGAAAAACATTGCACATTGTTTTTCCAAGATATACCTCATGTTCCAATAGATTAATTAACAGTCACTGTGCAGACACAGTCAGATACGAATCAAGAAAAGTGAAACAGAAATGCAATCTTTCAAGGTTCCGCTCAAAATTGCACACGCATGCAGTTTTCTCAGTTTTTCTTTTAATAATTTTAAATGCGTTCAGTATCGTTCATGACTTACTGGTTGGTGGGTGGGGGGGATTGGATCATTTGAAATGTGCATGCACAGGATGGACCGACCCATCCTGTGAGTAGAGTTTGAAGGCGGAGGTGATTGTTGCTACATATGCATTGAAAAGACTGCATTCTTATAAATGCAGCGACGTCATCCTTCTACTGCCATCTTTTTACCCACAATGCACATGGCCGTGTCCAAGGCCGTTCCCAATTACAAAGAGGCTGCGAAGACTGCTGGAAACACACAGCCATCATTCTGCCTCAGTGATCTTGACAGCCCAATCCCACGTATTCCCCTCTCACACGGGAGACGCAGATGTATAGCGGCGTACAAAAAGCCCTGGCTTCAGCAATAAAAGCCTCGTCGACTTGACGCGCCGCCCGACGTCCGCGGCGATGGAAAAGCGAGTCACTCGGCTTTTTGTTCGTCTCACGACTCAATCAAAGTCACAGAAGCTGCCGGGGGAGACTGTGCAAAATGGGATAGAAGGGAGAATCAGCCTTGACGACAGTTTGTTTGGTGTCAGCCTTCAGAGAAACACACGGGGTTGAATTGATCAAGCGACACTAACTGGACCGGTGATTTCCAACTACTGGTTTGCGAGAGATCATCCGGTGTGCTTCGGGACATTATAACATTTCATTTAATTGGTCTGAAAGTAGGAAATGAGCAGGTAAGATCTAAAGGTAAGATCTTGCACGACTCAGTGCTGAGTTTTCGGCTATTAATTGTGGCTTTAGCCTACAGTTTTCTGAGTACTCTCTCTCCTGCCCAGATTCTGAAAATTCACTACACTGTCAAATGTGTTCACTCACATTACATCCATCCATAGGGTTGCAGGGGAGCTGGAGCCTATTACAGCTGACTTTGGGAGAGAGGTAGGCTTCACCCTATACTGGTTGTCATTTAATCACAGGGCACAGAAATACAAACAGCCATTGATACTCTAGCTTCACACTTAAGAATGGGTCTTCATTTCATCCATCCGTCCGTCTGTCTGTCCGTCCATCCATCTGTCCATCCGCGCTCGAAATCGCTTCATTTAACGTTTATATTTTTTGTATTGTGGGAGGAATGTGGCCAACCTGTAGAAAACACCCAAGCATGGAGAGAGCATCCAAACTCTATGAAAGGAGGCCAGAGCCTGGAATCAATCCCTCCCAACCTGAGAATTGGGATGCGGGTGTGCTAAAGACTTGGTCATTGCTTCTCCACTCATCCAATTAATTGAAATCAGGTATTCCAATCACTTTGGGTGCATAACGTCAAGCATAAAGTCCATGCTGACTATGAATGTGTCACTTTCAGTAATTTTTAGATCCAACCCTGGCTTGAATGTCTACTTTATAAGATCAACATTCAACTGAAGCCCTAACCAAAAACTCCAAAAACCACCATGATACCTTAATTTCAAAACTTACAATGTAGTAATCCTAAATTGCCAGACTAACTGGGATATTGTCACTGCAAAGACACAAACTCTACGGTTTGGTGCTGGACAGTGATCTTAAGCACTCAATCAAGCTTTAATGTTTTGTGTGGGCTCCAATGAACCACTGAGGGATGTCTGTCCATTGATAATGTGGTACTCACTAGCAGGCCTCCTAATGCGAGTGGGAGGCTGTTTAATGGAGAAAAAATAAAAATAAAAGACAATTGTAGTGGTGGGAGGACTGACTCATCCTGGCACAACCTGAACAGCGGAGGACACCAACCCAACAGATCAGCAGATGTCTTCCATAAAAATGAATCATTTGCGGTGAAAACCAGAAGCGATACGACACCTCAATGCAGACGTAATCGTTGACAATGTTCATGAATGTCGTACTGCTGTCTTCCAAACAATCCACTAATCTGATGCGATGGATTGAATGGGAAATATGTTGAGTAACCTTGTAATGCCTTTGGCCGCTGCCTAGTTTATGTTTGTGTGTGTGTGTGTGCGCAATACATTTTGTTCAGACTAAATCATAACAGTCAACATGACACATCAGTAGTTGCTTTTTGAAATTCCCAACCCAAGTATGAAAGTCTAACCCTGACTTGAAATCTTATTTTGAAACCCGAACTCTGACTTGAAACAGTCACTAAACCTTCCGATTGCAAACCTAAACCTTTTGTAACCCCCTAAATTTGAAACTCTAACTCGCTTGAAATACAAGCACACCCAAACCCCCTATAATTAAAACTGCTTGGTCAATGTGCATTTTGGGGTGTGGTCCATCTTAATTGTAGCTGCTGTGTGTGTATGAAGGACACCTGATGTGTTTGGCTTCCACATAACAAACAGGTGGGAAATCCACAGCTACATCTTCAAGAAGGGGAAAAAAGAACATTAATCTCGACAGCCTGACTCGAGGCATTTGACTTTGCATTTTGTGCAAGAGCGTGGTTAAATCTTTCCATTCATTCGCCGAGATGTTTTTTTGTTCGGTGGAATCTCCTTCGCTACACACACCTACGAGCAAGCTGGGTGAATAGAACATTTATAAAAGCGGGATTTGAGATGGCCGTACGGTGTCAAGTCAACACCAACCAGGTGGTGGATGACATGCGAGAGGATCACACGCTTATTATGTTTGATTTCAGCAGGCTGCAGCAAGAACTGCTTTCCCACTGCACTTGTAAACATAATCCAAAGTGTTGTATGTTTTAATGATATCTTGTAAATTGTAGTTAGATTTAGCGAGAGCATAGTGAACAGTTACATGAACTCATCTGATGAAAAATCCATGCTGTAGTCATCCATTTATAATCTGCCATCAAACCAGTATTCTAGGTGTCCATACATCCGTCCGTCTGTCCATACATCCGTTTGTTTGTCCGACTGTCCACCCACTCATCCATCCATCCATCCATCCATCCATCCATCCATCCATCCATCCATCCATCCATCCATCCATCCATCCATCCATCCATCCATCCATCCATCCATCCATCCATCCATCCATCCATCCATCCATCCATCCATCCATCCATCCATCCATCCATCCATCCATCCATCCATCCATCCATCCATCCATCCATCCATCCATCCATCCATCCATCCATCCATCCATCCATCCATCCATCCATCCATCCATCCATCCATCCATCCATCCATCCATCCATCCATCCACCCACCCACCCACCCACCCACCCATCCATCCATCCATCCATCCATCCATCCATCCATCCATCCATCCATCCACCCACCCACCCATTCATCCATTTTCTGTACCGCATTGCACTCATCCCTTATATCAGGTCAGGATTACACTGTGACTACTTCTCACCATAATAAGAATATTTCTCATCCCGGCTATTTCATTACCAATGCAGCCGTCACGCGTTTGTCTAAAAGTGACTTTTTTCGTGCAGTTTTCTGCTCGACAAGGTAGATTGCGGAATTTGTAAAATCGTGTGGAAAAAAACCCTCGACGCTGTCTTTCACGCGTGAGTCCTGAATACCGATCGACTCATGCCAAATTTGTCTCCCTGAGTCGGTCTGCAAGTGCTGTCGTTAAGCAAGTGATTGTGCTCGCAGCTGATGACAGGTAGGCAACCTTCCTCATTTTTTCCACCAGAGAGAGGTCGGCGACTGAGTGCAGTTGACTAGAAAGCATATTATCACTTTCAGCCCCCCCCCCCCCCCCCCCCTCACTCGCACATCTACACAAAAGTCAGCTTTGAGTCTGTGCAACAGTGGGCTTAGTCCTTGAACCTTACACACACGCGCGCGCACACACACACACACACACACACATACACGCACACACACACACACACACATACACAGCAGTAAGTGGGGGAAAAACGAGAGAATCTCGTCAGCGTGAGGAAATGTAAATTCAAAGGCACACATCAGTATTCAGGCTGGTGCAACGTTAAAAGCAGACACATCCATGTAGATAATTGCTTTGCATTCCACTTACTCTCCTTTAAAAGCAAGCAAGAAAGAAAAAAAACAACAAAGAGAGTACTACTTTTTTTAAATTCCTTTATCTGAAGGTGGCCGGATCATCAAAAGCATGCCAAGGCTTTTCTGCAGCACTCAAAGAGCCAAAGTGAAGCAATGAAATCCTCAGTAACAGGCTACTCACAAGTATTGGGACACCTCTATAGCGTTGGATAGAAGTGTGTTTCAATTAGTCCCATTGTCACACACACCGAGGTTCAAATTCAGTTCAACCCATAATCCCTTCATTTATTTAACCAGGAACCCACACATAAATCTACATTAATGAAGTGCTCATCCTTCAACTATCCATGCATTAATCCAGCACAGCTTCCTCCTTCCCACATTAATTCATTGTTAATTGTTCTATACATCATTCATCCTGCCATGTATTCAGCCAACAAAATAAATTAATGCATCAATCAAGCCACCTCTTCTTCCTCCCCATTCATTCATTCATTCATTCATTCATTCATTCATTCATTCATTCATTCATTCATTCATTCATTCATTCATTCATTCATTCATTCATTCTAACTGGAAAAAGAGGCAAAAGTCCATCGAGAAATACATGCATTAATAAACCCAACCAACCAGCTATCATCCATGAATGCCTCTTTGCCATGGCCTTTTTTCTCCCTCATTCATTCATTTGTTCGTTTGTTCGTGCATCCATTCATTCAAGCAAAACTTCATGTATGCATCATTTCATCCACTCATCTAGATGTATCCATCATCTATGGCTATGCCTTATTCCAGCAAACCCTCCCTCCCTCATTCATTCATCCAACACATAAAGATCCATTTGTTGATCACGCATTCATCAATGTATCCATCATTCATATACAATTACCATCCGTCCATCCATCTGTCCATCCATCCGACCGTCCATCACCTATGAATGTATCTAAAAAAATGTTAATCTATTCACCGAAGTCCAGCTTGTACACTGCCTGTTTACCACAGGAGCGTGCACTAAATCAAAGTATTGACAGTGTTCTCTCGGCAGATCTATCTTGACGTGCACCGGTCAAGCCTAATTGAACGCATGGTGGCCCTCTATTACGCAAGTAAATGAGAAAAGCTCAGTCCGTTTCTCATTGAGCCTAATTAAACTTTTAATTGTCTGTTGTGAACGCCAGACTTGATGCCAATACGGAGAAGCCGAAAGAAAAAAAAAAAAAAAACGGAATAGATGGACAGCACTTGAGCATAATTGCTCCTACACAGTAATCTCTGCCACATTTCCCAGCCTAATAACATACGCAAACACAGGTGGAGCCAAACCTGACCATGCAAGAGCACATATTTGCATACCATGCAGAGCTTCTTCTCTTGTAATACCGGTAGTCCTCTGGCATTTCATAAACAAAACCAGACATAAATTCCAACCCTCACTGCATCAACACAGTTGCTGGCCCACAAGTTGTCTCTCTGACAGAGGCAATCAATAGTGAGTATGATTACCTCTGCCAAGCAAAACAATGAAAAGGCAAGAGGTATTGTTTTGATTGTCTGTTGGTTGGTCAGTTAGAACGGTTCCTTTTGCAGGATTATGACAACCAGTTGGTAAGTACTAATGCAAAGGCTGTACTTAGGTATTGGCAGTGGTCATTAGTTAACTTGTCAGCGTGGAGGTGTTTCTTTCTTTTTTTTTCTTTCGGGGGGTACGGGCACTGTTTAGCACGTCTGTCTCACAGTGCCGAGGTTGTGGGTTCAATTCTGGCTCCAGCCGTCACGTGTCTCCCCGTGCTTGCATGGGTCTCGTCCGGGTTCTCCGTTTTCCTATCACATTCTAAAAAACACGCATGGTAGGCCGATTTACCGCTCCAAATTGCCTGTAGGTGCGAGTGTGGATGGTCGTTTGTCTATGTGTGACCTGTGATTTGCTGGCAACCAGTTCTGGGTGTCCCTGGGCTACCACCCGATGGATTGAATCCAACCTCCAGAATAAAGGATTTTATTATTTGCTTCAAACCCAGTCTGTCTTGAAGTTCTAATCTCTGATGTATTGTTTTTGAAACACCTGGCTGTCAGTTGTTTTTATCCAACCCTCCCCTTTTTGTTAACAGATGATCTACATGTCCTTGTAATTGAGAAATGGATCTCCTTAGTTTGTGTCGACGTATCCGGCATTGCAACCACTTACAATATGATGCTTATTTGTCACATCACAGCCCGATTTACGTTCAGAGCGCTTTCTGTTCAGGGAAAAGCAGGAAATGTTTTCTTGCCTTGTTAGATATATACAGAACATTTCCACAAGTCCCGAATGAAACCCTTGTAAATCATCGGGAGGAGGGGACGGATGGCGTGATCAAAAATGTAGCTCTTTGGTAACGTTTGTCCGGCTGTGCGAAAGTAGATTATCGCTGCAAGCCAGGTCAGAGTATAATTAATAGCATGTGAGTTCAACCTGTGACACGCCTCTCCGGCTAGCTGCCGCTATCTGATGCAAAGTGAAGGGGACGTGGAGGGGAAGAAAAGGCTGAAGAGCAAGCACTGTGGGTGGGATGTAGCAGCGGCGCCGCCGCTTCTCCTGCGCCTTGCCAGGGCTCAGTATTGCTCTGTCTCTTCTTATTAGGAAGCTAATGCGACTGTCTGTTCTCATAGCAGAGAGCAGCTTTTATCCCCCACGCCCCCCACACTCCCCCCATTCCTCTGCCACCTTTTTTTCCATTGCACTAATCTGTGCAGTGGTAGCGGATGATAAGACGCCGCACATTCACTTAGTCTGCTCTGCACCACAAGAGGATTTGAGAGAAACTTTTCCAGGTGTTTTATTTATTTATTTTTCTGCCTGCCGCAGAGTTCCTGTTGTACTTTCATGGGAGGGGGTGGGTTCCGTCGAGGCCAAACATGGAGGAAAAAAGGCAGCCCCTGTCTCCGTTTGGGAAGCAGCCTTACTTTTAAGGCCTTTGAAGGAGCACAAAGTGTCTGAGCTTAGGGGGGTATTGTTCTTGTAGGGGGGCCTGGAGAGAATGAATTTTCCGCCGAATCCGCCGGCTAAAGTTTTATTCGCGCTTGTATTGTGAAGATCAAACATGTGCAACTGGACCTTGAATGCCAAATGAGAAGCCCCCGCTGGGCTAGAGTGTTGCAAACAAAAGCCATTCAACAAGAACTCTGTTTGTAGATAAGTATTATGAAGGCCCTGCTGGCTTTTTACTAGCTTCTTAAGACCACCTGAAGGCACCTTCACTATTAAACACTGTTTTCAATAACAAGGATTAAACTATTTGAGTTGGATGTCCTGCCTTTCACGCATTATTATTAGGGCCTAAAGGCCTTCTTGGAATGGTGTGTTATTATTATTCCCACAATTGATTCAGCAATCCATTGCCTTTTTGAGGAGCTTCAACATGCCTGAAAACTCAGCAGGTTTTGCAAGTGTGTGTATCATGATTCAAATATATGTATTTAAGGGGTTTGGGATCTAATTCACCTTAAAGTCCAAAGTGTTTTCATCAAATTGGGTATACATGTCTGTCAAAATAGATAAAAACGGCACCCATCTTTTTGGAAGCTGTTTCAGGTGAATTCCGGGGTTTGTGCTTTGACAAGCTCAATCAAGGGAATTTGCCCCAATTGGAAGATGGTATCCTCGACAGATAGCCGATGCTCAAGTAGAATGCTATTTTGTCTATAACATCATATGGGCAGAGCTTGACATCAAAGTTTGATGATCATATTCTGACAGCTAAATAATAATAATTATGATGGTAATTACAATAATAATAACAGACCAAATGAGTCTCAGTGACCTATGACCGAAAAAACATTTAATATGGAATATGAATGCCTACACGCACACACACACACACACACACACACACACACACACACACACACACACACACACACACACACACACACGCACGCACACACACACACACACACACACACACGCACACACACACACACAAAAATCTGATTTCACAAAAAAAAAAAGTGAACATAGCCGAAGAGTGATGTCGGAGCGTCAAAATGAATTTCTGCATTCACATGCATATTACATATATTATTAGTAGTTTGCCTTAGAAACAAAAGATGCAGACAAGTGGAACGGAAATAGCATTAATGCCCAAAAACATGTTGCTAGCGTGAGCTGCATTTCTGTTTTTGGATCGCATTTCTCAAACCTCTCAGACTGAAAAAAAACCCTCACAAGTTTAATAATAGTAAAACACCTAATAATAAGTAGATTCCATTCATTCCTTGACTGTATGTATCCGCCAAGTTAGCCTCATGCACACCTTCCCATCTTTCTTTTAAACCGATAATATCCCAACATCGTTGAATATTGCAGTAATTTGACAGCAGAGCAAGACCAAAAGGGGCTAAATAGTGTGCTTAAGAAAACCTCCACTCACCACAGCTGAAGCTCACAACACTTGACTTATCTGTTAAATTTCTGACGAGAACAAATTCTTCAGATTTCACCCCCTTTGCTTGGGGTTTGTTTGGGGAACGGCAATCTCCATGATCATTGAACTGGAATTTCAATGTTATTTCTGAGTCGAAGCAATTCAATCCCAGAGCGACTCAACCCGACTCGAGGCTCTTATTTCTGATGTGATGGAGAGCGAAAAGGCAGAGATGCTCGCCCAAGCACTTGGCGCAACTTGTGGAGCGCCTCCAAGTGACGTGAGGTACTTCACACTGAAATGAGCTTCAATATATTGTGAGGGTGCATTGTCATTAATCGCTCAACCATCCGTTTAGGCAGCCCGAATCCAATTTGTGCCCAGTGAGGATGGTTTTAAATCAAACGTGTACAATGAGACTTGTGCAGTACTTATGGGTATAGTACGCTTCAGCTAACATTGTCAAGCTTGCACCTCTTGCTATATAATGAATCTTGCTCAAACTTGTTTTTAACAGAAATATTCTGTAAAACTCAAGTACGCTATGCATAATGTAAAAAACAACACACATTGATTTGATTAAATACGTTTCAATATTTAGGTTACAAACCCAAACAGGTTGATGTCTACATCCTTCATTACGTAAAAAGAAGACAAAATGTTCAAGTTTCATTTTTGTACAAAGAAAACAAACCACTTAGCTTGTACTTTCCTAGAAAACGTCTTTGTTGCATTTTCCCTAAAAACAAGAGAAAAACTTAACGTTGCACTTTCCTGTAAAAAAAAATAAAAATGAAAGCACTCCTCCTCCTCCTCCTCCTTCTACTACTACTAGTAACTGCTACTTTTACTACTAATGTTAATATTAACATTAATAATGAGGATGACAATGATGACAACAATAATAATAATGCTGTTTTGATTCCCATGTCACCAAATCAGAGAAATGTTGATGGAACCACTTGCAGTGGCCTATTAAATTATTATTACATAAAGTAATCAGCATCATTACAAACTTCAATATGTAAATTTCTTTCTCTGCCTTTTACTGGCAGGCAGTTCAAACACAAATTCTGACTCATGTGTTTATTTAACACCAATTTGTTATTTACTGGTTGCGTTTATTGAATGTGTAGGCAAACAACAGACTTTTCTCTTATTCCAGCACACACCAGAGGGAAAATAGAAAACTCGGGTTGTTTTGATTATTTTCTCTTAAAAGTCTCTACCCGAGGGTTGAGTCAATGACGAATCTACTGGGGCATAAAATGGATATTTAACATATCTCGGGGACAGGGTTAGAAGGGTTGAGACGGGCAACCATTCACTGTCATATTCACCCCATCACTGAGTGGGAACTGAACTTGCGTGACCCAAATTCATTTCAAATAAGACAAAAAAAAAGCACAACAACATGCTTTTGGTTTCAATTTAAAACCTTGGCCACGTGAGATTAGTGCAGTGAAGTCTTATTTCTTGTCTATGTTGAAGCACCAAATGCAGGATAGCTCTAGAAATGCGAGGTTGCCCCTTCCGTTGTCCCACAGGGGAGTGGCTGACTGGCAGTAAGAGGCGATGGATCAAAGCATCACGGCGGGATGAGCAGAATTGAAAAGACAGGTGCACCTCTTCCAACTCTTCAGGTTGTGCACATGTCTCTTGGACTTAGTGTGTCCCAGCGTGTGTCCATTTGTGTGTGCGTGTGTGTGTGAGTGTGTATATGTCGCTGCGCTTTCTCCTTTTACAAGGAAAAACTTCCCTGAAAACAGGTTATATGGATGCAAACAAATGGATTATCTTCCCATTGAAGTGACACTTTCTTGGCTAAAATGACATGGAAGTGGATTTTGTGGTGTAAGGGAATGCAAAAATGACTCCTGGGTATGTACCTTGCTTTTAAGGTCACCGTTTGGTTTAATAGAGCTCCGGACGTTGACGTCACAAATCCCACAACACACTGCGCCAAACATAAACAAAGAGGGTTTGACTATAAGTAACTTTAAAAATGGGAGACAACCATGGTGCAACACAAAACTGGACAAAAGAAGTGTCAAGCATTCTACACACTACTAAAAGAAGAACCAAATTGTATTGCTGATGTAGAATCAGGAGCAACTGGGGATTTGGCAAGTTGCTCAAGATACTTAAAAATAAATCTAATCAGCTAGTTTTGCTGACTAAACAGCTGTCCGCCCATGGTGCTCCTACCAGACCACCGGTGATACGAGGCTACCTGGCTGAACCTGGCAGACGCTCCCTTGTTATTCATGAGCATGCTGGCACCACTCCAATGTGGCTGCGGAAAAAGTCACATGATGTCTGGGTTCGATGGTGACTCAGGCCTTTCTGTGTGGAGTTTGCATGTTCTCCCCGTGCCTGTGTGGTTTTCATCTGGGTGCTCTGATTTCCTCCCACATTCCAAAAACTCGCATGGTTTACTCTACTCTAAACTGCCAGTAGCTGTGATTATGAGCCTTTGTAAGGAAGAGTAGCATTAATAATTTTTCTATTTAGAAAAGTGTGGCGTCACCAGATTCTCTTCTTTTTAAGAGCAGCATCAATAGTTATATGATGCAAAGTGCGCAACATCAATAACTTTCCTTTTTAAGACAGAGCAGAATCAATATTTTTTGTCGTTTTACGAAGTGCAATATTTGATTTTGGCATTTTTTCATTAGTCCCACAAAGGGAAATATCAGTATACAGCAGCCGAAAGAAGTTAGAAAATAAAAGAGCTGCTATAAGAGACTGCCCCTTGTCCAGTGCCCCCTCCCCCTAAAAAAAAAAAAACAACCAAACATACAAACTAGCACATATAAATCAACAATTACTTGATTTTTAGGAATGTGCAACATCAATAGTTTGTCTTCCTTTTTGAAACATGCAACACAATACTTTGTCTACTTTTTGGGAGCTTGCATCATAATGGTTGGAGTTATGTGTCTTTAGCAAAGTGCACCATTGTTTGTTTCCTTTTTCGGAAAGTGCAACATCAATAATTGTCCCACTTTTTACAACATCAGTAGCTGCTTTTTTAGGAAGTGCTAGATCAATAGCTACACTTCTGTGTAGGTACTGAAATTAACGCAGACTGGTGCTGTGCACGAATAGTTCATTTATTTATTCTCCTCCGCGTATGTGGGATTGGGTTGCACGGTAACAGCTTAAGCAAGCAAGCCCAAACTCCCCCTCCCCATCTACTTCGTCCAGTTTATCCCGTAGGATCCCAAGGCTTTCCCAGGCCAGCCGGGAGACATAGTTTCTCCGGCATGTCCTGGATCGTCCCTGGGGCCTCCTTCTGGTGGGTCATGCCCAGAACACCTCACCAGGGAGGCACCCAGGAGGCATCCTAATCAGATGCCCGAGCCACCTCATCTGGCTCCTTCAATGTGGAGGAGCAGCGGCCTGAAACTGTGTCCCTTATGGATGACCAAGCTTTTCACCCTAGCTCTAAGGAAGAGGCCTTAAAGTTGCTCTCAGTTTAAAAAAGGTTGGAGACCCCTGGTTTGTTCAGTAAATGTGTGCCAAAGACGGTTACACTCTCTATGCTATTCAAACCTAATGCTCCACACAGGGAAGGCTGGAGGTGGAATCGAACCCGCACCCTTTAATTGTCCCTGACTTTGTGGCCACACTCCTAACGAGCTTAATAGTATCGTAATGGCCATGTGGAAATGCACTCAAATTTCAATACACAATTCGAACTGAATTTGTGGCATTTGTATTCTTTACACGGCCAGCAAAAACACTTCGGCTGAGCGGAACTTTGTGATGGATTGCCTCACAATTTTCTGATCAGTTTCTTGCTGACAAATGAACATGTTTGTCCAATAAATGAGACACATTTGACAGATTAAACAGTAAGAGAAGGCAACATTTAATTGCTGCCTCGTCTCTGGCTAAGAGCTCCAACAACAGAACAAGTGAAGTGAGAAACAATGTTCACAAAGGTTTGCTGTAGTTGTGAGTAAAGAATGGAAGCTAGATAGAGAAGAAAAATGCAGCAAGGAAGACTTTCAAACATCAATTCTACTTGCTTGGCGACAGGAAGAAAACCCATGTCCCCCTCACCCGCCCACAGCATCGCTTTAAGTGGGATGAAGAACTGTTTCCTGTTTCCTGTGCAGCAGCAGGAAGCCAGGCACATGATCCAGGGGGTACTTTTGTGCATCGGTAACCTCTGCCTATCCGACTGCGTCTACGCATCGCTCAACACTGTGCGAGAAAAAGGAAACCACAGCATGAGAGCTTGCCACGGGCTCTGAAACTTCCGTGCAGCACTGACCCACTCCGAGGATACATGGATTGCTGACAGGGACGCCAGCACACGCACCATCACTTACACTGCCAATTTTTCGCATGAAAAAGAGTCACTTTGGGTCATCTTTTAACATGTTATTGTGGTTGTGAGCCGCACTTGTGTTGACTAGAACAAATGAACATCCTTCTTCCTTGACAATCATGTCAATTACTGCATGTGCAGTTGTGACTCATTGACTGTTATGGAAATTATTTTCGTGGTAGTCCTGTTAAGTTGTGGTCGGTCGCATCGCTCGTATGTGGCGGGCCTCACTCGCACCATCTGAAATAGCAACATGAGTAACATGACATACAATTACAGGACGTGCAATCATAACTCGCGCTTGGGAGTCTTCGGGAACATTAAACTGAATTGAGTGGGGGTGCTGCTCGCCAACCGTACCCGTTTTTTTTCCCCTAATTTATTTCGAACATGCATTAAAATAAGACGTTGCCAATTTACTTTCCAGCATTCCTCCTGAAAGCATCAGGCATGGTGCCCCTTGCATCAGGCAGGTCCAGTGCACCGTGCCAAGGAAGCTCATTAGCGCGGCTTTGTCATGTGGCTGTTTCATGTCCGTCATTCGGCTGACCTTTTCCTCGGAATGCCGGCGGGTCTTCTGCACTCAGAGTGGGTCCAATATTGTGTTCCTGTCGCTCCGATGTGCCACTTGGGCCAGAGATTGATGCTCTTTGACTCTGTCAGGCAGACGTCGCTGCCTCTTTTTATGTGGGGTGGTGTTCCAGAAAAAAAAATCCTTCTTCTTTGCTAGTGGTAATGGTTCTCTATTCAGCGTTTGGTTGTTTATACAGTCAATCAGTTGATCTCTTCACTTTCAGCAGTGGTAGGTGGAAGTAATCAAGTACAAATACTTCCATTACTGTAGTGGGTTTTTCAGGTATTTAGTTTTCCGTAGTTTTTTTTGGACAATTTCTTACTTTTACTCACTTCACTCACTCACAGATATTATACTGTCTACTTTTACGAGAATATTATTTTAGAAATGTATTTTACAACTATATGCACTTCCATGTTATCATGTGATGTAATTATTTTTGCCACCACTGGCTCTCAGGCATTAATTCAAACCCTTGAGTCTGTATTTTTAGAATAACTTCAGGACAGTAATCATTTCTGCCCTGTTCTCTTTGTAATCAATGCCAAACGAGGAGGTAGGGCTAACTAACTAGAGCTCCCGCATCGAGATGTGACGCTGACTTGGACATCTTCACCCCAGAGTGACCTGAATATGAGCCCCCAGTCATTCAGACAGATAAAAGGGATTCATCAGATCAAACCTTTCTACATTTTTGCTCTCCCTTGAGTTGTACCATTCTACTAGCAAGGAACACAAGCTGCTTCCAGGATGCATCGCGATCAACGAGACTAACATATTGTGTGTTACCTAAATAATATAATCGAGGAGCGACCAAAGTGCACAAAAGAAATAATTAGAAAAAATAAATAATACACAGTTCAGACAGTAATTGCTGGGACGTTTAATATCATTGAACGTAGTTCAAAGATGGCACCATGAAAGAACAGCTTGAGACTACCTCTCTACATATCCATCTACCAATTTCCTGACATACTGTATTTACATATCTATCATCCTACCACATTATCTCCTAATTACAGTTGTACCTAACTGTACATACCAACGTATTGTCCTATCGACTTTTTTATCAACTAACTTAGAGTGCCAACTGACTTACCAACATATCTCATCACAACACAACTTAACAATAAAACTTACCGACATACACAACTACTAACTCACCAACAGCATCAACTACTGACCTATCAACTTGCCTCCCTACTTACTGACCTACCTCCTTCCTTACCTACCTAGTTACCTCCCTTCCAAAATAATAATAATAATAATAATAATAATAATAATAATAATAATAATAATAATAATAATAATAATAATAATAATGCATCAGATTCATCTAGCGCTTTTTGTCTTTTTTTTTTGCTTTACAGTGGATACGTGATTCATGCGCTCACACATTCACACTCTGGTGGTGTTAAACTACCCAAGTAACCACATCTGCCCTGGGGGCAGGATGAAGAAAGTGTGGCTGCCAGTGTGTGCCTACGGCCTCTCCGGCCCCTCCGACCACCACCAAACATCTACATGCAGGCATCCGCCAGTGTGAGTGGCAATGGAGGCAAGGTGGGTGAAGGTACCCAACTATTTAGCTAACAGTTTATGAACTGTCTTACATAGCTACATCTTTTTAAACAACGCACCTAACCAACCAACTGCAACACATACCCACAGACTCATCTAACTACTCATTTACCAATTTACCAACATTTCTATCTATACGAAAAAGTACACAAATCCACATATTGTTGTGTATGTAAGGGGACATTGTTATCCACAATGCTGTGCATTTCTGCAAGTCAAAATAAGCAGAACCAACAATAACAGTCTGTATTGTCTGTGCGAGGCCACATGCACACGTCATTGTTGAGCAACAATACACAATGCCAATGTGTCAGAAACACAATGGAGAGAGGTAAGCCGTGTGGACGTCTGCCAGAAATCTGGACGCTTGGAAAAAAAAACTGTGACGGTGATGATCATTATTAGTTAGTTGTCTTTGACACAAATTTCTCTGTACAAAGATTGTGTTTTTCATAAAAATATTGACAGTAATGAGTTATGTTGCACCATTGTAGGAAACCGATTACTACCTACTGACTCCGTATTGTACCTACCTACTCATATACTTATCCACCTGCTAAATTACTGACTGACTGATTTGCCTATTTAGACAAAATGCCCATGGAATATTTAAAGCCATGAGGGTTCACCAGCATTTGTCCTTTATGCTGCATGTGAATGGAATAAGCAGCCAATAGAACTAAAGCATAAATGTTTTTAAATCCAGCGTAAAAATATGCTCCCTCCCGATACCTTTGATTAAGGGCTTTTAGAACATTTTTGTAATATTTTTTTTTTCTAAATCATATTCTTGTGCTTAATATTTTTTAGTAATTTTATTAAACTCCTTTTTGATTTCTTTTCTTTGTTTTGAAATGTCTTAAATTCTTCTGATTTCTAATATAGTATTTAATTCTTTTACTGTTGTATTTTGCCTTAAAATGGAAGTGAAGCCAAAAAAGTTCTGTTCTTTTCCAACAAAATGACCTGATCATTTAACAGTTTAGTTTAGTTGAGTTTATTTGGGCATGGTACATTCCAGACAAAGCATTTACATACGGTATTTAATACATAGAAAAAACAAAACAAAAAGAGGATCCATCCATCCATCCATCCATCCATCCATCCATCCATCCATCCATCCATCCATCCATCCATCCATCCATCCATCCATCCATCCATCCATCCATCCATCCATCCATCCATCCATCCATCCATCCATCCATCCATCCATCCATCCATCCATCCATCCATCCATCCATCCATCCATCCATCCATCCATCCATCCATCCATCCATCCATCCATCCATCCATCCATCCAATCTTATATTATGTATTCTTATTTCTATTTTCTAGTTCTTGATCACAAAATGGCCACAAGAGGTGGCCTATGCCAGTATCAGCCACCGAGCAGTGTTGCCGAGCAACAAAACATTTTCCTGGCGTTACAATGTGTTACTCAAAAAGGTGGCTCATTAATCAATTACTTTGCATTCCACCAACCGACTTACCTACCTACCTACCTACCTACCTACCTACCTACCTACCTACCTACCTACCTACCTACCTACCTACCTACCTACCTACCTACCTACCTACCTACCTACCTACCTACCTGCCTACCTGCCTACCTACCTACCTACCTACCTACCTACCTACCTACCTACCTACCTACCTACCTACCTACCTACCTACCTACCTACCTACCTACCTACCTACCTACCTACCAACAACACAAACTAAACTACTTTCTGATTTTGACCTGTTTACAAACTTACTTATCAGCAATTGTATTGATCTATTGACAAACCTACCAACTGATAAGGCTCTGAAACTTACCTAAATAACTAGCCAGCTACCAACCTCTATTTCAAGACCTTCCTTGGTCATTCACTCGGAAAATTGCAACAGCACAGCGGCGACAAACCGGGCCTGAGAGGAGAGCAATCAGTCAAGCCGGACCGTAATTGAGACGTCTTTCAAGGGAAGAGAACACGAAGAGCGTCGCCTTGACACCCTCCCGCATGCTGCTGTTTCCTGTCACGTCGCCAAACCCGTCGCCGTGACACTGACCCGTGATGCATGGCCCACATTAAAGATGCTCTCATGTCATCCAGCAGTCAGGGACGAAGGGAGGCCTGGCCTAACTGGATTAGTGGCGAACATGGCGGCTAATAAAATTTAGTGGTCTGCGACGCTGCTCGATGGCCTGCTGTAATTGCATGCATGCGTCAGCGTTGCCGCCAAAATCGGTTTCGTCGAAGACTGTAGCAGTTCTTTGCCAGACTTGTTTCTTCCCAAGTGTATTTTTTGTTCTTTTATTGCATGCAGGTACTGCAACACTCTATCCGTAGTTATATTGTAAAAGTACGATTTTCCTGGAGAACTCCAGCATGGCCTTGGGTTATCATGAAGCAGCACTGATAAAATTACCGGAAAAGCCTTGTTGTCACTGGGCAAATAAAAATCAATAGACTTTGCTTGTCTACACACAATGTGCTTGCTGTGTAATATCAGCTGTGCATAACAGCTCGAGAGTTATACGTCTGCAGGAGATTAAGTTCATTCTGTTGCCTATAACAACACTGGAAATGCACCAGTGTTAAAGGTTCAGAGCTAGAATTAAAAACATTTGCATTTACAACTCTAGTGATAAAATAGCTTGTGTGGTCTCAGATGTAACACCTATGCTTTTACATTAGGGTGTCACTTGCACTTTACACTGATTGGTGTCTATTTGAAATTGAAACCATGCCTTAGGTAATGATTGAAGTTGACTGCTGAGAATTGGGACAATTTTCTTCAGTATTATTTTCCTCTTCACTTGCAAGATGGAATCAAACTTCCCTAAGCCTGGCAAAACTTTCCCTTTCTGGCAGACAATTAGACAGGCGTTTGTTAATTTTCATCTAGTCTGCACAACAATAACAATACATTGACTACATCACCCACTCTTATCTTTTGGCATTCGACTACAATTCAAAACACAGTATTATAATGTTAAAAAAGATTGCAGTTTTATATTGTAACATAACTAATTAATTACCAAATCTCAGCTGTGCCATCCTGGGTTGACGCTTGTGCAAAAAGAGGGGAGATAACATCGACAAACCTTTCGGTGTATTTAGTCTTTTGCAGAGAAAACAACAAAGCAGACAAGTAAGTTTGAACAGAAGAACCATTCGGGAGAGGGCGGGTGCGACAGTGACTGCTTCGTGCGCTTATCGCCAAGCTAATTAAGAAAAGGGAAGTGGGCCTCTGTCCATATTGGTAAATTGGTGAACCCAAGGAAAAGCAGTCTCGCCGGTGTCCGTCACATGACAGTTAGAGTGTCGTATATTTAGTGAGGTTGCCTCTCAAGAATGTTTTTTTTTTTTTTTAACCACCTTGTATACTGAGTAGTAGTTGAGTAGGTCTTGGGTTTAAAGGACACCTGCTCACGTGTAGGAGGAAAACGAGATCCATCCATCCATCCATTTTCTGAACCGCTTAGTCCCCACGGGGGTCGCGGGTGTGCTGGAGCCTATCCCAGCCGTCATCGGGCAGTAGGCGGGGGACACCCTGAACCGGTTGCCAGCCAATCGCAGGGCACACAGAGACAAACGACCATTCGCACTCGCACTCACACCTAGGGACAATTTGGAGTGATCAATCGGCCTACCAAGCATGTTTTTGGAATGTGGGAGGAAACCGGAGTGCCCGGAGAAAACCCACGCGGGCTCGGGGAGAACATGCAAACTCCGCACAGGGAGGGCCGGAGGTGGAATCGAACCCGCACCCTCCTAACTGTGAGGCTGACGTGCTACCCAGTGCTCCACCGAGCCGCCTGAAAACGAGACATGAGATGCAAATTATCTAAGAGCCTGCCTGGGAATAAACACATGGCCACAGGGACTGCATCTGTAGATTTCATTTGAACGTTAAAAAAGGAAAAGAGGAAAATGAACAATGGAAAAAAAACATCCCTGCATATAAAAGTTTCCTGGGGGGGGGGGGGGGAGGGGTCAAAGCGTCAAAGAGTTTTGATTGCTGTGATGTGTCTAAATGTTGTAGCCCACTTTTAGCTTGTCAAAGAAGAAGAACTCCAAGTCTTGTCTTTAAGCACTTCTGAGAATACTTTTCCGCCTTCTGGCAATTCAGCTAGATATGGAGTGTGGCTGTGGTATTACAGAGCAGATATAACTCAGAGCTTCTTGGCACACAAACACCTCTGTAAAGTCCATGTGTAAAGAAGATGCACAAATAAGGATTTTGGCCCAAACTATATTCTGAGATTTGTTAGAGAAAAGATCACAATTTTGGATTCATTGGTCAATTATTTTAAAAATAATAATCAATAAAGCGGCTCGGTGGCGCACTGGGTAGCACGTCCGCCTCACAGTTAGGAGGGTGCGGGTTCGATTCCACCTCCGGCCCTCCCTGTGTGGAGTTTGCATGTTCTCCCCGGGCCCGCGTGGGTTTTCTCCGGGCACTCCGGTTTCCTCCCACATCCCAAAAACATGCTTGGTAGGCCGATTGAGCACTCCAAATTGTCCCTAGGTGTGAGTGCGGATGGTTGTTTGTCTCTGTGTGCCCTGCGATTGGCTGGCAACTGGTTCAGGGTGTCCCCCGCCTACTGCCCGTTGACGGCTGGGATAGGCTCCAGCACGCCCGCGACCCCCGTGGGGACGAAGCGGTTCAGAAAATGGATGGATGGATGGATATTTAAAAAAAAAATACGTATCTATTGGGAAAACAAACAAATATTTTAGGTTTCTTAGCACTTAAAACATTTGAAGTAGATTAAGAACCTTTACTTGTTTTACAATATTTAATATTTTAGTATTTAAGTTTACAAAAGACAGGGATGTTACAAAAAGTACTGTATTTTCCGGACTATAAGTTGCTCCGGGGCATAAGTCGCACCAGCCATAAAATGCCCCAAAAAGTGAAAAAAAACATATATAAATCGCTCCGGAGTATAAGTCGCATTTTGGGGGGCAATTTATTCGACAAAATCCCACACCAAAAACAGTCATGAACGAGCAACAACAGGCTAAACGATAGCAACAACAGGCTAAACGATAGGTATACTAACGTGACAAACACAAACAAAGAGCTGAGAACGGGCCTGACGTAACATATAGAGTGATTAAGGACAACTATTACATGAATAACATGTTTATGAAACCATCAGTGTCACTCCAATTCATTAAATCCATCGATTGTTGTATGCTAACGTGACAAACACGAACAAGGAGCTGAGAACGGGCCTGACGTAACATATAGAGTGATTTAGGACAACTATTACATAAATAACATGTTTACAAAACCATCGGTGTCACTCCAATTCATTAAATCCATCGATCGTTCAATACAATAGCAACAGGCTAAACGATAGGTATGCTAACGTGACAAACACAAACGAAGAGTTTAGAATGGGCCTGACGTAACATATAGAGTTATTAAAGAAAACAATTACATGAATAACACGTTTATAAAATCATCGGTGTCACTCCGATTCATTAAATCCATCGATCGTTCTTTGTCAACAATGGGTGCGCGCGGCTGAGGGCGCTTGCACTTCAAAATATTCCACAGGCTCATATAATGATAGATAAACTATATCTCAAATAACTATAATATCAGCAATAATAATAAGGAAACGTGGGTCCCCCTTCCCATGGGCTCACCACCTGTGGGAGGGGCCAAAGGGGTCGGGTGCAATGTGAGCTGAGCGGCAGCCAAAGGCAGGGACCTTGGCGGTCTGATCCCCGGCTGCAGAAGCTGGCTCTTGCGACATGGAATGTCACCTCTCTGGCTGGAAAGTAGCCCGGGCTGGTGTGCGAGGCAGAAAAATTCCGACTAGATATAGTCGGACTAGCCTCCACGCACAGTTTGGGTTCCGGTACAAGCCCTCTCGAGAGGGGCTGGACTCTCTTCCACTCTGGAGTTGCCCACGGTGAGAGGCGTCGAGCAAGTGTGGGTATACTTATCACCCCTCCAGCTGGGCGCCTGCACATTGGGGTTCACCCCGGTGAACGAGAGGGTAGCCTCCCTCCGCCTTCGGGTGGGGGGACGGGTCCTGACTGTTTGTGTCTATGCACCAAACGGCAGCTCAGAGTACCCACCCTTCTTGGGGTCCCTGGAGGAAGTGCTGGAGAGCGCTCCTTCTGGGGACTCCATCGTTCTACTGGGTGACTTCAATGCTCACGTGGGCAATGACAGTGAGATCTGGAAGGGCGTGATTGGGAGGAACGGCCCTCCCGATCTGAACCCGAGCGGTGTTCTATTATTGGACTTCTGTGCTCGACACGGATTGTCAATAATGAACACCATGTTCAAACATAAGGGTGTCCATGTGTGCACTTGACACCAGGACACCCTAGGCCGCAGTTCGATGATCGACTTTGTAGTCGTGTCATCGGATTTGCGGCCGCATGTTTTGGACACTAGGGTGAAGAGAGGGGCGGAGCTGTCAACTGATCACCACCTGGTGGTGGGTTGGCTCCGATGGTGGGGGAAGATGCCGGTCCGACCTGGCAGACCCAAACGCTCTGTGAGGGTCTGCTGGGAACGTCTGGCAGAATCTCCTGTCAGGAAGAGCTTCAACTCCCACCTCCGGCAGAGCTTTTCCCACATCCCGGGGGAGGCGGGGGGCATTGAGTCTGAGTGGACCATGTTCCGCGCCTCCATTTTTGAGGCGGCCGACCGAAGCTGTGGCCGTAAGGTCGTTGGTGCCTGTCGTGGCGACAATCCCCGAACCCGCTGGTGGACACCGGCGGTAAGGGATGCCGTCAAGCTGAAGAAGGAGTCCTATCGGGCCGTTTCTGCCTGCGGGACTCCGGAGGCAGCTGACAGGTACCGGATGGCCAAGCGGAACGCGGCTTCGGCGGTTGCTGAGGCAAAAACCCGGGCGTGGGAGGAGTTTGGTGAGGCCATAGAGAATGACTTCCGGACGGCTTCGAGGAAATTCTGGTCCATCATCCGGCGTCTCAGGAGGGGGAAGCAGTGCAACGTCAACACTGTTTACAGTGGGGATGGCGTGCTGCTGACCTCGACTCGGGACGTCATGAGTCGGTGGGGAGAATACTCTGAAGACCTCCTCAATTCCACCTACACACCTTCCATTGAGGAAGCAGAGCCTGGAGACTCTGAGGCGGATTCTCCAATCTCTGGGGTCGAAGTCACTGAGGTAGTTAAAAAACTCCTCGGTGGCAAGGCCCCGGGGGTGGATGAGATCCGCCCGGAGTTCTGAAAAGCTCTGGATGTTGTGGGGCTGTCATGGCTGACACGCCTCTACAACATTGCGTGGACATCTGGATTGGCAGACTGGGGTGGTGGTTCCCTTCTTTAAGAAGGGGGACCGGAGGGTGTGTTCCAATTACAGGGGAATCACACTCCTCAGCCTCCCCGGTAAGGTCTATTCAGGGGTGCTGGAGAGGAGGGTCCGTCGGGAGGTCGAACCTTGGATTCAGGAGCAGTGTGGCTTTCGTCCTGGCCGTGGAACAGTGGACCAGCTCTACACCCTCGGCAGGATCCTCGAGGGTGCATGGGAGTTCGCCCAACCAGTCCGCATGTGTTTTGTGGACTTAGAGAAGGCGTTCGACCGTGTCAACTAGCCAAGTGATATGGGCGTTTCAGTCCCTGTATCACCGATACCAGAGTCTGGTACGCATTTCCGGCAGTAAGTCGGATTCGTTCCCAGTGAGGGTTGGACTCCGCCAAGGCTGCCCTTTGTCACCCGATTCTGTTAATAATTTTTATGGACAGAATGTCTAGGCGCAGCCGAGGCGTTGAGGGGGTCCGGTTTGGGGACCTCAGCATCGCGTCTCTGTTTTTTGCAGATGACGTGGTGCTGTTGGCTTCTTCAGGCCGTGATCTCCAGCTCTCGCTGGAACGGTTCACAGCCGAGTGTGAAGCGGTCGGGATGAGGGTCAGCACCTCCAAATCCGAGTCCATGGTCCTCGATCGGAAAAGGGTGGAATGCCCTCTCTGTATCGGGGATGAGATCCTGCCCCAAGTGGAGGAGTTCAAGTATCTTGGAGTCTTGTTCACGAGTGAGGGGAGGATGGAGCGCGAGATCGACAGGCGGATCGGTGCAGCGTCGGCAGTAATGGGGACCCTGTACCGGTCCGTTGTGGTGAAGAGAGAGCTGAGCCAAAAGGCAAAGCTCTCAATTTACCGGTCGTGTGGCGGCGTGGACTTCCAGACACGAGAGCTCCATGGCATAGGACCGGGCGTGCGTAATGGCCATGTCCGAGCCCCATGCACCGTTCGCGGACAGCCACTCGGCCGAGCACCGGCCCCCGACTCAGAAGAGTAGGACCGGGCGTGCGTAAAAGCCATAATAATTTTTCAAACCTTCTCTTGTCACTCCAAATCCTTAATTCCTTCAAACTCTTTGTCCTCCGTGTCACTTAGAAATGATCACCGCTAATGATGCCGGTAGTCCTTACGTGGGTACGTTTGTCCTTTATGTAAACAACCGCCGCGCCGTGCCACTGACGTCACTTGAAATAGTAATCCCTTGGTACATCACGGCTCTCCAAACTTCCTTTCTGCTGCTCGATTACTGTTTTCAGCTGCATATTTTACAACTTGAAGTTTGTAACCTGCAAAATATGAGTTTCTTTTTGGTGCCATTTTTCTTAAGCCCACCCAGTTGATGAGTCACACCCAACGGTGAAATTTAGAGCGCCCTCATCCAGTTTCGTCTGAAAATAGAATTTTTTTCAGATGTAGTTTTTTGTTTTGTTTATTTGGTTGTTTTATCAAAGTCAAAGTCTGCTTTATTGTCGATTTTTTTCATATACCAAGACACACAAAGAGATTGAAATTACGTTCCCACTATCCCTCGGTGAGATAGTACACATATGCATACAAGCAACACAAAAAAACCCAAAAAGGTACAAACAATGAATAAATAAGAGTGTTGAATAAATGATAAATAAACAAATAATAATACATAATAATAAATATAAGAGGAGCAAAAATGGAGCAAGTATACATACAGCAGACAGTGGACTTGGATATGGTGCTTTAAAGTGTTAATTGCTTTATTTGATGTTTTCTCTATTTTTTATGTTTTGAATATGTTCAAGATAAAGATATAAAATCATGTCAAGTGATCTACTATACTAAAAATAACATGGGAAGTGGTCAACTAAAGTTAAAAGTTAAAGTCCCAATGATTGTCACACACACAACTGGGTGCGGTGAAATTTGTCTCTGCATTTAACCCATCCCCGAAGGGAGCAGTGGGCAGCAGCGGTGCCGCGCCCGGGAATCATTTGGTGATCTAACCCCCCAATTCCAACCCTTAATGCTGAGTGCCAAGCAGGGAGGCAATGGGTCCCATTTTTATAGTCTTTGGCATGACCCGGCCAGGGTTTAAACCCACAACCTTCCAGTCTCAGGGCGGACACTCTACCACTAGGCCACTATACTTGTAAGTAAGTGATGTCTTAATGATCAAGTAAAAATTTGTGAAAAAAACATATATAAGTCACTCCTGAGTATAAGTCGCCCCCCCACCCAAACTATGAAAAAAAAAACGCGACTTATAGTCCGGAAATTACGGTAAAAAGAAAACAAAAAAGCATTAACCGATGAATATAGCCTTAAATCTAGGCTATAAATGTATAAAGTACAGTGGCGCACTAGTTAGCATGTCGGCGCACTGGTTAGCACGTCCGCTTCACAGTTCAGAGGGTGTGATTTCGATTCCATTCCTGTGCGGAGTTTGCATGTTCTCCCCGTGCCTGTGTGGGTTTTCTCCGGGCACTCCGGTTTCCTCCCAGATCCCAAAATCATGCTTGGTAGGGTGATTGAGCACTCCAAATTGCCCCTAGGTGTGAGTGCGAGTGCCGCTGGTTGTTCGTCTCTGTGTGCCCTGCGATTGGCTGGCAACCGATTCAGGGTGTCCGATGACTGCTGGGATAGCCTCCAGCACGCTCGTGAGCTCCATGGGGACAAGCGGTATAGAAGATGGATGGAGGTTAAACAAGTCAACAATGCAATGAAAAGCTTTAGATGAGAAGCACTGTTCAACTCACTCGGGAGACAATATGTTAAAAGAGTTGGACTAAAAACCCATTAGTCCTCTGTTTTGCCAAATTTTGCCTTTCGTGGAGATAGTGGAGAGCACGGATCGTGGTCCTAATGAAACTGGGAGTACCCACCGTCCCCAGTGCCATCTGCGCCTGTGATTGTAACTTATTACCGGGATTGGTACATGGTTATAGGGTGGAAAATGTCACGAGCCAAACAGTAGAATGATTCTTCCCTTCTGGAAATATCCAATATGTCCGAGAGCGTTTATGGCCCAGAGCATAAATCATATCATGTATCAAAGTACTGACATTTTAATACATTCCCTCCCTATTGTGCGAAGGTAAAGACACGTGAAAGTTCAGCTCGGCCGTTGGCAAAGCCATGGCCCACGAAAATTAATTGAAAGTCAGAGGGGAAGCTGAGCTGATCCGTCGCAAAACACAAACCACTTAACTGGATTGTGACAAGCGCACTGAGGTAATTCCAGCAAGTCGTGTGACTCCCAGCTCTTCCAAGTGTCATTTTTCCAGGCTTCACAGACCACATCGACGCAAGGCCGAGATTATCGGGCTCACTTCAAAAGACACCAATCAAATGCAACAAATGCGTTATTTCTGTACTACATGAGGCAACTGAACTATGGCGTATTTTATATTCATGATTCAAAACATTGTCAAACACTGGAGTCATTTCATCAATATTGTTGGCCTTAAGATGTCAATTTTGTGTACCCTGGTGAAGATGTACTGTGTACATTTAAGTGGTCCAAAATAGGAGGGCCCCAAAATTCACTCTGTAATAAGGAGGCGGGGGAGGGGGAGGGGGACAGTGACACACACTCTTTCACCTATTATCACAACATTGTGTGGGCATATCTATGATAACCAGACGTAAAAAAAGTTTCATGCACCCATGCCCGAAATAGAACAGGAAGTGGCAAAGTGTCCTCTCAGAGAATTCCCCCAAATGAACCTCAGTGGGAAACATATTTATTAAACAAATCGATAATGCTGAATTTTGAAGCACATCTAATGTGAATGGAGCATGAAATTTGACAACGTAAAAATGTTTAACCCAATGACACAAGCCTGAGTTGACCTGCCCATCATAAAAAGACACACAAAACAGTCTGGAGTCTTGTCTGAAATTAAACAGGACGTCTGCAATATTCATTCAAAGCTGTTTAATTCCCAAACTGCTGGGGAACTTGCTCAAATCAGGCCCATCAGGCACCATTTTGCCACTGGCCTCTAATGCACAGCAAAAGCATCAATGTTTTATCACTCGGAGGATTTTTAAAAAGAGGGGCAAAAAAGCCCCGGGCCCTTTTTTTATCAGCGGCCAACAAAAAACAAGTGGCCTGTCAATCATAACAAAATGAAACAACATCAAATAATACAAATAACTCTCAAGGACTCATTCCCAAAATTGATCAGGAAGTTGTTGTTTTTTTTAAACCGTGAGTTACATGGCTCATACTTTTGGATGAACTCCTATTAGAATTTGTCAAAGTGAGCACCTATCACGTATTGTGTATTGTATAGTAGAAAAATGGGAAATGCTAACTCTCAGAGCTACTTTGCCTTTGGCCTTTGATGCGGCCATTTGATAATATTTACGAGGATTCATCATTAATAAATGGGCCTTTCATCGCCTCTGGCTTTAATTTAAGTTGAGATTTATTTAAAGGCTGTCTAACCACATGATGTTGACTTGTTTGCATCAATCAGACTGCTCACTAAAAATTATTCCCAAGTCCAATCACAAAATCAGCCTAGTGAACATGACACGAAACTCAACACCGCTTCTGTCGAGATGGCCGTGATATAACAACCAAACCAATCAAGTTTCACTGAAGCACAACGTGTTTGTTTAAATGTGTTACTCGTTGGCATAATTCAATTTACTCCGCCGGAACCCTAACAAAACACTTTGAAAACTGCTGCCGGTCGACACCGCGTGCAGCAAGTTAACTTAAAACCACCGGGAATTGTAATGCTCACTGGACCGAACCCCTGACTCTGAAAAGTCGAAGCTTTTACCACTTTTACTTTTTCGTCTGCAGACACAAAGGGAAGGAAAGAAATGATTCCGCGTCACTGAGCGCGACGTTTCCTGAGAAATACACCTTTGGTTTCAGTCGAGGAGAGAGCTTCTCTCCTCGCCAGCATTCCTTTGTTTCTCCCTCCAACACTTGTTTAAAAATTTAAACAAGGCCGACAATGCCTCAAAAGCTCAACCTAGCATGAAAGCAGAGGGAACACACACACGCAGTGTGAAAGCGGAAACCCGGGGAGAAATTGAGGGGAGAAAATTCTCTGTGAGCGCACATCAGCTGAGTTGTGTCCACGTGAGTGTTTGCGTGTGTGCATGTGTATGTGTGTGAACTGTATCTAGCTGTAATCCACATGACCTCCTTCAAAACAATTCAGTCGGTCATGCACTCTGGAAAGTGAGTAGACATTTCACCGATCAACAAAAATTTTGGGGCGGTACGTATTGTGACAAGATGGTCGAGCAACACTTTTAGCTTCAAGTTTGATCATCTTAACAGACTTAAAAGTCACAGTACAATGTTGGTCATTTCGGCCATTCTCAAAGTTCATGATCCTTTGGGTGTTTACATCGATTCTGTGCACAATGACCCGCTGATTAATCACGGGCCTTTTACCTACTCCCAGTGCATTGATTAAAGTCGTGTGCCAGACACATGATGGATTGGATCATTTAGAAATCTACTTTGTAGCTGGTGGCTGTAAATGAGAGCTGTGGCCTTGTGTGTCCCAACTGACGCGACTCGTTTGGGAGCCATATATTGTGTCGTAGGTTGCTTAAATATCACTAAAACATGTTGGGGTTCATTTGTTGCAATAATTAAAGAAGAACTCACAATTTTTATTATTTTTTTATTTTTACAATGATATATTGTAAGTGCTTCCACTAGTCTAAACACGACATTCTGATTATAATTGCGTTTGGTGAATATGAGTTAAGCTGCAAAATTCACACATTTTTATCCCTTATTTCTGTAGAGGTTTGAGCCCTTCTTGCAGTACTAATCTTGTTAGAGTTGTCCAAATTCTATTTGGTTTCTAGAGAAGTTCCTCTCCAGATTATTTCAGGTTTTGGACCACATTTCCCTTGAAAAAAAAAATACTTGTCAAAATCATCTGTGATGACCCTAATTAGGCATTGCAGCCAGTGGCGGCATTTCTCTCTTTGGAATTGGTTGGATGTCAAAATTTACACTGGTCAAGAAGGTGTGGTTTTATGTATCCAAAAATGTATTTATGACATTGATCTCTAAAATGTCCAGCACATCAGGTTTGTGAGATATTTTGAATTTTTGTTGTTAAATTTGACCTATAAAAGCTTGCACAATTCGACCATACATTGTAATTCATAGCTACGACATTTTTGAAAAAAAAAAATCACCTGCAAACCCTTAATTCATTTATTATTATCATTATTATTCATTAATCAATTATCTGTACCGTTTGTCTCTACGGGGGTCACAGGCGTGCTGGAGCCTATCTCAGCAGTCATCGGGCAGCAGACTGGGAACACTCTGAACTGGTTGCCAGCCAATCACAGGGCACACATTATTATTATTATTATTATCCATCCATCCATCCATCCATTTTCTGAACCGCTTAGTCCCCACGGGGGTCGCGGGCGTGCTGGAGCCTATCCCAGCCGTCATCGGGCAGTAGGCGGGGGACACCCTGAACTGGTTGCCAGCCAATCGCAGGGCACACAGAGACAGACAACCAATCTCACTCACACTCACACCTAGGGACAATTTGGAGTCTTCAATCGGCCTACCAAGCATGTTTTTGGAATGTGGGAGGAAACCGGAGTGCCCGGAGAAAACCCACGCGGGCCCGGGGAGAACATGCAAACTCCACACAGGGAGGGCCGGAGGTGGATATTATTATTATTATTATTATTATTATTATTATTATTATTATTATTATTATTATTATTATTATTATTATTGCATGGAGGTTAAAACGTTGGTTTTGTAAATCCTATGTGCATGGGTTTCAAATTAGCCTTAAGTGTCATATCTTTGGAATTGGTGAAAGGTAGTCGCATTCTTTTTGGAATTGGGAGTAAATAGATCTTCAAATGATCAAGTTTTTTTCTGCATACTAATGTGAATAGTCAGTCTTGAGTCCCGCCAGGATGCTAATTTTATCTCAAAATGACAAATCTGACTTGTTAACTATCATCAGAAAGTCCCACAAGAACTGGAAAAGTTTTTGACAAAAAAAAAAAAAAACGACAAGCCTATGCACTGAGCCTCAATTAAACATCAGCACAGAGACAATGAATTCTGTGGCTGGGCTTCAAGCAAAAGGCATTAAGCCAATGAAAGACTTCATAGCTACCAGCGAAGCCCTTTGACTGAACCTCAGCAACTAAGACCTCAGAACGAGCCCAATCATTTCGAAGTGTGTAATGGGCTTTCCATATCAAGAGAGGCTCTGTTCTGTCCATACAGCACGGCGATTATTCAAGTCGGTAAAACGCATGTCATTCCTCCTACTTGAATCACATCCCCAAGAACATTTATTAATATCATCTCCTCAAGCCAAAAAACTTATCTCCTCAGCCATTAACCTTGAACACTCGATCTTTTTCTGTTGTAAGTGTACTCTGTTTATCAAGGTTAATTGTTCTACTGACCACACATGCTTGTTATCAGCATCAAACTGCTTCACTTACATCAATTTAATGCTAACTATGAGCCTCCATCACGGGAGCCCTTGGCTATAAATTCCCAAAAAACAGTAATGCCTTTGTGCATCGGGAAGAATAAAAATCCTTCGCCAAACTATTGCTGCAAAGTTGAGAGCATACAAGTAACCCTAACTCTAACCCTAAATCTGAACTGTAATGATAAAAACGCCTTCATCAAGCTATTCTCGTATAGTAAGAAGCTTAATACTAATACTTACCCCAAACCCTAGCCCAACCCCGGCCCAAATTTAAAACAGCGCCCCAACAGCTTTGTATATCCTACTATGATTTTTGACATAACCATTAACAACTATCAATTGTAGCTGTGCTTATATCTACATTTACTTGAAATAATGATTTCCTTCTCAACTTTTGTATCATTTGACCCATAGCTAGGAGTTCACCGCATCTATTACTGAATTTGCCCGAGGTTACAACTGGCATCAAAATCAATCAGTAGAACAAAACACTTTGTGTTTATTTAAGCACTAAAGTGTATTTAAATATAATACTCACCCTGACAGCTAACGCCCTAGGGAATAAATCTCCAGGGGTGTCTATCAGTCTTAGGTACTTTCCGCCATGTTCAAGACTCATTTCTCCTCATCAGGGCAAGGTGAAAGGTTTTATTTTGTCATTAGATTCCTGAAAAGGCTTAATGTGCACTGCCGTTTATCTCTAACAGGCTTAAGTGAGGGACCACGCACACGCAAAACTGTCAGGCTAATGCTCAAGCACTGGCCTCCTGGTGCCAAAAGCGTAATTAATTGAGAATAATTATTGCTTTTGGAGTGTGAATTACATTAATAGGGAGTGATTTCAGACTGCAGTGTGAGCTTGGTTATTCTTAATGGCTTTTCAGCCCCCCCCAAAAACTTGACTGTGAACACTTTGTCATTCGCCTTGTGCCTGAACCCAAACACTGAGAGCCAAGGGGAGGGGGGAAAAGGACTTCACTCGTTATTCTGAAAATGCATAAATATGTATTAAGCCTTTATTCCTTACTGTGTTTTCTGTTTGTAAAGAAAGGAAAGGCCTTCTAATCATCTAAGAAACCTTGTCATATTTCTAATGGGTACGACTGCTAATTAGTTTAACCAGGAGATTCACATGAGGAAATGTCAGTTTTAAAGCCTAATCATTCAGACTGTTAAAACTGCTCCCTTTGAAATGGTCTGTATCGTTTGTTTTTTAAAAAGAAGTCAAATTATTGATGCTGCACTTTCCCAAAACAGGTAACCAGCAATTGTTAAGTGCAGTTATTCAGTGGGAAAAAGATGTTCTCCATTTAACCACTTGTCCTCACTACTGGTGCAGGTGAACTTTCCCAACAGACGTTTTAGTGAGACCCTAAACTGGTCACCAATCAATTGCAAGACATTCACACATTTGGACAATTTACAGTCTTTGATCAACCTAATATGTACGCTTTTGAAATGTGGGAGGATGCAGGAGTAAACCAGAGATCCAAAAGTGAAATGTCTCAATTGTGAGGCTGCCGTGCAAACCTTGACTTCACCGGGCTTCCCTCATCTATCCATTTTCTAATTCCGTTGATATACACCATACGTATATTGTGCACAGGAAATATTTTCCAACCATGATCCTTCATTTGCAAAGCACTTATGGCTAAAGCCACATTATGTGTCATTTGTGTGATTGACGGACGATCAGTCTGGGGATGTACCCCACCCCTCACCTCTGGTGTTATCCAGGAAAGCCTTTATGGAAAGAGCGTTCATGGATTATGTTTTATCAATACTGTACAGTGCAAACACATTGAGCTGTCTGCAGAGGAGTTTCAAAAAAAAAAAAAAAAGAAAAAAAAATCAAGGTCAGCTCAACTACGGGTTATCGAAAGACGCCAATGTGCTCGCCAAGCTGCAGACGAACTCACTGTTGATTTCCCATTTTGTCCACCTCCATAGCCGGGAAGAGAAGGCGTGACCTCAATTAAGATGACGATCTTCACAAGGAATGAAATGCACCACGGAAAAGTGTCAACGCAATGCAAATGCACTGTCCAGATAGCAGTGGTCAACAGTGATGCAAAAAAAGGCTGAGCTTTTAAGAAAGTCTCGAGAGCTATCCGGCTTGAACTGCACTTTACCTCCATCAAAGGCGCTGCATGGTTTTGCTTGATTGTTTCTGTTTATTTGTGCATAGCAGAAGATGAAACTATTCAAAATCACTCTCGGGAACAATATATGACAGGGGTTTTCAAACTTTTTGGAACCCCTTGGGTAGAAATATTTCCAATGGCTTCCTCATAATCGGCTACTTAAGCATTTTTACCATGTATATCCCTCAACAAAATAAGATTCTAGTTCAAAGGAAAAAATTAGCAGGTGTTGATAGATGTATACTTTTTATAAAAAGTTGAGTCGTATTCCAGTAGCATTCAAGAAAAAAAGGAAATCTTTACATCAGTAGTTTTTCATCCTCTTAGGAAAGTTCAACAACAACAATGGGAAAATGTAACATCAGTCGTGTGCTTTCCTTTTGGAGAAGTGCAACAGCAATAGTTCATGAAAAGTCCAACATCAGTAGTTTGTCATGTTTTAGGAAGTCGATAATCAGCAAGATAATTTACCTTCTCCTTAGAAAAGCGCCATGTGTCAATAGTTCGTCTTCTTTTAATCAAGTACAAAACAACGTAAAAGGTGCTTCATCCGTAGTTCATCTTTTAAGGGAAGTACAACATCAATAAGATACCACATCTACTCCATAGTTGGTCTTCTTTTTAGGGAATGAACCCTACTTTAGGGCAAAACAGCTTGCTCATCTGCATTTCATCATGGCTGTAACACATTTCAAAGCTTATATTGTTAGTGTACATAGTGAACATTTTAGTTGTCATTTCCCATGTTTGCTAAAGCTTGGTTGCTACTTCAGACAATGCCATGGTTACCCATCAGGCCTTAACAGTGTGAAAGCTGGGCGATTTCTCCAGATGGCTCTGCATTCTCACCTGGCTCTTCCCGCCGCATCGCTCAGCACTCCCACGCCACGTGGGAGGCCGGCCAGCGGCCCGCATTTCTGCTCATTCCGATCAAACATTCTGCCGCGGTGTCACCTCACGGACCAAAAGGGAGAATGAAAGGTCGACCGATGCAAGGATGAATACATCATTAAAACCTCCACTCTTCAAAAATAGTCTAAAAGCGGCACATATGTTGTGTAGGAATCACTGTCCAGTATGTTGCTTGTAGAACTGAAACATAATTATTTTTGACTTCTTCAAAATTGTTTGTTTGATTTTGGGTCCTGTGGTGATAAACATGTCTACCCAATTTTCATGTCAATCAGTGAAATGGATGTCAGCTAAGTGGATTTTGGAGGCTTCTATTTGAACCCCTAAAATAAGTCCATTTTCACTTTGACTATCCATAAATTGCTGGGGATATGAGGTCACCAATGGGATGATTCCATTGTCTGAAGAAAAATATGAATTATAAAAAGCTATCTTTTAGCTTATGGCTTGCGTTTCAGTGCTGAACACCATTGCAAAGTCTTTCAAGTTGGCTATGGAGCATGTACTAAATGATCATTTTAAGTCCTCAGCTGTGACACTCATTTTGAAACTCATTTGAAGCTGAGTTATGACAACAACAAAAAAAAAAACCATCCTCCCCATTTGTTATTTTTATTTACCGTAATTTTCGGACTATAAGTCGCTCCGGAGTATAAGTCGCACCAGCCATAAAATGCCCCAAAAAGTGAAAAAAAAAAAACATATATAAGTCGCTCCGGAGTATAAGTCGCATTTTGGCGGGGAACTTATTCGACAAAATCCCACACCAAGAACAGTCATAAACGAGCAACAACAGGGTAAACGATAGCAACAACAGGCTAAACAATAGGTATGCTAACGTGACAAACACAAACAAAGAGCTGAGAACGGGCCTGACGTAACATATAGCGTTATTAAAGACAACTATTACATAAATAACATGTTTATAAAACCATCGGTCTCACTCCAATTCATTAAATCCATCGATCGTACGATACAATAGCAACAACAGGCTAAACGATAGGTATGCTAACGTGACAAACACAAACGAAGAGCTGAGAATGGGCCTGACGTAACATATAGCGTTATTAAAGAGAACTATTACATAAATAACACGTTTATAAAAACATCGGTGTCACTCCAATTCATTAAATCCATCGATCGTTCTTTGTCAACAATGGGTGCGCGCCGCTGACGGCGCTTACAATTCAAAATATTCCACAGGCCCTTATAACGATATATAAATTATATTTCAAATAACTATTATATGAGCAATATTATCAAACCATCTGTGCACTTTAAATCATTAAATCCATCGATCAAATTCCTCGTCCTTTGTCAACAGCGCCGCGCGTGTGTCCTGACGTCAGCCTCGTCGTTATTCTACAGATCTACTATATAACTATATTGTAGCGTTAACAAAGTACAAGGAAAGACGTGGGTTTGGTAAATGGCTCTTTATTAAACAAAACAAACTTCCAAGCGTGTGGCGGCGTGGACTTCCAGCCACCGATGTGGAAGAGAGCTCCATACAATAGGACCGGGCGTGTGTAAAAGCCATGTCCGAGCCCCATGCACCGTCCGCGGACAGCCACCCGGCCGAGCGCCGGCGCCCAACTTCGATACACGGAGGTGAACGAGAGCTCAGTAGAGTAAGACCGGGCGTCCGTAAAAGCCATAATAGTTTTTCAAACCTTCTATGTCACTCCAAATCCTTAATTCCTTCAATCTCTGCGTCCTCCGTGTCACTTACAAACAAAGCCGCTTATGATGCCGGTAGTACGTACGTGGGTACGTTTGTCCTTTATGTAAACAACCGCCGCGCCGCGCCACTGACATCACTTGAAATTCAAATTACAGTAATGCTTTGGTACATCACGGTTCTCCAAACTTTCTTTCTGCTGCTCGATTACTGTTTTCGGCTGCATATTTTACAACTTCAAATTTGTTACCTGCAAAATATGAGTTTCTTTTTGGTGCCATTTTTCTTAAGCCCTTCCCATTTAGAGCGCCGTCACCCAGTTTCGTCTGAAAATATTTTTTTTTTCAGATGTAGTCGTTTTGTTTTGTTTATTTCGTTGTTTCATCAAAGTCAAAGTCTGCTTTATTGTCGATTTCTTCATATGCCAAGACACATAAAGAGATCGAAATTATGTTTCCACTACGGTGACAAGACATAGTACACAATATGCATACTAGTAAACAACACAAAAAAAACCCAAGAAGGCACAAACAATGAATAAATAAGAGTGATGAATAAATAATAAATAAACAAATAACATAATAAATATAAGAGGAGCAAAAATGGAGCAAGTGTGCATACACCAGACAGTGGACTTGGATATGGCACTTTAAAGTGTTAATTGCTTTATTTGATTTTTTCTCTATTTTTTTATGGTTTGAATATGTTCAAGATAAAGATATAAAAGCATGTGAAGTGAGCAACTATATTAAAAATAACATGCAAAGTGGTCAACTATACTTGATGTGTTAATGATCAAGTAAAAATTTGTGAAAAAAAACATATAAGTCGCTCCTGAGTACAAGTCGCCCCCCCACCCAAACTATGAAAAAAACAGCGACTTATAGTCCGAAAATTATGGTAAGTGTTTTTTGCATCCGACATTGAGACCGTTTATTGTTTTTAGCTTTTTTTTTTTCTGTGCTGATATTTGGCTATCAAATGCAAAATACATCACATAAACTAAAACACTTTTTGCCCCTTGTGTGCTTATGACTCATTGCATCAAATGGAATGTTTATTGTACAGCGAATAAAAGACTGTGATTTTGTCTTCTCGTGGAATGGAACACCGTGTTAACATATGAGCTACAATGACTAATAACGACAGAATCCATTTAGGTTTAACTCATTTTCATTCCAGGGAGCCAAGTTGGCATTATGGTTGTGCTCAGAGAGCTGCCTGTAAATGTGAAACTATTGTAATGTATTTGCTCCTCATCCTATTATCACCACACTGCACATTTATTTAATCAACATGCCTTAGCAACAAATTGTGTTGAAAGGAGACGTTTGGCGTAATAAATTAATATAAAATGGCTTTAAGAATAAGAATAAACAGAAATTATATTCTGAGAATGTTCTTTAACATTGCCTCATTATTTATGTCGAGTTCTCAGGTCAAATTATTTTGTAGTAACAGATATGTGGTTCAGAAAAATGGATGGATGGATGGATGGATGGCTGTTTCCTCTCATTATAAGAGCTTTATTTCCTGTCCTGTTGTCTCCTCATAATGGTGATTGCCTCCATCTGTGTCCCATTCCCTGAGTATAAATAGTCTTTGTCTACCCCTTCCTTTGTCAGATTTGTCATCTGTCATGTGATGTCCAGGTCGTACAGTACCTGTGCAGTTAGCTTGACTCTTCTTTCATGTCACAAGAATCTATGCTTTTTTCCCCCTTGTTTTTCAGAGATCATTTTAGCCTCCTGACCTTTCCTTGTAGCTTTTGTCCATAGTTTTTTTTCCAAGCTGTATGAAAGTTATCTATTTCCATCCCCTATCCCCAGCTTCTTCGTGATCTTTTGTTGGTATTTTAAGGTCCTTGTCAAACATAAACCCACTGTCATTTTTTAAACCTGTGAATCATGCTTTTGGGTATTTTTTTCTTTCTTTTTTTTTTTTGCTAGTGATGGGACAATGAAGTTTCAAGTAAGATTTTTCAGCCAATTGGTTTTCACATGGTTCAAAGTTTTATGGTACATCATTCGCTCTATTGTGCCATCAAATACAGGGGGTCCTCGTTTTACAATAAAATGTCTTCATTTGAATATCAGAAATCCCTCAACAATCAAAGCCTCACAATTACAAACGCTTCTATCCCTAAATGTGGTACCCCTATTATTATTTGAGGTCCTCTGTGGCCTCGCGAGTTATGCTGGGCATCCATTGAGAAGATGGGATTGAAATAAGAAGCGATTCCTGTGAGCGTGCTGTGTCGGGCTCGCATTTGTCCAAGACCCCCCACCGCCTGCGCCCGCCGCCATTGATATTAGAAGATAATTATCTTGACGACGAGGCCAAGGTGAATCCATGGGTCTATAGGAAGAACCCAGGCCTGCATGATTAGCTATTTATGAGTTTTAAAATGGCCGGGCGTCCTCAAATGTCCGAATCATTCAGAATTAATGTGTAGCATCTACATTTTTCAATGGACGGCAAGCAGTTCATAAATATGTAAATTTATAAGCGGCCCAATTAAAAACACAGAGCTATCTTTTTTCCCTATGTAGCCTTCATTAGTCATTTCACATACGATTATGGACAACTTTATCTTTTCGAGAAGACATTGTTGCTGGATAACAGAATTTTCATGAAGTCTGTCATGCTGTTTTTTTTCCTTAGCTTTCATAGCGATATTTGCCATTGTTGTAACAATAATTGACATATTTCAGCGCAGTTATGGTGAAGGTCATTTAGTACGTCACCTGCACCTTTTCTCTACTTGCCGAGATGATTAGTGTGCTTGTCAGGCGCAGTACTCAAGGTTGTCTGAGTATGTTGCGTGAAAATATGCATCAAAACTTTTTCACATATTCCCAAGGACCTTTGCTTGAAACCCTAACACTTGCTTTAAAACCATATTTAAAACAGTATCTCTAAATTAAAAAGCCTTACCTTTTTTGTACACAAAAAAGTTCAGTTTACATAGGTTGCATGATAAACTCCACAAGTTTGAAACTGTAACCCTTATGTAAAACCTCATTTTAAAACCCTAATTTAGGATGAAACCCTATCCTTGGTTTGACCTCAACCTTATGTTGAAAACTTACGTTGAAACTCTAACCTTGGCTTGAAAGACCTACAAACCCTATTCGAGCTTTAATATAGGAAACCTGTCTCTCTCTTTCTTGCTCATGTTTTTCATGTTTTTTTTTTTTTTAATTGATTTGAAACCAACTTTGAAATCTTTGTAAGCTTCAACATCTATTTTTAAAACTTAAGCCTTGCTCGAAACCCTACCCTGGATTGAATCCATAATTTGACACAATTTCAACCTGCAATAAGACACATGACTCGTCTTCAAAAGGGAAGCCACACATATTATCCTTGGCCAGTGTCTCGCTTTGTTCCTATAGTTATAGTCGTATTATGAGAGGCCAATATGAAAGAACATCCCCAAATGTCACTTCAAAGCCACCTGATAATGAGCGACCCTATTGTTGTGTGGTAGGAATATTGCTTTATGATGTTCCGTTCAAAGCCTCAAAACCCTGTGTGTGTGAGTCTGTGTGTGTGTGTGTGTGCGTGTGTGTGTGTGTGTGCGTGCAGTGCGTGTGAGACGAATGATGAATTTGTGCACATGGACAGAGTCCCGCAGGATGTTTTTGATAGCACATAGAAAGGCAAATTCAAGTGGCTGTTATTTTAAGCAACTAACTTTGAAAGTCTCAACTTGAAGCCCTGAATTGAAACCCTGCTATAGGCCTCAAACCACAAATTTAAACCCTAACTTCCAACACTGGTTTGAGATCCTACTTTGAAAGTTTTACCCTTGCGTGAAACACTAATCCAGTGGTTCTTAACCTTTTTGGAGGCACCAAACTCCATCAGTTTCATATGCGCATTCACCGAACCCCTCTTTATTGGGGGGGGGGATGACATACCAGCAAATCAGTGTGACTTCTGCTGTTGCCTTTGCAAGACCAGTTCAGATATGCGTTATCGCGAATTTACACGACATTCAGGTGTGTTCGGCCATCCGCAGGGGGGAAATGACATACCAGCTCTGCCGAACCCCTGAAGCCGACTCACCGAACCCCTAGGGTTCGATCGGTCAAGAACCACTGCATTAACCCTAATTTGAAATCCAGTCGCTTGATTTGCAACCTTAAATTTGAAACTTTATTCCCACTTTGTTACCCTACTTTGGAACCCTGACCCCATCTTTAATTAATGCCCCAACGCTGGCTTCATTGAAACCTTTAAACCTTGTTTCAACCCTAGGCCAGGCTTGAAAACATAATTTCAGACACCACCTGGCTTGAAACTCGATGTTGACACTCTCACTTTGTCTTAAAATCAACGTTCAAAACCCTAATACAGACTTGAAACTCTAATTTGAAACTCATATTTTTGTTTAAAACCGTGATTGAAAGCTCTTAATCCTGTGTCCCATTGAGCGGTGAAGGCTTGTGTTGGCAAAGGGTAGCAAATGTTGAATTAATTTGTTTGTCAGGAGAAAATGCTGTTGTATTTTTGCTGTGAGGTGGTATCATAACAAATCAATTTGCAGTTTCTCTCAAGGTAGACCCTATTCAGTATTCAGGATGCAATGGATCGATGAATGACCAAAAGGCCACTGTGTGAGATTCCACAGCAAATACATCATTTAGAAGAACGGAATCTTTATCCTCATCTTTGGCATTTTGAGTGCTTCTAGTATGATGAAAAAGACACTATAGGATACACTGTACAGTGCCATAAAAAATCATTTGCCCCTTCTAATTTTTTTGTTTGTTTTTCGTAGTTTCCCAACCTTTATGTTTAGGATAAGCAAACAAGTCCAAAAATGCCCAAAGTAACCATAAAATTCAGTTTTTAAATGTTGATGTGATTTGTTAAGACAAAGGCTTGGGGCAAACAAAGGGTTACTAAGTCATTCCTAAAGCTTTAAGAGTCCAGCAAAGCATGGTGGGAGTTATTATTAACAAATGGAGAAAGCATGGAACAGTGGTGGAGCTTCCTAGGAGTGGCCATCCTACAAAAATTACCCCAATAGCACAGCAACGACTCACCCAGGAGGCCACAAAGGAACCCAGGACAACACTTAGACATCTGTTAGCCTTCCACGTCTCATTTAAGGTCAATGGGCAAACATGACATCCTTGGTTGAGTTCTGAAGCAAAATCCACTGCAAGTCCAGATTTGAATCTGATTGAAATGCTGCGGCCTCGCCTTTAAAAGGCCATACATGCTTGTACTTTCCAGTGTTGTTGAATTAAAGCAGAGTGAGCCAATTATCCCCGTAGAGATGCAACAGACTGACAACTAGTTATAGAAAATGTGAGATTTTTGTTGTTGTTGCAGAGGGTGGCTTAACCAGTTCGTACATTCACACTGGTCTGGTTACTTGGGTTATATTTGATATTTACATGTTTTTGACCATTTCAAACAAATAAGGAACCAACGCAAAAAGGTTTTAACAAGAGGGCCAACGCCATTCCACGGACTTTATGTTTTACATTAATGTACAAAGTACAGGAATTCTGAGCATGCAATTGGTCAGTGTTACCGATTGAATTCAATTGTGAAAATGGGGCATAATGACAGAGCTACAACGATAAATCCAGTAATAATGGCACCACAGAGATGTGCAAATTGGCTAGGAATCACGAGGGAAATTGCAATTGCTTCCGAAGTTAATGGCAAAAGGAAAGAGGCTGTTGGGATATATGCCGGAGTTTAAACTGGAGTTTATTAAGCAGCCGCATCAGGCACTTCATCTATACCATGTGTCAGCCTCTCATCACTTGGCAAAGCAGACATTTTGCATGATAAGGAGCAGAGGGCTACATCGAGCGTGATTAACATGTGGCGGACGCCTTTGTTGCGCTTGGCAGCTCGCCTTTTTTCTCTCGCTCAGTTGTTGCGACCTCGAGCAAGAGAAAAAAAAAGTACGGGCGCCGCCTAGTAGCAAAGCAACCCTCGGAGAGCGGCTCAGAAAGACCTTGAATTTTCTTCCGTCACGCTGCTGGGTGAGTAGGAGAAAAGTGTCAGTTGATGGAATGAATGTGGGACGTGGTTCTGAAAAGACGTCCGGGAGTCATCACCCGAACCCAAACAGTTTTTTTTTTTTTCATCAATTCAAGTTAAATCCTGGACACCAGGTGATAAGAACGAGTCTAAACTACTGTGATTTTATTATTATTATAGTATTTTTTATTCTCTCTCTCTCTCTCTCTCTCTCTCTCTCTCTCTCTCTCTCTCTCTCTCTCTCTCTCTCTCTCTCTCTCTCTCTCTCTCTCTCTCTCTCTCTCTCTCTCTCTCTCTCTCTCTCTCTGTGTATATATATATATATATGTATATATATATATATATATATATATACATATATATATATATATATATATATATATATATATATATATATATATGTTTATTTATTTATTTTTAATTTTGTTACCACCTTTTTACTGAATACATGTATTTATGTCTGAGTTTTCAAATAGAACACTTTTAAGAGTAACAACTTGTGAACATCCAGGGATCAGACATTGAGGTAGTGGAAAACTACAAATCCTGGGTGTTCACCTTAACAACAAACTGGACTGGACTGATCACACTCACGCCCTGTACAAGAAGGGCCAGAGTCGCCTCCACCTGCTAAGGAGACTGAGGTCTTTCGGTGTGTGCAGGGCTCTCCTCAGGACCTTCTATGACTCTGTGGTGGCCTCAGCCATCCTCTATGTTGTGGTCTGCTAGAGAGGGGGCAGTACAAACCGGGACAGAGGGAGACTGAATAAAATGGTCAGGAGAGCGGGCTCTGTCCTGGACTGTCCCCTGGACTCCATAGAGTTTGTGGGTGAGAGGAGGATGTTAGTTAAGCTGACATCCATCATGGACAACACCTCTCACGCCCTCCATGACATTGTGAGGCCCCTGAGCAGCTCCTTCAGCAGCAGACTATTGCACCCACGGTGTAGGGAGAGGTTCCGCAGGTCCTCCATTCCCACTGCTGTCAGACTCTACAACATGTGCGGCACCTGATCATGTGTTGGTTTCCTTCCGTATCGTCTCTACCACTACTGGTGGCACTTGTCTTTGTCCTTGTTTTTCTGTGATTTATCCATTTTTACATTTGGCACTTGTTTCTTTCTGGCACTGTTTTAGGGGCCCATGGCACATGGCCCAAAGCTGCAGTACAACTCTAGAAGTTCATCATCCATTTCGCGCAGCATATAAGAAAAAACGTGTTAACGTGAGGAGATGAAAATGAGGTTAAAAAAAGCAAATGTGGAACGCAGTCACACAGGAAAGAGAAGTAGAGTAAAGTGTGAGGTAATAGTGCAGATGGAAACAGGTGGCAGCATAGGTGGTGTGGGCGGATGACGGTGATGTTCATCCAGCTGTGAGAGTGGCAGCAGTGGAATATTTTCTCCAACATCAGGCTTGCACGATGCGGTGTGCTCGTGCTGCCTCGTCTTGTCTTTATCTTCTTTCCCAAAGAGTCATACATGAGTGTCTTCGGGTTTTTCTTCTTTTCTTTCTGAAGCCATTTCCACAGCGGTAACACCTCGGAGACAAACTGACAAGCCAACACCATCTTTTTACTGCACAGCTGCAAAGAAACGTACAATCTGTTAGTATACTGAGCAAAAATGACGTGATGTTTTTTTTGCTCCTATTTTTAACAAGATCCACTGAAATATAAATTACTTTTTTAAATAAAAAAAAACAAAAACACAAACATGTCTTAATCCGTGAGCACACAAAGAAAACCCGTCATTTGCTTTTGTTACCAATATTTGCTGCAAGCATACACCTGGTTTGTGACTGAGTTTCTCCTATGGCACATGATTGCGAAATGTCTCTCATCTTATGCTAAACATGTTGACTTACATATTCATGGACAACAACACTGGTGGACAGTATTTTAGTCAACATTTCACATTAGTATCGTGCTGTGTAATAAAACTGGAAAAAATCAGCCTTAAAATGAGGGACTGTGTCACATGTATTTAAAACCCCCAAAGTAATTGCTGCATATACCTCCTCACACTGCAAATCCTCCTTCCGAACTGACACGGTCATCCAGAGTGTCTTCATTATCGGGCCCCGCAGCAACACAGCTTGTTACTGAGCGCCAGTCGGCCATTGATCCTCCTCTTGCGCTACAATGAACTCTGGACTAGTGACCATGATATATTGCTCACAATAAGCAGGAAGGCGTAAACAACAATGCGGCCCAGACGACTGTGCCGACCGAAAAGCTTCCCCTCCACTTTGCAGGTTTCAAATTGTGCACTGAAAACATTTAAAGGTCAAAAGGTTCTGCAACTGGCATATAATTGACAAAACATCCAAGGAAATTGAAAATGTGCATGTGCGTGTGTGTGTGTGTGTGTGTGTGAGTGTGCGTGTGTATACACACACACACACACACACACACACACGCGCGCGCGCACACACACACACACACACACACACACACACACACACATCCTTGTTAACCTCCCTCTGCAGGACCCAACTTAATTTACCGAGTTCTGGGGTCCACCCTTTCTAGTGGTCCAAGAACTATGAAAAAAATCAGGCAACTCCCAAAAAAAATCTTGTTACTAAAAATCACTTTCAATAAACACAATTTGAAACTTTTTTTTTCATGTCAGTTTTTCAGTCATATCTGGGGCCTGTTTCTAACATTCCGGCTTTGCGGGGTCCACCTTTACACACATGAGATTTTTAGTCAGTTATGGGGATCGCTTTTAATATTTCAACCTTAAGAGGTCTACCTATACACACATTATTTTTTTAGCCAGTTATGGAGCTTGCTGTTAAGATTTAAGACTTGTTAGGTCTGCCTTTATAAAGAGGATCTATCAAGTTCAACCCCAACCCTAATCTAACCCAAACATGCATTTGTGTGGACTTAATCATTTGAGAAAACCTAAAAATTTTGTTAGTGTTATTAATACTTTCATCTGGCTAAATATACTAGATATACATTGAAATGTGCATTCTAAAATACATTCTGAAGTCTTTATTCAGATTCTGGTCCATTTTCCTTGGTCACAGTCTTAATATTCTTCAATTTGTTCAGTCATATTGGTACATTTTAAAATATTTAAATTCTGCATTTTAGCTAACTATAAAGTACACAGGATTTACAAGTAATAATTGTCGAGTCAAAATTTTAAATGGACACATTACAAATGTAGCCAATGAATAAAGGAACTTATTTAATCTAACATTTACGAACAGGAGAAGTGGAGCATAAAAAAAATCACAAACAAATAGTGAACAAATGGTGAAACAGGACCAGCCATGTGTTTCTATCTCTGTTAAGGGAAGCTGTTTCACTCATATTTTCTCCTCATGGTGGTTATTCTCTTTTTGACAAAGTACTTAACAGCTCGGTGCTTGTGGTTCTGCAGCAATGCATCTCTCGCAGTCAAGCTTACCAGGAACCTGATTTGTCAATATATACTTCCTTGAATGTTTATTTACTGCAGCACATTCCTCTGGGGTCCAGCTTCTTTTCACAACTTTTCCGTTACCTAAGGGCATAGGAAGAGCACTTTTTAGTTTACAACTTAATTAGAACAAAATTGCATAAAGAATACATTCACTTTATGTACAATTATCCGACAATATAATTCAAATGAGATATTTTATAACGTCAACTATCTTTGTCAACAGTGATGAGCCTACAATAGACATAAGTAAATCAGTTAATATCTGAGATAGTAATCCGGTCATTTAAGTTGCTAGGTGGTCTTCAGTGTCAGCTGTTTTGATATTAACAAAATTAAAAATAGATGCACAAAAGGGTAACATTAGAATGCCCCCAGTTTTGGTGGTGGGGGAAAGAGGTCTCTCATTTTCTTGATTACTTTTAAGCAGTTTTGCATTTGACCAGAATGTCACTGCTGGTAGATGAAGCAATTCCTGGACCCTACAGAGGTTGCACAGGCAGTCAAACTCCACCATGGCAGCACATTGGGATGCACCATTTCTCTGACAAAACCATTAAGAACAGATACAAGTTGTTGCAAAATCAGGGAAAATAAAAAATAAAAATCAGAGAAAAACTTTTTTCAGACAGTGTTTTACATGTATGGGGAATTTGCTTTGATAACGTGCTACACATGGACAAACAAAGATGATAAAAGTAAATTTGGAAATATATAGTGTGTAAAAAATTAAATGCAAGCTGTATAAGAATGGTATCTGCCTTGGTGTGACAATGTGTGAATTTGCATATTCACTAATAGGTTAATCTAGAGCAATTTTTCTTTCTCTCTTTTGAGGTAAATGTGTCATGTATACATTACCTCTATTTAAAAATAGATGTAAACAAACATCTCACATATAATCAAGGTTAGCAATGACCTGTAACTCACATGAGAAAGGATGGGTCAATTTTCATTTTATGACAAAATTCAAAAGTTTAGACCTTACATGTCTAAGAAAAAAAGTCAAGTGGTGTTTAATATATCTTGCTTGGGTCATCTAAATCTTAGTAAGCAGCATATGTGAGGATAATTAGATACTGATACAGTAGTAACAATTGGGCAATTTAAAAGCAACTGTGATAAAGTTATATATTGAAAAGGATTACTCTAAACTCACCTCCCTTTTTGGCAGACTTTTCATTACTTGGGCCACGAGATGCGGAGGTACAAGAGGTCACTTCTATCACTTCTGGGATCAGCCCATCTGAAATGATGATTTTTAAGTACAGAAAAAAAACACAGTATAGCAATATTCTAAAACAAAAATTAACTGCACCTGTATAAGAATGCTTGGTCAAATTTAATATACTCTTGTTTTGAGCAGATTGATTTGCAGAGGTACAGAGCAGTCCTTTTGGGAATCATTGTCAGTATCATCACTGTCTGAGTAGTCCACTTTGAGAAACTCCTTTGATAATTGATAGCTCTATGGAGGGAATTAAAAGAAATGTGTTGTTAGTTTCTGCAAGCTACTCTTATATGCTGTATTAATATAAAGACTAGAATTTCTTTGCTCAAAATAATTAAAATTTCTGTCCAATATCTTAACTGGTAGACGACCGGTGCTGTACACATCCTCTGAAATATGCCAAAACCTTATATCACAGGAAATTTTACATATAAAACATGGAAAAGGCTCCAAAATTTACAACAAAGAAGCCACAAGAAACCATATTTCAGAAATCTGTTATTATGTGAGTGTGAATGATTGGCTTGGTTGGAATAACCAAGACAACTTTAGATCCATACGGAGGGCCCCACAAGTAGCCATCACAAATCTGTTATGTGTGGGTGAATGATTGGCTTGGTTGGACACCCATGGGCGCATGTTTCAACAATCCATCTATAGGTGTGTGTGCCACTGGTTCGTTTGGGCTCTATGAGGAGAACCACTAAAACCGTGTGATCCAATGGTTGGCTGAATGCTGTTTAAGGTACCTTCTGACTAAAGAACAGCTTTCCAACTAAAAGCTGTAAACTAAGAGAACAAGAAAAGGTCTACAAAGTTTATTTCTTACAACAAAGTCTAACTGAATGTTACCTGTTGGCTGGCATCTTGTTTGATGTTATCATCAGGGTCAGAGTCCTGCCAAGTTCTGGCTGATTCAGGCAGCGCACCATCAACAGGAGCCTGAGAGCCTGTCACCTGGAATTAAAACCACAAATAACTTACCAACATCATACAGACACCACAAATGACAGACTCAAGACCTGTATAGTTAAATCATGTGAAGTTAGTCCCCAAAACCAAACAAGCTTTTCTAACTAAAGTGTTCCAGTCAGTTCTGGATGTCTAATCAGGTCCTATAACAGCATCTTTATGGATGTAGTGGAGCATCCTTGAGCATGACACTTTAGCCGTTTAACTGTTGAGGATGTGTGGAACTATAGCTGTAATATAATCAGCCTCCATAATGTCCATAACCGAAATATGATCTAAAAACATGAGACAACCTTCGATCCATACGGAGGGCCCCACAAGTAGCTATCAGAAATCTGTTATTATGTGTGTGTGAATGATTGGCTTGGTTGGAATAACCAAGACAACTTTAGATCCATACGGAGGGCCCCACAAGTAGCCATCAGAAATCTGTTATTATGTGTGTGTGAATGATTGGCTTGGTTGGAATAACCAAGACAACTTTCGATCCATGCGGAGGGCCCCACAAGTAGCCATCAGAAATCTTTTATGTGTGTGTGAATGATTGGCTTGGTTGGACACCCATGGGCGCATGTTTCAAATATCCATCTATAGGTGTGTGTGCCACTGGTTCGTTTGGGCTCTATGAGGAGAACCACTAAAACCGTGTGATCCAATGGTTGGCTGAATGCTGTTTAAGGTACCTTCTGACTAAAGAACAGCTTTCCAACTAAAAGCTGTAAACTAAGAGAACAAGAAAAGGTCTACAAAGTTTATTTCTTACAACAAAGTCTAACTGAATGTTACCTGTTGGCTGGCATCTTGTTTGATGTTATTATCAGGGTCAGAGTCCTGCCAAGTTCTGGCTGGTTCAGGCAGCGCACCGTCAACAGGAGCCTGAGAGCCTGTCACCTGGAATTAAAACCACAAATAACTTACCAACATCATACAGACACCACAAATGACAGACTCAAGACCTGTATAGTTAAATCATGTGAAGTTAGTCCCCAAAACCAAACAAGCTTTTCTAACTAAAGTGTTCCAGTCAGACCTGATGTCTAATCAGGTCCTATAACAGCATCTTTATGGATGTAGTGGAGCATCCCTCAGCATGACACTTTAGCCGTTTAGCTGTTGAGGATGTGTGGAACTATAGCTGTAATATAATCAGCCTCCATAATGTCCATAACCAAAATATGATCTAAAAACATGAGACAACTTTCGATCCATACGGAGGGCCCCACAAGTAGCCATCAGAAATCTGTTATTGTGTGTGTGTGAATGATTGGCTTGGTTGGAATAACCAAGACAACTTTAGATCCATACGGAGGGCCCCACAAGTAGCCATCAGAAATCTGTTGTGTGTGTGAATGATTGGCTTGGTTGGACACCCATGGGCACATGTTTTAACAATCCTTCTATAGGTGTGTGTGCCACTGGTTCGTTTGGGCTCTATGAGGAGAACCACTAAAACCGTGTGATCCAATGGTTGGCTGAATGCTGTTTAAGGTACCTTCTGACTAAAGAACAGCTTTCCAACTAAAAGCTGTAAACTAAGAGAACAAGAAAAGGTCTACAAAGTTTATTTCTTACAACAAAGTCTAACTGAATGTTACCTGTTGGCTGGCATCTTGTTTGATGTTATCATCAGGGCCAGAGTCCTGCCAAGTTCTGGCTGGTTCAGGCAGCGCACCGTCAACAGGAGCCTGAGAGCCTGTCACCTGGAATTAAAACCACAAATAACTTACCAACATCATACAGACACCACAAATGACAGACTCAAGACCTGTATAGTTAAATCATGTGAAGTTAGTCCCCAAAACCAAACAAGCTTTTCTAACTAAAGTGTTCCAGTCAGCCCTGATGTCTAATCAGGTCCTATAACAGCATCTTTATGGATGTAGTGGAGCATCCTTCAGCATGACACTTTAGCCGTTTTGCTGTTGAGGATGTGTGGAACTATAGCTGTAATATAATCAGCCTCCATAATGTCCATAACCAAAATATGATCTAAAAACATGAGACAACCTTCGGTCAATACGGAGGGCCCCACAAGTAGCCGTCAGAAATCTGTTATTATGTGTGTGTGAATGATTGGCTTGGTTGGAATAACCAAGACAACTTTCGATCCATACGGAGGGCCCCACAAGTAGCCATGAGAAATCTGTTATGTGTGTGTGAATGATTGGCTTGGTTGGAATAACCAAGACAACTTTCGATCCATACGGAGGGCCCCACAAGTAGCCATCAGAAATCTGTTATGTGTGTGTGAATGATTGGCTTGGTTGGACACCCATGGGCGCATGTTTCAAATATCCATGTATAGGTGTGTGTGCCACTGGTTCGTTTGGGCTCTATGAGGAGAACCACTAAAACCGTGTGATCCAATGGTTGGCTGAATGCTGTTTAAGGTACCTTCTGACTAAAGAACAGCTTTCCAACTAAAAGCTGTAAACTAAGAGAACAAGAAAAGGTCTACAAAGTTTATTTCTTACAACAAAGTCTAACTGAATGTTACCTGTTGGCTGGCATCTTGTTTGATGTTATCATCAGGGTCAGAGTCCTGCCAAGTTCTGGCTGGTTCAGGCAGCGCACCGTCAACAGGAGCCTGAGAGCCTGTCACCTGGAATTAAAACCACAAATAACTTACCAACATCATACAGACACCACAAATGACAGACTCAAGACCTGTATAGTTAAATCATGTGAAGTTAGTCCCCAAAACCAAACAAGCTTTTCTAACTAAAGTGTTCCAGTCAGCCCTGATGTCTAATCAGGTCCTATAACAGCATCTTTATGGATGTAGTGGAGCATCCTTCAGCATGACACTTTAGCCGTTTTGCTGTTGAGGATGTGTGGAACTATAGCTGTAATATAATCAGCCTCCATAATGTCCATAACCAAAATATGATCTAAAAACATGAGACAACCTTCGGTCAATACGGAGGGCCCCACAAGTAGCTGTCAGAAATCTGTTATTATGTGTGTGTGAATGATTGGCTTGGTTGGAACAACCAAGACAACTTTCGATCCATACGGAGGGCCCCACAAGTAGCCATGAGAAATCTGTTATTATGTGTGTGTGAATGATTGGCTTGGTTGGAATAACCAAGACAACTTTCGATCCATACGGAGGGCCCCACAAGTAGCCATCAGAAATCTGTTATTGTGTGTGTGTGAATGATTGGCTTGGTTGGAATAACCAAGACAACTTTAGATCCATACGGAGGGCCCCACAAGTAGCCATCAGAAATCTGTTATGTGTGTGTGAATGATTGGCTTGGTTGGACACCCATGGGCGCATGTTTCAACAATCCTTCTATAGGTGTGTGTGCCACTGGTTCGTTTGGGCTCTATGAGGAGAATCACTAAAACCATGTGATCCAATGGTTGGCTGAATGCTGTTTAAGGTACCTTCTGACTAAAGAACAGCTTTCCAACTAAAAGCTGTAAACTAAGAGAACAAGAAAAGGTCTACAAAGTTGATTTCTTACAACAAAGTCTAACTGAATGTTACCTGTTGGCTGGCATCTTGTTTGATGTTATCATCAGGGTCAGAGTCCTGCCAAGTTCTGGCTGGTTCAGGCAGAGCACCGTCAACAGGAGCCTGAGAGCCTGTCACCTGGAATTAAAACCACAAATAACTTACCAACATCATACAGACACCACAAATGACAGACTCAAGACCTGTATAGTTAAATCATGTGAAGTTAGTCCCCAAAACCAAACAAGCTTTTCTAACTAAAGTGTTCCAGTCAGACCTGATGTCTAATCAGGTCCTATAACAGCATCTTTATGGATGTAGTGGAGCATCCTTCAGCATGACACTTTAGCCGTTTAGCTGTTGAGGATGTGTGGAACTATAGCTGTAATATAATCAGCCTCCATAATGTCCATAACCAAAATATGATCTAAAAACATGAGGCAACCTTTGATCCATACGGAGGGCCCCACAAGTAGCCATCAGAAATCTGTTATTGTGTGTGTGTGAATGATTGGCTTGGTTGGAATAACCAAGACAACTTTAGATCCATACGGAGGGCCCCACAAGTAGCCATCAGAAATCTGTTATGTGTGTGTGAATGATTGGCTTGGTTGGACACCCATGGGCGCATGTTTCAACAATCCTTCTATAGGTGTGTGTGCCACTGGTTCGTTTGGGCTCTATGAGGAGAACCACTAAAACCGTGTGATCCAATGGTTGGCTGAATGCTGTTTAAGGTACCTTCTGACTAAAGAACAGCTTTCCAACTAAAAGCTGTAAACTAAGAGAACAAGAAAAGGTCTACAAAGTTGATTTCTTACAACAAAGTCTAACTGAATGTTACCTGTTGGCTGGCATCTTGTTTGATATTATCATCAGGGACAGAGTCCTGCCAAGTTCTGGCTGGTTCAGGCAGAGCACCGTCAACAGGAGCCTGAGAGCCTGTCACCTGGAATTAAAACCACAAATAACTTACCAACATCATACAGACACCACAAATGACAGACTCAAGACCTGTATAGTTAAATCATGTGAAGTTAGTCCCCAAAACCAAACAAGCTTTTCTAACTAAAGTGTTCCAGTCAGACCTGATGTCTAATCAGGTCCTATAACAGCATCTTTATGGATGTAGTGGAGCATCCTTCAGCATGACACTTTAGTCGTTTTGCTGTTGAGGATGTGTGGAACTATAGCTGTAATATAATCAGCCTCCATAATGTCCATAACCAAAATATGATCTAAAAACATGAGACAACCTTCGATCCATACGGAGGGCCCCACAAGTAGCCATCAGAAATCTGTTATTATGTGAGTGTGAATGATTGGCTTGGTTGGAATAACCAAGACAACTTTAGATCCATACGGAGGGCCCCACAAGTAGCCATCACAAATCTGTTATGTGTGTGTGAATGATTGGCTTGGTTGGACACCCATGGGCGCATGTTTCAACAATCCATCTATAGGTGTGTGTGCCACTGGTTCGTTTGGGCTCTATGAGGAGAACCACTAAAACCGTGTGATCCAATGGTTGGCTGAATGCTGTTTAAGGTACCTTCTGACTAAAGAACAGCTTTCCAACTAAAAGCTGTAAACTAAGAGAACAAGAAAAGGTCTACAAAGTTTATTTCTTACAACAAAGTCTAACTGAATGTTACCTGTTGGCTGGCATCTTGTTTGATGTTATCATCAGGGTCAGAGTCCTGCCAAGTTCTGGCTGATTCAGGCAGCGCACCATCAACAGGAGCCTGAGAGCCTGTCACCTGGAATTAAAACCACAAATAACTTACCAACATCATACAGACACCACAAATGACAGACTCAAGACCTGTATAGTTAAATCATGTGAAGTTAGTCCCCAAAACCAAACAAGCTTTTCTAACTAAAGTGTTCCAGTCAGTTCTGGATGTCTAATCAGGTCCTATAACAGCATCTTTATGGATGTAGTGGAGCATCCTTGAGCATGACACTTTAGCCGTTTAACTGTTGAGGATGTGTGGAACTATAGCTGTAATATAATCAGCCTCCATAATGTCCATAACCAAAATATGATCTAAAAACATGAGACAACCTTCGATCCATACGGAGGGCCCCACAAGTAGCTATCAGAAATCTGTTATTATGTGTGTGTGAATGATTGGCTTGGTTGGAATAACCAAGACAACTTTAGATCCATACGGAGGGCCCCACAAGTAGCCATCAGAAATCTGTTATTATGTGTGTGTGAATGATTGGCTTGGTTGGAATAACCAAGACAACTTTCGATCCATGCGGAGGGCCCCACAAGTAGCCATCAGAAATCTTTTATGTGTGTGTGAATGATTGGCTTGGTTGGACACCCATGGGCGCATGTTTCAAATATCCATCTATAGGTGTGTGTGCCACTGGTTCGTTTGGGCTCTATGAGGAGAACCACTAAAACCGTGTGATCCAATGGTTGGCTGAATGCTGTTTAAGGTACCTTCTGACTAAAGAACAGCTTTCCAACTAAAAGCTGTAAACTAAGAGAACAAGAAAAGGTCTACAAAGTTTATTTCTTACAACAAAGTCTAACTGAATGTTACCTGTTGGCTGGCATCTTGTTTGATGTTATCATCAGGGTCAGAGTCCTGCCAAGTTCTGGCTGGTTCAGGCAGCGCACCGTCAACAGGAGCCTGAGAGCCTGTCACCTGGAATTAAAACCACAAATAACTTACCAACATCATACAGACACCACAAATGACAGACTCAAGACCTGTATAGTTAAATCATGTGAAGTTAGTCCCCAAAACCAAACAAGCTTTTCTAACTAAAGTGTTCCAGTCAGACCTGATGTCTAATCAGGTCCTATAACAGCATCTTTATGGATGTAGTGGAGCATCCTTCAGCATGACACTTTAGCCGTTTAGCTGTTGAGGATGTGTGGAACTATAGCTGTAATATAATCAGCCTCCATAATGTCCATAACCAAAATATGATCTAAAAACATGAGACAACTTTCGATCCATACGGAGGGCCCCACAAGTAGCCATCAGAAATCTGTTATTGTGTGTGTGTGAATGATTGGCTTGGTTGGAATAACCAAGACAACTTTAGATCCATACGGAGGGCCCCACAAGTAGCCATCAGAAATCTGTTGTGTGTGTGAATGATTGGCTTGGTTGGACACCCATGGGCGCATGTTTTAACAATCCTTCTATAGGTGTGTGTGCCACTGGTTCGTTTGGGCTCTATGAGGAGAACCACTAAAACCGTGTGATCCAATGGTTGGCTGAATGTGTTTAAGGTACCTTCTGACTAAAGAACAGCTTTCCAACTAAAAGCTGTAAACTAAGAGAACAAGAAAAGGTCTACAAAGTTTATTTCTTACAACAAAGTCTAACTGAATGTTACCTGTTGGCTGGCATCTTGTTTGATGTTATCATCAGGGTCAGAGTCCTGCCAAGTTCTGGCTGGTTCAGGCAGCGCACCGTCAACAGGAGCCTGAGAGCCTGTCACCTGGAATTAAAACCACAAATAACTTACCAACATCATACAGACACCACAAATGACAGACTCAAGACCTGTATAGTTAAATCATGTGAAGTTAGTCCCCAAAACCAAACAAGCTTTTCTAACTAAAGTGTTCCAGTCAGCCCTGATGTCTAATCAGGTCCTATAACAGCATCTTTATGGATGTAGTGGAGCATCCTTCAGCATGACACTTTAGCCGTTTTGCTGTTGAGGATGTGTGGAACTATAGCTGTAATATAATCAGCCTCCATAATGTCCATAACCAAAATATGATCTAAAAACGTGAGACAACCTTCGGTCAATACGGAGGGCCCCACAAGTAGCCGTCAGAAATCTGTTATGTGTGTGTGAATGATTGGCTTGGTTGGAATAACCAAGACAACTTTCGATCCATACGGAGGGCCCCACAAGTAGCCATGAGAAATCTGTTATGTGTGTGTGAATGATTGGCTTGGTTGGAATAACCAAGACAACTTTCGATCCATACGGAGGGCCCCACAAGTAGCCATCAGAAATCTGTTATGTGTGTGTGAATGATTGGCTTGGTTGGACACCCATGGGCGCATGTTTCAAATATCCATGTATAGGTGTGTGTGCCACTGGTTCGTTTGGGCTCTATGAGGAGAACCACTAAAACCGTGTGATCCAATGGTTGGCTGAATGCTGTTTAAGGTACCTTCTGACTAAAGAACAGCTTTCCAACTAAAAACTGTAAACTAAGAGAACAAGAAAAGGTCTACAAAGTTTATTTCTTACAACAAAGTCTAACTGAATGTTACCTGTTGGCTGGCATCTTGTTTGATGTTATCATCAGGGTCAGAGTCCTGCCAAGTTCTGGCTGGTTCAGGCAGAGCACCGTCAACAGGAGCCTGAGAGCCTGTCACCTGGAATTAAAACCACAAATAACTTACCAACATCATACAGACACCACAAATGACAGACTCAAGACCTGTATAGTTAAATCATGTGAAGTTAGTCCCCAAAACCAAACAAGCTTTTCTAACTAAAGTGTTCCAGTCAGACCTGATGTCTAATCAGGTCCTATAACAGCATCTTTATGGATGTAGTGGAGCATGCTTCAGCATGACACTTTAGCCGTTTAGCTGTTGAGGATGTGTGGAACTATAGCTGTAATATAATCAGCCTCCATAATGTCCATAACCAAAATATGATCTAAAAACATGAGGCAACCTTTGATCCATACGGAGGGCCCCACAAGTAGCCATCAGAAATCTGCTATTGTGTGTGTGTGAATGATTGGCTTGGTTGGAATAACCAAGACAACTTTAGATCCATACGGAGGGCCCCACAAGTAGCCATCAGAAATCTGTTATGTGTGTGTGAATGATTGGCTTGGTTGGACACCCATGGGCGCATGTTTCAACAATCCTTCTATAGGTGTGTGTGCCACTGGTTCGTTTGGGCTCTATGAGGAGAACCACTAAAACCGTGTGATCCAATGGTTGGCTGAATGCTGTTTAAGGTACCTTCTGACTAAAGAACAGCTTTCCAACTAAAAGCTGTAAACTAAGAGAACAAGAAAAGGTCTACAAAGTTTATTTCTTACAACAAAGTCTAACTGAATGTTACCTGTTGGCTGGCATCTTGTTTGATGTTATCATCAGGGTCAGAGTCCTGCCAAGTTCTGGCTGGTTCAGGCAGCGCACCGTCAACAGGAGCCTGAGAGCCTGTCACCTGGAATTAAAACCACAAATAACTTACCAACATCATACAGACACCACAAATGACAGACTCAAGACCTGTATAGTTAAATCATGTGAAGTTAGTCCCCAAAACCAAACAAGCTTTTCTAACTAAAGTGTTCCAGTCAGACCTGATGTCTAATCAGGTCCTATAACAGCATCTTTATGGATGTAGTGGAGCATCCTTCAGCATGACACTTTAGCCGTTTTGCTGTTGAGGACGTGTGGAACTATAGCTGTAATATAATCAGCCTCCATAATGTCCATAACCAAAATATGATCTAAAAACATGAGACAACTTTCGATCCATACGGAGGGCCCCACAAGTAGCCATCAGAAATCTGTTATTGTGTGTGTGTGAATGATTGGCTTGGTTGGAATAACCAAGACAACTTTAGATCCATACGGAGGGCCCCACAAGTAGCCATCAGAAATCTGTTGTGTGTGTGAATGATTGGCTTGGTTGGACACCCATGGGCGCATGTTTTAACAATCCTTCTATAGGTGTGTGTGCCACTGGTTCGTTTGGGCTCTATGAGGAGAATCATTAAAACCGTGTGATCCAATGGTTGGCTGAATCCTGTTTAAGGTACCTTCTGACTAAAGAACAGCTTTCCAACTAAAAGCTGTAAACTAAGAGAACAAGAAAAGGTCTACAAAGTTGATTTCTTACAACAAAGTCTAACTGAATGTTACCTGTTGGCTGGCATCTTGTTTGATGTTATCATCAGGGTCAGAGTCCTGCCAAGTTCTGGCTGGTTCAGGCAGAGCACCGTCAACAGGAGCCTGAGAGCCTGTCACCTGGAATTAAAACCACAAATAACTTACCAACATCATACAGACACCACAAATGACAGACTCAAGACCTGTATAGTTAAATCATGTGAAGTTAGTCCCCAAAACCAAACAAGCTTTTCTAACTAAAGTGTTCCAGTCAGACCTGATGTCTAATCAGGTCCTATAACAGCATCTTTATGGATGTAGTGGAGCATCCTTCAGCATGACACTTTAGTCGTTTTGCTGTTGAGGATGTGTGGAACTATAGCTGTAATATAATCAGCCTCCATAATGTCCATAACCAAAATATGATCTAAAAACATGAGACAACTTTCGATCCATACGGAGAGCCCCACAAGTAGCCATCAGAAATCTGTTATTGTGTGTGTGTGAATGATTGGCTTGGTTGGAATAACCAAGACAACTTTAGATCCATACGGAGGGCCCCACAAGTAGCCATCAGAAATCTGTTATGTGTGTGTGAATGATTGGCTTGGTTGGACACCCATGGGCGCATGTTTCAACAATCCTTCTATAGGTGTGTGTGCCACTGGTTCGTTTGGGCTCTATGAGGAGAACCACTAAAACTTGTGATCCAATGGTTGGCTGAATGCTGTTTAAGGTACCTTCTGACTAAAGAACAGCTTTCCAACTAAAAGCTGTAAACTAAGAGAACAAGAAAAGGTCTACAAAGTTTATTTCTTACAACAAAGTCTAACTGAATGTTACCTGTTGGCTGGCATCTTGTTTGATGTTATCATCAGGGCCAGAGTCCTGCCAAGTTCTGGCTGGTTCAGGCAGCGCACCGTCAACAGGAGCCTGAGAGCCTGTCACCTGGAATCAAAACCACAAATAACTTACCAACATCATACTGAGAGTAATTCAAATAAAAGAGACAAAAATCTTCCTTTTTTTAATAACAAATTAATATTCCAACTTGCATACTTGATCTTACTGACTTACTTTTTCACGCCATGGCCATTTAGAATCACCATAGTTGTAATTGATTTCAGTTCCCATTTCTATGTTTTTGATGGCAAAAAGGCACAAATGGGGCTCGTCATTTACTATTTTTTTCATGGTGCAGTTTGGAGACTTGTGGTTGTCATTCACTAATCTTCCAAGAGAGCCATCCTCTGTTGATGCATCAATACTAGGAAAGAAAAAACAGAAATCAAACATTTTGTATCATATAACTAGTTTTTTAGTAAAATAAAAGTTGGCTTACAGAAATAAAAACTTGCAACATTTCAAAAGAAAAGTTGAGAGGGAAACAATGTCTTTTTTAACATCATAGCACTAAATAAAAAAAATTGTTAATGCCACAATCCTGATGTGTTATTGAAATATTGCTTCTGAGTGACTCACTAATTTAGGGTATTTTATTCCAGTCTCTTTCTAGAGTTCATAATTATTGTATAGAAAATATTTGGATATACATACCACCAGTAATGATTCTGCCATTCAAAGTCAAAGAGAAATGTACTCTCCTTTTCAGAGTACTTGCTTGTTTGGCATTTTTCTGCTGACAGAAGTTGACCCCTGTATTATAAGATGAACTCTCCTTGTTCAAAGTGCTGGGTAGCAAACACGCCTCTTCCTGCAAGGACATTTTATATAAAACCATTGGTTATGAGAAAATATTTCTTTAAGATACACCTTTAACCAAATAATTGTGGTGTTATCTTACAATTTTAATACTAAGTTCTCGCTTAGAAACAGAAATACAACAACCAATCTGAATTTGATTGTTTTTTGTGTTGTTTTATAAAATAAATAAATATATACTTAATGGATAAATGGTCTAAAAATGAGTTTATTACCTTTTTGATCATCAATAAATCTTTCCACTAGTCCAGGTTTGTCCTTTGAGGATTAAATGTAAAAGGCTGCTTCATCAGCAGGCTTTTTTCTTGCTTTCCTTTTGGACATTTCTGGCTCTAAAAAATAATTCAAAACATGGCAGAGAGAACTTTAACAAGCACTCTATATTAATTTTAAAAGATTTGTAATCATCCACTGTATAAAGACTGAAGGAATAAGCCTGGCCTGAGAACTAACAGAACAAGAGTGATTAAAGAAAGAATATTTTTCAGAAAATACTGATATATTAATGAAAATGTTTGTCGGTTTGAAGCTGAGCTTTGTTACTTTTAACTAGTCACAGTTCCAACCAGGTGCTGCATCCAAAGAAAAGTTATTTCAATAGTTTTACCAGTATAACTCGTTATACTTTTCAGGAGCTACCAACTCGTTTTTATTATGTTTGTGTTTGAAAAGTGAACGTAGCATCCTGATTAGCGGTAGCTAATTAGCCAATAAGCTAGTTTCCGGATAGTTTTATTTGCGTCAGAATGCTTGTGTTATTTAAAGAAAGCATTCTGATAGAAAACCACCGAGAAATACAGAAGACATGCAGATATATCATAACACTGAGCACACACGTGTTTGACGAGTTTTGAAGTGGTTTCGGCAATTACGGCCAGAGTCCGGTTCTGGGCTTAGCAATTATGAAACATTAGCACATCGAAATCATCCTGAATATAACACGGAGCAATTATACATTCTGTCGTTCTCTTTTACACCATTGTTTTTAAAACCACTGCAAGCTAAGATGAATAACAAGTTAAAAAGCCGGACTGTCTGAGGGGAAAACGTTACGCCATCCGAGTGACAATATACCGAATCCGAAGCCATAATCATTGCATATAAACCCCTCGGGGTCTGGACAAAAAGCATTTCTACATCAGTTTCTTGTACTTAGTATTTACATGCAGTTGATTTACTCACCGTGTATGTTGTGTTTCGTTATGAGCAGCGTGTCTTCGTCGCGGAGCAGTCTCAGTCTGGCGGCGTCACACGTGGCGAAGTGACGTTAAGCTGGTGGTTTTAGCCGCATGAAGCTAACACATGCAATACCTGCTGATTTAACTAATATGTAAACTGATGGTAAAGAATAAATTACTATTTATTTATACCTTTATTTTTATGTTTAGAACATGAAAAATGCACGAGATGCTGATTTAACTAATATGTAAACTGATGGTAAAGAATAAATTACTATTTATTTATACCTTTATTTTTATGTTTAGAACATGAAAAATGCACGAGACAGTTTTTAAAATAAGCCTAATAGAATGAGCGTATTTTTATAAAGCAAGTGTAATGAATATTAAATAACGTAGATAAATTGCAATTGTAATGCAGGAATTTTATGTTTACAGTATTATTTTAGCTGCTATGGTTACTAAAATAATAATTACCTGGTTTAAATCTACAGGAAATAGCATTTTATTTTCTTAATCAACACTCGGATCACGAGGTGCCCTGATTGGTTGAATCACACACACTTCCGGTAGTGTGTATACTTGCAATACCACTTGCCATGGTCGGGGGGCCGCTACTGAGCACACACACTTCACACACACAATTCTCAACATTGCGACCATGAGGGGTAAGTGAAAAAAATTCGTGAGGCATGTTGTTAGAGCATTTCAAGCTGTTTTAGAGTGGTTTCCCGAGTGGGGTCCATGATTTTGGACCCCACAACGACACAGGGCCCCACTTTGTTGGTGGGCTCCCTGTCTTCGGACCCCCCATACTAATAAAAACAAGTACACACACACACACACACACACACACACACACACACACACACACATATACATACATACATACATTGTCTGTAACGCTTGTCCCCACAGCCATATGGGGTCAGCAGACGTTTTTGTGAATAGGTGAGTTCTGGTATGGTGATTTTTGAGCCTTTGTGCTTGTGAAGAAAGTGTGAAAAATCATTTGTGAATAAGACAAAAATGAAAACCAATTATTCATAAAAAAGTAATAACCTCCGTTTGGTTGTTTGCATCAAAGCTTGTGGGAGAGTGCTAATGTCTTCACTAATTACTATTGCAATGAGGCACAATGATGCAACACACTTGCAAGAGGCTCAATTAAAAAGAAGCCAACAGCAATCATCACAAATAATCTTTTGTACTGTATCTGTATCTGTCAGTGTGCTCTGGATTTAAAAACCTTAATTTGACTGCTTCCTGAGACACCGGTTGGTGAACCACAATTTCCCTAAAGCCGTCCTGAAGTCTTTCTCCACAGCCTCACCAATATCCCCCCATACCCAAGTTATTTCCTCAGCGACCACCAAAGCTACGTTCCACTTGGCTAGCTGGTGTCAATCAGCTGCCTCTGGAGTCTCAGAGGCCAAAAAGGCCCAATAGGACTTCTTTTTCAGCCTATGACGGGAAGTGTCTCCTTGTCAGGCAACAGCCATCTTACAGCCTCTCAGCTCTGGTTGTCCACCTCAACAATGGAAGCATGGGACATGGCCCACTCAGACTCAATGTTCCTCACCTCCACTGAATCATGTTTGAAGTTCTGCAGGAGGCAGGATCTCAAACTTGTTCCGCCAAGGGACTTCCCAGCAGTCCTTCACAATTTGTCTGAGTCTACCAGTGAGCATTAAAGTCCCCCAGCAAAATGAGGGAGTCTTCAGCAGGAGCCTCCTTGGCACCTCTCTGTGGGCACTTCCAGAGTGATCCAGCCTCTCTCAAGAGGACTTGTACCAGAGCCCAACCCATGGTGCTACCCTGTATCCACTCTGACCTTCTTGACTCGATTGATGGATGGATAGATTGGGCTACTTCGCTGCTGTTGAGTTATGCTCTCAGTGGTGTGTCAACAGAGCTGGAGATGGGTGCAATTGGACGGGTTTCACACAAGTCGCTGCTGTATGGCTACTCTGCCAATAGCTGGGTGACAGCCCAAATCCCTAGAGCCAGCTTCTGTACATAGGCGTCGCACCACCAAGTTCCTTAGCTCACCTTGCATCTGACCCCTTTGTCCCCTCCCACATGGGGGTGAGCCCATTAGAGGAGGAACCCACATTTCTTCTTCGAGCTCTGCCTGGCCACCAGATGCTCGCCATCAAACCGAAAGGAGGCTTTAGGTCTAACTCTAGAAAGGGGTGACCGGTAACATAAGTCTTGGTGAAAGAAATCAAAGTCCATGTACAGTATGTTATTCATATTAGGAGGTTAATGAACCCTACTTTGTCTGGTTTCTCACCTAGGAACCTCTGGCCATGAGTGACCTTACCAGGGGCATAAAGCACCAGACAACTTAACTTCTTATTTCCAAACTTTCATCTGAGTTTGAAAATTAAATTTGGAACACTTGCCCTGTTTTCAAATCTGAAACCCACACCCTTTTTAAAACCCAAATACTGGATTATAATAATTGAACAATGAAGAATTTGGGCATAAACGAAAGTGAGGAGAGGAAAAATGAGGTAACACAAAAAAAGAAAGATGGGGAAGCTGTGACACAAATATTTTAATCGTGTGTAGGGGGGGGGGGGGGGGCAGCAGTATTGCGGTTGCTTAAGTAGAATATTTCTCCAGGATCAGGAGTCATTTATGGAAGTGGTTGTCAAGCTGCCAACCCCTGAGACCAGGGGGGTCTGCAACCCGTCACTTCACTGGCCACAAAAAAATTGCAATAAATTATGTCATTTTTAAAAAGTGCATACCTCCTGTGAGGGGGAAAACCAATTATTCATCCCTATCATAGCTTGTGTTCCCAGGGAATGGTAATTATTGAATCTCCTCGGAAGGGATGAAAGGACAGTCTAAAATGTAGGAGGTACAGAAGTTGTAAGCCCCATCATCTGTTGAGAGATGATTTCTCAACCTTGTCACAGATGTCCCCTTTTCCCCTTTTCTTTATTTCTATCTCTTGCCAGAATGTATACATACTTGTCATTTCATTTAATTGAATTTGGTGTTGAATGTTAAGGCTGAATAAAAAATAAACTAAAAAATGAATAATTCCAATAGCGTTTAACTGCTACACATGGTAGGTTTATTTAATTAGAGGATGGAGGAGGTCCTTGGAAAAAATGACTCCTCTGTAAGCCATTTAACAACTTCTGTATTCCAGGATGCGCTCAGGTTGCCTTGTCACTCCTCCAAATGAGTTTCTTTGTGTCAGTGGACTCTTGAGCCTCACCCTCTATTACAAATAAACTCATTTAGCATGAATGTTAACATCTGATGTTGCCGCACCTCAGGTGTGACAACCATATTAATAAAACGAGCTGGCATGTCCGCATAGGCAAATAACATCGTACATCTTGGAAATTAGCTCTCGCGCCGCCACCTTGCAACAAATTACTGTCCAGCAGGATATTTCAACATGTTAAAAATAAAAATAAAAAAAGCAAATGCTGGGAATGTATGTGCCCTATCTGGAAATATATGTGCCCTATTTAACGTGAACAAAAAATGTGAATGTGAGCATTACTAGCATCTCCTTTAATTTTTCATTAAAGGTAGTTGTGTAAAAAAAAAAAAAAAAAAAAAAGCTAACAAAAGAACAAAAGGTGAAATACCATTGATACCCTACTGCTTAGCACTGTTGATTGCAGTTTTGAAACACTTCAGCAATGGATATTCAAACAAAATCGTGGTGTAACGAAGGTAGACAGATGACATAACAGTACTCAATACTCTCTAACAAAAATGACTAATATTAGCACTTGGAATCACTACAACTACTTGGAATCTGTACAATGAGGTTCACCCCAATGGACGAGAGCTTAGCTTCCCTCTGCCTTCGGTTGGGGGTACAGGGTCCTGACTCTTGTTAGTGCCGATACAACAAACACCCTTTTGAGACCTTGGAGTGAGTGAGAGTGTGAGCCCTACCCCTGGGGACTATATCTAGTGTTTTAAATCTTTAAAAGTGTGTACCTACACACACACATGCACAATTTCATTTTTTTATTATGTCACTTTGGGTTTACGTCGTTAATTTTCTCACTCTTGCCTCTCCTATGTTCCGCCACTCATTTGTCACGTGATAATCGTTGCTTCTTTATTGATGCCGCCAGCTTCTGTCAAACACACACACGCAAACACACGCTCAGATACACATGCAACTCATACACACACACACGCACACACACAGAAATTATTTCCCTCCCGGTGTGCATACTGCTGCCGAGAGGTGCACATTTAATCATCTGGAATAATAAGAAGAATTGTTCAGGCTGGTCTGCTTGCCTCGTGGAGCTCCTGCAGACAAAACAAGCGTGAATATTTATCACATACGTATGTGCTTATTTAAAAAGGAAGAATACTGGTGCATTTGAAATTGTGTTTTTTGAACGTGGTCTTTCACAATCCTGAGAAGTATACTGTCAATAATTGGATAACAATAATAACTGCTATCTTCATCTAAGGCAATCATCTTTAATGATCTAAAAATAAACAAAATAATACAAAAAGTAAGAAGCAAGAACCTTCTTTCTCATTTTAAATGTTAAAGTGTAAAACAAGCAATGTTTGCAGCTGAAGGAAAACAAAGGCCTGAAAGAAGCTAATCAAATTACAAAAATGGGAGTTTTATTTAAGCAATCGTTTTTGTTTTATTATTTAATAATTAAAATAAAAAAGTTGGACTGATTAAACGGGCTGATCATGGCCCTTCAAACATCGGCCAAAATGATGTCCGATATTTGCCGATTGTTTCTACCTTTACATCCTCATTTAAATTCATGGAAATATCATTTAAATCCATGTCATAATTTATACTGGTAATGTTAACTAAAGCGGTACTAGTTGTACAAGGAATTGACCTGGATGTCACTATTTTACACACAATCTAAAGTTACTCTTTGTTGGAATAAAAAATAAAAATAAATAAATAAATAAAATACATAAATAAATAATGTATAAAATATGACACACATTCAGCTTCTGCTCACACACATATAACAAGGATTAATGTGCTTTATCAATTTAAGGATTAATTGAATTCATTGCACCAGACAATGTATTCTGGGAACCAAAAATGAGTTATTTTTTTACTTATGAGATATTTTACAGGTGACTCCTGCTGTTCACGTAGAATAGGAATCAGGCCAGCTCACACATGCTGAAAATCCACACAGAATTGTCGACCATTAAATTGTATCGGGGTGGCTCGGTGGGGCACTGGTTAGTACGTCCGCTTCACAGTTAGGAGGGTGCAGGTTCGATTCCATCCCCGTGTGGAGTTTGCATGTTCTCCCCGTGCCTGTGTGGGTTTTCTCCGGGCACTTTGCTTTCCTCCCACATCCCAAAAACATGGGTAGGCTGATTGAGCACTCCAAATTGCCCCTAGGTGTGAGTGCGAGGTCCGGATGGTTGTCTCTGTGTCCTACGATTGGCTGGCAACCGATTCATGGATGGATGGATGGATGGATTGGATTGAGGGGAAATATGTTATTTGGACATTTCATTTTTTTAAATTAATTTACAATTAATCACTAATCTGTCTTTTTTTTTTTAAAGCCAAAATCGGCATTGACCTCAAAAATTCATATTGGGCGGCCCCTAATACAAGTATCTAAATAAAAAAAAATACTAAATATTGAAGTAGTTTCTCAGGTTAGTGTGTGATATAGAGTTGTGACCAACATAAAAACAGCAGTGCTTGTGAGGTCTCTTGTTTCCAAATGGGCTAGTCTGACTCTTCTGCCTTATGGGTTTTTCCCAAATGAACTGAGCCAACGAGACAAATGGTGCTTCTGGCTCCATGCCTGTACTATCACCTTGTGCTATCAGGTGACATTGTGAGACACTTTTAGACCCAAAAGTGCTGGGAAGCCGATGCTGCCGTGGGTGAGTGTTGATGATGGGGACGATGATAGCGTCTGTGCCAGCGGCAGAGTGTGTGTACTGCTTCCGCGTGATGGATATCCCCATCCCAGATGGCAGACTGGCTAGACAAACCCCCTCTCGGCCGGCATGAGGTGCGAGTGAGCTGGCCTCTGTCTCTCCGCCAAGGTCACAGTCAGCAGGACATCGGCAGGAAGAAGCCCCCACCCCTTGAATGAACAGACTCCACCGCTGACAGATATTTAATTGTTACCTTGCAGAACTGATAAAGCGATTCCGCAGGAGAATGAGGTTCAGCTCTATCTTGATGCTTCTCTTGGCGAACCCCCCAATCTGACCAAGAAGTAATTCTTTAAAAGCGGATGGACATCTTTTAATGGAGTTCCAGAGGGTCTGAGGCAAGGCCAGTTGGGAGACTTATAAAAAAAAAACAGCAGCGTCGACTTTGAACCAGATCCAGTTTTGATGTTTTTTTTTCTATCATTTATACAAACAACAGCAGTAAGTCCAGTTGCGAGTGATCACACAATTTTTGAGTGTGATACTTAAGAATTTGCAGTAAAGGGCAAAAAAGTCCCAGCAACGGTGATTTTAAAATAAAATGGCCGACTTGTGTCCTTTCCACAAATTTCCACAAACCTCTGAGAGTATTTGGAGACCTTGCGCCTGCAAGTCCTACTACATGGACAACATTTTTCAGCAGGATGAGCACCCCTGAACATTTGAATACCTTTTGCATAAGTAAAAGCACTCAAGAAGACAATACATTTAGTCATAATAACAGAAAATAAGCAAGAGGGCCCTAACAATACATCCTGCTTGTTGAGTCAGTTGTCAAGTCCATGAGTGACAAATCACTCTACACCCTGCACACCCACCTAGCACATTTTCAACTGGAGCCAATGCGTTTAGAGTGACAGCACCTCACCACCCGTGAGGTCAAGATAGACATCAGGAACCTTTTCGAGAAGAGTCATTACCATTTAGCCTTTTGCCATCCATTCCCATACCAGCCGCAGAGAGCAAGAGATAGAGAAAATCTTCCATTTTTCACCGTGCAAGACCTTTTGAGTTCTAATTGTGACATAGATCATAAATGGTGTCACGCACCCCTTGGGTAGAGCGGCGGGTGTGGATAGGAGTTGATCAGAATGTAGCGGCTCTACTAATGTGAGATGATTTTTATTGTGCCTCGCAATTTAAAAACATGTGACATTTGAGGTTTGCATAACCAACCCACAAAGCTACCTATTTCCAATATCTACCTATCTCCAATATCTACCTATCCAGAGTACCACTATTTATTTACCTACGGTGCCAATTTACAAAATGATTTACAAATCATTTTTATAGTTAATATATTACTAAATTAAGTGAAAAAAATATATTAAATATATGATTAAATTAACTGTTACTTTGAATCGGTCAAAGAGTGATGGGTGTTTTATTTGTAAATGTGATACTGAAATATTGCCTCCTTTACTCTTTGCAAGCACTTTTGCATCTACCAACATACCTGTCCATGTAATAAAAACTACCAACTCATTTCTTTTGACACTGAACCTACATGCCAAAACATTAGTGCGCCAATTCTATGCCACTGTAAACTAAAACAATCAAAATTAAGAATATACAGAATACAAATAATGAATGAATTTCTCTGAGCATTATTATCAGTGTAAAGGTAGATTTTTAGACATTCAAAAGTGAAAGCTGCTTGGCTCTTTGCCCTTTTATTCATGAGCTACCGTGTGTGCTTTGGCGTCCAAACGGCTGCATGCATCCATTTGAATTGGATGCTGATTAAATAGGGAGAAATAGTCCACGAAGGGTAGAAAGTATCTCAAATGAATAAGCACTGGGGTAGACACACTTCAAATTTGTTTTGTTATGAAACAATCTTTATTATTGTGGTTTTAGCTACCTACCGATCAAGCACAAGCAACCAACTAACCGTCTGTCCGACCAATTTACTTACCTCCAGCACCTGCTGACTTAACCACATAACCAGCTCAGTGGCCTAGTAGTAGAGTGTCCGCCCTGAGACTGGAAGGTTGTGGGTTCAAACCACAGCCGGGTCATACCAAAGACCATAAAAATGGGACCCATTGCCTCCCTGCTTGGCACTCAGCATTAAGGGTTGGAATTGGGGGGTTAGATCACCAAATGATTCCCGAGCACGGCACCGCTGCTGCTCACTGCTCCCCTCTCCCCCAGGGGATGGATCAGAATCACATGGGGATGGGTTAAATGCAGAGGACAAATTTCACCACACCCAGATGTGTGTGTGACGATGATTATTGGGACATGGGACTTGGGGGGACTTTTATAAACTACCAAATTACCACACCACCTCTTTACCAGTGAAATATTTAAGTGTGGGGAGGAAATTTGCAAAAAGAAAGCACTGAGTGTGAGACACAACTCTTTACATGAAGTATCAGCTGTCCTTACTTAATTTCTACCTTGCCACTTTGCTGCCAAAATGTCTTAACTCCTTACAGTACCAACGTAAATCCTATACCTGTGAAATATTCAGTAGGTTTGGAATGTATTGAAAAATAAAGCACTATGGCTGACACAGTTTTAACAACCTCAACCTTGGAAAAGGTGGTTGTCTTTTTATCACTGCAGCCTGTATACATTATTTTTGGCTGTACTCCACTCAGCTGTGCCACTCTCAAGTGCAGAGGTCGAGTGCACTCAGCCTCATTGGGACAAGTAAATGGAACACAGCCATTACTGATGCTGAGCTGCCACCTGTGTCGGCTGCGTTGTGCCGCGGTGAAGGTTATTAAGATATAAGCGTGTAACTTACTTATGTGTCGCCACAAGTGGAGGAGGAAGAGGGTGGTCGCCATGGAAACAAGCAGGTATAAGCACAAGGCTGGACTAATTGCCTCAGCAGCCAATCAGACTAGAGCCGAGCCACACTGTTCAGTTTTTGTACTACAAAGCCTCAAATGAGTGTTAACATGTTACCTGGCAGCTTCCCCGGCCAAAGAGATGGCTAGCCTCAAAGAAGCACCTATCACCAAGGTAACAGAGCTGTGTACCGCTGTGAAGATGTATATCAGCCACCGACGTAAAACGCTGTAAACCGGTCAATCGTAGGTCAATGTAGACGGAAGCAGCCCTGAGGTGTGAGCATAACGATCGCGTTTTTCCCTTTTTTCTTCTTATTCTCGGTAAGGAGATTTGACCCTATTTCAGAAATGTACAGCTTTGCTGACACATACAAACCACAAAGCAGAAATGGAACAACTGACGTGGCAGCCCGTTTAGGCAGAAATTACTTTGATCTGAATTTATAGCATCTTATCTGTGATGGAAAACAAATAGACAGATGAAAGTTTTACTTCAAAAGGCTTCTGTACACTACTTTGTTTTTTATTCTGCATCCCTTTTAGGCAAAAAATACTCTGGTTCAAATTTATGGACAGATGGATGGATGTTTTTTTTAAGGAAGTTTTAGTTTTTTAAAGGCTTCATTCTTCCTAGCTGCAGCTCCCTTTCTTGATAGCCTTTTCTGTTAGAAAAACTTGCATTTCTTTGAAAAACAATACATTTCAAAATGATGAAAACCAAAAAAAGTAACTTAAAGCGCATACTGAATTAAATTGTCCATTTTAAAGTAAAGGCCGTCCTCTAAAGGTGACCATGAATCTTGTGGAGGTTGTGTCACGTATAAAAGTCGTGACCGAGTCCATATATTATTCCGATGGTAGGGGTCGCGGTGCAATGTTGCTGCCACGTGGAGGCCTATTTACATGAAGGCGTGTAAACGCAGGCCGCTTGTGCACTTCTCAAGGTGATCCATCATGCTTTTTATCAGGCTTGTCAAATCTGCTGAACTTGCTGTTTGTGTTCCCCAATGCTTTTCCCCCTCTTCCAAATGAGGCTGAAGCCAGGGGCTATTTTTATTCTGTTTGGGGCTGCATTACATGCTGTTAAAACCATCAATGTTTTTTTTCCGGCAAATCCGGCAAACAATATCATCTTAGCGGTAAATCCGAGCGCTTGTGCTGCTACTTTATCTGCAATTTGTACAGATGAAATGACAAATCCTAGGATGTGGGAGAAGGGCTCCAAGGTCACTCCATAAAGTACACATCCACTAATGCCAGAGCCTCTTTTGTCTCCCATCTCCCCTTGAAGGCGTTCAATTGTACCAAGACCTGGCCTTCACGCTGACCTTCATACTGACTTCTAAACAGCAACAAACTGAACATCCATGCACGCAAGCATGAAACATACAGTGTGGATAAATAAAACATTTACCTACTTTATATGAATTAGTCTGTAAAAGGGTAATCAATTATCCCTGAAACTTTTTAGAATTTTACAAATGTCAGAGTGGCCAAGATGAAATGAATGATTGAATGGACAAGTTTGTTTAAAAGGCCCATGGACCTGACTTTCTCTTTACCTATTTTTTTGCCACCTCATTTAGGTGTCAAACATTTGGGCCTAAGTTTATGGTACCCACTGTTGGTTGCAATTCAAAAAGTTCCAATACCCCATTTTATCTCCACCCACCTGTTTACTTGGGAGTTGGTTTAGGCAACAAAGACTTGGACCTGTGAAATACTTGGATCTGAAATGATTACACCCTCTGTTTGTTGATTGCTGCGGTAGAAAATAGATAGACGGATGGGTGTATGTGTCAGTTCAAAATGACCCTATCCCTGACTTTAATCTCTTCCCGTTCAGGCAGCCAACACTTGGGCTGGTCATAAAACAACAAGAGTACCCATAAAACATTCAGAGTGGAAAAATAAAATATCCATTTTGTCTGGCTGAGTTTGAACACCAACTCATGTTAATCAGTTGGAATGAAACTTGTTTGACAGACTGGCTTAAGTGTGATTTAGTGTCTCTTACGTTGGGTGGATTGTATTCAATTCTCTTGCAGTGGAATCTATTTGTGACTTCTTTTTTTAATTACTTGCTTATTGCTACTTAATCTTGATTTGCATTCAGCTCATTAAGAATCAAGCAATGTGGAAACCGAAGATGAAAACATAAAAGAGTAAGGCGCAGGGTTCAAACTATTTATGCCCGATGACAGATCAAAAGCTATTCTTCCATCTGTTAAAACAATGCTGTAATAGAACTTGGAAAAAAACACAACTTTTACTAGTTGTTACCATATTGGCCCGAATATAAGATGACCCTGATTATAAGACGACGCCCTCTTTTTCAAGACTCAAGTTTGAAAAAAGACTTTTTGAACACCAAATTTAATTTTTATACAGAAAATAATTATAGTACATCTGAAACAAATAATTATAACAATATATTCGAGAGACAAAGCATGTTATTTTGCCTCATTCAAATCATGCAAAAACGGTCTATCACATTTTAATATCTGAACATTTACATATGTAAACTGATCTAATCTAGACAGATGACAGGCCCAAGCACTTAAACATCTGAGTAAATCAGCCTGATTGACGGCTAATTTTTATTTTTAAATCTTAATGATGACCCCCCGCAGTATTTTTTCATTTTCTACGGTCGCTGCTTGCTCTGACTAACACTTATTTAAATCAGCATTGACGTGCTCACTTGGACCCCGCTGGCATCAGAAAAGCCAAAATAGGTGCTCAGGGAGTCATCCCGACAACATCGAAATTCACTTGTTGGAATCCTGAGCTATTTTTCTTTCCTTTTTATCTGTTAGCGTCAAAGCTTTAAAGCAATTACAAGCGGTCTTCAGGGAAGCAGCAGTGAGTGGGAGGTGCCAGGAGGTCGGGAAGGGGGGGCTTTGGGTGCGACCCTGGCTCACATCTCAACATGGTGTTTGTTCAAGCTAATGTGTTTGCACTGTGCAGCCACAGCAGCTTCGTTGTAGGCCACCATGATCAAAACGAGATGGTCATGAAAAGGCGCCAGGGGACGGATGGGTGAATGTGACAGGCTATGATTGCAGTGGATGTTCTGCAGTCCCTGTACAAATGAGCGAACACTAGTAAACATGACAATATAGGGTGTATTATAGCTGGAAGGTGGCAAGTTGTGGGACAGGCAGCGTTCCCCAACATCTCACTCTCGCCACAACTCTTCTTAAGCAAAGCTGTGTTTTTTTTCTTCAATTGCCAGCCATGGCATACAGTAACTGTCCATTTTTGTGTTTGCGTGCGTGCATGTGTGATAGTGAGGGAGAGCAGGTGTCAGCAAACTGCGTCATGTATATCTGAAGAAAGAGCTTGTTTGCATGTTTTGGTATAACAGATTGATGAACAGGATTAGAGTTTCAAATGAGCGTTTCAAATCTGCGTTTTGGGACAGAATGAAAATTTCAAACAAAGGTAATAATTCGGGTTTCAAGGCAATATTATGTTTAGGTAAGGTTGCAAAAAAGCTGGCAATGTCTTCTATTGTACTTTTTTAAATAAAATGTATGCCTGTCCTAAACAAGAAGTTTAACCTCAGAAGAATTCAGCATTTATGACATTGAGACTTTTTTGTGATGACAAAGACGTTTCAGAGCAGTTGCCTGTCCATGAGAGGCCGCCTGAGACACTTTTGATGGCAAATAATGATTTTTATATCTCCTCTTACTGGCAATGCCCCTTCTTTTTAGGTTATGTTGCCCATAGTAGCGTTTTACGGCTCTGTAAAAAAATGCAATCAAGCGTCCAATCCAATTACTGTCATCATCGTGATGTATTAAAGTCAATTCTGTGGAGCTGGGCTTATTAAAGTGGATTCCAGGGGTCATTTGCTGCTTAATTGACTTGCCAGAGAACAGCAAAGCACACAGCCAAGAGGGTTTCCTTGCAGTGTAGGTGTCCCGCGTGGCCGCAGGTGCATATCGCCAAACTTGCGTTTCAGCCGTTAAGGGCGGCCTCGGGAAAACGGCGCAAGCAACGAGTCGGCGGGGAAACAAGGAGTGACTAAAGTCAACGCAGTGAGGTCAAGTAGAAAATGTTGAAATACTGTAGCTCAGTGACAGTTGAGAAATAATTGAGTGCGAGCAGCAAACTTGTTGGTGGGGTCTCGGGGTGAAAAATAATGCTATCGGGCCAGAGGGAATTGCGGTGGTTTGTCAGGACGATGAAACGGAGGTGGATTTGACCGCGAGGTGACAGGAGCTTGCAGGTAACAGTTTGTGGACATTTAAAACTACACAATAAAATCAGAAAGTGTGATACAGTAGTTTAAGTTTTTTTTTTTTTTTTCCAATTCAGCACAGTATTTGTTAATCACAGTTCAGTTGTATATAACCTTTATGTACAATACATTTGACCACATGATATTCTCCCAATCCTCTTCTGGATTATCCATATGCTCTCTGGCAAACTTCATAAACTGGCTTAAGCAGGGTGCACTGCAAAATGTGACTCCATCAGCCCCGTCATATGCTCATGATGCTAACTTTTGTTACTTTGCTTCCAGCTTTCTGCAGGCCATTCACCAGTGTCGTTGTGGGATTTTTGCTCACCGTGTTCATGATCATTTTGATCCCACAGGAATGTTACCCGCATGGAGCCCCAAACCGGCTCTTGCGTGTCTGTTACTGACAAAATATTCATTTTCCACCATCATTTTCAAATAGATTCTCGAAAAGTCTTAAAATGTGATTTTCAGGATTTTTTTTCACATCCTGTTTCTTTCAGTTAAAGTGTACCTATGAGGAAATTTACAGACCGCTGTCATAATTTTAAGTGGGAGCAATTGCATAATCAGTGGCTGACAAAATACCATTTTGGCATATTCTCTATGTATGTAAAATATTATAATCATATAAATGATTCGATTTTATTCGGTTCTTATTAGATGATGTCAGCTCAGATAACGGGTCACACACATGGATATAACCGTAGCGTTTGTTTTTGTCTTCGTAAGACTTTGTGAAGATTGTTTCACATGTAGGCTTGCCATGTATGTACCTTCTTAAAGGCGATAGTGAGCAAAGTCCAATACATATAGTGATTTTTTTTTTTTTTACATTGTACTTTCTTGCCCCGTGTGCTTCCAGTTAGTAATGTGAGACAACAAAGACATTATTTTACACACACAAAAACAAAAGCACAGGCAATGTAGATATCTGAGTCACTCAGTGAAGAAAAAAAGCAAACAAGTTCTCTTTCTCCAGTATTGTCCTGTTTGTGACCCAGAAATGGATCCTGGCACACCATCTGGATGGATCTCTCAATTCCCAAAATACATTTAGAAAAAGAAGAAGGAGTATGTTGGGGTGGTGGGTTGCGGTGTGTGTGTGTGTGTTGTGTTGAAGAAGCACAGATGTTTCCTTGGTAAAAGTCATTTTGGCACTGTGGCATATATATAACAAGGCCATTGCACAGCTGGAAAATAGAGTGAGTGGCGGAGCAGCTTGGCTACAGCTGTTGTCTTCTGTCCCAAGACAAGTTGAGAGGAGTCACTATATGGTGAGGAAAACGAAGAACGAAGAAAACTCCATTACTGTAAAACCCCGTGATGTATACGAGTGACACGAGAGCAGCAGGCAGCAAACGGTGGTATTACATTTGCGATGGGAGAAAAATATAGCTCAGTCAAATCATAAGTCATGTTGCTTTTTGTTTGTGGGTTTGTCCATACATTTTTTGCTGTAGTTCTGGTTGGACAATAACTGTTATTTTCTCCTTATTGATCTGGCTGGCAATTTTAATGCTCATAAAGCAATACATGTGTCAGATTGTCCAAGGTCAACAACGTAATCGGTTGTTGATGAACGTATGGCAGCCTCGCAGCAGAGCAGCAATGTCAGTGTACAAGTAGACAAAAGGTACGCCTGCAAACGGGAGCTCCATGAATTATAAAACAACGAGCGACAACGGTTTTCAATTAGCGACTGCTGATTGCATTACAGCCTGTAGAAAAAGCATCTTGCGCCCTGCTGAGCTGTAGCAACACTTACCTTTAATTTGCTCACTCATAGCACGGACAACTTGTCAGGGAAAACAAAACAACCCTGGGAACAACCAAAACACGACACGGTTGTAAATGAACAGGGATGGGGTTGGGCATGGTGGCCCTCGGAATCTTGTCTTGACTGCGTCAAATCAAAATGGCTGACTTTCTGGTTCTTTCCGAAAAATCTATCCATCCATTACAGTATCTGTACTGCTTAGGGTTACACGTGTGCTAGAGCCAATCCCGCCTGACTTTGACCGAGAGGACAAGTAGACCCTGAAATGCTTGCCAGCCAATCACAGGGCACACACAGACAAACTAGTCACTTTCACACCTTTGGGCAAGTTAGTCTTTAATTAACCTATCATGCATGTTTTTAGAACATGAAAAGAAAGTGAAATACCTACAGAAAACTCCCACAAGCATAGGGAGAACATGCAAACTTCACACAAGAAGGCCCAGATTTGAACCCATAACCTCAGAATGGTGCTAACCAATAGTCCAAATAGTCTAAATCTCCCGCCTAACTCCCAATCATTCATTTCTGCAGCTAATTTCCCAATTTTACGATGAAGTTAACAGTGTACAATGTAGGAAATTCTCTCTGAGAAGGGAAATTGCACAGCCAAACCATCCAGCGAACACTCGTCCTCAGAGAACAGGCGCCTTGACGTTTTGAAGGAAATGTAATGCGTACTTGATGAAGTTTTTTTTAATAGACCAGGGTGATAAACCAGCAGATTTTCTTGGAAATCAATTATGTCGCAGATTTCTGTGAAAACCCAGTAGCGGTCACCCAGCGGTGGAAAAGATTTATACTATTAGCCACCTATGTCAAATGAGCTTTTATGTGAGTACAATAGAATAATAACATATGAAAGTTTCAGAATAGTTAAAATGACGCTTCTGGTAGTTCCAGTGCTAAAGGCAACTGGTGCGGGCAGCTCTTTTGCACTTTGTTCAAAATCATTTCTATGAAAACCCAGTAGTGGTCACCCAGCGGTGGAAAAGATTTATACTATTATCCACCTATGCCAAATTAGCTTTTATGTGAGTACAATAGAATAATAACATATGAAAGTTTCAGAATAGTTAAAATGACGCTTCTGGTAGTTCCAGTGCTAAAGGCAACTGGTGCGGGCAACTCTTTTGCACTTTGTTCAAAATCATTTCTATGAAAACCCAGTAGTGGTCACCCAGCGGTGGAAAAGATTTATACTATTAGCCACCTATGCCAAATGAGCTTTTATGTGAGTACAATAGAATAATAACATATGAAAGTTTCAGAATAGTTAAAATGACGCTTCTGGTAGTTTCAGTGCCAAAGGCAACTGGTGCGGTCATCATCGGGCAGCTCTTTTGCACTTTGTTCAAAATCATGTCTGTTATTTATTCTTCTCAGGAAGATGGTGGAACAGTCAGTGGCCAACACTATAATTTGATGTGCATAGTAAATTAATTGTTGTGCAACCTCATTTTTTAGCTTTATCTGACATTGATTTTATAACATAAAACTGCTCATTTATCCATTGTCCCCAATGGTAAACAGAGTAATTAATCAGAGAAACGGCTCTGTACGCATAATTTTCATCTTCATGCGGTAAACATGAGGCGAAAACCTGGCAGAGAAACTGGGCCAATATCTGATGAAAAAAAATCACCTTATTTTTCACAACCCAAAGTTGGCAAGTATGACATTGTTAGCTAACATTTACCTTTCAATAATAGGCAACAGTTGGTTAATTCCTATGGCATTTAGTAGTACAATTTCTCATATGTAATGACCAAATTAATTCACCTGCACAATTTCTGCTAAAGGGGACAAGAAATATCTCTTTCCACCCAACAACCCCTTGGATTGAAATCTGAAATCGACTGTAAACAGTAATGTGAAGACTAAACATGAAGCAGCACATCCAAAGGGGGTGCTTTAGCAAATGTGCAAATGAACTGCCAAGGACACAATAGTGCTTTGTTCCCCCACTTGCTCTTGCATCGCCTTCAAGATATCCGGGTGACGAATCCCAAATTTAAAAAAACACCTATTTAATTGTATTTAAATATTAAATATTACCGCCCTTTGAAAAGTTCTAACAAGTGCTGCACGCCTCACTGATGCTTATGTAAAACACAGAAGTGGGGAGAATTCAAAAGAAAACTGCTTTAATAATGAATGTCCACAACGACGGGGGGAATTTTTTTAAAAAGGGGGGAGCAGACCACATCAGCAGATCTGGGACAAACAAGTAGGACAAGCGGGGCTTCTTCGTGCTGCCTGCAAATTTTTGACTCGTCACCCTGTTTTCCTCAAGGCAATACGAGAGCAGGGGGAAACAAAGAACTCAGCACTTGAGTCCTTTGCAACTCATTTGTGCCTGTTTATATTTTCTGCCTGCTTACTTTCACTTCCCGTAGTTGTGTCACGCTAACACGATATCTATTTGCATTAAATTATTCACAGTAGTCCTTGTTTGATGATGCTCCCTTTGCTTGCACTGCTTCCTGATTATGAAATCAGATTTCAGCAATGGGTGGTGCTGGTGTCCAAAGTGCAGGTGAACAAAATTTGATGGACATTCCCTGCAACCACTCCGAATTTGATTTGGCAATGCCAGTCTCAATCAGCATGCATGGATTATTTTTGTTGTTGTTGAAAATTCAGCCACGGAAAACAAGCAGTTTCAATGGGTGACGTAAAAGTTGGTATACATAGACAGGTTAACAGAAGACACAATCAACATAGTGCTCTGCACAGCCCCAATACACCTGGACTTCATCAGTAACAGCCCTTGGACTGTCAGGGTTGGAAACAACACCTCCTTCATTCTCATTCTGAACATTGGAGACAAAGCAATTAAGTTTGCTCAGTCCCCTCCGCTCCTTCCCCATCACACATGACTACTTTGCCATTTGCCCTATCAAAACCATCAAAACATTTATTGAAAACAGCAACCTTGTTGGCATAATCAGGGAAAAGGATGAGTCAGCCGACAAGGAGAAGGCCCCATATCTTATGCAATGATGTCAAATCAACAACCTGGAGCTGACTACAGCAAAGATAAAGGAGATCATTATGAACTTCTGAAAATTCAGCAGAACCGAGCTAACAACCCTCAGTATCAATGGAGAGGAGATACTAAAAAGTATGGAAAGCTTCCAGCCCCTTTGTGTCCACATCTCACAAGACCTCACCTGGTCCACAAACATCTCCTACCAGGTGAAGAAATGTTTGTATTTATTCAAGAAACTATGCCAAGAACCCCCCCCCCCCCCAACACCTGTTGATAAACCCTTCTAGAGTCACTCGTGAGAGCCTCCTGACTACTATTGCACAACCTGCTTTGGTAGCTGTACTGTGAGAGAAAAAAAGGAGCTCAAGCAGGTGCTGCAAATAGAGTGGGTGACTGGATGTACGCCATCCTAAGAGACACCTACACTGGAAGCCTACTGTGGAAAGCCAGTGGAATCATGAAGGATCACGGCCATTCACTTTTTTCCCTGCTTCCCTTTAGAGAACCCCAAAGGACACTAAAGTCTAGACCAATTAGTCTCAAAAACAGCTTGTACCATCAACTGGTGAAATGCAACTACCTTTGGCCCTGAGGCCCACTTGTTGTCATGACAATAAATCTGAATCTAAATCTTGAGGCAACCAAGATAATTTCATTTTAGAGATTATGTGTGATGGTTTGAAGCATCCAATATTAAACCATGTGATGGGTGACATTACATACACAATTTGAGTTCTCAGGGATCATTTGAGAATAGTGCAGTGAAGTCTACTGGCTACTTTTGAAACACAAAACTCTACCCGCAAGTTCTGAGCTTGAATTAACTTTTTGTGTATCATAAACACCCCATCCTGAAGAGATTCATATCGCACCCTGCTGGCAGAAAAATGTAGATGATATCGTCAGGCCTAAATGAAAAAATGCCTGATCATATATGTATTTACAAAATATGAGATGAGTTAAACATCTGCCAAATGTGTTCTTCATCAAAAGGGAGGATTTTTAATGTTGAGCTTGCATGACAAAAATCAAAAATGTGTGATCGCTCTTCATTTTTGGCAACATGCAGAATAAAACCGCTAAAACCATCGCTATTTGTCTGGTGACTACTCAGCACACGAAAGCTTCCTGAAGTGGTACATCATAATCTAGCGCCTTAAAATGAAAAAGCTCTTGCCAGTATCAGAGATTTGTTTTCATTCTGCGTGGGATTAGTAGCTCGAAATATGTATTACTTACACACACACACACACACACTAAAGGAGTGATTTACAAATTCCAACTGCTCTGCCTCACAAACAATCATGTTTTCAGATGGCAGAGAATTGATGGCTCGTTGGTCTCAGGGGATTATTCTGCTGGTTGTCGCTATTTTAACTGTTGAGTAGCTCTACTGACTGACATGATCAGAGCACTCAAACTGATTGGCCTTTCGATGTGCCGACGTGTCAAGTCATGCTGCTTCAATCAGATTAATCAAGGGATAGAGTTTGACTTTGCACTATCATACCGATTGCCACACGGTACAGCATAGAGAGTTTGTACAAGTGATTTTGTCTGATTGCCACTAAATATGAACCACTAGATGAGACACATGGGCAAAGTATGATGGCTTGTCATTGAAAATGAAATGAATAAGTCGACTCCACAAGGGCAATCCATTTCACTTCAGTCATAGTAACATGACATTTGGAGAGCATGTTTATCATGAGTGGAGTCACAAAAAACGTCTCGAGAAGATTTTTGTGGAAATATACAGGGAGTCTGCCATTGTAGTTCAAAGTAACTATTACCGGGCACTCATATGGATAGATTTTGAAATTCAACCCCTTGAAGTCAGTTTCCTTTAGCAGCATGATCAACATGTCTACCATGAGTAAATTCACAAAAGAAATTCTAAAGCACTCGTATTAAAAAAAAAAAAAAAAAATACACAGGAAGAATTTTTTTTGAAGTGGCAATTTTGGACTCAGTGGGTTAATTTTTGCCTTACGGGATCCATTTATAAACTCACCCCTAAGGCCAGTTAGCCTTAGCAACATGTAATTTGGTAGGGATGTCTATTATGAAATAAACAAGCATAAAAGCCTCAAACACCCATGCCCAGAAAGACACAGTTAAATATTTGTGGCCATTGTAGATAATTTTATTTTATTTTATTTTTACCCAAGAAGAACTCCACAAGATTTGATGTTATTTCAACCAAACCTAAATCATATATACAAAAGAGAAAGCCATTTTGTGAAGCATTTTAGTTATCAGCATTACATGATGGCGGAGCATGGCAGTTCAATGATTCACCACAAAACCCCAAACTCTCATAACTCTGTTAAAACACTGTGGCATAAAAACCGATAAGTGTAAATGTTTTTCAGCAAGGCAGGAAAGACAATATTAATGGTGCCTTTCCAATGACTATTACTTTTAATGCCTTTGTGCCATGTGCCGATTATAAACTTGGTGCCTCAAGCAAATCATGATTTAATTGAAAATGATTAAAAGAAGCCATTTTTGGACAATTAAATGCACTTTTTGCTTCATGTGTTTGAGAAAGAGCAGATGCACAGTACTTTGCTTGTGGCTCATTAGAGATATTTTTGATCCCACGTTGTACCTTTTGTCTTTAGAGCCACAAAACCGACACTGTTAAATATGAGGGTACTGGTACATAGGGTGTCGCTAGACTTTAGCATGTTTCTGTGTCATGGGCTAGCCATACATCCACTCTGTAAACAACAAACACAGTGGAGCTAGGCCTCTGGGTAGAGGACATAGTGGCTAGCTTATGCTTTTGGCAGCATATTAATAGTATCAATGTCCTAGGCAGTGCTAGTGCTCCCGAAATTGCCTCAACATGTCTGAAAATGACCTCCCAATCTCACTAGCTCTCCTTGCAAAGTTAGAAAGATGTGTTTCACCAGTTGCAATGATTGGTACTTAACAAATATAGATGGACTTAACAACTTAACAAAAATACCCCCTAAAAAATGTCAAGGACTCATGCCCAAAACTGAACTGGAATTTGTCCTTTTTAGTTTGAAGCATCCATCCATCCATCCATCCATCCATCCATCCATCCATCCATCCATCCATCCATCCATCCATCCATCCATCCATCCATCCATCCATCCATCCATCCATCCATCCATCCATCCATCCATCCATCCATCCATCCATCCATCCATCCATCCATCCATCCATCCATCCATCCATCCATCCATCCATTTTCTGAACCGCGCAGTTTGGGTAATTTCCAGGATTTGTACTTTAACAGACTACTACAAGAGAGGACTTGGGCATATCCAGCAAGCTAAGTGCACACGGTAATGGTGAAAATAAATGTATGTAGTGGGGTAGGGCAGACCAGCTTGATCAATGAGAAGCTCAAGTTCTTTTATGTTTTGCAGTGTGTTACCTTACTGTGCCAAATGGGAACAACCACATAAATAAAACAACAAAAAATATCTCTATGTTCTTTCATAGTCTTAGATTTCCAAACAAGAAACACAATTGTTGTTTTCTCAAAAGACAAGAAGACAGCTAAATGATGACTCCTTAGTCTAAGTGAATTTTATTTTCTCTGCACACGTCTGATATTTGAGCATATTTCCTGACGTCATCTCGACTGTATTATTTCCCATTAGTCACCTTCAGTAAATCTCTTGTGTGAAGAACAAAAAAAATAAAAATAATCCACTTTGTTCGTATGATTTGTCCCAAACTGAGTGATGGACTAAAACATGTTCATGTGCAGATGATTCGTGTCATTGCATAAGTACCCTCTGCCTTGGCCACTGACTCATAAAAGTGTGCTGATCTTAATATAGTTATTATGAAGTTGATCTTTAAACATCAGGAAGTATTATTGTATGCTGGATCTCATTTGTCATTCAGTTGTGACACCGAGGAGGACTGCAGATATTTGACCAGGTCTGAGCGAGTTAGTCGTGAGTTGATGGGATGGGGGAATCCGGACATTGTTCGCTGATGTGTGAAAAGTGACATTTTGAAAAGAAGAGATCTGCAGTGGCAACATTGTGAGGTCACCTGCTCATTGCTCATCGCTACAACTGGAAAGCTAGTCGTGAGTGTCGTGAAGGTCATGCTGTGCATTAAAGCACATTCTGTAAGCATGCAAAAAGGACTGTTGCTACTGAAACCTTGAGCACATCATCATCAGTTTTCTCTCTCAGTTCCAAGACTCTGTACTGAATAGTTGATTACATATGATTACGTTTATGTTTGATGGAGGAAAGTGCAAGGGCAATTGTTTGTCTTCTTTTTAGGAAATGAGCAATGCAGACAAGAGCAACACAAATGGTAGTAATATTTATTATTATTTAATCTTTTTAGGAAAGTGCAGCATCCATAGTTCTAGTAAACCAACAATGCAGACTGTTGCGACAGTAACAGTCTGATCAGCCTGAACAAATTCATCAAATCTTAAATCTATTGTTGATAAGAAATCAATTTGTGATGTTTTTAGGGAACAAAGGGTGCAGACAAGTGGGATGGAAACAGTTCCCTTAAAATCCCTCTTAGGGATGAGCTTCTCTTCATCTTCCCTTTGCCTGTCAGTCACCATTTGGATGGCAGGAGTGGGTTGAAGTACACAGGTGTTGGGCCGCCAGCTGCCAGTCATCTTCAATCTTCTCTACATTAAACAGCGGAACTCCCCCGCCGTGCAACCTCACTCCCCCGCTGCATGCGTCTCTTTGTTATAAAATCTCCGCTTTCTCACAGCTGTTCTCATTCCAAACTCTTTCTGCCATGGTTTCCTGACCTCAAAATCAAGGAGAGCCTTCAAAACTACTAGAGATGGAGTCTGTCTTAGTCTTAATATAGGCTACGAGGACTACGGCCAAGACAGACTGACTGTCAATCTCAGCACTAAAACTGAAATGTTTACGCCGACAATTTAGAGTCCCCTTTTTTTGCAGCCACACAAGTCCTTGTATTTCTTTTATTCATCATACTGGATTGAACACGTTCAATTCTTCATATAAAGTAGGACAAAAGTCCAGGGAGAGTCTGAACTGTGTTCAAGAACCGACTGTGAGAATTGCAATGTTACGCCTGAGGTGAGTAAGTCTTAGGCTTAGTGAAGAAGCATTTCCTCAGATGCAAATAGAAAGATGGTTCTTCTACCTTTCATATAAATAAATTATCTGGTTTTTAGAGTGACAACCTGAGTCACCATCAGAAACAGGGTTGCAGGGTATGTAGTATTTTGTTTTTTATGAAGCGTGATCAGGAGGGAAACTAGTTGCTCTGCACAAATGAGATTACAGTTTGACTTATGAATTCTTCAAAAGGTCTGTGAATTTACTTTGGCTGTTCCAGTCAATCAAGGCTCACTTAAATTAAACGTAGGCGGGATGCTCTGCAAGCACAATGAATACTTAGTCAGTCAGCCACACTGTGTTATCCTTTGACTGTTTGTGTGATAACCTGAGAGTCTCTAATGGCAAGAACGCCACCGGACATGCAGGAAGTTGATTTTCATGATTTCTCTTCTTTTTTTTAAACACGATCAAGGTTGAGTTGTCCTCCCAACACTACACAAATGATATTACAGTTTGACTCAAGCAGTTTGTTATTTTCTTTCTTTCCTTTAATGGTCATTGAATGAACTGTGGCTACTCCAGTGCTCCATTCCAGAAAGCATAATGAATCTCATTGCATGATACCTTTGTCATTTAATTGTCAATTGATTAGATTATTAAAAGACTTAGAGCCTAATATACACTAAATACTCACCATCATAAGCTTGATGACCAACACTGTAGTAAAAGCAATAAAAATTAACTTCAATGGATTTTGGTGCAAAGGTGCCGTGTCACATTTAGTCAGTCAACATTTTAGAGGTCACATAACTGTAAAAAGAAGTAAAGCACTGTCAAATCAACATTTAACAGCTCATTCTTTACCGGTAAATAGTATTTAGCTCCATCAAATTTCGTTAGGGCATCTTTTCACAACTTGAAGAACGAGTGCTGGAATACACCAGAAGGAAAAATAAATGAGACGTGCAAATTTTTTTTGTTGGAGACATAAAACATTTCACACCTCTTTTCATCAACCTTACTTCATCAACTTGCTCTTTCTGTGAATTTTGTTGTGCCTATTTTTGTATGTCAGCTAAAAGTGCTGGAACACAGCAGAAAAAGAAATTAAATGAGACAAGTGATGAATTTTCACTTGAGCAACACGCATTTGTTTTGTGTTGTGACTATACGAACATGTGCAAAACTGCATCTCAAGAACTGTTAAAGGATATCATCGCTCCAAAAAAAGCATTCTGTGTTCCCCTTATAATTCATGATTTGTTGTTCTCAAGAAACATCCAACTCACTCACTCCCTGTCCTACACCTACTCCCCCTGCTGAGTATTTCATCCATTGTGCACAGCGGCAAATCTCTGCCCCACTTGTCTGCAAGTAATTCTGCTTACAAGGACTTTGCAGCACAGGCGGCGGTGCTGCTCGCTGTGCTGAGTGGGAGTTGAGTTGGCGTATCCAAAGACTGCAGTTTACTCCTACAGTCTTACTGCACTTCTGCCTCCATACCTCTCAGCCACAAAAGACACAAATACTACAACTGTTCTTCAGGCGGATTCATCTCCCTTCTGGGAGTAGCCTCACCATGCCCGGGGACTTGATGAAAATTTTTAGTATATATAATTTTTTACCAGCAGTATAAATATACATAAATATATTTTTTAAGGCTGTGGCACAAATCGGTGGTGATTTGAATGGGGGATTTGAGTGAGCGTGGAAAAGGGAGTATTGAATCCTAATTTTTGCACTTGCATAAGAATTAATCTTGTAATACTGTCACATGCACTGTCCCTTTAATGGCGAGCTCAATATGTGTGATGTAGCTATTTGGGAGTGCACATGCATCGAGTGGTGGCAACAGAAGTGGGATCTTTCACCCGAAAATGGATGTGTGTGTCCGTGAATAGTTAGTTAGCCAGTTAACTTCGGCTCTTCGGTCAATGAAGCCCATCTCGTCAGTGTATCACCCCTCTCGTTAGCCTTGCTCTCGCACCATCACGCATGGCTAAATATTACAGGCGTTATCTTAACGAGAACTTGTCTTCAGCTAGTTAGCTTAGCTTCAAGATTCTGCTGATCCCCACCAGTGTCGAGGATTTCTTTTGTATGACACCGATAGCCACAATAACATAATAATCTAATTTTGGCCATAATGCATGGCATCCTGGTTAAATTAAGCCACTTTAAACTAAAAGGCAAAATATTTGGACGTTTATAGGAGTTAAAACAGCTGGCAAATGTCAGTGGCTGCCTCCCGCTGTATTTTTTAGCTGTATTTCAGATTAATATTGTACATATATGATATGACCTACCGTGTGACGTATGTATATTCATTCATTCATTCATTCATTCATTCATTCATTCATTCATTCATTCATTCATTCATTCATTCATTCATTAAGTAATGCATTGGTTCATTTTCAAACCCGCTCATCATCACTAGGGTTGCGGGCATGCTGCAGACTATCCCAGCTGTCTTAGAGTGCATTAAAAGTGCACTCTATTCACAATTTTAATCAAATTGGATTTTGCATGTTAGACGTTGAAGTGTTTTTTGGGGGGGTTGGTACAAAAGATAAGAATTCATTCGGAACTTGTTTATGTTCATCAATATAAATAACGGCTCAGGATTTTAAGTGTGAGCCGAGCGCTAATATATATATTTTTTTCCAGAACATGTTTAGTCACATCCTGTATTAAGTTTATTAAATTAAAAATGTCTGACAGATCCATGCATCAACTTGAATAAGAAATTGCTTGTCTTGGTTTAAAACAGCTATTTTTATGTCAATTTGACTGTTCATGCAAATTTGAAAAAAATGCTTTAACACCAATTTCACTTATCTGTTTGTTTATGAAATTTGGTAGACACATCATGTTGCATTCCAAAAAACAACAACAACAACAAAAAACATGCACAAAATTCTACAGACAGTATACTATATTGGTTTGAAGCAGCTATTTAGGGCAAAAAAAATCCCAAAATAATAACCATCTGAGGGTCAGTTGATCTCTTTTTACAGCTTCAATTATTATTTTAATTTAGGTCAACCACATGACTACTTATCATTACTCGGACTCTTCATTTTCAAATAGCCAAATAATTGCTTCTTCAAAGCTCCAAAATCAGTTGCCTTGACTGCCGCAATCTTGTCCCCCTTGTGTCGGATGTCCATGGGCCTATCGCTGAACAAAAGAACAAAACCCCCAAGGAATTTGCAGCTCAGTGCTGATAAGCACCGAGACGGGTGCATAACCTGAGGTCAAACAAAAAATTTTATGGAACACGCTTTGACCTCCAATTTTTTTCTAATTTAAAATATATTCCAATCGGAAATAATAGGGAAAAAAATACATTATCCACTTCAGGGTCAAACTGAAACATCATCAAAAATATATATATTTGAAAATAACAGAATGTGTTACTGTTTGTTATTATCAAAGGCACTGTTAAGTGAGTTCAGAAATGTTTTTAAATACATAAAAAAACAAACTGATGAAAATAATGTATACACAAATCGACCAGTTAAAAATTCAGTGACAGTGTCAAAGTTCAGTGTTAAAAACATAATGTCTGTGATGCATTAACACCACTCAGTAACAAAAAATATATAGTCTAGTATCACTGATAATGTTTTTAAAATGGGGTGTCACTTTTATTTCACCCTGATTGGTGTCTATTTGGAATTGAAACATTAGGACAAAACAAAATGTCCATCCAACCGGAGATTTGCCACAAAATTTATCTGACTGGCTAAGTATGTTTTACGTAGTTCTGAATGCTTATTTCTAGACACCTTCATGGTTTATTGGCTGCCATTAGAATGATATTTTTTAATCTTTCTGCCATTACACTGCAAAAAATGCATTCTGCAATGTCATCTTCTGCTTATAATATTGACATTTGACATGCTTTATTTTTTTTCCCATAGAATGTAAACATTGTGCACCCTGCAGGATTTTTGACTCCACCATGTAGTGAGTGAGTGACATTTGAAATATCACCAATATTGCGGCGAGTCCTGCGGAATGTATTACACGGACCCCTCCGTACCTAGTGAATCCTCATAATACTTTGTAATGATCATAATACTGTCAGAGAAATTCTATATGACGTCGTTTTTTTTTTTTTTTTTTTTTTTACATTTCCTGGATGACCCACCTCAGTTGAATTAATGAGGAAAGGCTGCAGGCTGCACATTTTGCGCACAAGCTGTCACATTCAAGGTGCGGCATGGCAGCAGGGACGACCTGCTAACCGCTGTGTGAGCCGAGTAGTGCAATTATCCATAAGAGTCTTAACACATCATGACTGTTCTGTTTAATAGCCGTCATACTCGGGATGTTTTGATTAGTAAACACAAGAATTTAAAAAAGACAATATCCAGACGCTGTAGAAGAACTAGATTACTTGGGAATTTAATCGCAGTAGTAGTTTTAATTCAACCAAAATGAAATGGATCCTGCTTCGACGTAGTCGTTTATGGCACTCATTACATTGTCTCACTCATCTCCTTTATTGTCTGATCCCACTACAAGCAAACATAAAATGGAAATAACGACAGCGTTTTTTTTTAATCTTTCGGGCTCCACTGAACCTCACACACAAAGCATATAATGGTAAAAATGTCAGCAACAGACATACATGTTTGGTACATAGGCATAATATGTTAAATGAGCTTTCTATTTGGTGATCAAGCCATCACATGTCTTCCACTGACGTTAAATCCATTCTCTGTACCTCTAATTCTCTTTAGGGATGCAGGTGCGCGGAAGTCAAACCAAACTGACTTTGAGCAAGATGCAAAGTACACCTTCAACTTGTCGCCAGCAAGCCCCAGGGCACTTATAGGCAGGCAATCATTCCTGCTCACATTGGTGGTATGGCTTAATAATGATTTAGTATGAGAATTATTTTTCAAGGAATGAGAGACTTGGGCTAGCATAGTAGTGCACATAGCTGATATTCATGGCAGAAATATTGACAAATGTAGCTCTTCAAAATCCTCCTGTAATTAAAAGTGTATATGTTTTGTTTGGTCATCATGGTATTCCATGATTTGTGCCACCCTGCCAAATACTGTGACCTTTGGGTGGGAGCAATGGGGGTGTGGAACATGTAAAGATGCCCCATACAAAGGTCATTGGCTTCCTAGAAAAAGGAACATTGGAGGAAGTCATCCGGGGATTGTGCGCTTAGTTAGTGCAATAAGACTTATTTCAGCACCATTCCTGACAAAAATGTAAATAGCAAACCGGTGATACACTATGACAGGGCGACTGCAAGCTTGTGTGTTTGTGTGCCGTTTCCACGTAATTTAAGCCGACATGTGACAGTGATGCTTTGCAACTCCCAGATCCTGCCACAGTGATTGAATAATACATTTTGAAAGGGTTTTACAGGCATTTGCCACGTCTTTAGCACTCATCTCCCGCCCTGCCCGATCCTGCCACGTGGCTCTTTGACTGCTTCTTAAAACAAGTTTGTGTGTGTGGGAAGGGGAAGAAAGGTGGGGGCGTCTTTCAGGATTTAAGACTTGTTGATATTGGGAATGATCAGCTTAGAGCTTATTAAGCTACACTGGTTAGAAAGAGAGTGACAAGTAAAATTTGGTTCAAAGCAAAGTTAGCTGTTGAATTCAGTTTAAAATTCTTGATTGGTCTTCAAAGTAGGATAGCCAATCTGCTTCACAGTCAGTACATTATAGTTACACACAAACACAAACTCCAAAACATGCAAGCATTAAAGAAAATGGGAGGTAAGACATTTACATTATCAATAGGCGTCAATTGTTTTGTTTCTTTGTGCCTTGTGATTGCCCTTGAACTGACCAGGGTGTACCTTGCATCTTTCCGCCAAAGTCAGTCGGCTTCTTCGTTTAACTCAAGAATTTTCCCATAGGTGTGAATGTGACCGTGAATGTACACTGTATACTGTGTATAAGTGTACTCCAATTCGCTCCTTAAATGTCACTTGGGATCACCGGGCCTAAGCAGTACAGAATATGGATGGATGGCCATTCAAAGTGGTAAAATGTCGTCAGCATGCTTAAAGAGTCCTTATTTAATAACTTTGTAATACTGGTCAAAAAGGTCAATCTTGTGGCTAAATGACAAAGAAATGAAGCAATGATACTTGAGGCACATGGTGATAATTCAGCCCAATAGATTTAAGTATAATTTAGCAAAACAAGTTAGTGTATCTCAGATTCTCACTGTGCATTAGTGGCAATTTGTCCAGATGAAGATGTGGCACGTCGCCAACCCAATGTCAACCTTAATTGTAGGCTGGACTTGGTTGCTCTTCACTGGTGTATTATTAACAAAGAAATACCGTTATCTTGTAATACATTAGTGCGGAGGTCTCCCGCTGACCTTGGCCTTTGTTTGCATATGAAATCTATGATCTCTCCTCCAGTGTCATCATATAGACCTCAGCCCCAGCAGGTCTCATTAAAAACAGGCTGCACTGATGGGGTCAGATCCAGAGACCCAATTTGTTTTAGTCGCCATCGTTAGCATCTGAAACATATGTATAGTGAGTCCCACCTCATCAAGGGATATCAACACTGAAATGCACTACAAGCACTTTACATGCTGTGTTAAAATAGCAGGGAAAACGACACATGTTTAGTTTCGAGGTTTGACTAATTGGAGTTTGATCTTCCTTAGGAGGATAGATTTGAAGTTTTAACCATACCTATGCTGTCAAAGTCCAAACAAACTGAAACAAAGGTGCAAGAGCACCTTTTCCAGTTAATATAACACCATTTCTTAGATGCATTTTCAATGATGACACTAAAGCACTTTCAATCAGTGAAACAAAATCTAAAGCGCCTCAGATAATATATATCAACATGTTTAATTTTTTTCAGTGTAGGATTCCCCACCGTAAATTGTGATGGGAGTGTCTGATTTGATATTCAAATCCAATAAATGAAAAATATTCTCAGATGGTCTTTCCCCCAGATCTTGGATCTTGACCAGATCAGTGGTCAGAATTTCTAAAAGGGGAAACCTGATTCATGCCGTTGTCGTGTCCTTCTCTTGAGCTGACAAACTTCCAAATGCGCACCACCATGGGCGTCGGTTCTTAGGATGTCACAGATTTCACACCGGCACTTACCATGAGGTCAATCTGGACATGTCTTTCCAAATGCTTCAGTTCTGCCCTGGTTATTCTTGATTTCATACTTGGAAAAAAAAAAAAAAAAAAAAAAAAAAAACACTGTTGAAATTAAGTTTGCCATCAAAAGGTTTGCACGATCAAAGTTGTGAACTGACGGCTGTCAAATGTGCCTTCCGTTCATTTATTTAGAGACCTTTTTAGAGTTAAGCCCCTCTCATCGGAGGTGCATATGATTGTCTGCTTCCTGTGTTTGTTTGTTCTTCACCGCAGAGACGCGCTTTGATGTGATGAGCGTCCCGGATTTGAAACGGGAGCCGGACGATGGCATCGGATCCCCTGATGAATTCTCGACCTCTGTTATCGCTGGCTCATCCTATCAAATGGTCGGGAATCAAATCATAATAAGAACGTCCGTAGCGGTGATACAACTCTGGTAAAGCCGCACCCCAACTCCTCCTTTACTCTCTCTGAATCTCACATGTGCCGCCTACATTGTAACGGAGGACAATATGGCCGCTCTAAGGTCCGCCGTGACAAGGGCAGGAAGACATACATAATCAGCTTTGCAAGTCGTGTTGACATGAGATGAGCGTTAAGGCATATTGCATTTTGATGCCACTCACGCAAACCTGCTTTTTCAAGGATGCCGCATGAACACACTAGGGGGGAACGAGCCCACTGCCTGACTGACATCTGCATTGAGCGACGATAAAGCAGGTGGCGGTGGTGGCAAGAGGCGTCGTTGTCCCACTAGTACCTTTAAAAAAAAGGTTAATGCAAGCTGTATCAGATTATTTTAAAGTATGCCTGATCGGCTTTTTTTTTTTTTTTTTTGGTGGGGGGGTGGACACACAAGTTCACACATTATTTATGGTCAGGGACTCCTTGTTTCTGCTCATCATTGAAGGGAGGACGGCAGTATTAGCACTGTTTTCTGGCTTGATTTGTCCACATCTACTTGCAGCATTAGCATTATTTTCTGGCTTGATTTGTCCACATCTATACTTGGGACTAAGGCCGGGACTAATCCAAAATTAATATTTATGCAGCCCTACTCGTATTCACTTGAACTTTTAAATATAGCAAAGCAATCGGCACAAAATTTGGGATTTTATGGACATTTAATGTGTGCTCCCATGAGCCATTAACACCTTAATTGAAAGTATACTGATGTTTTTATATTTTTATGAGTTGAAGTGGACTCAAGAAGGGTTGTGCATAGGAATTTTGGCAACGATTGGCAACAAAGTTAACTTGCAAAAGTTTGGAGTTTCTCGTCAAATAAATTTCCCCCAAAAATGTGACTTATACTCCGGTGCGACTTATATATGTGTTTTTTTTTTCTTCTTTATTATGCATTTTATGGCTGGTGCGACTAGTACTCTGGAGCAACTTATAGTCCAGAAAATACGGTACTTAAAAAAAAACAGTCATTTTCAACATTTACTAGCAATTATTTAATAAAAAATTCCGTAGAACTTTACGCTCCATTTGTATTTTCTATTAATAGTTAAGAAAATAGTAAAATCATATAAGACAGCAAGACATATTCAAGAGTTAACATTGGTTAATCAATTATAAAAAAAAAAAAAAATACAGCATATATGAATGTGACTATATTTTAATGTCACTGAAGACTATAAATTGTCAAATTTTGCGTCTGAGCACTATAAACTGTCTTAACATTTTATAAACATGCGCATCCTTAAAGCCTCTACCTTTTCACTCGTGTTTGATTGTTTGTCAGCTGTAACAACTCCAACTTGCCTATGACCCTGAACGGGACAATCAGTATAGAAAAGGTATGACTAACGTATATACCTCTACGGATTGGCTTAGTGGGGTCAGTTTGAAGCACCTGCGTACAGAGCAGATAACGGGTTGACACAAGCATTTGTTTAAGTGGCGGTATTAAAGGTATTACTGACTTGCAGAGAAGTGCCAATTTGCACCGGTGTAGGCTAAATCCCATGCTGCAGAGGATTTGTTTTGTTTTAATCCACCTTGTCAGGAGCACATGAAGATGTCACAAGAAGCTCGGCTACAGAATCGTTTGCAAGAGACCAAAAGAGAACCCTTAGCATTTTCCTTTTTTTTACCCTTTCCTCAGTATGAATTGACAAAGCCACCTCACATTCCGCAAATCAATTCTGCTCACATATTGTATTATACAAGCTCTGAAAGTCTGCTTTCAAAGCAGAGTCTCAAAATGAAGAAGAGAAAGAAAAATGCCCGAGCCACCCTTGACGACATTGCTTATTCCAGAGCCGTAAGTGAAACCGAGACAACACTGTATTAATATTTTATACGCACATAGACCCCGCAAGCCCAGTGCAAATCAATATCCACACCGGCTTTCTTAATCTGTGCAGTCACTTGACAAACGAGGGGAACTAGGGTTGCAGCAAATATGAATCGCAGGATTCGCTGTGGATCTGAAAATGACCTGGGAGTCAGTCGCCTGCCGGGTCATTAAATTATCTTCCAGCGTAAATAGTGAATGTTACAAGCGGCCAGAATTGTAAAATGGATTATCATCTTTGGCTCAGATTTGTCTGCGTCGCCCCCACCTCAGATGATGAATTAACGAGCCGCGTAGACCAGTTTATTTACACGCTGATAAATGGGCATCCGCACAAAAACACGGCGGCGACGTGTGTTTTGTGCAGGCCAAAGTGGAGCTGAGCCAAGATGTCTCAATCATTTAAAACCATAATCCTTACTCCCAGTAGTAATGTATTCTGGGAAAAGTGTCACAGAGTACCTTTTTAGTTGGGTATAAATTAACTTGTAATAACCCATCTTATATCTGTATCTATACTGATTGCTTGAACAATTTCATAAATTCCTAATTTTCATAATCAATACTGAGGAGTGACTCCAATTGAAAATTGATGCACATAACATCTCCTTATGCTGGATTTCAGTACATTTGGGTCCTCAAAGACTCTAAATTTGAATGTTTCCAGAAAGACATATATCAGGATCATTGTCTGTTTATTTTCTTTTTCTTTCATAATGATTTATTTAAAATATGTTAAATAGCTTATTTCAATTTCATAATATTTTTGTATTATTTAAATTCAAATATGTCACATGCCTGTGCCACCTGCTACCCAGACGATATTTTTCCTCATTGACGTCAATCATTGATAACACCGCCCACGTAATGAGTTAACCACCGGCACCTATTCCTGTTCATTAGATCCCGGTATTTAAACCCCGAGATCCCAGCTATCCTTGTCAGTCTGTCTGTGATGCCACTCGTAAGCTCACTGTGCTCTATCCGTCTGACTCCCGGTGCCAACCTTGCCGGTGCACTGACCCATCAAGCCCTGATTGCCACCTGTCCTGACCACTTGCCCGTTCTTGACCACGCTCCGCTCGCACCCATCCTGACCATTTGCGCGTTCTTGACCACGCTCTGTTCGCCGCCCATCCTGACCACCCGCTTGTCCCTGTCCACAATTACGTGATCCACTGCCCTGCGTGCTTGCTCTGCTGCTCTCTCCACTATGTTGGTCCCTGCCATCTGGTCGTTCCGTGGCTAACTACCTGCCGCGGCGCTGCCGTCGCTGCCCACAACTTCCAGCTATGTAGTCACACCAGCCAAACCAGCTCTCCACTTCACCTTCCCCTCTGTCTGCATTGTGCTACACGTGGTTGTCACAAAACAATCGATTGCTGAATACGTGTAAATCAATGAATGGCAAATATAAAGTAAATATAACAACTCGAATGAAGCACCTGTGAGTCAGCAGACGGTTTAACAACTATCGTAAGTGTACACTCATAAGTGTGAGTATGAGTTCGGATGGTTGTTTGTCCCTGTGTGCCCTGTGATTGGCTGGCAACCGGTTTAGGGTGTCCCCCGCCTACTGCCCGATGACAGGTGGGATAGGCTCCAGCACGCCCGTGACCCCCGTGGGGTCAAAGCGGTGGATGGATGGATTTTGTCCAGAAGAAAAGATGGGCGCCATTTGACTTTTTTGCCACTCGTCTACAATCCTACAACCAAAAGGATTTATATTATATAACCATAAGGATGCCCCCTTTATAGCCAGCTGGGTTCGATGCACGCACAAAGGCAAAGTTCAATTTGTTCAGCTGGGCTTGAGTAACGAGGAGGGAAATGGATTAATTGCATATTCTTGAAGATGGCTGTAATTCCATTAACTGAGGCGCTGTTTTGACCACCCCAGCCCCCCACTTTTGTGACAGCGGCATATAGGGTGGGAGGACAGGATGTGTTCTTTTTAATGAAGTCCTCTTGACACTGACTCCTGCTGTGTGGTAAATTACGCACACGCACACACACGCACACACACACACACACACACACACACACACACACACACACACATACACACACACACACACACATGCTTTATTGCACTAATACTGGCAGTTCATTTGTTAGAGAAAATTCCTTTGCCCATACTTTTGCATCTCACCCTTTCAGGAGACTTTTTTTTTTATCTGATTACCTGTCGGTAGGTCACCTTGGCTTGTCCCACCCCTTTCATGTCAGCCAATCAGCATTCGAGTCCGCTCAGCCAAACAGGCGTGGCTCTGTATTTAGTCGCCATCTTGTTAAGTGTTCTGTACTGCAAGCTGTTTCTCAGTTCTTGTCCACCTCTCACACCCTTGTGATTTCATGAAATGTCATCAGTTGCAACCCAAATCCTGTTTGGCTTCAAAATAGGGAGTGCCCATATGTTGTTCTTGTCTGCTAACTTAAATGCATCAGTTGGTTCCTTGTGAAGACTTGGCCAGAAAAATATCCCAAGATGCTTCTATACTAATGGATTTAAAAATGGATAAGAAGAGGACTCACATTTGTTTGTTGTTTCTTTTTCATCATTTTATGGAAATACATCAGTTGTGGGTAAGTTCTCAAGTACACATCCATTCCGAGTACAAAGAGTGTTCTTAAAAAGTATGTTTTGTACATTCTTAGGGAAGAACGTAAGTGCTGAGTTCATGAGACTGTGCTTTGTGTTCCTGATACTGAGGAATGGCTACTCAAATGACATGGAAAGAAATAGTGAACAAATAAATGAGGAACTGTGGCCATATTTACAATGAATGGAATGTGGTCCTGTTTAATTGGGCCTTTTTGGCACAAAATTATATTGATGACTTGAGCTTTGCTGTTGTTTCTCCTTGCTTAGCCATCTGCACAAATACTATTCACATGGGCAAGGCAGTATGTACTATATATGAACAAGCAACCATTTTGGATCGAATCAACCTCCCACACCGGGCAAGTCATGCTGTTGTAACTGATAATGCTGCAGGGAAAGACTTGGCTACGTAGGAAAACATATCCCGTGTTCATCCCTTTAATGAATTCTGAACTGGGCTCGACTTCTCTGGGCCTGTCGTCCAAATAAAAGGCGTCTTTGTCTAATTGCTGCAGCTTGGCACACATAAAAGATGGAATCAAGGCTGAAGGTGAATCTAATTCAAATGCAATTTCTGTGCTCGGCTTCAACGAGAGCAGAGAGAGACATTTTGTCTTCAAAACGAACACTGACACTTTTATTATCAAGCTCCTCTTCAACTCGACGGTGCCATCGTTATTAAGGGAGATTCACATCTGCCTCTGAATGCAACTACTTTTGATTAGGGTGGAGTGGGAAAGTAAGGAATGGATGTCGTTTAAATCATCATTTTGCCTTGTTGGGTCATCTCGATTGTTTATACTAGTTGTCATTAGTATTCTTGTAATTGTTGACAGGTAGAGACCATCACGCCTCACCTGTTTTCTGGGTTTTGCCATGTGACGTTTGCAAGCGGAGCCCTTAGGCTCTGTGATGTCGTGTTCAGTTGCCATCACGTGTCAAGGCATAACGGCCTGGCCTCTAAGATAGAGAAAAACAGCCATTTTTCTGCTCAGTTCATCTTCCATAAACGCAATGTTTATGACAATACCATGTTTACACTTGTGCTGGCACATTGAAGATATTATTGTAATCAATATTTAGACTTCAGGTCTTCCTTAATCCAGGCTTGAAACACATTTTCTTTAAATCATAATACTTGCTTGAACTTTGAAATGATAGCCCTGACTTGAAACCCCAACTTTAAAATGAGAACCTTATCTTGAACCTCTAATCTGACTTGAAATCCTACTTTGAAATACTGAAATACTCGCCCCCATCTTCACTGGAACTCCCCTTTTGATCCAATAATCCTGGTTTGAACCCCTACTTTGAAATAGTAACCCTGATTTGAACACCAAACTGTGGCTTGAAACCCAAGTGTTGAACATGGTGTTTTTTATGGACAAACTGCGATGGGCACAGAAGTCCAATAACTAAACACCATTCGGTTTATGATCAAGGGGGGGGTCCACCCAATCACACCTTACAGGTCGCCATGTCATTGCCCACTCAGCATTCATCGCAGCCTGGTCATCCTGGAAGGGGGATCCTCCCATCTGCGGTCCTTTCTTAAGGTTTCTCATGCTTCCCGTTTTTTTTTTTTTTTTCGTTTTTCCTTTCCCTTCTGGCAGTTAAGATCAGGGTATGTCGTTAATACGTGTCAACTGTGGACATGTGAAGCTCTTTGAGCTATTTCTGTGAATAAGAGATATACGTATAAATAGATTTGACCCAAATGCCATTTCATGTTGTCTACACATAATTTGCTTCAGATTTGATTTTAATACAGCTTTTATGATGTCACATCGTTTGGCCCGCAAAACGATGAATTCAATATCTATTATTTCCTTAGGGGTAAAATAGTTTTGGGGTTCTACCTTTAAGTTCAACAACACTAATATCTCAGCAAGTGCGTATATAAATAAAACACACACCGCCTTATATCCACTCACTTCGTTTGTCACGTTTTTCACACCAAGGAGCGGGCATGGTGGCAGGTTGTCAGTACAATGAAATTAATGAACCCTAAGCCCATGTGATAAAACTCTGTCCACCACGTGCTTGTTCTAGCAGGCGAACAGATGCTTGGATGCACAAACGTCGGCCAACTCCTCCATTTAGGCGATCGGCATGAATAAATCCGATGAGTAAGAGATTTTTTTTTTATTTATTTTTTTTTTTTTTTAATGCCACTTTACATCCTGTAATTGCATTCATAACTCATTGCCAAGCGGTTTTCGTCCCACACATTGTGATCAACCTGATGTTAATGTTCATGCTTGGCTTAATGTGTCAACAATTGTCATTTGTGTGTGGTTCAAAATGTGAAGCAGTGATATTATTTTAGCCTTAATTTTAGATACTACATTTGACAGAAATAAAGTGACGTTTAGAAAGCTCCACCACACTCACACACAATTTGGTTCTGTAGCTAAATGCATCCCCAGAAGCCAGTTCCAGTAAGACATGCCTACAAAATTTCAATGTATCATGATAATTTTTAGCATTTGTGGTGTCGCTACACAGAATGGTTGCAAAGTTTGATGATTTTGACTTGGCTTTGCAAGGTCAGGACAAATGTTGGGGGCACTCTGTAATTTATTGAAAATTCAGCCCCTGAAGCCAGTTTTGCTTGACATCATGATATTTGGTAGGCGTGTTGATCATAAGTAGACCCACAAAAAAGTATAAAGACAGAACTGTACACAAAGTTAGCCATTTCAATTTGAGTAGCCATTTTAGCATCACTTTAATATTTCAAAGGCTGCCTTGTACAAGGGAGTTTCTCGATTTGCTAGCAAATTGGAACCATATACTAAAGAGATTGGCGATGTAAAATTAATGTATGAGTTGGAATATTTTCACTTCATGGAGGTGAAATTTGACTCGCCGTAAACTCAAAAATTGATGTTGCACCCCTTTAAAAGTTGGAATAATTGAGCCCCTGCCACCAGTTTTTTTCCAAATAACATGACAGTGGATGGACATAGCTATCATAACTAGACGAACAAAACAGTCTTAATGACCCGTGCCATGAAATAATCAGGAAGTCGACAATTTTGGTTTGTAGCAGGCATTTCAGGTGAATTCTTGGGCTCATGCTTTGGAAATTTCCACCATGGAATTCACTTAAATTAGCCCCTATAAGAGGCAGGCGAATTAGAAAACATATTTCCTCGACTTATCCAATGTGGGTAGAGCATGCCATCAAAGTTTCATCAATTGCAGGATTTGTCGTGAAAAAGGGTCCATCATCACTGCTTTCAGCTTTATTATTAACAATAGACTAGTGCTGCTATGATGGAATCAGATTAGTCATTGACCTTTTTACTGTGTGAGCTATTTCCATTTCTGCTGGGGTCACTGGTCGGGCCAGCTGTCCCTCCTTGAAGAACCTCAAACACAAAAAGGCGGACAATACGACAAAACATTTTTGTCGCTAAAGATAACATCACAGCTGCTGTCAAAGGTATTTGCCCTCATTCAAATCGTTTTCCCTCTGTTCATTTGTTTTTCATTTCCTGTGACGCTCTTCAAACACACAGGAGTCAGTCTGTTTTTTTCCTTTTTTATCCATTAGTCCCCCCAGCATCAATTTATGCAGTATTTTCCTTCCTATCATGACTTTCATCTCCAGCAGCTTTAAGTCATCGCAATAGCCTGCCTTTTTTGAGGCTGTAACCTTAAATGAAGTGTGACTGTGTAGACATAATGGTAATTGTAATTTCTGTGTTTTTTAGTATATTATCTCATACTAAACTCAATTTCCTCTGGGATCAGTGAAGTCAGGAATATTCTGAAACAGATGAACTATTCACAAAATAATATTTTACAGGCAATATTTTGTTCAGAGTGTTCCAACACTTTGTTGCATGTTTGCATGTGCCTGCATTGTGGTCAGAGATCAGAGACATTGATCATTTTCCTAAGTAAAAGAAGGACAAACATCGGTGCACTTTGCTAAAATATTTGAGCTGTTTTAAAATTCTAGCAATTTGCAGTTCTTGCTGTCTTTGTTGTTTAAGCAAAGGAAAATCATTTTTTCATTGCGTCCTCTTAAAACTTCTTCAGCTTGCTCAAGATTGTGATTTTGGGTATATACGGTTAACATCCCTGGTTGGCAGTATTGACACACAACATGCCCGCAGAGCGCTATGAAAAGCGAGCCAAGTTCTCCGTTCACAGTATTTTTCTATGCAAAATTCCTAATGGCTGCTGTTATGCTCTTTTTATTATGGCTGAAGATTGACTGTAATCGAGGAAATGTACTCTGGGCACCAAAACACCCGCTCAGTCAACATGCAGCACTTACTCAGCAATTACTGACAGTCCAGCAGGGCTCTTCAGGCATCTTTGCACAGGAGTGAGCAAGAGAAGCGCTTTCAAGGTTTGACAGATAATTATAGATTATTATAAGAAAACGCCAGGATGGGGCAGGGTCGCATCCAAGTGCGACTTGGTGGCTAATTCAGGGGGGTCAATGAGAAGGTTGTTGACTTTCCAGTTTGTCTGCTCTATTTGTGTTAGTGTGAATTTATTATTAATTAATTCATGAATTGATTAATTATTTAATAATTAATTGATTTTTTTATTATTAATTTGTGTTAATAATGTACAATTACTGTATAATTGATTTTTTTCTCCATCTGCAGCACTTTGCATGCAGCAATGATTGTTTTAAAGTGCTCTTCAGATAAGGCTACACGTTCAGCAAATGGATGGATATTATTAGTAACCAATGTACTTTATACATAAACTCTATACAGTACTTTTACATATGTACTTTTTCATGACAATATTAACAATAACAATAATACATTATTAATGAGAATATTTGACCATAAAAAATGTTGTTAGATCTCATCATCAAGCCCTTCCTCTTCTTAATAGTTCTACAAAATGTTGGCTTTTGACTTGATGTATAGGCCTTTTCACATCACATTGAGCAGAGCGCAGTGCGTTGGCGTCAAACCCATACATTGTGTGTGTGTGGTAATTAGTGGAGAACATGGGCGGTGTGGCAGAAGGTGCCCTGAATAGGAAAATGTTCCATTCGAGAGCGGCGGTGCCATGATGTCAGACAATTGGAGAGGTGATGGTGGAGCAATTTAGTGTCATTTTGGAGGACTTATTGACAAGTAATGGCTTGATTAAACTATCCAAGTCACTTGGTTAATGAGGTTCATCTTGTCTTTTCGTGCATGTAACAGTAGTTTTCTTCTTTTAGGACAATGTGGCAACCATTACGTTTTCTCTGTTCCTTGCATCTTCCTGCTTATTCTTAAGGCTTTTTTTCCCCAACAGTGGCGGATACATCTTGTTGAGGTGTGGTCTAACTGCTGACTTATATATGATTATATAAATTTGTGGATCTAACCAGTGACAAAATCTCAGTTTTTACTTCCTGTTAGGCTGCTGTTAGCGCTTCCAAATATGGGCACGTTGGAAACCGGTCATTGTGTTGCGCGTGAGTCCTTCACATTGAGCCAGTGCAGTGTAAAAAGGTAGTTTGGGCACTCTTTTGGTTCAGTATTCAGTCTGTTCCAAACTTAGAGTCCTCATTGGGGTTGGTCCAATCCAGTAGTGATATTGGATATCGATTATATAACCCCTCACCCCCACCCCAGCCCAAAAACAATATCAGATTACATTGGTCTACATCCTAAATCTCCAATTTCCATTCCAGTCCATTCCAGACTCTACTCTTAATGTTTTATTTGTCCTGCCCTCTCTTGTCGCTTTCACATGCTGGATGTAAACAATTTATTCTGAATGTACCCAAGTGAATTTGAACTGGCATTTTGCAGGGTGAAATTAGTTTTTACTGACTTTATGAGGGTTATTCCTCAGGGTCATTTCATTAATTTTGTATATTTTGTATTCAAATGCAGTATATTCTCAAATTGTATGGAACACAAATGTTTGGAATATTTTCTTATATCTACTGTTGCTGACTAGTGTTTGTTTTAATTTTATCACTTGATCAAGTCTCTTCTAACATTTCATACAGAAAAGTAAATAATAGCATATATCCTTCCTGTTGAAATGAAACCAGATCAATATTGGTATCTGACAGTACTCAAGGCTGCAATATCGGTATCATATTGGAAGTGAAAAATACATACATCTTCATACAGATGTTTTAAGGCTTTTTGTTGTCCTTGAGTGCTTAATCTTTAACCACCCTCTCTCTCAGAAAAGATATTTTGGATATCACCCAGCAGTAAGTTATGGCTTGCGTTATACATTAATTTTAGTTTTAAATTCCACTTTTAGGGTTGAAGAGGTCATTTAAGGAATATTGTGGATTTTAAGTATCATTCAATGATCAAATTGACCTTGAGATCTGGTCCAATTTGTACCAAATTTGTGCAAGGCATTTGCGTGAAACTTGGTTTGCCCTGAAACACAAAACTCTCAATCAGATGTCCAGACTTTGTTTTTCCTTGTTGGTTTCTAGTCTTCTGCTCATTATTTGAGCTCCTCTCCTTGTTTCAATGTTGAAACTTGTATGGTGTACCTTTTTTCAGTGTTTACAATAAATGTTGATCTCTTCAGTTTTTGCCTTTTGCATCCAATAAGTGGCACAACAAATGGTGTGTTGAGACAGAGAAGAATGATGGGATTGGGTATGAATGCCAGTTCCCCCAAAAGGACTTGTATTTACTTTGCAAATAAGAGACGTTCTCTGCCGGAAGCCAAGGAGGGGGGAACAGATGATGTCCATGTGTAGTGACAATGTCCACACAGGAACGCCGGACGGATGGCTCGGTAAGAACGTGGGACCTTGCCACGGGGGTGGTCTTTGTTAGACGCATCCTAAAAGCTCTTTTTTTCCTAATGTTTTTGGAAGGCCCTTACGCGGGATCATCCTAATGAGTGTATGGGGACTCGTATTAGGGAGACGGAAAAGATATGTGGCATTTTGCTCTTGCCAGGAGGTCCCGTGAACGCAAATGCTCCTCTGGGTCAGAGTTTGAATAATCTACATGTTTTATCTGTGTGGCATCCTCACGGTAATGTCCCTTATTTGTAGCTTTTCAAAGTGAGTTTTGACGACCCCTCGTAGGTGATTATTGCCAATAAATTATTTTCCTTTTTGATCCAGATTGAAAGATCTTATGTTTGTTCAACAAATAAGTGAGTGTTAGGAATGTCAAAAAAACAACTTTAATTTCCTGTACAGTCAATCCAGGTGAATTAGACTGCTGTAGAAACTGCAATTGTACAGAAAACCAACAACGATGAGGTAGACAAAACCTTTATATGAGCTTTTATCCGATGACAACAAGCTAGTCGCTGATCACTAGATATTAGTGACAGTAATGATTCTACTTTTATCTGCCTGAAGGAGCTGCTAGAAAGTAAACAGGACAAAGCTAACCGCAATGGGGAGACAAAATATTTTGTTACAAGGTTCCTTAAAGTGACAATGTGTTGAATGTCAGTGATCCTAGTGGCTTTAGCTGACTAAATAGGCTGCTGTGGAAATTAAAAGTATAAGCATATGAGTATGTTGTTAGAACTGGATATCAAATGGTGTCCAATTGTACTGATGCCAAGAACGCTTACTTTGCAGTAACTGTTTGCAAGTGACCATATCAACACAGCTAATTTGTAGCTAATTAAACGCCATGAGCTAATCAAACCCGAAAATGGAAAGCTAGAAATTCTGCCTGAAGCTCAGATTTATTCACTTATGCTGCCAAACATGATTGCCACACTCTGACTGTAGATTTAGCATATTTGCATAACTTTTCTTAAGTTACAAACAATAATCCTCCACAATTTGTTTAGAAAGCACAGGCAGTATCACTCTGGAGCTTGGGCTTATCTTTAAGAGAGCCTATTTGCTTTTAAACTGCCATTGAAATTTGTTAAAGAAACCCAATTTCCTCCTCAAGCCTAAATCTGTCCTCCCAGCCTCTGGGTTAACATTGAGAATGTGCTGGGTGTCATCCTGATCTTTATTTTAATGAGGCGTAATGAGCTGCGTCCTTTTAATTAGTTCTCCCTTAACGTGAAAGGATGTCAATTGAGCTGTTGATCGATGGGGCGGCGACGCGTCCTCTCACTTACCTCCAGGGGGCTGGAAGTATCTTTGTGTTTGACTCACACAACCGTGCCACGACCTTTTGGAGTAAACAATTCACTTATGCGGGTTTGTGTGAGTTTATGCTGAGGAGAATGCCAAGGAGACATACGTAGCTGTTATTGGCAAGAGGAAATTGCATAATTTTATGATTGATGATTGGCTTCGTCCAATTTGATGCACTGGCTCTTGTGTCACTTGAAAGTTAGCTGCCTAAACGGGTGTTGGAACTGAAAGTGAATGGGACAAAAACAAAGGAACAAGGCAAAGGTAGCTGGAATTGGCAAACTAAACTGTCTTTGAGGTAAGATTAGATAATCTACAAGGTAACAAATGATAATGTCAATATGTTTTTACTGCTTAAATGGGCTACTGCTGAAATTGAAAATAAACAGGAAATCTAACACAGGGTAAATAAAAATGTCTTTGATAGCAAGTATTCAGGCTTGTTGTCAGGTGTATAATTGCAAACTGAAATTAAACTGGACAAAGCTAACAGCAATGCGTAAGCAAAACAATCTAATACAAAAAAAGTGACAAATAGTGTCAGAGGAACCTTGCTACTTTTAGCTGCTTAAACGGGCTGCTGAGTGTATCAGATGCATAACAGTGAAATGTAAACGGGACAAAGCTAACAGTATGAACAAAGCATTTTTTGATGACAAGCAGAAAAGTGACGACACGTATTGTATCACAAGAATATTGCTGCTTTTAGCTGCCTAAAAGGGTTGCTCAACTGTATAATGAATGCAATAAAGCTAAGAGGAAGAGCTAAACAAAACGGTATTTAATAACAAGATAAGTGACAATACGTATTGGGCCACAGGAATCTTACTGCTTTTAGCTGCCTAAACGACCTCCTGTAGAAATCGATAGTAAACACGACAAAATTAAACGGAGGATGAACTTGACTTTTCTTGACAACAAGATAACAAGTGATTAGACGTTCTGTGTCACAGGGACCTTAGTGCTTATGGCCGCTGTGGAAATTGATAGGAAACAATGGGAAACAATAAAAAGAAGGTTTTTATGCAAAGGTCCTAGTTGATCAGCCAGAGGTCTGATTTCAATTTGAGGTCAAATCATGAAATTTTCAGTCAATTTGATGAACAGCGGAGTCATAAAGCTACTTAAATAAAATAAATAAATAAACAAACGAGAGCCAAGCTTCATTGGACACTTTCCAGTACAAACAAGGACATTGTAGCAAGACTTTCTCGTGGCTGATGAGCTGTGACGATGGGCTCTGTTTACATCAGGCTGTGGGTCAGCAGCATATTCCAGCCCCAGCGTAATGTTAATAACAAGATGAGGCCCGGAGTTCCTCAAGCATTCAATGTATGATATTGAATTTGTGAATCATTTCCTCATTTACATTCTTATTGAGAGCTTATAGAGATGCATGCTTTCACTTAAAAGAGCTCAGAGACGCAGCAGAAAATCACACTATTGGAGCGAACGGAAAAGAGAATGCTTTTGACATGGTCTTGGTTTTCATTTGGACTTTGCTTTGTTTTCCTTGTGTCTCTTTTGGTCGAAGTCATGTTTTCCTACTGTTCCTTTTCTTCAATCACTGTCTCGTTGGGTTGTTGTCTCGTCAGCCCTGATCAGCTTCCTCAGCCACTTGTGCCTTTTCCAGTTTGTGAACGTCTCCTAAATTTGTCTGTATTTAGTACCCTGCTTTATGTTCAGTCTTTGTCGGGCTATTGTGTTGCTGTCACTATGTCCAGTCATTGTTAATTGTCTCGAGGTTTTGTTACGCTGTGTTTTGTTGTTACTCTGAGGTCAGATTTTTTCCATGTTGATTTTTTTTTTTTTTTTTTTTAATCCCAGTACCTTGTTTTGCTATTCATTCCTTTATAATAAATTACCTCTTACTTGTACTCTTGTCTCACTTCTCTGCATTTGGATCCGCAATCCTGCCACAAACCTGACAGCTTTATTCCTGTGGTGAGTGACATGAATATAATATGTTTTGTTGTTGGTAGAAAGTAACAAGCGGAAATGCGTCCTTATTTGTTACCCATTGCGCTTAGCTTTGTCTCGTTCAATCTCGACTTCTACAGCTGCCCATTTAAGCAGCTAAAAGCATGACTGTTTTCTGCAACACTCGTCCTGTCATTCAGTCTACTTGTTTTGTCTTTTTTTACTTTCACTTCAACAGTAGATAGCTAAAAGCTTTAACTGTAAGATTTTCAATTATTCTGTGTTGTTGCTTTTATAGCTGCAAGACAGTTTTGTTAATCCTTTGTCCCGTTGGCTTTGTCTTGTTCCTGTACAATTAAAACAACAGCAAATTTAGGAAGCAGAAAGATTTCTGTGACATTGTGTGATGTTTATGACTGTGTTGTTCACCCTTTATTGTTGATCTTGCCTCAGATGTCCAATAAATGAGAGACAAATAAACAAACCCCTAACGGAAAAAAAATACAGCGTTTCCGTGCTAGTTGGGCATTCATATTCATGAAACCTCCATTAAAGTACAACAAGCCGTTGTGCGCGGTGGCACTGCACTGCCGATGACACGGGGGCAGCCAGGCCCGATGACTTGATGACTGGCAGCCGAATGCCACTGTGTGATTAGCCTCTGCGCTTGAATACTTGGATGCAGGCGACTCTGGCAGAGGGAATCTCCACTGTTTTTGTTTGTGTTTTGGGTCAGAAAATGCTGTACACTTACCGTCTTTGCAGAACCAGCTCAAATGTGCAAATGCCTCATTTTGGAGCAGAGGCGGGATTTGGTTGCTAGTGTAATTTTTGTCATTTAGCTTGTTTTAGGGAGCAGTAGCTGACAATATATTGGTCAAAAGTGCAGTTGTAATTGTTTTAGGACTCGTCAAGAGGATTGGACCCTTCTTTGGAATCCGTTTACTACTTGGGAGCATAACTGTGCATCTTCTGATCCTGGAAAGAGTACAAAGGTCCTAATAATTACAGCGGAAAAAAAATGCTTTTTGCCTCTTTTTTGCTTGAATTCCTTAAATATTCCGTAAATACATATATGCACAGAAAACCCAATGATGCTCATTTGGATGACATGTTTATGTAGTGTATTCGATTGACTATATATTAAGAAGGAAAAAAAAATAATGAAACAAAATTATCAAAAAGGAATAATAATTTTAATAAAACTCATGTCACGCCCGTGCCACTTCGCTCGGCCACACCCCTTTCGTTACCATAATGTCTGTCACCTGCTTCCTATTGTTACCCTGTGTATTTAAGCCCTGCCCGTGTGTTTCTCCCTGTCGGTGTCTACTGTTGTGTCCATTCCTGTTCGTGCCCAGTGTTCCTGTTCGTGTCATCTGGTTTTCCCTCGGTCTGTCTGAAGGCTCACGGTCAGAATTTTAATCTTGTCCAAGGGGACTTCATGTCGGTCAGTCTGTCTGTTTTGCTGGCCGTGAGTCTTCCTCCCGTCTGTGTCGTTCGTTCCCCACCTGCCTCCCTTCCAACTCCTTTTCCCTGCAATAAATCCTGGTTCAAGCTGCATTTGGTCGCCCTGGCTCAACTCATTCCTGACAGAAGACACCGACCATCACAGCGACCAGCGCTTGGACCAACCTTTGCCGGCTCCCGCAACTGCTGCATGGTCGCCAAGGAGATGAATTCAAGCGACGCAAGATGCACGGTTGCCCCCCCCCAAAACAGATCCGACGGCGCGGATGTTGCGGCCGCCACTTGTTCCGGCGGCGCGGATCCAGCGGCTGTCACCGTCGGCCTTCAACGGTGCATGACGCACGGCCGCCCCCCGACCCAGTCCCGACGGCGCGGATGCTGCGGCCGCCACCAGTTCCGGCGGCGCGGATCCAGCGGCCGTCACCCAGTCGGCTTCAACGGCGCATGACGCACGGCCGCCCCCCGATCCAGTCCCGACGGCGCGGATGCTGCGGCCGCCACCAGTTCCGGCGGCGTGGATCCAGCGGCCGTCACCCAGTCGGCCTTCGGCGGTGTGTGACGTGCGGCCACCTCCCCATTTCCTCCCGGCTCTTGTTGGACAGTCTTGGACTTTTTCTTTTTTGGGACGTCGGGAGCCGTCCCTTGTGGGGGGGGTACTGTCACGCCCGTGCCACTTCGCTCGGCCACACCCCTTTCGTTACCATAATGTCTGTCACCTGCTTCCTATTGTTACCCTGTGTATTTAAGCCCTGCCCGTGTGTTTCTCCCTGTCGGTGTCTACTGTTGTGTCCATTCCTGTTCGTGCCCAGTGTTCCTGTTCGTGTCATCTGGTTTTCCCTCGGTCTGTCTGAAGGCTCACGGTCAGAATTTTAATCTTGTCCAAGGGGACTTCATGTCGGTCAGTCTGTCTGTTTTGCTGGCCGTGAGTCTTCCTCCCGTCTGTGTCGTTCGTTCCCCACCTGCCTCCCTTCCAACTCCTTTTCCCTGCAATAAATCCTGGTTCAAGCTGCATTTGGTCGCCCTGGCTCAACTCATTCCTGACAACTCAATGATGCTCATTTGGGTGACTTGTCGTGTATTCGATTAAAAAGGAAACATTTAATTTGGATTTGTTTTCTGTTTCACAATGTCCTAACTTCATTGGAGTAGAGGTTGACATCAAAGCACTTAAAAAAAAAAAAATGTTACATGTTACCCAACCTTAGAGTCAAACCATACATCGTGTGTCGTACATTTGAGCCAATTATAGGAATCTCAGACAGGAAGCTTTTTGAATTTTCAGAAGAGTTGGCGTGACATAGCAACAAGACAAGCCGCTTGGCTTCGCTGGGAAGTGCCAACCCGACCAGTTGGTAGGAAGCGGCGCTCGCTCGACAATGAGATGCAGGCAGTGGCGTGCTGGCGCCTCAACAGTCAAGCTTGAGCCAGCCTTGTGTACAAGATGCACTAGTTGGAATCTTTAGGCCTACTGTGCATACATTCACAAACGTAAAGAGCTTATTTTTCAGTTTGGATCACTGGATTTCAAATTGTGATTGAAATGATGCGCGCGTGTGTGTGTGTGTGCGTGTGTGTGTGCGCGCGTGTGTGCGCGTATGTGTGCGTACACGTGCGTATATTTAGTTGTATAGTTGAACAGTTTTCCCCCCATAGTATGTGTATTTATGGTGTTTTTTTAGTCCGTGTGTTGTGCATTTCTTATGATTATGATGATTTTGTTTTAGTACTGCATATGTCCGTGATTGGTCAAGTGTGGTCCGGGTTTGGTAACATACAGTAATTGTGGTGCTTTAGCTATGTCATTTATTCACAGCAGGTGTGTGAATAGTGTGCCTTTTTGTCACTTGGCTTCCATGCATGATAAATAGTGTGCAGCGTTAATGGCTCCGGTATAAATAAATGAATGTAGCTTGGATTGGAGTCAGCGTGGTGGGTGGGCGGCAAAGGAGAGGGAAAGTTTTTCCTCGAGACATCACATCTAATTGTGGTTTACATTGTTATTGAGTCACACTTCTGGGCAAGTTATTTGCGTAACAGTGGGGATTTAGAAGACACTGGAAATGCTATGTTCCTATGAGATACAATCAGTGCGCACATACACGCACACAGTCTAGAATTACAACAAAAATCCCAAATTACTAATGCAATGATTTTGAAGAGGTGGTTTTTCCAACTTTTCATACATACCCCTGAAATAAAGAAGTCCGGCGGTGGACAAAGTCGGTGACAGGCAGGGAGCTTCATCGCAGCTTGTCCAGCTGGGTGACGCGGCCGGGAGGTCCTCCTGGCTGCCTCACAGGGAGTGGCTGGATAATGCGGTTGGCGGCAGACTGTACCTTTTGGCTGTGACACAGAAGCCCATGTCTGGCTGATAAGAAGCTGAATTTGTTCTGCTAATTTTGTCTTTTTATCCGTCAGACGCTTATTCTGCCTTGACAAGACCCAGGAGCGAGCGGGAGCGGTGTTTGTTTGCCTTTGTATGAGCTGTAACAACTTTAGTGTTGCTAAACGTCCGAAAACTAATCGCCAAGACCAATCGCCACCATAATTAACAAGCACATTCCTCCTATTGTGTCCTTCAATCTGTAAAAATAATTTAAAGAATGATCAGCGCAATAGTTTTGAGTTTGTGAGGTCCATGGTACGTCCTCATCTTCTGATTCCCGTCGTTGACTTAGCGGCACTTGTGACCCACGACAAAATAGTTGTCACTCAAGTTTTTATCATTTACAATCGTGGAGTGCGAGTTTACTTACATTCACATATTTCCTCCAATTTTTTGCCTCTTTCCTCACATAAAAAAAAAACACTGTTGAAATATGATAACCCACTTGACAAGCGAGCGTGCTGGATTTTACCTCACATATTCACTCAAATTACTGTTTTTTGCGTCTTTTTCGACACTGTTGAAATATGAGCATGCGTGCTGGATTTTACCTCCAGCTAATCCACACCCTCATAATGACGTCATATTGTTTACAAACTTAAAAGGAGTCCGTAGGGCAAAATAACTAGTACATTTTAACATTTTAATTGTACCTAAATAAAATGTAAAAAGGAAACTATAATGATTGAATGCAAAGAGAGTATACTAAAAAATGTAATACAAGTAAATTGTTCTTCCAATCGTAGGCTACCCCACATAAAAAAAATATTTGAACTATTTATTACGTAGAAAAAGCAAAACACCCCAAATAAATTCTAGCGCTTATTTGGTCTCATTTTTCTACAAACATTTTACTTTTTAAAAGATATATACCGTATTTTTGGGACTAAAAGTCGCTCCGGAATATAGGTCGCATTAGCCATAAAATGCACAATAACGTGAAAAAAAACATAAATAAGTCGCTCAGGAGTACAAATCGCATTTTGGAGGAAATGTATTCAACAAAATCCATCACCAAGAACAGACATGAACGAGCAACAACAGGCTAAACGATATGTATGCTAACGTGACATAAACAAAGAGCTGAGAACGGGCCTGACGTAACATTCAGAGTTATTCAAAAAACTATTACATAAATAACACGTTTATAAAACCATCTGTGTCACTCCGATTCATTAAATCCATTGATCGTCCTTTGTCAACAATGGGTGCGCGCCGCTGACGGCGCTTGCACTTCAAAATATTCCACAGGCCCATATAACGATACATAAATTAGATATCAAATAACTATTATATAAGCAATTATTATCAAACCATCTGTGTCACTCTAAATCATTAAATCCATCGACCAAATTCCTCGTCCTTTGTCAACAACGCCGCGCGTGCGCCCTGACGTCAGCCTCGTCGTTATTCCACAGATCTAGTATATAACTATATTGTAGCGTTAACAAAGTACAAGGAAAGACGTGGGTTTGGTAAACGGTTCTTTGTTTAACAAAACAAGAGTTCAACGAGCCAACAACTACTGAACTGTAACGATATAAACATATACAAGTTGCTACACGAAATAAAACATATCAAATAACTATAACATAAATAGTTAACCGCCACACGGCACCAAGCACCGGCGTCAACTTCCAGGCATGTGGCGGGTTGGACTTCCATCCCCGGAGGTGTCACTTCCAGCCACGGAGGTGGAAGAGAGCTCCATAGAATAGTAGGACCGGGCGTGCGTAAAAGCCATGTCTGAGCCCCATCCACCGTCCCCGGACAGCCACCCGGCCGAGCACCGGCCCCCGACTTCCATCCACGGAGGTGAAAGAGAGCTCCGTAGAGTAGAACCGGGCGTGCGTAAAAGCCATGTCCGAGTCCCATCCACCGTCCCCGGACAGCCACCTGGCCGAGCGCCGGCCCCAGACTTCCATCCACGAAGGTTAAAGAGAGCTCCGTAGAGTAGGACCGGGCGTGCGTAAAAGCCATAATAGTTTTTCAAACCTCCCGTGTCACTCCAAATCATTAAATCCTTCAAAGTCTTCGTCCTCTGTGTCACTTACAAACAAAGCCGCTAATGATGCCGGTAGTACGTGGGGCCCTTCGTCATCCCGTGATCAATCTTTGTCCTTTTTGTAAACAACCGCCACGCCGCGCCTCACTACTGACGTCACTTGAAATTCAAATTACAGTAATCCCATGCTACATCGCAGTTCATTTATCGCGGTTTCACTTTTTTTTTCCTTTCGTCAACATTTGGGAAAAAAAATCACATAAGTCGCTCCTCAGTATAAGTCGGCCACCCAAACTATGAAAAAAAACGCGACTTATAGTCCGAAAATTACGGTATGATATCATATATCAAAACTGGCAGCTCGGTGGAACACTGGTTAGCATGTCCGCCTCACAGTACAGAGGGTGCGGGTTTGATTCCACCTCCAACCCTCCCTGTATGGAGTTTGCATGTTCTCCCCGTGCCTGCGTAGGTTTTCTCCGGGCACTCCGATTTCCTCCCACATCCCCAAAACATGCATGACATCTGATTGAGCACTCCAAAACGCCCCTAGGTGTGAGTGCGAGCGCAGATGCTTGTTCGTCTCTGTTTGCCCTGCGATTGGCTGGCAATCGGTTCAGGGTGTTCCCCGCCTACTGCCCGATGACTGCTGGGATAGGCTCCAGCAAGCCCACGACACCCGTGGGAACAAAGCGGTACAGAAAATGGATGGATGGATATATGAAAACTCTATATTATAAAATATGGACGTGAAGTTTTTTTAGTTTATTGTTTGTTTAATTCCTCATTTATGTGGCACCATTTGACGCTAATAGGCTTGAAACACGCCTCGTGGTTGAGTTGGGATGCGTGAGAAAGGGCTGGAGTGAGAGGGAACTATGATGGGGAGGAGCGAGGGAAGGGAAGGTGCAGGGAGGAGGAGGAGAAGGCGTGTGGGAGGACGGAGAGGGAAAGAGAGAGTGGTAGAGAGAGAGAGAGAGTCTCCCAATTCCGCTGCTGTCTCAGCATCCATCCTGCATGAGACGATGTTCCGGAGAGCAGGTGGCGCCGACCGGAGGACACACGCGAGCGGCCAAAATCAATAGGAGGACGACCGAGAGGAATAGTCTGCCATCACTTCCCCTTGTCTGGGCTTGATCTGCTTCAAACTTTCCATTCCTACGCACCACCTCCCTGTGCAGTTTTCTTTCTTTTTCTTCATTTTTTCCCTTTCAGAGGGGTGCACCGCCCGGCCGGAGCCGCTAAGAAGGCGACGAGAAGCGCTTGTGGAGATCTTCAAGTTCACCATCGAGGTGGAGGAATTATAGACGGACGAATTCCTCACAATCCTGTCTTTCCTTTCACACGGATTATGCGTTTGTAGCGCCAAGTAAATTCGAATCGGATTCGGATTGAGTCGGGGTGAGAGAGACTTGACGGAGGATTTTTTTTTTTTTTTTCTGCTGCTGTGAGGTAAGCGTTGAACGCATCACTTGCGCAAAGTTGCAATACGCTGACGTTCGAATGTCTGCTTAGCTCCCCACTTCATTTTGGGGAAAGGGGAGTGTTGGGTGAGGGGCGATGCAATGCGCGCTCCCACTGTGCATACTTGTGCGCGCATAACTGTGCGCCAGTTTGCACCTGAGCGCGTGGAATTGCCATCCAACGAGATGCTTCAATATGCACACAGCATTGTTGAAGCCCCCCATTACATTGTGACTTGCTTGCCTGTCTCCAGTTTCAGCAATCTGATGTTGCTACCCCATTTCTTTTTTTTTGGGGGGGGGTATCGCCGCTGAAAAAGTTAAACGCTTCATGTCTGTTTGCAACACCACCAGGCAGGAAAAAAAAAAGCTTCTAAAATATTCATGTGCATCATGGCGTGGTAGCTACACTATATTAAAATATTTAAAATGACTGAATACTAGAACCTACCTGCTGACAATTAAATGTACCCTTTAGTGTGAGTAGGTATAGAAAAAAAGGTATTTAAGAAGTAAGCCGATAGGTGGCTCAAGTGACCACTGCAAAGCAGTCCGACTGCATGGATGCACTCAACTGTTCTATTCGCTTAGTCCACATTTCAAGCAGGCTATATTCGAGTGGATGGTGAGTTTGGTGTGACTGGTGTCTGAGTGGGTGACACAAGCTTGTCGCGCTTCCCACTGTCTTTAATGTTTTATATAGTGCTATGATGCAATTAAAGAAAAACAAGAACAACCATTATCTATGGTTTTGTAGTTTGTATATCTGTGTTCCCAAGATATGTGTAATCCTACCCTATCTCTGCCGAAAGGGGGGTGTATTCATTTTTTATTTTATTTTTTAACCATATCTTCAACAGAGACAGCTGTTTTTTCGTGTGATTTTTCTGTAGGGTGAGATTATGCGGCCACTGACTCACTGGATGTGCAATTGTACGACGGGCGTCATTCAGCTCTGTTGACGACTGCATTTCATGCATTGGAAACGTCCAGATTCATTTTGTGGTTTACTAGTGTTAATCTGGAAGTGCTGCTTCCTGTTAAAAGGTGGAGGAAGGTGTCCCTCAGGAACACTTACTTACTCCAGGGGAGTCCCAAATTGTGGGGCACCCCAAGCGGTGTGTGTGATTAAAAACGGTCCTCTCGTAATCAGTCCCTATAATGTTTTGCAGTATTGCGATCTCTGTTAAAAAAAAAAAAAAAAAAAAAAGGATAAACCCATGACGTATTTTGAATTCTACTGATTTATTTTACTCATGAGGGATCTTCCTCTCTATCTGGCACAAGATGTCCTGAACTTGTGCGTACAGTACCATAATACCGCAAGATTATCAAGGCTTTCTGGAGTAAGATGTGCTACCCAGTGTCAGACAGACTGCAACTCATGTTTTGAATTTGAGATGGCACAATGAAATTGCTAAAACTTTCCATCAGCAGCACAAGCTATTTTTTTTTTTCTTTTTTTTGTGCGTCATCAGTGCAGGCAAAGTGACACGACCCTTACCCCTCCCATTATTGGTGCAAGTAGTCGGCAAACCTGATGACTTCTCCCTTGGTCGTAAGAGTCATCTCTTTCGGGAATTCGAGTATGACGGCTTGGTATAAGAACATAATGCAAAATGTGCCTATAAAGAACGACTACTATTGCAGGCAATACATTTAACACAGTATCACATTTACAACAGCGCCATCCATCACTCTTCATCACGACTAATCCAATGTAAGGTTAATACATACAGTAAGTATAACACTGTTTTGAAGTTAGAATTAGCAGCCAGCTGTAAGAGGTAGCTGTCTGCAATTCTTCAACTTTGGACCTGCGGGCAATGCAGATAAATAGGTTAACTAGCGTGGCTAACATGCCCTCATACCTACGTAGTCTTAAACCTGTGATCCCATTAAAATACCAGGAAGGTATTCTGGAGTGACATGCGTTTCCTGCAGTAAGAAATATTGGTCTCTGTTATATTCTGGATTTGTGTCTGCTCTGGGATGTCTAAAATCTGTGCAGGGTACAATGAAATTTCAAGACCAAGGTACTGTGGAGTGAAATGTTACTGCTCAGATTTAGGGAGTTTGGTTTTAGTTATGATCTTGGCCTGTGTTCAGTAAAGGATGTCTTGATTCCTAACATTGGTTGGAACATCTTTGCTTTGTTACAAAAAATAGAATGAAAAATAAAATAATAATAATAATGATCCTGATCTATCTGTGCTGCCAACAGTGTTGTACCTGAATGCGTTCAATCCACTATCCAGTAAAGGATGTCTTGATTCCTAACATTGATCGGACCATCTTTGCTTTGTTACACAAAATAGAATAAAGAATAAAATAATAATAATACTGTGCCACCAACAGTGTTACCTGAATGTGTTCAATGAAGGAAAGTTCATGAACTCGTTCTTAATTTGGACGAACGTGAACTGACTGTAGCGTATATATATATATATATATATATATATATATATATATATATATATATATATATATATATATATATATATATATATATATATATATATATATATATATATATATATATATATATATATATGAATCTCCCAGCTGACTTCAGGCAGGAGGCGGGGGACACCGTGTACTGGTTGCCAGACCGCGGAGTAAACCAACGCAGGCACAGGGAGAAGATGCAAACTCCACACTGGAAGGCCGGCGCTGGAATCAAATTGCACTGCACTTTCTTTGTAAAAAAAAGTGAAGCCACACAAATATACATTACTTAAATGCATATTGAGACCTATGCATCAACATAGAATTAAAGATACTTGCAGTTCAACACAATTTTAACTTGCCACCACCTATTCATCACTTGTACGTATTATATTGATGCTTTTCAATTTGGAGGGCAGCGTAAAAAACAAGCCCTTCACTCAAAAGCACAAAAATGTATTTTTAGCTCGTCCAAGGACATAGGAAGAGGGGAAAAAAATCAATGACGACAGAGACAGAGAATGGGTTTCAAATTCAATGTTATATTTTCTCCCGGCAGAGACGTTTGGCTACAGTTGGAACTGATAGTGTATCATTTGAAACCCAGACAGGAGCCTTGTATGTATGCTTTCAGCGTGTGTAGCATCATTGCTTCCAATCGTTACAAAATATTTGGGCTGCAATGTTTAATTGCAATTGGCATCTTTGGGTCAGCTGGAACCGGGTGCAGAAAAATCATACTCTGTCCCACCACTTTCGAATCTGCCCCTGTGGGACCACCGCCACAATATGCTCCAGCAGATGTGTCGTTTATGAGACGTGCCCGCTCGCTCATCATGAGTCGTTCATTCATAATAGCGGTATAGAAATACACCAGTGTGTGTTTGCTTGTGTGCTGGATTTTGTCAAATTAGCAGGTATCTTATGGTGCCTTCATGAAAATAAGTTTTTAAATAAGTTTCAAACAAAATGCAATAGAAGCTCAAGCAACAATGGTGGTGTCAATGGACACTATGTTTGAATTCATCAGTAATATCGAATCAGGTGACCAAAAATACCTATTTATGCATTGGAATTAGGTATTTGTAGCATTAAATCCAAGTTTAGGTAGTAGACAATGATAGTTTTGCTTCCGTTTTGAGTTTCAGCTTCAAGTGAAAGCTTTCTAATTTCCCAGCAGTCTTGAATGCAAACCCTTTAAAACGAACCATCTTTCAGTCACATAAAACCTAAAACAAATGTTCTGTTTTTAAGATTAGCATTTTGTACTTCCTCTTTGAGTTTTGCTGCAGTGAACTCAAGGGGCCTGCATCGCTTGGGCCCACTATTGGTCAATGAATATCCCACCATGCATCCGGTGGACGTGCACTGAGTGCTATTGGTTGCAAGGGGCTCTCTCAGGCGGGTGGGGTGGAGGATTTGCTGTGAAAAGGGCCACGTGGGCCACCGAGCCAGCTCTCCGACACAACGGCATGGCGGCTGGTGTCGCGTTGAAGCGTGACCTTCCTGGCGGTTCCGACGAGGGCAATGAGCGCCTCGCCGCCTTGGCAGACGTCTCCTTTGTGCGAGTATGAACAAGAAGCTTTAGATGAGGTCGAGGGGGTGACACCGCTGCTGAAAACAACCCAAAACAAGGAGGTCTAGACAGGGAGGGGAGAAAACAAGCTCCTCTGGTAGACATTTGCCACGGTGACTTTGACATCCTATAAAACAAACATGAAAATAATCATGCAGTCAGCAGTCTTAATTCAAATAATACTGAACAAACCCGATAAAAGGCTGTTAAAATGCCCTGGGTTTGGGTTTCAAATTATGCTTTTTTTAGGTTTTGAAATTAGGATTTTCAAATTAGGTTTCCAAGTTTGGGCTAGGCCCTAACTGATTACTGTTTCAATCATAGCTAAAGGTTGAAGTTCAATTTAGTATTTCATAATAGGGTAACAGTCCTTGTGCAGATCCACCTAATAGAAGGACTGACGCATTCATAGACATTTGTTTTTGCAAGGAGAAAAATGAGAACAAGGACACAAGTGAGTGTGTTCTACTGAATGTTCCTGTTGGCTGCTTAATTCATTGATCTTGAATCTGATTGACGTGGTTCCGTGACTCCCCATCAAGAGGCTGAGGGATCACTGGAGCCCAACTCCCCTCACTATTGATGAAGACACAGCACTGTCCTTGGCATTCAAGTAACAAATGGACTCATCATTGGATTTTGTTTCACTCGAAACTTCTGTCACCTTCATTGTGACTTCGTGTACTTGCTAAAATAAGACAGGTTTCACACAGGGAGTACATAGAATGTACAACACATTGGTTAGGGTTTCAAGCTAGAGTTATTCTTTAAAAAAAAAAAAAAAAAAGTTTCAGCCTCATGTTGCGTTTTTAGCTTTCAAATTATGTTTGGAGACCTACATAGATTGCGCTTGGGAATCGCTCTCAAAATAGGGTTTTGAATTCATTTGAAATTATGATTTACACCCTGCGATTTTGTTCCAATTTATGTTTTCAAGATTAATGTTTCAAAGCATGGTTTCAAGCGCAGGATAGGGTTTCAATCAAACCAAGATTTTTTTTTTTATTTTAAATTATGTTTTCAGGCTTGGGCCAATGTTTCAAGAGGATTTTAGATTACAATTTAGATATTTATTTTTTTACAGTTCCAAAGGAGGGCCTTGAGCCTGGGGTTGTGTTTCAAATGATGCTTCTAATGAAGCCTACATTTACTACATATTGTGCATGGTTACGATACTCCACAACGTTCATTGACCTTCATCATGAGTAAACACGAGCCTCTGCTCTTGTCAACGCATGTCGTCGTCACGCCTCCTGAATGAAAAATCAATGAGTTTTAATTAGCTCTTGTGTTAGGTTTTCAATTCCCCCAGCACTCTGAGCTATTTCCTGGGTGGATGAAAGAGTTTGAGGGGTGGTTGGGAGGGCAGCATTCTAAGGACCACCTCAGGGCGAGGTCAACTTGTCCAGCTCCATCTTCTGGTCGAAGCCTGGAGGGGCTTTTTGTAGCTACTGTATTGAGATTAAATATAGTTTTGTGTGTGTGTGTGTGTATGCATGCGTGTGTGCCTTGTGTGTGCGTGCGTGCATGCGTGCGTGCGCGCGTGCACGAGAGTGAGCGTGCATGTGCACATGTAGCTCCAGGGAATATGAATTGCAGTTCACATACTGGACACCATGATAAAATTGTATTAGATAGATTCCAGGAAATTGGGACATTTCCAACCTCAGACTAGGAAAAGTATAGTGTTGTACAACACACTGAAATACTATAAACTATATCGTTGTACCTTGAGATATGAGTTTGATTCACTCTGTGATTATAATCTATATAATCACATAATACCCTTACCCACTGAAATACAGTTAATCCGTTCCAGTCCCCTCAAAAACGACCCAAATTATTTTTTTTTTTTTTTAGTTTTGTCCATAAGAAGAATTGTACTCAACAGATTTGCACTGTATAAAAACACAGAGTACCGTATTTTCCGGACTATAAATTGCTCCTGAGTACAAGTCGCACCAGCGATCAAATGCATAATAATGAAGAACCGTTGTATAAGTCACACTTTTGGGGGAAATTTATTTGATAAAATTCAACACCAAGAACAGACATGTCATCTTATAAAAATAGAATAGGTAACAACAGGCTGACTGATACAGTACGCTAACGTTACATAAACACATAAACATAAAAGGAACTGAGAACGTGCCTGACATAACATATTAAGAGCTATTCAAATAATTATAGCATAAATAACATGTTAACATGTTTATCGAACCATCCATGTCACTCCAAATCATTAAATTCAGCAAAATCTTCATCTTTATAAACAACTCCGCTAACTCCGGAAGTAGAAGATGCAGCGCTTCCTCTTCTACGTGGCTTACAACAAACTCATTGTCAGTTGTAGTTCCAATTATTCCACAGTCCTTGAGCGCCCTCATGCAGTTTAATGTGAAAATAGTGTGAAATGATACAATATGTTAATAATTTCACACATAAGTGGCTCCAGAGTATAAGTCGCACCCCCGGCTAAATTATGAAAAACAACTGTGATTTACTATAAACCGGAAAATGCGGTAATAACATTTGCTGGCTGCATAACCTTCAAACACGGAAACTGCGATTATCAAACATAGTTGTAAATGATGTGTTTTCCTTTCTGGTTGTTCTTGTTCTGTGAGCTGTATTGGCACTTGGCAAACAGTTTAAGATGTCGTTTGCATTTTAATGGCACATTACAGCTACCAAGAAAGCCAATGTGAATTGATGGTGGCTGGATGTTGTGAAGTTGCTGTTGCTGCCATCTAGCAGTGGGGTCTGAAGAGCATTAGTATTTATTTATGTGTCGTTTTTACACAACCCGTTTTGAAATTAGGGTTTGAGGTATCGATATGATTTGAAACAATGATTAGGGCATTTGCTGCTAAACTCATACTCCACAAACACAATATTAATCAGGAATAAGACAAAGGCAAATGTATGCCTGCATCTGCAGATATATTCTTGCAGCAAAAATGGTGCCTCCCTCAGGTGAGTAATTGTAATCTTGAACATATTTTTTCCAGATTAATACTTGGACTAAATTTTAAAAACACAGTTTAAAAACACAGTTTAAAAGTAACATGACAATTTTAGAATAAACAGGAAGTTTTGAAATTTCGGATTGACTTCCTCTATAAGGTTTCAAGCCAGGGTTGGGTTTTGAAAGTAGGGTTTCAAGCCAGGTTAAGTGATTCAGGTTAGAATTTCAAGCCCATAATAGGGTTTCAAACAAAGATTAGCATTTCAAGTGAAAACACACAAAAAAAGAAAAAGGATTGCTACATTTTTTGAATTGCAAAAAAGTAGCACAATCTGGTGGACAAATGAAAGCCAGTTTTTGTAATTGAATTCTTAACTTGGAATAGAAAACACTGGAACAATGTTGAACATTCACTGGTTATTACTGAATGGTAAAACATGTTTATCATTATTAAGATGGTGTCCCTTTGCATGTGATGTTCCTTTCCACCAGCGTGACTTGAATCAGTGAAGTCGAGAGCAAAGCAGATGAAAGAGGACACATTTGAGCGACAACATTGAATCAGCCCCGTTTGAATGTGCCTGACACAAGTGGAGTGTCCCCATTTATTACACCAAATTCCTGTGTGTGTGTTTATATAGAATGATTGCAATGTTTGTTTCAAATTTGAAAAAAAAAAAAAAAAAAAAAAAACAACAGGAATAGGAGTGTATAAATGGCTTTGTGCAAGTATAAAATGGAGTTTTCCCTTGAGGGACATTAAAGCCATGCTGTTGTTCTGAAGTAGTTATGTTCACAATGTTTCCAGACGTATTGAACACCCACACACGCTAATGACTCTGCAGCCTCCTCTTGGATAAAGTTTGCCTCAAACCTACCTTGCAGCTAAAAATGAAGTTGAACTGGTTTTGACAATAATAATAACACGGACTAGTGTTAGCATGCTCAGCTGTTTGTACCTTTCTGCACACTTTGAACATGTTCTCCAAATTCTCTACTTGGCTGCCACGCATGGGTCTTGTTGGCCACTGTTTAGTTTTGTGTGTTTTTTTTTTTTTTTTAGGTTTTTCCTTTTTCGCTTTTTTGAAAGATTACATCAAATTTACTTTCAAACTCACTTGCTCTCAATATACTGCAAAAAAGTGGAACTGGTTTTGTGCGTCAGAAGTAAAGTTACATGCTAAAACTAGCTCACCCCGGTGCTTGTGCAACTCCAATCTCCACTGGGCTGCATTGCTGTATTCCCCCCCACCCCGCATTCTCATATTGAATAAAAATTGTCTCGTGGATGTGACAATTTGAACTTTTTAACTTTGCATGGCCCTAACAAAAGTACGCTGTGTACAGAGAGGCCAAGGACTTGAGCTGAAAGGCTGCCGTGCTTTTGGTCCTCCTCCTCGGTGGCCCTTGTTTCCTTTTTTAGCCGTGGCGACATCCTTCTGATCCCATTACCTTTTAGAGACTCACCACTTTCAACTGTCGACAGGATAGGGAACAGGAAAAAAAAGCAGAAGCGCATAAATAATGTAGTCCTCGGGTGTATCCGCCTCCAGATCAATGGCAACACAAAGACCATCTACAAAGGCGCTTGGCTCAAGGCCACATATGATCACTTCCTCTGTATGCCGCCCCCTCGCCCCACGTGCTCTTCTACGCCGCCGGCCCCACAGAGACTCAATTATTTCTCTGTGTTGGGAAGCTCTTGTTTGAAAGAGAGCAAAGCGAATATTTGAACTCAGCGAGGCGATGGCTAAGATCTTTGGTGACACGGAAACAGCAGATGGAATGAGGAAGGGGGACGAGGAAACGGCGCAATGCTGAGAATTTCTCGAGAGGACAGAGGTTGTGGCAGCGTTCCAAACGAGTAGCGTCGAACTTAAACGAGCAATTAAACAACACTCAAGCGTTGCAGCGCAGCTGACGGAGCAGCTCGGAGCATTTAAGCGAGTAGTGGAAACCCTAATGGATGCTTCTTTAGAGGAACATTAACAGATGTTTCTTCTCACATCAACTCAGTTTACCTTATTGCGTCTTTTCTGAAGCATCAGACATTCAATGACACTTTAAAGGTGGCCGTATAAGGTTTGAATCTAGCAGCGGACTAAAAGACAAGTTGAATAGGGTTCGTATTTGAGAATGAATAGGAACTGGCTTCATGTTCGATGTTAACTACCCCGGCTATCTTTTCTCGTATAGCTCACAAAATGCAATGACAGTTTGAGAGGCAGCCACTCAGATATTGTCATTGGGGTGCTAAAAAAGAGGTTGAACTAATTTGTAATTGTAAAGTGATGCCAAACTGGAAAATTAATTTGAAATTTTCATTTTCAACCTCAACTGTCGTTTGTCAGATATCTTACAGAATTTAAGAGGGTTAAAGGCAACCTTTTGAGTATTGCCATGTAGTGTTCTAAAAAGGGAGCTGCACTGCTTTTAAATTTGAATTGGTTTCTATTTAAAATCATCAGCATTCTTGCGCGAGACTGCGGTAGTTTACTGCAAATCACCATCATGTAGTGGCGGCCATTACGACATTACAATACATTCGGTCCTCCTTTTCCCCTCCCAGCACAAACTGCCGATTTTCCGCCTTGCCGCTATGGATGCGCCAGTCTTATCGAGTGTTTGAGCGAAGGGTGAGGCGCTCTGCTAAAATTAGATCAAAAGGTCGACACTCCGCGGGCATCAAACAGGCGGCGCGGTGTGGCGCTCCAGCGCGGTCGCGGCGCGCCACTGGGCCAACTCAGATGTTGTACCGCTGGTAATCAGTGGAGACAGCGTTTCATGTGCACTTCTAAAACTTGCGTAGCGTCGCAAAAACTGCACAGTTTAGTGGAAACTCGGGCTTTGCTTTTCGAATTGCAAGTACATAGCAATATGTTGAATGCTATATTATAAATGTGGGGTTTAAATATGTATGTGTATGCAGCTCTATGCATTATGCATTAACCAGTAAATATGACGCAGGACATGACATAACCTTGGTCCTTTTCTTATTTCTTTTACATTGCATTTTTGACTGTGCGTCATAGAGCTTTAACTCCCAGCTGTTGCCTCCGCTATCGACGCTTGGTGTTATGTAAGCTGAAATGACGGACAAATATTATCGTTGCTTGTGGGATTTTAGTCTAAATAAGAGTGACAGTTTTTGTTGTTGCTTTTGGGACGAAAACATATGTTGACTCACCACTGACGTCATTGTTGGGTCCAGTGACGTTTAATGCACTGCAATGAAGGAAGGGATGCTGTAAGGATGCGAGGCATTGATGAAATGGAATTTCAGTAGTTCAACAAGAATTTTTTTTATTTGAGCCAGATAGACATTCGAGAGCCCACTATGAACCAGATGTCACATTTGTATGAAAAAAGTCACAACACATCAAATGTCAAAAGTTAATTCAAAACAACCACCCAACTCAATTTCTTCAGCGGGACGGGAAAAAAAAATGGCTAGACATGGAAGGCCGTCCATTTTCTGGCAGCTTGCAATTATGTATCCTTACACATAGCATTACTTGCTCAATAGCAAAAAAGGCAGCTACTCAACGCTGTTGAGAAACTAACATTTGCATACTTCTGGCAGACAGTACAAATTGCCTAAACAAAAACATCCACCACATTTCCCATTCCAGCCTCACACAAGCAGGTAAACGCTCACAATCTCAAGGAGATAAAATACTTCTTATACTCTGCCACGACCGATGTGTTTGTTGCATGCTAACAATTTATTTAAATACAGTGTTTTATTGTAAACAGAACCCCAGTCTGTTGTATTTCTGGAATTTGTTTTATATTTATTGTTTTTAAAAATATGTGTTCTTGACAGGGAGGGCTATGCATATTCTCTTATAACTGTGATGTGGCTGGATTGAGAATTAACCAATCACATTCAAATTCGTGTTAAATGGGCATTCCACTCATACCCGCCACCATTAAAAGTGGCTCTGCTTAACCCCAGATGAACTTAATAGGCTCTAGAGGGCTTCTCGTGACATTGACATCCTGGCTTTGTGCCTTTTGGGATCTGATCTGGGAATCCTCATTTGATTAAGTTTATTTTATTAAAAAAATAGTAAGTTTAATTGTTTACCAAAGTACCTCTTTCTCCCTTTACTATAAAAATATCACATATAACCAACTTTATTCTTAGGATGCCTTGCCGAATAATTGTTTTGCATGTATCGTCTTGAGTTATTTGCTGCCAACTTATTAAAACCACTTTAACTGTAAGACCGTCACCTTGACCACATCGTTTGTGCACGATGAGCACATCATTAAATTTGTCGTCTGATGGAATGAACGGTATCTGTTGGCCGATAACCTTGCGTAGCACTTAAATGAGCCGACCTAAATTAAAGGAAGGCTTCACCTTGGTGCTAAATAATTTTGCAAGCCATCATTTTGAAAGAGGAGTAATGAAGGCCCCACTTTTTATTATCATGCTTATCTCCGCTTTGTTGGCCCGCTTGTGTGCTATGTCCACTCAGAACTGCAGTGGGGTGGCAGGGTGCTGAGGTGATGCACGACCTCACCCGAGTCGCTCGGGCTGACACATGCAAAACGAACGTGACTCACATTCATACCTGTGGGCAGCTTTAACCTGCGTGTCTGCAGACTTTTCTTTTTTTTCACAGTTTTTTAGATAACGACTGGAAATCCACTGAGGCTTTTTACGCTTATTGCCTTATTTGTTGTGCAGCTGTTTCGCTAAAAAAAGTTCTCCCTTCTTCGTCACCATGCAAATGTTTCCAATTCCCAACATGTCCTCTGATCTTGCCTTGCTGTGATGAGAGCATCATTGCTTCTATTTTGTCGGCATTCTCTACATTGTTAAATATAGGAAGAGTGTTGTCTCTGCTCTGCACACATACTGATGCAGTGTTGTCTTTGCTTGATGCTCGCTTTTGTTGTGATGCCTTAAAGAGGTCTCACTGTATTTCAAGAGGCATCTCACTGAGAAGCAAAGGTGTGCACATATAGCGAAGGTATTTTTTTGTGGGTGGGTGGGTCGGTCGTTCGGTCGATCGATCGATCGATACATACTTTATACTTTAAACAGATAGACAAAATAAATGCAGACACACACACGCGCGCACAAAAGCACGATAAAAATACAAAAAAACAGGCAAGGAAACTGTTTCAAAGCTGTTGAATGCACTTGAGGGGGAGCTACGTGATGCGTCGCACCTGTCTTATGGCAGCGGCGGCGGCAGCCATTCTGTCTCTCGACGTCTTGTAGTGTGCCACAAGCGATTGCTGTTTGTCATCGTTAGGCTGTCAGTGCTGTTTGGGTACCGCACAGATCTGATGCTCCCTTCTCTAAAACTGCAACGATGGCAAAAACATTCACTTTTCCCCAATGTATACCAACAATAGATGTCACTCCCAGGCATGACTCTGCCTAATTTATCTCAATGGATGATTTCAATTGAGCTAAAATAGGATCTAAAGTTGGGATTAGGTTAAGAGTAAAGGGTTGGATTTAACCAGGTTGGGGTTTGTTTGAGATTGAATTTAGAAGGTTGGAGTTACAGGTTGTGGGACAGAAGTTGCGGTTAGGATTCGTCTTTTGCTGTTAACTTCTAAAACATTGAACAACTTCTTAATCAGAGTCTCACTAAATGGATTGTTTTACTCCAGTTAAGGTTTAAAAATAACACTCGCTTTTTGAGGCTGCTCCTTACTGAACTGAGAAAAAAAAAAAAAGTACAGTCAATCCAAGTTTCACCCTCTGCATCCATACAGTGATAGTTTCCTGTTTCCTGTTCGAGAAACTCTCTGGCTGATGATTTGATGAAAGGATGATGGTACTTGTAAAGGGGATCATGGTGAGAGCGTCTGTTCTTGTTCTCCACGATGACTCGTGGTCATTTAGTAGCGATCCATCAGCTCCTAAATCGTCCATTTCCGTCTCACAAATGGAATCAGTAAGCTGTTGAAAGCCCACCGAGTGGAACAACATCTTGGTGATGGCTTTATCGTTGTGGGTACAAAACTGGTGTGGTTGTTACAAAATAAACCTTGGCATCTTGCCTAGGTAAAATAAATGGAACAAAATAATATGCTGCATGTTGAGTCACACAATTATCATACAATTATCCCGATTGCTCCTCTCGCCACTTATTATGATAACCACCACCTTATACAATAACAATAAACACAACAACTAGAACATTCAGGTGACAGTGAGTGGCTTCACATAGTTTCCAGCACAGTGCTGTTGAGGACATGCCTTGTGAGAGCTTGTCAAAAAAGATGAACACGGTGCCACTGAAAGAAAAAGAGCCAAACATGACGAAAAGGAAAGACACCTCAGAATACAAATGTTTGCCACTGATGAAATTGATGCAGTCAACTAAAAGTGAGTAAATTGGTGTTTACATGACAATGTGAGAAGACAATGGTTCCATTTTTTTTTTTTTTTTTTCCTTTCTTCTGGTTATGACACACTGGCCTCCTCCCTTTTGGCTTACGTAAGACGCCACCGCAGCAGAACAACACAAGCACTTAATGGAGACGCTCAGCTGCTATTAGCCACCATTATACACAAGCTGAGCTCGTCATGGTCTAATAGATGTCAGGACATTTGGAAAACTTACTTGAGGAAGTAACTGTCTTCTTTTGCACCATTAAAAAGACTCACAGTGCTTTAAATGAGGGTTTAAAATGAAGTTTTCAAGTCTGGATGTCAAGGAAGAATTTTTCAAATGAGGTTCAAGGTTTCAATATAGGGTTTCAAAGTGGGGGTAGGTTTTCAAGTTAAGGTGTCGAAACATTAAGACAACTTAGTAGTTGAGAAAGTAAATGTCTTTTTTAACCATTACATGACTCTTGGAGCGCTTAGAATTAGAGATTCAAACTAGTGACATACCGATCAAGGTTTGTTGGCTTCCAAACCAATGTCCTTTCCGATACAGATCTGATATCGACCCCCCTTCCTTTGTTTTTCTTTTTTTCCACATCAACTCTAGGGTGTGGAAGGAATCATATCATGAATTAAGAGGATTCCTTACATAAATTCAAGTCAAGTCAAGTTTATTTGTATAGCCCTAAATCACAAACAGTCTCAAAGGGCTTCACATAGACAAAAATAGACAATTATTGTCAAAGCATCCCCTGATCTTAAGCTCCCAAAAGGGCAAGGAAAAACTAAAAAAAAAACCCTACCAGGGGAAAATGAGAAACCTTGAGAAGGGACCACAGATGGAAGGATCCCCCTTTCAGGATCACCAGGTTGTAATGGATGCAGAGAGGGCACAAGTAATACATAATACGAAAATCAATGAAAAAACGAATGTCGGAGGTGCCCTCGATTGTCCTGGCAGTGTCTTCAAGGAGGTTGAGCTGCAGTTTCCTCATCTTGAATTGGTCCCAGAGAATCCAGCTAGCCGCTATCAGCTTTTGCACCACCTAACCCCCTCCCCAGCCAGGGAGGGGTGTAGGGAGAGAGAACAAAAACAAACTCCGGCCGAATCGGCCACTACAAGTTAATTAAAGGCCATTTCATAGAAATGTGTCTTTAAACGTGTCTTAAATGTTTCTACTGAGGTAGCAGTTCTAATATCCATTGGTAGGGCATTCCAAAGCTCTGGAGTCCGGGTTTTCGAGGTCTGGACTTTGGCAACCTTCGTTTAGTGTTTCAAATTATGGTTCTAAATTCAGGTTTCAAGCCTGGAAATGATCATTTCCGACCTTGGCTAGGATTTTTAATTGTGTATGAAATTAGCATTTCAAGGCTGGTGTAGGGTTTTTAACAAAGGGTAGAGTTTGAAATTGTGGTCTGAAGCTTGAACATGGGTTTCAGTTTGGCATTTAAATTAGTTTCTCGCATTAGGGTAAAAGTTTTTAATTAAGGTTTCAAATTAGGGGTTCAAATCTGGGTTAGGGATTTATTGTGCCCCAGGACATTAGGTCAATTTGCATGAGGGAATACATTTTATGACCAGGTTTCAAATGGATTGGATTTTAAAGTAAGTTTGCAAGATAATTTTTATGTTTCAAAGTGGGATGTTGAATCTGTTTTAGGGTTTCGAAGTAGGGTTAAGATTTCAAGTAAGGGTTACAAGTCCAAGGCTTCAAGTATGGTCAAGGCTTTTAAACAATGGTTAGAGTTTCAACCAGCCTTGGTTATGTTTTCAAGCAAGATTTTAAAGCCTGGATTATGGTTTCAAATTAGATTTAATTTTCAGTGTCGAGTTTTCAAATTAAGGTTTAAGTCTGGGTTATTTTTTTTCAAAGTACAGTTCTACGCTAGGGTATGGATTCAAAGTAGCGTTCAAATAAAGTCTCAATAAAGAAGTTGCATCAGTGCAAAATACTTTCAAAGATAATACACATCAGTATGAAATCTCAATGGAGAGCCTTTGCTTAATCAGCAGTGGTGTGCATATATGTATGTGTGTGCGTGTGTGCGCGTGTGCGTGCGTGGGCGCGTGCGTGTGTTCATAAAGTGACTATCCATAATTCATGATACACAGTGGGAGAAGCGGGGGTCAAAGTTGACAGGCTACTACCTGCTTTTCCTCGGCAGCATGACAGTCAGCTGCTGTCTTTCGTTTAGTCTCTTATGCAACAGTATGTTGCACAGTTCCACATATCTATCATGTGTAAAGGTACAAAAAAGTATCAGGAAGCCGTGAACAGAGGAAGCTTTATTTGAAGCCACCATTTCCAAAGGGTTTGTCAAAGAAACATTTGACCAAGAGAATTGTTTCCAATTCTTACCAAATTTCATGCAGGTATACCAAACAGATGGAGCACACTAAATTTAAAAGCATTTGATTTTGTCATCGTGTGTTTTTGAAAGAAATTCAACAACTTGCCATGAGTTCAGTATTAAACACCACTTTTGGAAAATTCACTTCCTACCAAACATGACACTTAAGAGGCATGTCTATAGACCCACAAATAAAAGTCTCAAGAAGCCATGCCCGAAAACACGCAGGACGGCTATCAGTTTTTCTAATAGACACTTTAAGTCATATTAACCATTTCACACGGACCTTCAAAACTTGACTTTCTCTGTCATTGTTACCAGATTTGAACTAGGGAGATAATTACTGCTTAGCTGTGAGAATTTATAACTAACCATCGTACATGATCAGAGCTTGACGGAAATGTTTTGCAGCTTGCCAAACTTGAAGCTCTTCATCACAAGACTTTTGAAAATCGTAAGCTTGTAGCACATTACACTTAGCAACATGAAATTTGGTTCGCATGTCTATCACGAGTAAAAAGAGCAAAGTCTAAAGAAGGCATGCTCGAAAAGACAAAGGAATATTATTTCATTAATATCCTTTTAATCCAGCCATTTTGATTTATTTTCAACATTTCAGAATCAATTTTTACATTGTCTTTTGTTTGATTTTAACCACATTTTAAACATGTTTTATTTACAGGACAGACAATACTAAACTGCAAATGTGAGTTTTTCCAATGTTGACCAAATGTCTTATGCATGATCCCTCACAGACAGAAATGAACTGACGCAATATCTCATCTCCTGATTCTCCAATTTCCTACACGCACACGTGTTTGTACTGTATTGGCGGAAACTGGCACTTAACACTCAAGTATTGACGGAAGAATGTGCGTCATAAAGCTAAGAGGATTTAGGATATGAATGAACTGTAAGAAAACAAATATTCATGCAGAAGGATGTCAACACCACCATAGGGATGGCCCAAATTTAGACCAAATAAGCAATATTTTTCTATCCTTTATTGTTGTGGCGATGACAATATGAATACACTTCATGCGACACTCGAAGTGCATTGAAAGTCACGTAGGTGTCTAATCATTCCTCCTCCTTTGATTTATTGCACACGTTCAAGGGCACTTGAATGGGAATGATATTCAAATTACGTGAACATGAATGTGAAATGCAGATGGAAATGAATCCTCAGTGCCCCCCCACCCGCTTCCTACAAGTACAGTATGCTTGAATGAAGAGAATAACCTCTTTGACCTCCATTTTTTGTTTCTTATTCCTCCCACATGAAAGAGCATCACGCAACATCTCCAGATGTAACTGCATGCCACCAAAGCCGTCATTGCGGAAATACTGATTACAAGGCTGTGTGGTTTCTCTCTCGGATCAGCGATATGATCAATGGCAATTCTTGCTCCATCAAAGTTCCATTATTTAAGTTTCACTAAATGTATCTTTAAATAATCCCTTTATATGATGCTGCAGGGCATCTATGTTGTTGCCATGATAGTTCTGGTACTCCTGCTGTTAATGGTGTTTACTATTAGCAGACGAGCCTGGATCACCACTGATGTTTTTTTTTTCCTTTTCCTACCTATATTGGTAGCGAGTCTAAATTTAACAAAAAAAAAAAAAACACTTACAATGGGCAAACCCCCTCAATTCTCCTTCAAAATGGAACTTTACATTCACAACAATGTTCCTTCTCAAAATAAGATCGGTGGGTCGGGAAAAAAAAACAACCAAACAACCTCTGGTGCTCACTTGAGGACCATAGCAAAATTTGAATGACAGCATTGCAAGGTGATTGGAAGTGCAGTACATTTAAGTATTCCACAGCCTTTTAGTGAGCGTCTAAGTCATTTTCACTTGCCTTTCAGCGACTAAACATAGTCCCTTGCCCTATAAAGGGCAACCAAGGAATAATTAGAGCTTGTTCCTGTTGAAAACATACAGATTTTGCCTGGAAGGCTCGCCTTTTAATAAGATCACAAGCTGCTTTTTGGGGAATGAGACTCACCCATGTGACTTCCCAGTGAAAATTCTATGATAAATCAGCAACGATGGATTGAATGACTGATAAATTAATAAAGTGTTTCAAAACAGCAACATTTTATTAATTGTAGGTGGTGTGGGTGATTCTACAATTACAAACATCAGTAGCCTTCTGTAATTGGCTTCGGAAAAGGATGGTTCATTAAATGTAACAACTTTCCTAAACGGGCAAATTAGTTACCTTTTATATTTATAATGATGCTATGATTTTACAGGTTTAGCGTACGTTATATTAAATTAGGATGTACATCTATACCCCCTGACGTTTGACGGCCATAGGTAGTTTTACAGGGTGCTATGGGGTGGCAACTGAGAACCCGGTATCCTCCTATCCTAGGATGACCACAGAAAGTTGAGTAAGCGTGGTTGCTACTGGTTTTTGCTGATCTGTTTTTTTTTTCTAATTATTTTATTTTTTTGTGCATGATGAGGCACTACAGCTGGTCATAACCTTAACAAGCTTACACTGAGGCTTGCTGGGCTTATAGAAACTCGAGTTTGAAAGATTTTGTTACTGCTTGCCCCTCACCTCCTCGCTTTCTAGGCTGCACAGGAACTTTATCAATGGACTATTAGGTGCTAAGTTAACTTAGTTTGCAGCAGCGATGATCTGGTGCGGCTAAACACTGTTCTTCCACAGTCTGGATTTGCTCCTCTTAATTACTCAATCTGACTGATTCTGATTAAGCCACATGTCAATAAGTATGATTAGAATTAAAGGAGGATAAGTAGTAGCTAATGGGAGAAGATGAGAGCCATTCTAAGTGCTAAACTAATTTGACGCAAAACACAAGAGTAAGTGCTTAGGTGAAATGTACGGTTCACTTCAAGGAGCTGTATCATTTTTTATCAGATTTCCACAGTCAATCATCGGCATATAAAGTATTATTTATTACTTTTGACACAATGACAACCTAATTTCTTATGACATATGAGTTTTTTACAGCTATTTTTCTAGCCCAGAATTAAGATGCCTGGTTCACAAAAACCCTCATAGACTCGTGATGTTTTCAGTAGCTTTGGAGTTTGATGGGTTACTGAGGTGATTAGGGTTAGGTTAGGAGGGGACAGAGATAGCCTAGTTTTTGTTTTGGGTTTCTAACCCGAGGCTGGTCGTTTATTGACCTCGCACAGCCATCTCACTATAGCTGCAGGCTCTATTGAACTTGTGCTCAGCACCCACGGGATAGAAAGGTGAACATCTGAGAAGGTGCCCAGAGCGTGCATGCAAAACAAGCTAGAAGCATGTTGAGAGTGCAAAAACAACAAAGCCCATCTAATTATCCATGCAGCCGCTCGATATACAGTCGTGTTGGAACCCCCGACACCCCATGTCTAATGGGTCATTGCCAGTGAGCGATTGCTCCTTTGAGCACCTGGTTGGAATGTTTATCGCAGAGACTTTAGGTTCTTAGCGTTGGATAGCAAGAAATAGCTTGTTTTTAAGGCGGCACATTGATTTCTGCTGAGGACTGCATTTTCCATTAATCTCGCTGAGCGCTGCAAAGCATGCGGATAAAGTTCTGTGTTCTGTCCCAGTGGATTTCTATTTTCCCTCTTCAGACCTACTCTGTGTTTTGTATGCCATCTTACTCTGGTTTACACTGGACGTCACTTCATTTTCCCCTCGTGGTTCTTTTGGCCGCTCTTGACTTTGAAGAGAACATCAAGCAATTGACCACTTCAGCACTAATCTGGCACTTGAAGTGAATCAAGGTGGGAAACTGTACTGCCTTTGGGGTGCGGGGTTGGGGGGGTTGTATGTGCTTGCTCCAATAAGTGGAGACTCTGCTGGCAGCTGACAACAGAAGGTTAATACACTTACATCGTCTTATCTGTTAGAGGACCTTGTTACTTTTTGCAGGACCAGTGGATTTGTAGATATCTGTCCAATTGAAACACATCAAGAAAAGGAGGACCGATTCATCTTTAATTTAAACTATCTAAATGTTTTTGTTATTCAAGTTTGACTTTAATGGCCTGACATTTATTTGCTACAATAATGTATCTACTTCAAGTATTAATGCCAGCCTTCTGCCATTCATTCAAAATACAGAATAATAGCTTTGTGTTTAACTAGACAAGCCAGTAATTGACCCTCAGCAAATTTGTAAGTATATTCAGTATATTGAGATTATCTCATCATTAATTCATTATGAATATATTTTTTCTGACATTTTAGTTTTGTGGGTTTTTTTCAGGATACAAGCCTTTGTTCTACCACATTTTTGGGGGCACTTTGAATTTTCTCGCCAACATTTGCAATAAAAGCATTGTATGGAGGGAATGAACTAAAGACATGAAAACTTCACCAGGCCTATACTTAGGATGCCTACAGAAGGCTTCGTGTCTAGCTAGTGAAACCCTTCTCGATAATCTCTTGGCTACGATCGCCTCACTCTGGCTTTAGGGATCAGTCTACCTCCTGGAGTATTCTGTGCAACTCAATATCAGCAAGGGGGGCCAGACGGAGACAATGACCAGGAGAGATGGTGAGGAAAGCTGTGAGCCTGAATAAGAAACACAGACAGTTGGTTGTCCTGAAGACAAAAAGAGCCACATGGTGATATGTTGCCATGAACAGATTGGGGATGAATAGTAGCGTGACAGTGGAAGAACAAAACGGCTGGAGCACTGCACAGTAGCGATAAGGCACCTTGTGTGAAGGTATGAGGATAACGGCAAGATGCTTTTTCTTGCACAGAACAGGCTTTTTTCTCATGTTTGTGAGCAAAATGGCTAAAAATACTGGGAAAATAGCCTCCATTGTTAGCATTAGACACCATGACAACCATCGTGTCATCTTTATTTCTTTGGTACACCAACAACATCCAGCTGACCCCTGAATAATGTTGGTATACCGCTGCACATTTAACCGTTAAAAATGCATTGAGAACACCGAATGAAATGTTTTATTAGAATTTGAGGAACATTAAAACACCAAAAATATTGTTTTTATGTTTTTACTTGTTAAACTATTAACCAGTAATCCCATTACATTTAGGATTTTTAATTATAGTCCAATTTGAATTATCAAAACCCAGGCAGTTTAAATTTTTGTGTTAGATAATGAGACAAATAACACAATGATCAATCGTTTTTTCATTTTTCTTAGTGTTTCAGTGTCAGTTAAGAATGGAAGGAAGGAATAACGCACATACTAAATCCAAATAACCGCAGCGGCTCTGAATCCCCCATGAAAACGCTATCCTGCCCCATCATGGGGAAAATGTACAGTATGTTTTGCTAAACAGAGCTGCAGGCCACATTGAGTTCTTGCATCTTAACACATTTGTTGATGTTTTAAATTATACATGCATAGTCATAAATCACACAATAACTGTTCAGATAAGCAAGGCAGTGTTCCGTCCCAGTGGCCGCATTTACAACGTTGACACGCTCTTAATTCATGACTATTTAATTAGTTTACATTGCTCACATACATCTTGCATCAATTGGTCTTTGAGTGCTTTAAAGAACAAGTAGTAGGCATGTAAAATGGTGGATTGAAGCCTTTTTGCAGAACATTAAGAGCCACCTCAGCCATCACCAGCTCTGCTCGGGTCAATGAATGTGCCGGGCTTGGGAGTCGTAACATTTACGGCCACCAAAGTGTGAATGCGACACATCTTATCAGGACGAAGTTGTTATTTCGCTTGCGACTCCGAGAATATGAAGTAAATGCATTTGCAGCTCGGTGGACTGCATCGTCATGGAGGCATTCATTGTAATGCACTGTTAACTGATTATCAGTCTTGTTAGCTTAGAATTTTTGATCATGCATTGTGAAATCAGTTAGGTTCTTTTATGATTAATTTACCTCAACTCAATGCAACTTCATTCATATAACACAACCATCACTGAACACAAAGTGCTGTACATGGGGTAAAAGTCAGACATATAAGTTAAACCAACAAATTATTAACATAAAAACAGTAAAGACCACAAAAAAGTATTGTCGTATCCCACTTTTTGATGGATGTAGACCAAAAATACAAATTTTATGGGTCAGATGGAAACATTTGGTAGTTGAAGTGGTCCATTGATGGGGCAATAAAAAATCCTACCTTTTGGGGGAGGATTTTTTTTTAAGATTCTACAGTATATATTATTCAAGATGCTGTTTACATGGCAGCCTGTTATCTTCACCGGGTACCTAACAAAAATAGTATAATAGTTCATGGACGTAGAGGTTTTGTTGACACACGGCACTTCCAAAAGATTTTCCATTTACAGATGTACATTACCGTCTAACGACTTCTGACTCACTCCTACGCGTGTGAATTTCCTTGCAGAAATTTGACCTGCAATCGTGTCTGTCAAGTTGTAGCGTGGTTTATTCATGAGTTATGAGTACTTGGAGGTGGCTTATGATTTTTGCTGCTGATTATGCAAAAAAAACATTCACTCTGGCAGAACGTGTTGGCGTGTATGTTGTCAAGCAGTCACAAAGGCACTGCAAAACCTAATTAAAAGAGACACATTTTGCTTTCTTCATAATTTAAGATGGTTCCCAAGTGTCTTAAAGATGAAGAGTCGTATCACTTTTCGCCCTCTCTTTTTTTAGCCTCTTGGAAAGCAGTCAATTACCAGGGAATGGTCCTTTCTCATGAAAATAACACCCCCCCCCCCCCCTCTACTGCGGTGCATGAAGACGCAAGAGACACAATTTTATGCATCCAACACTGCAGCTCTGCTTATAGTTTGGCTTCATTGTTGTTGCTGTTCGTCCATCTTTTGAAAGTGGCAGATCTTTACCCACCCAAGCCTCCAGGTCACGGGTGATGAAAGTGGACATGTGTAAATTTGCCAAATTGTGAAACGTTGGAAAACTTTGAAACAGCTTGACCACAGACGACTTGGGTTCAGTGCAAATTGTGACGCAAATACGAGCCCCAATGAAAACAGAAAAGCATGGATGGTGTTTTCACTGATGGCGGCAGCACTTGATCAGCCACCCAATTGCACATACCAATTAGTGTTGAGGATTTATACATCTAACATCACTGCAGCTCTGCTTAGATTTACTTTTGACATGACTTTGTTGTGTGTGGGGGGGTGGGGTGGGGGGCTGTTCTTATGCATATGAGCCCACTTGTGACATTACAGATGATTAAGGGCAAGTGCAAATTCCAACACAACTCAGGCCCTCATTACAACAGCAAAAGTGCATATTGCATTTTCACTACTGTTTGTGGCACATGCAGCAAACCAAATGCGAGCATGTGAGGCATTCCCAGATGCTAACGCTGATCTTTGGAATCAGCAATGCTTTAAATTGTTTCCCTAAATTGCTTTAAATTGTTTCCCTATTATTCGTCAGTTGCTTGAAAATTAGGGCTTTTGCCCACCCAGCCTAGCCAAGTCCAACTCAAAACTCTGGCAGGTGTTATTTGTGACACCACTGACAGCCCAGTTAAAATAATGAACCTTTCCCTTCTACACCCAGGGAATTTAGTTATCTTAACTGTGTCAATGCACGTTTTTGGAAAGAGGCAGCATCCAAATATTTTCTTGGTTTTTTATTCATCACTTGACGGTTGAATAGGCACTCTAAAGACCCAGCTATTTGTAAACAGATACGTTTTCTTTTTATAGTGTAGCTGCTACACTGTAGCACCTTGTTAGATGCACTATTCAATTGTGCCTATAATGCAGTCCAAAAATAAAATGATTTGGTTCCACACTTGACTATATTAGAATTTCCAAACTGCCATTAAAATCAATGTGATCAAGTTTAGGGAGGTTCCTCCATAAAAGGAAATGAAGAATTTGATGCGGTGTGAAAACATGACCTAGCATGAAAAGTGTCCAGTTCAAATAATAAGACGGCTGGCTTTGGTCGTTGCTCTTTGCGGCCTGATTAAACGCCTTCGCTCTCTTAAGAAGAATCATTGTTTCTGAGGGCAGTCGAGTTCTCCGTCGGAGTTTTGTGAAGGCATTAATGAATAAAACATGCGTGCTCAGCAACATTAACCAGTGAGGAGGAGGAGGAAGACAGCGAAGGGTAACTTTTAAAAGCACAGCATTCTCATAATGCATGCTCCATCACTCATTAGGACCCTATTGACTCTCCAACCACATCCTCTGGATTACACACCCGTTCGGAAAGAGGATATTACAATAATGGCTGATCGTTTTCGCTTGTCGTGTTCTCTCTCATGAGCAGACACGATCAGGCGGCCACACCCCATGAATAACCGCAAATGTCCTTTCGGCCTGAGTTGCTTGATGTTATGGGTGTCCAGTTCATTACTACCACCTTGTTACCTTGGATGCAACAAAGGCAGGATTCATGATTTTCTGTACTGCTTATCCTCACAAAACTCATGGGAGTGCGAGACACCTTGAACGTTTTGCTGAGTGATCGCGATTTGACAATAGCAGCATGTTTCAGTCTTCACTTAACCTATTAGAATGGTTTTGGAATTTGTTAATCAACTGAAGTATGCATGAGAAAATCCTGACAGACATGGGGAGAACATCTCCACACAGGAAGGCCAAAGCACAGATTTGAACCCACAACCTCTGAATTGTGAAACGAACATGCAGAACTGTTTTTTTCCCCCTAGAATAATCAACAAATAAATGGGAAAGGTCAATTTGACTGACAATTGTCAAAGATTTTCACACTACTTGATCTCTACAATATTTTTTTGTTTGTTTGAAATGGTCCAGTCTTTATTTTGTTGAGATTTCCATGGAAAACAGATTAACACCTGGAGCAGCATAAGCTCTAACAAATACCTAGAAATGGCATACATACAAAATAAAAAACCCCACAAATACTAAAAGCTTTAAGCTAGCACAAATGCTATCAAAAATATATAATCGGCACAGACAAAAAAAAAAAAACAATAGTTGAAACTATCAAAACCTACAATGGCACAAACGCTGAGAAAAACTTGAAATGATTCAAACACTAACAAAGACCTAAAACAGAGCAAAAATATAAAATGTTTGTAAACACCATCCAAATCCCAAACTGGAACAAACTAACAAAAATTTAAACATCACAAATACCAACAACATTTTGAAGCAGTTAAAATACAACCCAGGCTTAACTCAGCTCCTCCCAAACATATAAAGATCTTCATTTGCATCACGTCAAATGCACTTCTATGTTACCAATTACTACTTTCTGTCCCCCAAAATAGGACAGGCAGGTGAAAGTGAATTTGTAACGAACAAACTATAAACAGGCTTGGGGCTCAAGGTATCACGTTTTACATTACAATTTAATAATAATAATTTGTGGGGGGTTATACAGTAATATCTCTCATCATAAGCCTTGTGGTCATACAAGGTTAGAGGAGGGCCATATACACAGCAGGTAGTGCTAGCTGACCTACGATTGCCGACCCTCTAACCTCTTTTATACGCTATCATGATAATGATTGATAACGGCCCTGTAATGGGCTCATGAAATGAGACTAGCCGGCGGCTGAGACGTTCTTTTCCGGCCTCGATTCCTCGCCTTCTTCTTCTGGTAACCAGGGGGGTGATGCTGCTGCTTGCTCATCAACTTCCTAGCAGGGTGCATCCATTTTCTCTGCCGTGATCGCAGCATCTGTCAGGAAACCTCCTCGAGCCTCTTCCACATTATGCGGATGTGTAAGTGGCACTTGTGGATGTCACAGGTGTCTCGGTCGCATCTCCTCCCGCTAAAAACTTCAATTATAAGTTGTGAAAAGTCAATTTCTGGGTGTGCGATTTAAAAAAAAATGTTTTATTAATTTTTTTTATCAAAGATATGAAGAGCCCATAATATCTACTCAGCAGGAAGACAAAATGACCTGGGGCATTCTAAATCTGTCATTTCATACATTCAAAGTTTACAAAATTAATATTTCACCCTCTCATCTGATTTGTGCTTTTCTGAAACGTTCCCAAAATGTCACAGGATGGCACCAAAGCCCTTGCTACTAGGTAAATAGAAAATTGTGTCATAGAAGTATTATTTCAATGTAGACCAATAAAAGTTCGAAGATGTCATAGCCAAAAAGATCCGACACTGGTTTCAAGCAGCAGTTTTTCAGGAATCCTCCTAAAATGGATCAGAATAAAGATTTGTCTGATTGCTACCAAATCTGGCAAATGGGTAACTTCACCGTGACAGACCAATATAGACTCTCTCCATCAATGCAGATGCTGCACCGATCCTCCTATTGATTTTTCGCTCTATTCTTCTCTCACTCCTCAACAATTAGGACCCCAAGATAATTGAATTCCTGCACTTGGGGTAGGATCTCATTCCTAACCTGGAGAGGGTATTGCACCCTTTTACGACTGAGTACAAGTGTCTCAGATTTGGAGGAGCTGATTCTTATCCCAACGGCTTCACATTTGGCTTTGATCTGCTCTAGTTAGAGTTGAAGATTTTATCTTGATGAAGCCAACAGAACCACATCATGTATACTAGGAATCGGCAACTAAGTCTAGCCCTGGGACAATTTATTTCCTCAACAATTCTATCACGGGTCAAATTTACATTTTCATCAGGCAAACTTTGGTTTTCCTACAAAAATATCAGTAGTGATTCAATGATATCGCACGCTCACTGTTGGTGTTATCACTGTATTGATGTCTCGGTATGATAATTATCATGATACTGTGGGAAGGTTCACGCCATTGCAGTAAGCCTCACTGTATTGCATCAAGGATCTGCAGTCTGTGTTTTCCTTTTTTTTTGTCAGGTTATTTTCTGTCCATGTCAAGCCAGTATTTACATTCATAAACTGTACCTCCTAAACGCTATTATTGCTGTAGCAATAATTCATGATGTGTTCAATTACCAAAATGGTCTGTTCACTAATTTAATCATATAGTTATATATTGCTTAATTATAACATTAAAATTTCATGCTTCCGTACTAACAGTGATTCCTTTGCTTCAGTCCAAAAAAGTCCAGTCAGAAACACAGAACACTCTGAAGGAAGGTAACACACTTATGGAAACAGCCAAATGACAACAATTAAAATAAGCAACAAACATTGTTAGTTTCTTTTACTTTGCTTATTGATATGCTTTAACATCAAGGCATCTGACGTGAAGAAAAAGAAAAAGAGGAAGTTGCGCGGAGAAGAGGTCCAACGACCTCCATCCAGACAACAGTGTGTCGCAGCCACATATGTTGGCGTCAAGGACCCGTCTCACACGATCAATTGCAAGGCCGTGCTCAGCTGAGGGTACGCCCAGGAGGGCCTCTAAGTGCTCCGTATCTATAATCGATGTGTCCTTCAATTCTCTGTAGTTTTCTCTATTTTGCTAATCGTGAAATTGATGTACCTCCATTCAATAAGGTAGTTAGTGAGCATAGCTGTCTTTATTTTGTAATGTGGTCATATTGCGGCCAATCGGGTGCCTGTTTTTTGTAGTCATTTTCTGGTAACATTTCACGTCCCTAGAACCAGCTTCTGTAGCAGAGGGTCGGACGGCCAAAGCTTCAGCCTTTGGTTCTCACCCAGCTCTCAACACACCTGACCCTTTAGGCTGTGGCCCACGGGTGCCAGCCCGCTCACCAGGCGCCAGCCATTAAGTCCAACCACTAGAACACTGTAGCAGCAACATTACCATATCAGTACGTTCTAATCAGTCTGCTTGCTTGATCAAATAGATAGTATTTCCATGCTGCGTGACTCATAGCTTCTTGTGTACTGCACATTTCTATTTTCAGAACTGCTGAATCGTTTTATTGTCTTTAACATTTAGCCTTTGAAATTACCAATAAAAGGACTGAATGTATCGAAGAATCGGAGAGATCAAACAACTAATTAAATAGGCGCTGATATCTTTAATTGCTTTTACAGTTTTCATATTAATTGTGTTGCTTTGAACATTGCTATTGTCTGATTAGGCTCTGTGAACTTTGGCCACAATAACATTGTACGTTTCTCGGGGCGTTATGTCTACACTTAATTTGCACTAAGGTTGCTCAAATCTCATTAAAGTGAAAGATATTCGCCAAAGCAATCATTTACACTGTGTTGGCTACAGCGTGTCGTGATTCTGATTAGACTTATTATTGCAAACCGTCTGTTATTAGCATATCAATGCAGACTCTTTTTTTTTTTTTTCTTGAAGACATTAACTCTGTTAATACATAAGCCGAAAGATCTTCTATTGCGCATCAGCCGATTCACCGACTGGCGGAGAGGCTCTTTAATGCAAATATTCCACTTTCTTTCATTTCTTGCTCCATTTGCTGGCGCCTCAATGAGGATGGGATTGTGACTGGAACTGCTGAGGCGGAAAGTAAACAGTGATATTTTTTTCCTTCCAGCTGTGGTGTGGACAGTATGGCTGGTTGGAGAATCTGAGCAAATGATTCATCATGAGACATGTTTTAGTTTAAATGTCAAAGATTTGCTCATTTATTAACATGTTACAAACAACAAACTAAAGAGTATGGCATCTTTTAAACATTGTAAATTGAACGTGATGATAAAGATTATGATTAAGATATGGTTCTAAATTAGAAAATCAAGGAAAATGGAAATATTTATGAATCTTACATTTCCACCATAGGCCAAGTCTTCAATTTGTCGTCAAAATTAAATATGTTGGTTTGAGAGAGAAATAGTCTCACCACAGATATGAACATTAAAGAAATGTTTCATTGTCATCAAACTTTTCCATAATTTCCCAATGTGCTACAAACAACAAACTGTCCCATATCTCAAAACAAACCATCGTATTTTGAAATTAAAATTGCAGTTTAAAATAGAAACAATAAAAAAAAACAGTAATATCAATACGTGTGAATATTCTCGTTCATTCAGGTAATTTATTTCTCAGGGCAGTCAGAATTAAGGCGATGTGGATTAGTAGTAGTGTTTGCCTCCCAACTTGAAAGTTGTGGGTTCATTCCTCAGCCCTGGTGACTATGTCAAAGTGTTCTTGAGCACTGAACCCTAATTTGCTCCCAGTAGGGCCTGTGCGCCCTCCCATTGGTGGAATATCAGTGGTACAATGACAATTAAGCCATTCTTCATCTTCAAAATATATAACAATAATAATAATAATCTTATAAAATGGAAAAACAACAAAAACAGAATACAGTTGTTAGCATCTTTTTCACAGCAAATCCAAGAAATAATTGTCAACCTTTCGCCCATCTGTCCACTCTATCTTACATGCGTCTGATTGGGATTCAGTTGGACAAATTCCCTTGGGGCAGCCAGTTAAGATGCCAGCCCTGGAACGTGTTCAATGGCTGCTTCATTACGGAAAAAAGCCAACTCCCTGTTCACTTTCACGCATGACTCTGAGACTTTTTTGTTGGGTCCTGTTGTGCTGCACATTTTTAACCAATTTTATTTTGATTGATGGGAGTAGTTTTGGGGTCATTCTACACCAACATTAGAGGGCCAAAATAGCTTCTGACCCTTTTGCCCATTACACCTTTTGATTGGGGCTCATTTGTTCAAATTTCCTGATTAGGGCGTATATGTATATAGATGCTGTTTGTCAGTCAATTGTCGCCGTTTCGTCTGTTTTGATACACGCACACCTGCCCCCTGATTCCCGTTTGCCTGATCCGCTGTGTAGCGGTACGACTGGCTGGTTGTCTGCCTTGCCACACGCACGCCCTATGTAACGAGATGCCACCACGATGTGAGCTCGCTGACCGGCTCGTCAGTCACCTCATGCACTGGCGTTCCAACCTCCCTTTTCCCCTTTTTCTGTTTTCCCATTCCCCAAATAAACAGTCCGCGTTGCACATGGTTGTTCTGCCTCGGTCGCGCTTGTCTGCAGTGACGCACATTGCTCAGAGGCACGCCCGGCGATATCAGCGTTTATTCAAACACCGTTCTCACGTCACGTATAAACCCGTGAAGTAGCGCATTCGCGAAAGGTGAAGCGCGAAGTGGCGAGGCATCACTGTACTCATGTTGGAACAGCCCACAGCTAGGGAGGTGAGGGTGGACAGTGGCTCACTGCATGAGGCAGGACATCCCCCACATTACAAAAGGGATGTTTTGACGAGTTTTATTGTGCTGTGATTCTTGATCCTTAACCGAAGCATGCGTGTCACAGATTATTTTCAAGACGAGTGGCCGGAATTAATTAGCGGTGCAATTTCACAACATGTCTCCTTTCGGACTTTAGAATTCCCTTTACGGCACTAGTCCAGTTTCTTTGTGGTTTGACTCCCGGCTCGAGAATAATGCCAATTAAGTTCATGGTTCTTATGTTCCTAGTTTTGCCATTGTTCAACATTGTGTAATACAACGCTGCAAAAAAGGGAGCACATTTCATTCCATTCCCCTTCTCGTCTACATGGACTTATTTCTTAAGGCTTTGACTCTCCGGGGGTGCTTGGACCACCCGCTTGGTTGCACTGAATCGGAAATTCCCCCTGCTATTCCCTTGATACAGGCTGTATGCTGGCTTGTACCACATCTTCCCAGAAGCGTCTCAATCCTGTCTGCCGTGACATTGTAAAAAAGAAAAAATATATATATATATCATGCATTAATCACATGTTCTCATTATACGCCAAAAATCTATTTGAGCTTGGCCTACATACGGACTCTTTTCAGCGTCCCCCGAAAAAGCACACTGCAAAGATTCCATTGGGAAATGTGACACTGTTTACAAGACTGCTCCAGATATTTTATTGAAGGACTATTATTCCAATCAGGCTCATCGCCATGTTGGAGTAAAGCCACTGGAAAAAAAAAATAACTGAGCCACAATTGTACATGCTTTACTAGGGAAAAACAATGAAACGAGCAGGTAATTCAACCTAAATAATTTGTCTGTGATAAAAGAACCAGTAAAATAATAAAACGAGCATTTTAACTGTCCACCGTCACAGAAGTAAAATGAGAAACTACTGTGGCAGTGAGGAAAGGTGGGCAGGGCATAAAATGTAACTGTCAATCACAAAAATAAAATAAAAAGAAATTCTCGTAAAGATCTTTCATCGCAAAAGTAAGACACCAAATGGAGAGGAAATGTCCTAACGGTTTCCATCATTCCAGACATAAGATAAAAAGAGAAAATGTCACAACTCAACACAGAAATGCAAAATAAATAAATACATCTCTGAACTGTTTGTTTAAAGTAAAATGAGAAAATGGTTCAACTTAGGTAGCTGTCAATAAACAGCAAAATAAAACTAAAAGTAGATAAACTATCCATCAAAGAGTAAAACTGAGTGAATGTCTCATCTGAGTCAGCCTTGACTATAAATCATCTCTACAACTTCCATAACAATGTCCTTAATAATACGGGAATTTAGCAATAGAAATGTTCCTATCATGCAGGAAAGAAACCATGTGTATGATAAATGAGACGACCGACGGGATGGCAAACAGTGTCATCCCGTCGCTATTACTTTACCAAATCAATACTGAATGACTTTGGGGCGCAGCAACAAATGATTGATGATGATTTTATTGTCAAAGACACAAAGCTTTTTTTCCCGCTAGGGGGTTTGCTATGTTTCGTTTTTCACGGTCTGCGCCTCATGTTCGCTCCCAGTCAAACAATCTGTAATTGGCATTGAAATAAGAGTGCGTAACGCATCTGCATTGCGCCCTCCCGTTTGATGTTTGCGCCCGCAAGGCTGCGACATTCTAATCAAAGCGTCACATTGTCTCGCCCGCTAAATGTTTTGGCGCGCCGAAGACAATCGTCGTTTTCAACTGAGGCTCGCCCCCCCTTTCCGAAGCCGCCGCTTTGAGCGTTTCCGCCAGGGGCTGTGGGTGCTCTCTAGCTCGCTCGCTTGCTTTTCGCACAGCCACACGCAGCCTTTCGAGACCATCAATTATTGAGGCTGCCAGTCGCCTTCGGGGACCTCTGGAGAAATCAGCATGATGAATGCAATCAGTAAGCAGCGGTGGAAAAAAACAAAATATATGCAGAAATGGCTACTTCCAAAACTGGAGTCCCTAAATTAGGTCTGAATGATTAATGACATTTGCAATGATATAGCAAAATAATGAAGAAATTAAACTGTATTGGAATGAATGCAAAAGATGCAGTACAAGGCGCAATTGCTACAATCTAATCCTGGAGATATTGATACAGAAGCCTGAACGATAATGACGTATGACAAAATTCATATAAAATGCTGGTGCATCAGTGCTGTACTGATGAGGTATTGATGTCTAAACCTGGTGTTATCAAAATTAAAGCCTGAGGGACAATGCTTTTTCAGATTGAGGTCTAATGCTCACATGTCACAATATCATACTGAAAGCTGGTGGTGTCGATATTTTACCCCAAGACATAATTTTAAGATACGTCCCAGTATCAGTATCAAGGCTGATCGTAACATTGCCATTGTGTTGTTGTAAAACACAATATTTGTGTACTGTATGCATTGTAGTTTATGTCATGGTGGCTGGGGTCAGTTCTTGTTAATAATTTAATCAGTTGTTTCAATAATTTTTAGCTGCACCCCTGCTTGACACACCAGTAGGTACTAACCCGTGAACATTTCTGGTGTATCATAGATACAAACAGAAGGATTACAGGTAGTTGTAATAGCTCCACCATATATTTTCTCTTGGGAAATAAAGACAATGAAGTCACATTTCGATGAAAGGTCACTTTAACAGGAAGTAAGTATTAAAACAATAAAACCCTTCATCTTAAACAATGAAGAAGTGTCTTTTCTATATATCTTATTATATAGCTTATAATTAAATAGCTGTGCCTGGAGGCCTGGCCACCCATCAAGTGTGTAATTAAACAACCAATTAAATCTTATGTGAGCATTTCCCAAAATAGTCTGTGAGTAAGCCTTTCTGAATTCTAATAAATTGTGATGCAACTTGGGGCTAATTTACATAATATTGCCCCCCCCCCCCCCCCCCCCCCATTGAGTTTCTCTGAACATGACTTGGCCGATAAACAAGAACTTCCACTTCCAAGCGATGACCGAACAAATGTCTGAAACCGTATCTTGCGCCAAATGGTAAGCAAAACTGCCGTTTTGTTAGGTGCACAGATTATATTTGGCTAATAGTTATCAATGTTTGCTAGTAAACAGCATGTTACTGATCAGTAAAAGTGGCGTTGAGGCTGCAGTAACTGATTGTTGTAATACGGCAATGTAGTGCTATCTCGAAGAGTGAAAAACATTTATACATTTCGACCTCCCCTGGTTCTGCCACCGACATGTAATGGGATGTCTTCTGTTGTTGGCACACCCGAAAGTAGATGGTGTGCTGGGTGAGAAATGGCCATTTGCATGAGGCTAGGCTGCCCGCAAAAATAGTCTGATCTCACTGAAGCTCATTATTCAAAAGAAGTTAACCTCTGTATACAGTAAAAGTTAAAAGAGTCTACCTTATCATCGTCGGTGTATGTGAATAACACTATGAATAACCCTGCATAAATTAACACTTTCCTCATGGGCTTTGCCGGTAATAGAATGTGACAAAGTGCGAGCCTGTCTGCCTTTTTAATAAGATGCCAGGTGACATCATTAACTCACATTATGCCCCAAACACCACCAACCAACCAAGACATGCAAAATTAAACACCTTGGACACTTTTTCACAGCGTTAACTCCTTGTTTGGCTAATCCCAACCGACCGGACCGGTGCCTCCCACATGAGAGGCAGTACATTAAAGCTATAGGCAATCGGTATGGTTTTAAATCGGGACCAAAGTGTAATGAAGTACGTAGAGGCGGAGGAACATAGAGCGAGATCCTTCATTTAGCTGCTCTCAGCACCTTGTCTTGAGGGACCAGCCTATGTGTGTGTGTGTGTTTGTGTCTGTGTTTCTGTGTGCATTTGCACAACTGTTCATGTGTATGTGAATGCATGCACATCTCTGCTTGCCCATCCGTGAGCGTGCACTATACAGTTATAGAAGAGTTTCAAACGAGTATGATTTGCTGCATAATAGCGAGCTAGCTTCAACATTCACGCTCGCCAGAGGCTGAAATGGGCTTTTTTTTTTTAAACATATTTCTTTCTTTATTTATTTATTTATTACTGACTTGAAGTGTGACTTAAGGGCAAGGCAGTCACATTCCAGTTCATTAACAAATAGGATCTGGAACCTGGCATGCCGCTATACTGTACCAAAAAATCTGAAACAAATCTGGCATCTCTACTCATGGGAAATGCAGTATTGGGATCAAACACTGCCAGAAAAAACGAGTGATTGGCGATTCAACCCCGCAAAAACATAATTTAGTTGAGCTGTGATTTGCTTCTGAATCGACACATCTCTCTGACCTCCTCATTAGAATGTAAAATCATTCTTGCGATGTTTGAGAGCATTTCCAAAATATCAGTTTCCATCACCAATTCAAATTTTGCACATTTTCGAGGGTAATGGAAACCTAGCTAGAGTTAATGTTACTTTCAATGGGCAGTCGTGTAACTTAAAACCGTAATTTGCAAAAGGCACATTACACTTTAGATTATTTTATAACGGATGAAATTGATCCAAAAAGTTGGACATTCTGTCATTCATGCATTCTTTGCATTCCTGTATGAGTTGCAATGACATTGTGGAAAAAAATCTGGTAAAACAGATAGACATGCTCTGCAATATTAATACAACAAAACAATCTATGACGCACGGAACCCTCCAAAAGTGGAGCGAGATACAACAAGATGGTTGTACTGTACTTTAGCTCAGGAGAGGTACCAGAAGAAAAAATGATTAATTCTTAAATAGTGAACGCACAAACAGCGTTGCTTCTTTGTATATTGTTTTTGGAAGTAACATCAGAAAAATACAGTACCTTATCTCATGAATGCAGTAAATTGAGACAACAAAGGTAAAACTCCTATGTGCGAGTTTATTCTTTTTAAGCATAAAAACCTACAAAGCGGTGCATTTGTAGTCAGCAAAGTTGTTGAGCAGCACAAGCTCTCCTGGTGCCATGTTAGCATTCATGTGGGGAAAAAAACCCAACATCAAAATATTTTGTGCATGAAAAGGCTTTTTTTTTTTTGCACATACGTATGTGCTTATTTGTCAACATAATGGCCCGTTTGGATCCATTTTACACTGTTCATCTCTCGGTGGACTTTCCTTTTGAAGTCCTCTGAAAGTAAAATGTTCTAATTGATGCTCAGCAGTCACATGGTGGTTTTAAGGGATTATCAGTGTACACACCTATTTGCCTGAAATGGCTGATTTCAACCAACATGTCTTACTTACTTACTTACAATTTTGGGCATCGGACCTTGAGAAAAAACATGTCCACCGTTTTGGCAGCTGTCTTTCTTGCTTTATCTTTCCGAGCACCCTTGAAACAATCTTCATATTTTGATACCATGCGCCCCCCCGCCCCCATTTCATGGCACAGTTTAAAAATGTTTTGTAATGTAATATCGCCATCTGTCAAGGGTCTTATTGGGGCCCATTTGGACAAATCCCCTAGTCAGACTTTGTCAAAGTATGAGCAATTTACAATTTACCCAAAATGGCTGCTTGGAACCAAAATGCTCAACTTCCTGTTCAATTACAAGCATGAGTCTTTTTAAGAGCTTTTTTTGTGTCCTGTTATGCATGGCCAGTGAATCTCAAGGTTATTTGTGAAACTAGTGTGTACTTTCTTTTTGAATTTAAGGTAAATATCTGAACATACGCCCGCCCCCTTCCAAAGAAAACTCTCACTAGCTTCCGGAGTAATTCACCGAGTGCTTACATATTACTCAGTGGCGTCTCTCTCGAGATCATCATTCATGTTGGCATCCCTCATGACAGCATACATTGAGAGGATGATGACATGCAATGCCAGATACTGTGTGTGTGTTTTGTGTGTGTTTTGTGTGTGTACCTCACAGAATGACAAAAGCATTGCCATTCCTAATGGATGTTCCTCTATTTGCCTTTCAGACTGGGTCAGAGAGGGAGCCGTCACGTTTCTGCTCCACTAAGGTAAGTTAATGTTTGGCTAAAAAGTGCTTTAATCACGGTATCGCATTTATTAGTATTAGTTATTATTTGGTTCAGTTCCCACCTGGAACATGTGGGGGAAAGGGCAGGTAGTAAAAACACAGTCCAGATGCAAAAATCAAACGAGATTGGTGAGTGATGAGATGAGGGGACGAAGACAAGTTGTGTCTCTTTTACTCTCCACACAAAATTGAACTCATCACATGGCAAGCAACAAGCTACTTGCCATTTTTCTTTCATCTAAGAAGTGTCATACTCCCACCTCTCCCTTAAAGAAACACGTCCCTGGTGAATGTTTATTCCTTGTGGGTAGCATTATAATTATAACAACGTTTACTAGTGTACTTGTGCCTGTCGTAAATTTTCTGGAAACATAAGGGAAAGTAATACTCCCTTTGAAACCTCTGAAATTAAATTAGACATATTTAAAAGATATGCCAAATATGCATGGATACTTATCATCATATCATGCGCACACACGCACGCACGCACACCTCTAATGCAGCTGCAGGTATGATGGCGACTGCAGCCTTTGTGGGCGGCTCTTCAAAATAGGCCAACGGAACACGCCGTTCTTTTTCTCACATTCGTCTTATGTGGATCAGTTACTACGTATTTGGAGAGGCCATAAAAAATTCATCACTTTTGGGCAGCTCACCATTAGTTTTCATAACTGTGGCAGAATCACCTTGGTAATGATTCTCCTAAATAGTGTCAATTTCTTAAAAATTGCTACTATATAAAAACAAAGCGTTCTTTTAGCTATACTTTGGCTATAATTGGCAATACTTGAACAGTCAAGATGGCTAACACTGTATGTAAAAACGCATGTAAAAATGTACATTGTACCTATAAATGTATATTCACATTTTGAAATATTTTGATCTCAAGTGAATTTGGTAGAGAAAAACTCATGAACCGTTAAAATGGGATTGTTTTTAGGTATTGGCAAATTACAGTTTTTTTCTGAATGGTTAAACTTGTAACATAATTTCTGAAACTATTAATATCGATCCCCAAACCAAAGTTTGCAAAGCTCTAAGCACAAACACTGCTTAGCATTGAGTTTGTAATTTTGTAACACACTCTGAGTGCCCAGCACTCTTTTTGTAGATACAGCTCACTCCTGAGACTCCATTTCCAATTGGTCAATGTACTCCTTGCCAAACGAGACACGATATCGCTGCTGGTGCTATTGTTTACATATTCTGCAGTTGGCCACACTTTCACAGGAGAAATTTATTTTAGATAATTAGTTCACTTTGCATTCAGCCTGAGCAGTACAATTAGGCCACAGGTAAGCTGTCTGTGTTGAAGAAAATGGAGCGAACGCAGAGTGAGATTTAGAAGAGACAGAGGAAGAAGGTGTGGAGGTGAGAAACCACCTGGTGTTTTCAACACCCAATTGTAAAAAAAACTAACATTGCGAAAAATGTTATAGAAAAACAATATTAAAATTGGGATTTTTCTTGGAAAAGTCATGAAAAAGAGGAAAGCAATAAATTATTAGTTTTTAACTTAGCTTCACTTTTTTAATTGGTTTTGAGTGAAAATAGTTTTTTCCTCTGAGACTAATCAGAAAAACATTACCTCCACACTTCATTTTAAATTGAATCAATCTATAAAAAAAAATCAACCAAAACATACTTTACTGACCATAGAACATTATATGATAAAATCACAAAAAATATATATTCTTTTGAAATTAGTGAAATACAAAAAATGCAACATATTTTTCACTTTTACTTACAACTATTGTTTAGTTATTCATTTGTGCAGAATTCTTTTCTCTTAAGGTTCAGATCTTTTTTTGCGTAAGATTCAGTTCTAATTTAAAATCAATCAATTTCAAACATTTTTTTTTTGTTTCCATTCATTACTAAAAATAAAAATAAAAAACATTTTCAACTTAATCTATCTTTTTTTTTTGTCCTTCAATTCACGACCTCAATCTCCTATCCTGAGACTGCGCTTACCTCAAGGTTCAATACCACCACCTGGTAACGGCAACCTAAGGACACAATTCCTCTTACTAAGCCTCTTTTTAAGTTCTTCTCACAATATACATATAACAAGAAACATGCAGGCCGGTGCTGCCCAAGAAGATCTCTGGGTTCTGTTCCTCAAGAAAGCATGTGTTAATTGTCTCACTTTACTTACACCTTGGCACATGTACCAGAGGTGTTTGATGCATTTTTTATCAGGGACAGTCTATGAAATCAATCAAAGAAATGGCGAATACGCTGCCCGAGGTTTACGAGACGCTAGTAAATCTGATGGCTGTGGGGAAGAAGGCCCAAATGTGTGCGCTCGTTGATGCTATACCAGCCTGCGGTTACTGGCACCAAGATATATTTCTACAGTAAATTTCCAGACGGCTTGTGAGCCTTCTAAATTGTGTTGGGATGGAAAAACAAATCTCTTGCTTTTTGGTTCGGGGGTTGGGGGGGTGGGGGTGCCTGAGCAGGATTAACAGCAGTTCTGTAGTCGTCATCATGCTCAGTCGGGAGTTTGAGGTGAAAGCTTGTTCAGTCACACATCATCCTGCCTTGTTCCTTCCCAGGGCTTTGATGCGAGGGTGCCACAACATGATTCAGCGAAGGATCCGAGCATCAGTTGCCACAGTCAAGTCCGCTGGTCGGGTTTTGGTTAAAACAAAAACATTCTGCAGAAGTGTGGAAGAGCATATGGATAAAACAAGCACATTTGCAACAAAATATACGTGCAATACCTACCTGTATATGGCAGAAAACCCCCAAAACAATTTACAATTTAGTATCACCCATCTGTCTAGGTTCCATCTCTTTTTGGGTGCTGTTTGTTCCTTAGTCTGAGTTGGACAAAATAGTCAAATAAATACCAATACATTTACAAATAATGGATTCTTCAAGCTAAAATGGCTGACTTCCTGTTCAGACATCTAAACAATTTTGTGATGATCTGTGAAGCTGGTTTTGGAGCGATCAGACGTGAATTTCCTGTTCGGTTCCAGGCATGGGTCTTTGATTTTTTTTCAGCTTTCCTTTTATGATATACTGTACATGTCCACCCAATTTCCCATATACAGCATTTTCAACTTTGTATTTGACCCATTAATCTCCATCAACAACATTCGGATTACGTGTTCTTCTTTTTACCATGTCGGTTTTCAGTTGAGAGTCTCTCCGTTACGTGATCGTAGTGTTAATGCACGTAGCAGGAAGTGTGATAAGAGCCAGTGTTGAGAGTCACTGATGAGAGTTCCCAGCAGTAAGTTAGGAGTGAACATGCGAGGGGGAGAAGCGATCGATCTCATTGATCGGACACGGTGGAATTACGGCTCATGTTCTTCTTTTTTCCCTGCTTCTCTCTCTTGACTCTTAAACAGTGACTCCCACTCGCCAATGACTCAGGTATTGCTGTTGCCGCTTGTAATCTTTGTGCCGCGTGACAAAGTGGTACACGCATTTTGCTGGCTTGGAGAAAATTGTACGAGACAAAATAGAGTTGAAACAAACAAATTCACTAAAATGTTATACTTGTCCAGAAAACGGTTTTATACGTATGTGTGCAATATGCAATGAGTTACCACAATGCACTTCTGACAATGCTGTTTGCTTGTTATAATTATGAAGGCAATGGTGCCTGGCTGTTCTTTGTGGACTGAACCATTCGGGTTAAGTGCTCAGCCCATTTGTGGGCCCACTGCGATATCAGCAAACCGTCCAACTTGCATCAAGTAAGTGGTCAGACATTTAATATTCATTTTCTCAACAACAGATTTGATAATGAGAAATTAGTTCCCCAAGTATTGTTTCCGAATGTCCCGGTCAGCATGGCATCCCTTCACAAGGATGTTTCATCTTCTACACCACATGTTGGGCACGTTGCGAATGTAGCCCGGCCTGCATTACACATGCGGACACAAACGAGTTTCACATTAATTAAAAGTGATTCAGTTAGCTGGGATTTTTTTTTTATTTTGATGAATAATATGGACCTATGAGTATTCCCATTTTGTGTTAGCATCAATCCAGCAGACCTGTACGCATAGTTGTAATAATACAAAATTCACATTTCTCTTTTCAAACTCTCTCTTTGACAGTAAGCCTCAACTGGGAGAGGCACCAAGCCTGTTTTTCAATTATTTATTGGAAACCTGCCACACTACTTGACTTCACTGCCACCGTTCAGTGCTCTTATTTCAAATGTTTGCTTGCAAGTCAAGGCATGAAAAAAATCATGCCAATGATAACACATAGTATCTTTTGCGGTTTGTCGTTAGGAGTGTGGAACTTCCTCCGAGTCTTTTGCCAGCAAACCCCTCCTATCGCTTGACATGTATTCCCACTGTGGAAAAGAGCAGAGTTTGTCAGTGAGGACGGGAATGTTTGACAATTGACTGACACGCGGGAGAGTTGGAGAGATTATCAGAAGGAATAATTCCAATACTTCTGAAGACTCAGTTTTGAGAGGTGGAGGGCAGTACTGCTTGGGGGAACTGGTTGTCAAGTAATGGGAAGACTGAAATAATTGACATACTGTAGATACAGTCCAAATTCTGCATTGGCTTTGATAAAAATGAATCTAAAAGGCAAAGAAAAAGAAAAATAGTTCATCTGTTGACTGAAAAAAATTCTTCACCTTTTTATGAAAAATGCTTGATACTTACGTATCACAAAAGTACTGTAATTTATTGAATACGAAAGACACCTGATTTAAAGCTGTAACAGTTACATTTATATATATATATATATATATATATATATATATATATATATATATATATATATATATATATATATATACATATATATATACACACATAAATGAGCTGATGAATTGCTTTACTTTGTTCGCTACAAGGCTCTACGTTGTAAGTTGTTGTAAAACCATATAAATGTTTTTTTCATTTTCAAAAACAATAGCGAATAGAGCTAGTTCCACAGTAGCTTCCCAGTAGTGATGGGAAATGAAGCTTCAGATCTGCATCATGAACCAGTTTTGTGTTTCCACTCCTCTAGAGGGCACTCTCTGTTCAACTTTGGGCTAAAATTATACTGACCTGCCATTTCTTAAATTACTTTATTTAAACCAACAGTGCCATCTAGACATGTAAAAAAAATATTGTATAACAACTGGTTCAGGAAGCAAATATGAAGCTTCATTTTGCCATCACTACTTCCTAAAAAGGTCAGGTTGTTGTTTGTCTTTCTCCTTCAAATCAAACTTGTGTATCAAGGCACCCCTGTACATTGTTGCAAATGTATACATTTGGCCCCAGGAAGAAGTATTTACCACAGAAATTCTATATTTTACTGTTAAGAAATCATGCAACTTGATCGGTGACAAATTGTTACATAAGACCACAACAACATTCTCTGCTGCTTTGAACGTGAAGTTGCTTTCCTGTCAGTGTAGTTCAACAACATTTGATAGACAAAATTTGGTCTAATTCAGCTATCAGGGACTTTTTGGTGTACTGATGCTTTTGTCATTGTTGATTTGCCCAAAATAGATGTCTTCTTTTGCTAAACAATTGCTCAAAAGTCAAACTAATTGTGACAGTGTTAATTTGCCCTAAATTGATGTTTTCTTTCTGCAAAATAATTGCCCAAAAGTCAAACTAATTGTGACAAAAACACTGAATTAAGTGCCTTTCTTTTGCCAGAATGTCCCGATTGGATTGACTGCAGTGATAACCAGCTGCTTTTTAAACAAGAAATGCGTAGGTGTTTCAGAAGCCATCACTCTCTGTCTCATTTACCGCCTTATCGATGTCCTTAAGTGAGGTTCCCCAAGCACTTGCAGGGGCGGGATCCTTTTATATGGATCACTGTCAATGTTTTGGTGGTGCACAGCTGATTGGCATACCTCAAATTTAGTATAAAATGTTGTCCTGGCAGCAAAACACTGGATCGACAAAAAGTCTATACAGTGAATGATGTGCAACAGAAATTAGGAATTTGTCATCGAAAGAGAAATATTTCTACGCAAATTGTATTTGTCAAAATGTGCCGCTTTGGGTGTAAAAAAAAAGCTCCCTGAATGAAAGAGAAGGGAGGCTAGTTGGAAAGTGTAAAGGAAAGAATGACAAGAAAAAGTAACGGAAGGATACAAGGAAAGCTGGATGATAGATGAAAGGAAAGAAGTAGGAAAAGCAAAACAGGAGGGAACCTTTTCTTATTTAACTGTGTTAAATGAATGTAATTGTAATAAATGTGATAAGTGTACGTGTATACATGTCAAGAAAAGCACTACCTTTGGTCCACCCAATGGAACAAATTACTACCGTAATTTTCGGACTATAAGTCGCCACTACACGACCAAGCATGAGAAAAAATACATTTGTCTGATAAACAGGGCGCATCAGCGGCTGATGCATTGCTAGCAAAACTGCAAGCCCAACAACACTTTTTATCAAACTTCACACCCAGAGATGGAGCGGCTTTGTCATTTGAGGAAAAGTTAAAGAAGTTAAGAATAAATTGTACTGATTAATGATTGTTTTTTTATTTGACCTATACACCACAATTTCACATAGCTTAATATAAATATAAACAGAATAATTGTATTCTTCTAATTACCAGTACCAACTATTTAAAATAAATAATTTAGTGCATTTTACAATGGGAGAAAATTGAGCAGGTTTAATTTATCGTTGGTGTGGCCCTCTGACACAACTCAGGTTTTTCATGTGGCCCTTTGTAAAAATTAATTGCCCACCCCTGTGATAGTGTGTGACGTGAGCTTACATTTTTCTTTTCCTGTTTTCCATTTTCTGCTGTGAGGTCTGAGCACTCTTTGGAATTATTATTACATTAAGATGAAAGCATGTCAGAAGCCAATGAATCATCCTAATGATGTGTCGCTGTTGTGCTAAGAGCACACAAAAAAATGAAAACAATTGAATGAATTAACACAGGGCAGTGTGGCATGAAAAAAAAAAATCGACTTAATGTTTTGCTCTTAAAACCTTTCTCACTGTCACCTCCCAACAGGAGGCCTAACGTCACCTGTAATAAATCAAGTACCTTGGTCAGTGGAAGAAGTGGAAGTGGTCAGTGGCAAAAATGCATGATATACATTTAAATAAATGTATTATTTAAATCATGTTCGAAATAAAGATTCATTCATAAATAACATGTTTGCATTACCCTTCACCATATCATGAACCACGTCATCTTTCTATCTCTACGCCTTGACTGTATATTATTAAATTATATATATATATATATATATATATATATATATATATATATATATATATATATATATATATATATAGTGCTTTCCAGTACTGCCCCCCACCCCTTACCAAAGATGAAATTAACCTTGATGCAAACTAACACAAGTAGACCATGCAAATGAAATGAGCCAGAGAAGAGGATGTTTGTTTGTTTTTAACTCATTGCAAATCATTTTGAAGAAGATTTCAATAAAATCAATGGCACAGATTGCGTTGCAGAAGGGTAATCAATGCCTTTCCTATTATAATGAGAAGTGGAGCAAAAGCCCCCATCGGCTTCCAGTTACGCCCCTGCCATCGATTGGTGTGTAGGTATGCGGGAGGCTGGCGTGATTTAGTTTTGTTCCAAAGCAAGCTTTTCAGCCCATTACGCTCCATTCACCTCTCTTTGGCCGTCTCCATCATCATTAACACCTGCCCGGTCATTACATTGTGTGGGCAGATAATAGGAGCCAGATTATAGAGTCCATCATTTCTCTTCCAAATTATGCAGGCTAACGATTCGTGCAGCCGAGAGAATGGTTATAAAGGGTCAGTGGGTCAAAAAGCCAAGGTCGCAGCAGCAGGTCATCATCAAGAACATGAAAAACACACGTCAGTGTGTGCTTTCAGTGAGGAGCCTTTCCCCCCCGACACCAAGTACAAAGCAAAGGACTTTGCTGGCAAGTGAGGCCTTACTTACCTGAGAGTGTCACCTTGTGTCAAGACTCACCAATTCGCTACATGAGGGCACGACATGCACAAGATGAGCAAACTTGCTGATTGAACGCCGGTGCTGCATCTAAACATTTCTTGAGTTGAAGGTGGGTTAGGTCTTTAGTTGGGTTCAGGTCTGGGCAGTTTTATTTAAAAATTGCTCGGCTTATTTCAGACTGGCAACCAGCCCAAGTTGTTCATCGTAAGACATCAAAGTGAACTTCGTTGGTAAAAAAAAAAAAAAAGATAAATGTTAACAAGTGATGTGAATGGACACCTCACAACATATAAGTTTTTGATTTAGGTATCCAATTCAACTGGGATTAAATCTGAAACCTTAATATCCATTTCCCATAAAATAACAAAAATAATGACTAGAAGGTGAAGTAATTTTTTTTTCATGTTATCTTTTATGATATAGAACATTTAAGTGCTTTTTCGTGAAGCAACATTACACACCAGCAGGGTAACAGCAGAATAAATGAGTGCGACCTTACAAACAAATCCAAGCAACACCATTATACATCTTATTACAACATTTCTATATCATTACACAACTAAGGGCCTATTAAATTAAGCAATTTGCCGCCAGCTTTCCCTTTGGCTCAGGATGGGGGTGGGGGGGAGTTCACTGCAGCGTCTACATTACCTTAAGACTGTCATCATTAATTTAGACCTCTCGTTTTTTTGAAGAGTAACTTTTTATCTCTCTACAGTCTCCAATTTTTTTATCGGAGTAGTTCTTTGTAGTCTGTCAGGAAAATGCCGGAACTTTAAACCTTCATCTATCACTTGCAGTTTGAAACCTCAAAATGACACCAACATATGCTGGGACCATTGTAAAAAGTTTTATATCCAGTCTGGCCTTCCTGTGTGCAGTTTGCATGTTCTCCCCGTACCTACGTGGGTTTCCTCCCACGTTCCAAAAACATGATTGGTAGGCCGATTCAGCACTCCAAATTGCCCGTAGATTTGAGTGTGTGCGAATGGTAATTTGTCTGTGTGTGCCCTGCGATTGGCTGGCAATCTAGTTCAGGGTGTCAGTGTTTAAAAGTTACAGTGAGTTGTCGGTCCACCAGTGACAACGGCAGATAGACCGGGTAAAACAGGTGACGACAGGTGTAAATTACCAATCTGTGTTGTTTCTTGCACAAGTGAAGAACAAATTTCGTTGCACGTTTAGGATCGATATGCGTAAATACTTAATAAAAATATCCCGTTTCCTAAATACATCCCCTTTAGTTGCAGTTAACGTGACTTTACAGGAAGGTTTGACCAAACCGACCTTATGTAATAGCAACGTTTTGCCGGTGCTCCACGAAAATAATGAATGCAAATAGTGTGCTGATCTTTGTTGGGCCCTCCCCAGATTGATTTCCACATTGCTAAATCAAAGAACCTTGACTGTGTTGCAATCAATACATCCCTCGTCTGAACCGCATCTCTGCTCAAATAGTTCAGAACAAAAGAACAGCAGACACATCAGGAAATGAATTAGGGTCATCTTCCACACTGACATTTTTTTTCTGTAGTATATCATTCTACGGTTGGCTGGAGTTGCTTAAGATCGTCCGTGAGGAAAGGTCAAGCTTAAGAGATTGCATTTGTCACAGCTGGGATCCCCCTCTAAATGACTACGACGTTTCGTCAACGTGCAGCCAATTGAATGAAAGTGCTGACATTTTGATGTGTATTTAGCCTCAAATGACAGAAGTTTGGAGCTCATGTTAAATACCCAACATCATTGTCGCTAATGGTCTCCTCCACAGTTGGCGCCCCTGTGCTTATGTCCTTTGATGCTGATGTTGGTGCACCCATACATTTTAGAGTCCTTGCACGCTTGCTCAGGGTGGATTAGCATTCAAGTGGCATAATTGTGATAAACATAAATAGAAAATCGCACAGACCAGGATTTCCTCAGATCGAAATCATGTCCCTTATAGCTGTGGATGAAAGGAAGTGAAGTTGCAGCTGCACATTGATGTCAGAAGTGGGATTCAGTTCAAACAACGACCTGAACACCTTAGCAAATGATTAACATGTTCCTCTGTACCATCACTGGACATTTGGAATAAAGCATACTATAAGAGATCCAGTTTACAGTTATGGTAAACAATGATATAACTACAAAACATTGACCGGTCCGCAATGTATGCTTTCTGTCCTTGTATAGTACGTGTGGTTATTATTGCTTGTTGAAATTGATACATTTTCAGCATGTAGCCAAAGGCGTTCTGTCGCTCGAGGCAATAAAAACATTGATTTCCAGCAAGGACAACGGGCAAATGAACAAGTGCGAACACCTCCTGTGTCATAATGATAAAGCCCTTTCTCCTAAGTGACATTTAGTGCATCCGACAGAATTGAACCAACCCTGCTCACTTATTTTCACTGTCAATACACAGTTATAACCTTGAGTCACGCAGGCTGTTGTCAATTAAAAGGGACAGAAGTATCTGGTCAAATCTAAATTATCTATCAGCAAATGCCTTTGTTGCACTGACCTCCTCTGCCCATAGCCCATGTATTATTTGCTATCCTTTTTAATTGCTAATGAACCGTCCCATTAGGATTTAGTAACAAAATGAAATCCTCACATTTATTGAATTATTAGACCTTTGCCAGTATATTTCATCTTTTCCTTCAAATTTCTGTTTTTAACCGTTTCTGCCCATAGTCTATATATAGACGCTCCAATTTCCATAACATCTGGCGCCCTCAAATGACGACCAACATTCGTGCCGGTTATATCCGGTTATAACCAGTCTTTCACCTGTCAAACGGAATCGCCGCCATCTGCCCAGTGTATGAGTCAGTCGCGCTAGGTGATCAAAGCCGGACAGTTGCGATTCACGATGGAACATGATCAAAGGTAAGCTCCGGGAAATTGATAAGACTCGACATAGGGGCATGAAACTTTTAGGGAACAACTATCATATAATGGTTATTGACTGATGTGATTGTTGTGATGATTCGCCCTGACGTATTTCCTCCATGTATTATTTTATGCAAAACATCTATATATAGACTATGGGCGTCTACGCGTACAAAATCGGTGCTGGATGAGCACAGGTGAAGATCTCCAGTGCGCCCTCGTTGCTGGGGCCATATCACGCAACAGGTTCATCCGCTACATTCACTGCGCCGACAACGCGCACCTGAACCTCAGCGACCGGATGACAAAGCTGCGTCCCATGATGGACATCCTCAACGCTCGGTTCGGGGAGGTGTATCCAATGGACTGCAATGTTGATCTGGACGAGGCAATGATCGAATATTTTGGAAGACACGGATGCAATCAAGCAATCCGAAACAAGCCGGTGCGGTTCGGCTTCAAGGCCTGGTGCCTGAACAGCGGGACCAGCGGCTTCCTGCTCCGCTTTGACATCTACCAGGGGGCGAGTGGAGATGCCTCTGAAGTGGAACGCAAGTTCGGCAAGGGCGGTGGCACGCTCCTTCGACTTCTGGACGACCTCCCCGATGCTTTGCGTGCACTTCCACTACGCGTCTACATCGACAACTATTTCACCGGCCTCCCGCTAGTTGCAGAGCTGCGCAGGCGGGGCTACGCTTGCACGGGGACGATCCGAGAAAACCGCATCCCGCGCTCCTGCCCGATCACAGATCAGAAAGCTATGAAGAACAAGCCGCGTGGTGCCGTGTCTGTCGTGTACGACACGGCAAACAAGATTGCGCTCACTCGGTGGAAGGATAACGCCGTGGTCACCATCGCCTCCACCCTCGCCGCCGAGCATCCTCTGCAGAAGGCGTCACGCTGGTCAGCGAAGGAGAAGAAGAAGGCGGCAGTGGACCAGCGATTTGTTGTCCAGCTGTACAACCGCAGCATGGGCGGCATGGACCGCGCCGACCAGAGCATCGGGCTCTACCACATCAACATGCGTCGGAAGAAGTGGTGGTGGCCGATATTCACCTGGATGCTGGACGCGGCCATCTTCAACGCATGGGTGCTGCGCCGGCTGGATGAGCATTGCGGGATGTCTCTGCTGGACTTCCGACGCGAGGTGGCCCGAACTCTGCTTGCAGCACCAGGCCTCACTCGAGCTCGGAGAGTGGGCAGACCACGCCTGTGCGCAGTTGCCGATGACTCACGCTTCGACGGCATGGAGCACTGGCCAGAAGTGGCGGAGCAAGGCCGAAAGTGCGCACTGCCGACTTGCAAATCGCGTCCATCCAGTGTGTGCTCCAAGTGCCGCGTGGGACTGTGCATGAAGTGTTTCCGCAGTTACCATCAGCCGGAACAGAATGTGTGAGAAGCACTGATCCGTTTTCTGACCGGAAGTGGCGGCGCAAGGCTGAACAAATCACGGCCATCCACTGCGTTTATGGTACCGCAATCTTCAGTCCACTGCGTTTATTGTACCATGGTTTTGTACCGTTTTCCCAGAAAGTTTGTTGCCAATAAATACGGCTATGAAAGCCAACTTGTGTTCATACAAACTTCGGCATTTTCTTACGACTGGTCCCCATACCCCATACAGACGGCCGCTGTTGACTGGAGGCGTTGCACATGCATGCCCATTGAAAATTGGGAAATGGTCCCTTTCATGTTGCAGACAGCTGTTACGTGTAAAACACAACTAACTCTGAACATTCAAATAAATTACATCACGTTACACTTGTAAATAGTCAGAATGCTCCGATTTTTGTGCACGTATCAGCCCATAGTCTATATATAGATCCCGCATATCTCGTGTACGATACGTCATAAACAAAAAAGCGCGGCGTATTCGTACTTAGAGACACCTAAGGACCCAGAAAATATGCACCTTTTTAGAAAAAAAAAATTGGGCAGATCTTGTAAGCAAAAATACAAGCACATTTGTCGATGTTCACATTCATCAAGTTGAATATGAAAAACATGGCTACCAGAAGAACGAGTGCAACAAAAAAATTTGCGTTCCATATTTACCATATGGCGGTAAGACCAAGACTAACTCATGACATCATGTAAACACATTACACTGTGACACGCATGCAACTCATACACTGTTTTTGTTACTTTGGCTATTAAGTACAGGTATCATATGCTATATAACATATGTCGGATTTATCAAAGGAATTCTCATTGTCGGCAGACCAGTATCCCATTAGCACCATGGCCAGCACCCATGAAATTGAAGTTTCAATAGACTGACTCTGAAGACGTGATGAAAAAAATAGAAAATTGTGAGGTGTGGACACGTTTATGGTCACTTTGCTCAGCTCTTGATGACGGGCCCTCATAGTGAGTACATGGTTAAATTAATCGCTTGTTTGTCAACATTCAGAATCCTGCATGACGATTTATTGCTGGTCTTATAAGCATATAGTGAAGTATAGTGGCAGATATCAATAGATGAATAGATGAAATCCAAAGATAAGGTCTATGTCAGAGTAGACCCAAGGTCACATATCTACCGACTATTAGTCGTGCTGGTAGTGTTGGTGGTAATAACGATGGAAGGGGTGGTGTTGTCAGTAGAGTAGTAACAGTGGTATTTGTGGTATTACTCTTTGTAGTCGTGTGATGGTGATGGTAGGTGCAGTACCAGTGCCACTATTGTTGTTAGTAGTGATAGTAGAAGTCATAATGGTCGTAGTAGTAATGGTCGCAGCGGTAGTTTGTAGTATTGATGGTGGTCATAGTGATTAACTCACAATTTAAAGAGTGTAATATTTAATGGCTACTCTTTATTCTAATCCAGCACGCTCTTATTTCGTCCGTCACAGGCTTACATAACATCCAGAGGATTCATAAGCACTATAATAGGCATACTCTTTTCTTCCAGAGCACTTCAATCACTGCGACTTTGTCTCAGGGGCTCGCCATACATGAGTCAGTGTTTCAGTTTTGCCCCGCAATCACTTGTGAGCTTGGCCAGGCTCTCCGAAGCCACCTCGTGATGCAGCCGTGCTATTTCCATAATTTTGACTCAACACAATCCTTTTTGATCGCACGCGATCCCTCTTTAGCACCTGGCCGCTGACCATTTCCTGCCAACAGCACGTCCAGTTGGCTTGGAAAAACCGTGGAGACGTGATGAGTCTGCTCCACATTTCCAAGAGATGGACAAATTGGGCTAAGACATGGGCTGTTGAGAGCAGAAGGAAAGTTAATCCTGAAACGACAGTTTCTTTCTTTCTTTCTTTCTTTCTTTCTTTCTTTCTTTCTTTCTTTCTTTCTTTCTTTCTTTCTTTCTTTCTTTCTTTCTTTCCCTCTTTCTTTCCTTCTTTCTTTCCCTCTTTCTTTCTTTCTTTCCCTCTTTCTTTCTTTCTTTCTTTCTTTCTTTCTTTCTTTCTTTCTTTCTTTCTTTCTTTCTTTCTTTCTTTCTTTCTTTCTTTCTTTCCCTCTTTCTTTGTCTCATTCTTTCTTGCGTTCTCTCATTCTTTCTTGCTTTCCCTCATTCTTTCTGTTTATGCATCATTGCTGATGTTTTCCCAAGCTTGTTTTAGCCTTATTTGCACATCACTGTTTACTGTGGCGGCCCCATTGTGGAAGAAGTGTCCAATTAAATCTGGATTTGTTGGCATATGCTATCACATCGGGATTCCTGATGTCAATCCTAATCTGTTCATTTCTTGTATGACAGGGGGTTTCAGCTTTGGGTGCAAGTATTTTTTAATCACTTAATCACCCTCTGCTATATATAATGCATGTGTGCATAAATTTAAAAAAAAAGAGAGAGAAAAAATGCATGACACGAAACCAAAACATGTAGGTACGGCATCCTAATGAAAAGCGATAAAATACTAACATGATCCTCGCCGTGTACTAATATATAGTAACAAGATAGCAACATGAAGAGAGAAACTGCTAAAGCAGATCAATTAGGATTTCTATCTCCTGTAGTCTGGGGCTGTGTCCAAATGTCCACTCTTATCCCCTAACGGCCTAACCCCTCATTCACTAAATAGTCCCCCACCATTTATAGCACTATACAGTCGGTCCCTCAATATGTTTGCCGATTCAAACACCCACCCCTCTACTTGCTTCTCGTCCCATATCACGTAACTACCGTACCTGGTATGATGCATGATCACATTTGGATACCCCTATAAAATAGCTTAACCACTTAATAGCACACAAAACAGGAAATAGTGTACACATTTGAACACAGCCTGGATGGTTTCTAAAAAAAATTGATAAAATGCTAAAATGTTTCCACGCTATGCTTACATAACGCACGATAGCAACATGAGTAGAGATCAGTGTGAAAGGAAATCAATAAGAATTTTGCATTTTGCACTATAGTCTGATATTTTGCTGAAGGAGAACTGATACAATGCTAATATGCTAACAGTTGGTATGCTAACATGTGTTAAGATAGTAACATTATGCAAAAAAATCAGGCAGATTAATGAGTACTTTCCATCTTGCCCTGCAGCTGGGCACTCGATCACTAAATTCATCAAATACTAACATTGATTGATGCAGATTCTATATTATATCTTGCCATGTAGTCTTGCTTTATACCTAGCGAGAACTGTTAAAATGCTGTCTAGCAAACACTTGCTATGCTAGCATTTACTGTTAGCAAGATAGCACTTTCTTGATTCATGCTGATGCAGATCTTGACCTGTAGTCAAGTGCTATATCGACGGATAATTGATGCAACTCTAACATACTAACAGTGTGTAGAAGAAATGAAAATTGTGTTCTAGTGTGCATGCCCACAGACGCAGATTCAACGTGTCCTTGAGCAAAACATTAGCCACGCTAAATGTTCATGACGAGCTACTTGAGGAGCCTTTCTTATTGTCTTTTATTAAAAGCAATCAAATGCGACCCTGAGGGCTAACAATATGATTGTGTTTAATCAGCCATCCAGCTCACGCTGATATTGCTCTATTGATCGCTGATGTGAGTTATGACATTGACTTGACTCTCTGCATTTACGAAACATCCTTTTACTATAATCTTTAGTCATTACAGCAGGGGTACACCGACTTTATTGAGAGTGAGAGCTCCTTCTTGTGTACTGATGAGTGCAAAAGGCTATCAATTTGATACATGAGTTAACAAATTTGTTCAAAATGTCTTAATAATTAGTATTTTACTATCAATAATCAATTATATTCATTTTCAGACACTGATCATGTTTAATGATAAATAATATTTACAACACTCTTTTGCATAGTGTAAATCTCTGCCAGTGTTTGGCACCACCTTGGTGACCTCTGCTTTACAATATTTGCATCCTGTACTTGAATATTATTAAAAAGACCACTCCTGCTAACACGTTTTTGCACAGTGTAAATCTCTGCCAGTGTTCGTATTTTTATTTATTTTTAAGATAATTTCTATAATATTCCTAGAAAATCACAATGTCCTATCACTGGTGAGTTATTTTTAGAACAGCCCCACGGGCAACTCATGTTGTTCTCACGGGCTACCTAGTGCCCATGACTACTCCTACTACCACTGGCAGTACTACTCCAATTTCTATTACAACGAGTATTGCTACCACTATCACCAGGGCTACTGCATACACCATCATTACTACAATCACCAGTGCTAGTACTACCACCACGATAAATATCAGAACCACCACCATATTATTACCAATACCACCATGACTACCATCACAAGCAACACCACCACTGCTCATACCACTACTACCACCACTCCGACTCCCACCTACTACTATTACCACCACCTTTTACTACTAATACCGCCACAATTACTACTACTCTCAGTAATAGTGGTAGTCGTGGTAGCTACGGTATTATTGCCATGACTACCACTATTACTTCTGCCAGGACCTCTTCTACAGCATTGTCACAAAAATACTATTAATAATCATTTAATATTGCCAATTTGCTACTACTACCACTAGTACATCTGCCAGTAGCTCTTCTACAACATTGCCACAAAAATGTAACTAATAATTATTTAATATTGACAATTTGCTGGAACCGCTCATTACAGTGCTTCAAATGTAATTGTCTGTGATACAGTATTAAATTTTTGACTGGTTGGGAGCACAGGGCAAAAACACAATGCTGATATCGCTGAATTACGTATGTCCAATATACATGTATTTTTTGCTCTCCATTGTGTTAGATGGAGGAGAAGGTCACATCAGAGATCCATGGGGTTACTCAGTTCGAGCGACTGCTGCTGCCCCATCGGCAATTACACTCCATATTCTGATTTATTCTCACAGTTCTTCAAGCTCTGGTCGAGACTGGACTCGGAGCTCAAGCTATATTTTTAGAGGAGTGGAACAGAAAGTACACTCGCTTGTAGTTGTAGTCTGCATATCTTGTCATACAGTATACTGTTAACCACATTTTTTCCTGATTTTAATTGAAACTTTTTTTGTTGTCTACACTATTCATTTTTGTTCTATACCAGTTTTGACCAGTAGAAAGCACAACAGGTTTTCCTTGTATGTTAAATGTGCTTTATAAATTAAAAGTAATTGATAACTATAATGATGGAAATGAAATTCCATCCATCCAGCCATTTTCTGTACCGCTTTGTCCCCACGGGGGTCATGGGCGTGCTGGAGCCTATCCCATCCGTCATTGGGCAGTAGGCGGGGGACACCCTGAACCGGTTACCAGCCAATCGCAGGGCACACAGAGACAAACAACGACATGGATCATGGCCAATCAAGGCGGCGCTTCTCATTTTCTTTAAACGCGGCAGTTGCACATGAGAGTCTTGCCAGGGCGCAAGCACATTTGAGTTGGGGACTGGGGGACTGCAAAATAATCGTTCCAATCTAAATTTACTTTGTAGGATACCCTGAATCTTCGTTCAAGTGTACCTGGTGAAATAACCACTGTGGCTTACTGCTGTCGCAGCAAACTGTCGGTGTTGCTTTGTTTTGTGTTTCACAGCTGAGAAATCATTAATCTTGCCTTGTCCCTGTTGCTTTGACTTTCTTTGACTTTGTCATTATTTCCGTAGTTCTAATTTAGATTGGTGCCAGCATTTCTTGTATTGTTTTACTTTTCTTTCTTGTCACCTTTTTTAACCTTTGTCCCCCCCTTCCCCTCACTGTTTTATCCAAAGTTTACACTGCCGCCTGCAAGGAAAAGTTTGTCCCGGCTCCTGTCTGACATTTACACGACCTTTTGAACCAAATTCCCCCGTCTCTCCTTACCCTTGCTGTCGTCCCCCCCCCCCCCCCCTTTGCATATGAAACACACACCGCCATGTGTTGAATTAGCTTCTTGTCTAGTCTGTTTGAAGCGACACAGATAAAGAAAAGGAAATCACAAAGGGCTTTTTAATTCTGTTCATAAAGCCTCTCTCACTCGAGGCTTAGTTCCAATAATGCTAAATTCATGCTGCAGTGAATGTCGTCCTTGCCGTATTGAATTCAAAGTTCAATTCACGATTCTAAAATGGCAGCCTTTCATGGTAGCATACTCATTGCTCATCTATGGGAAAGGAAGTATATACTTTTTCAACCCCCACACACATTCCCAATTGCATCCAATTGTCTCCTTTTTTACAAAGTACCATCTCATCACTTTATTTTATTTTTGGGAGACTGCATTTGCATTCAAGCCACAAGGTAAAACGTGAATGGAGTGATGTAACGCAATTTGTGAGTGGAGCGCTCTTAAGAAATTTACGACCCATCGAATGTGTTTGAAGTGTTTTGTTTTTTTTTGGAGGGGGGAGTTGGACCTTTTCCAGGGTGCGTTCATGAGAGGTTAGTGGCATTGCAATTTAATGTGTAGTGCTCATTCGATGGCCAAGCGCATTAAGTTATTTGTGTTGTTTGTTGAATTTATGTTTCAAAACTTCAGGTTACACTCACTCGCCCCTTGTCAACGAGTACCATCTATAATATTTAAGAACATTACTACAATAGAACAAACGACAAAAGACATTACAGGAGCAAGACAGTGAGTTCGGTTGTACTTTATTCTAGTGTTTTACCATGTGTACTATACTTACATTATTGTTAATCGATATTCATACACAAATCCATCAAAGTTTTCATCTTCTTAATCTGAATTAAGCAGTTGGGCAAATTCACCATTAAACTTGACAAGTTCCCTCTTGTCATTGTGTCGTCGTTGTCACGGTCCTCTTCAGCAATGAGCTCGGCTTTCCAGAAAGCTTGAATTGTGCCTCGTAAGAATGTCTCTTTGTTGATGCTATTTTAGAGAGTCCTCATGTTGTTGTTTTTTTTGCACAAACCATATATATTTATCAATTTTGATGGCGGTACATATTGTACGTATTACATATTGTCTACATACTTTATGCAAAACGTAATGTCCTCTGATTAGGTCATTAGGTTTCTATATTACATCCCTGTGGTGGCAGCCACACAACAACATTTACAGATTTTAGAATTCGGTCCACACAAAAGGCACGACTTATTAAAAGGTGCACCTTCGGTTTTTAAGAAAATTAAAGACTTTTAAGCGTACCTAATACAGTATTAACAAATACATCATGTAGCAGCTAAGCCCTCTCATGCCAGAGACTTGTAGTGTACTTTGATCCTGTTGACCATGTCTTCCTCTACCTGAGCCATTTATGAGGCCCAGATTCCCATCCTCCGGGAAGCCTCATTAAGCCTATTTTTCAATTAAGCTGCCTCACAAACTGCTGTGTGGCACTGTGCTCAAATCACTCCTGGCGCTGGATCAGCAGCTGCCTTTGTGAAGAACCGTATAGAAGATTATGTCGATTATGTGGAATTCTTTGATTAATTGTGACCTAAAGCAATTGAGGAAAAATGACTAGCACTAATTAGCTGCAAGAAGCAAAGATGTTGTTGATTCAACTAAACATTTGATCCACAACAATAAAATACTTTTGTTATAGGAAAATGCCAAATCAATATTTCAACATCAGTTGTTGTGTTTTCAAGAGCGAAATGATAGCCGATCAACGCTGAAACTTGCAACTGTAACATTTTGAAAGGTTCCAACCAAGGGCACGTTCGAAAATTTGCCACTCATTACAGTGAGTGTGTTCAGAGAGGTAAAGTTGCTCTCCACTCCCATTCATTTCCGATTGCAACCAGCTTTGTCGTACTGTGTCCCCAATTTGATCGTCTTGTGCACGCACCAGTACTCTGTTTTGGTGCACTCTGAATTACCAAATAGCAAATTTGAGCAACACTCAGTTTCTTTAACTGTCTCTGTGAACCACTGTGTGGTCAGAGTGTATTTCCAAATGCGCCCCAAATACTTTATAGTGACTCAAATCCTTTCCTTCTGGGGAGGTTCATCAATAAAGATAAGCTTTGATTTTATGCAAACTTTGGGGTCCAGAATTTGGGAATCACGCTAACCCAGACAGTGTGTTATTTAGAAAGTCTTAGAAGAAATCGAGAAATTGCAGTGGGAAACTAAGATCCATGTGTTTGCATTTGGGGAATAACATCATTGTTTTGGGTAAATATTAATATGAAATAATTCACCATGTAGTTTTTGTCATTACCCTGCCTCTGCTTACTGCAGGTGGGTTTGTTCTATTGTGGTAATGCTTTATGTTATTGCTGCGGTCACTTTAAGAGAGATTCACAACGGGTTGACGGGAGTGAGGAACACGGAAGGAGAAAAAGAACGACATGACGTTGTGTTGTCAAAAGTAGAAACTGCCTCTTGTCTTTTCGCACTCCAATTTCTACAATATCGACCATTTAAAATCTGACAAAAAAATTGGGGACCATGACCAAACCGCATTAGACAGAAAGTCTCGTAGAATCGAAGCTTAGCTGCAGTTTGTCTTCTTTTTATGGGAAAAAAAAACTGACAAATGTAACAATGACAGAAGAGTCAAATGCAAACATTTCATAAAATATAATCATTTAAAATCACTTATTTATTTCCCTTTTAGGGAAGTGCAAACTCTAAAGTCCAAAATTTGTCTTAAACGATGGAGACAAGTGAACGTAATAAATACTTATTGCAAGTCACATTAACCCAGGATCATTTTTCCGGGACTTTCTTCCTCTACTTTTTCCATCTAATCACACTTTCTGAGACTTAGGGTGTTTGTCCAGGTGTTTGCGGCCAAGTCCCCCAGACAAAATCAATAGGGGCATTGACAGGTTTGCAGATGATAATCTCAGAGACATCAGAGGCGGAAAAAAATGTGGCAGGGACATGTCAAATGTTATTTCCTCAGTTTTGTCAACATCACGTGTCGCTATGTCATCGCTATGTCGCCGGTTATTCTTCAGTCACAAATTCCACTGATAATGCCGACCATTCAGCCAAGTGTTATTGCTTAAAACACTTTCTTTTCGGATAGGCGGTCAAGGAAATAACCCTTTTGTGGACTTCAGGGGAAAATATAAATCAAATTAACTGTTACAAATTAAAATTTAATATCTAACGACCTATGAACAATTCAATTCAGAAAAAAGCCAGAAATGGCTGCAGGGAGGTTCCTCATTTCTTGCTCTTTTAAGTCAGCCATTCGAAGGCGAATTGTTTTGTGGTCTTGTGGGCCTAAGTAGAGATGCCCACATACATTTTGAGACTGGTGATCCCCGTTATTCTGACATATAAGCAATGTCTCTACAATGATTTTGAATGGACAAATTGTGATTGGTCCCTCCTGTAACTCCTACTCAGACATGGAGGGAGAGATTGTGGCCACATTCCTCATTAAAAGTGGGCGTATTTCAAGGCGTTCGTTGTTTCATTCTCCAAAACGAATGGATAAAATAGAAAACGCTACCTTTTTTCATTTTCCTGATCAAAAATTACCTAAACTGAGCTTTTTAGTGATAAATGGCCACCGCTGGATGATCAATTTTACTTTTAAGAAATGGTTCATCATACAGCAAGAATTCCCTCAATGATATTTTTGGGTGTATCGCAGAGAAAATAAAAAACAACAACTGGAGGTTTAAGAGTCAAGACAGTGCTGTTTCTGGAGCTTCCCCACCTGCTTGTCATTCCATATTCCAGAGTTGGCACAATGAGCTGATGCGGTTTTGCCGTTTAGGCGGAAAAATGAACGAATCGGGCATGCGATAATTGCACGTTTGTCATCCACTCTCGCTTGGACTGACATTTCTTCCAGGATTGTTTTATTCCGGATGGCGGCGCATTTGCGGCGCCTCGGTTGGTCCAAGTGGGCGAGCTCTCTCACCACGTCACTTCTTATTGGTTTCTTCTGTATTTCAGCCTGCGGTCAGCAACCTGCGAGGTGCATCCCACGCAAGCCCTGGTCTTGGATCGACATCTCTAAAAGTCGACGTCGGGTAGCCTTGCAGGTACGCCATTTTGTGGTTCCTGGTTGTTTGACTCAATCACAAGAGGCTAAAGTTTATTCTATTGATATGACAATGATGTAAATATGCACATCACAAGACTCTTTTTTTAAATTAATGTAAGGTTACAAGAAAGGTTTATTCTAGCGTTTTAAATTAAGATTTCAAACCAGGTTTAATTGGGGTGTTATGGTTTGGGAAAAGTCTTGTGTTGCATTTGAAATTAACTTTTCATGTAAAGTTTCAGACTCTGGGTAACAAAGCTTTCAAGCCAAGTTTAAGATTTGAAAGTTGAATTGTAAGGCAGTGAAGGAGTTGACACTAGTTGTGTGCGATACTGCACATTTTGGTATCAATCCAAAAATGAGTAAATACAGGGCCAATAATGAATAGTTATGCATCATCAAATTGCTAATTGCACTTCAGTTTTATGGCCTCTAAGTGTTTTTGTTAAGTTTCATTTTTTATCAACAGTTTTTAACATTTAAAAGTTAAAGGACAGAGATTGGAGGTAAGTAGAAAATACTGCTTTTCCACCATTCGCTGTGAACGGATTTTCTTTTCAAGGAGCTTAAGGTGATCACCCTGAATTTGTTTTTTGTTTTTTCCAGCTCTATTCACAAAACTACTCTGCAAAATTTTTATTAAAAAATTCCCCTTCACTGCTCTTCTTTTTGGGATTTTTTAAAACATAAATAACTAAGTTGTTTATGATAATCACAAAGATTTTAAAACATTTAAGAAATCAATTATTAATCTGTGTTCAGGGTATCCCCTGCAAAAAATAAAACATTTGTCACATTCAGTGAACTTCGTTGCTCCTTCTGATAAAAACCAAATAAAGTATTGGTGAAAAATTAATGAATAAATTGCAGACAATTAAACAATCGCCAAAGGCTTCGAGTTTAAAAAAAACAAGCCAGCCCGTGCAAAGTTTTTTTTTTTTTTTTTTTGACAGAGTCCAGCAAACTCCTGAGTATTTCTGCGAATGCATGCGTGTGTGTTTGTGGGCCAGCCTCTTCGAAGTGGCGGATTGTTTGCAAATTCACATGGCTGTCGGAAGACCGTACTACTCAAAAGGGGAGGGGGTGGAGAGTGGGTGAGTGAGGGGAGGTGTTTGGGGGTGCTTGTGCCTGAGGCAGAAACGGTGAGTCCGGCAATCTGGCTGTCGCCTATTTGAAGAAACTGTAGTAGCGCATAAAAGAGCAAAATTGAAATTACTGCACTGCACCAGTATCGATATGATTGATATTTGGATCAATCCGTCCATCACTATTTGATGACATGGTGAAAGTCTAAACAAGGTTTTCAGTCCCATTAGCATTACAAACCATAGTTAGGATTTTGAATTAGGGTTCCAAGGCAAGGTTAAAGAGTAGGGACTGATGCACAACTTTCACACTGAGACTCGTATATACTGTAGAACAGGGATGCCAAACTTATTTTTATCGCGGGCTGCGTTGTACTCATAGTTTCCATTGGAGGGCCATTATGACATGAAGTCAATGCAGGCTTTGTCTTTGCTGGCCACATAAAATGATGTGTCTGGCTGTATCTGGCCCCCGGGCCTTGTGTTTGACACCTATGCTTTAGAAGGAAAAGATCTTTCCAAATAGCCTTCCATCGTGTTGTGTATTGCACCACTAAAACAATTATTATTAACAAAGTCCTCATGTGTTGTAACTGGACATTTCAAATCACTTTAATCTATGCTAATATATTTTTTATTCACCACAAATCCCTCATGAGATTTTCTTTTCTTTTTTTCCACACTAATGCCGCCTTTGGCATAAACAGTGTGACTAGGAATAGGACTCAGTGACTCACAGATTAGTTTGATGCTCAGAATGCTAACTTGGAATGCTCAAACGGGGACAGAAAGGAAGGGAATAACAGTGGCAACATACATACACAATCTGCGCAAGACAGACACAACATTAGGTACGCCTACACAATTGTATGCTCACATTTTGGATTTTACATTTAAATGTACATTTTGGTCAGTTTGCGTGAGTGTAAAATAAATTGCATGAAACTTTGTGTTTTAAAACCAAGCAAATGTTAGTGTTTTAAATTAACCTTTCAAGCCAGTGATATGGGTGTTAAATTTCAAGAAAGCTAAAGAGTTTCTCATAAGGGTTTCAAACAAATCTCAGAGTTTCAAGATAGGGTCAGGGCTTCAAGTTAATGTTAGAATTCGGAATTAGGGTTTCAAGAATAGGTTAAGGATTAAAATCAATGTTTAGGATTTGAGATTATGGTTCTAAGAGAGTGTTTAGTATATTTCCAAGCAAAGTTTACGTCAGCAAAAAAATATTTCAAAAGAAGCTTTCAAACCAATGAGATTAGGGATTTAAATGTCGGTTCTATGCCTGCGATGGGGTTTCAAATGAAGCTACCAATTTAAGTTGAGGGTTTGAAGACAGATTTGAGGATTAAAGGAAAATTGGGGTTCAAACCAGGGTTAGGATTTCAAGCATAGATTATGGTTTTCAAAAAGGCCTGAGGGTTTTATGCAGATGTTTGCATTTCTAATTGGGGTATTAAGCAAATTTAACGATTTCAGGCCATTTGTAGGATTTCACATTCACATTTTAAATGTTTGTGGTGCATTGATGTGATTCATAATGGATCAATTCACACATTTTTGTTGAAAGTCATGCAAACAGACACACACGTGTGCACACGCACACGCAGACGTGCACACAAAGCTCATCCAAAGGACTTTGTCACCCTGCTCACTGCCGTTACCGTCACGCCAACGGATATTCTTGCATCTGGCAAAGCTGCCCTCTCCTGTCAAGGCCACACTTGAGTCAGACACATAAAAGACATCCAGGTGGCTCATGCGCTCATGACGTCAAGCTTTCTCGTCAACCATTGGTGTTTTTTTAAATGGCTTCATGGATGATAATGATGATCACGTGCAGAAACATTTGTATATTGGTCAATGTAATTTGTTTTTTTAAGAATTATTTATACTCGCTCTTAAAAAGTTGTCCTGAAATTTACACTTTGAAATAAATATTTTACAAACTTTTACGAATTTGAAAGGAGAACATCAACAACAGTTGATGGTTGTGTTTTTATGGCAACATTTTTTACAACAGCACAGGCGCTTGTTTTTCAGACAGAAGGATTTTTTTGCAACATTTCCGTTGGACTGTCTTTGATGATATGATTGATGTAGTAGCAATTCAAAGAGAATCGTCAATATGACGGTAAAAAGGCAACATTTGAATTGCGTCATCCACATGCATACAAAAAGGTTTATGAAAGATGCTTGTTGTGAAAATTGTCTTTGACCCACACATTTCTTTTTTATATTAAGCTTTTCTGGCTGTGTTTAAACTAGGGGAAAGTCTCTCATCTGGAGCACACGGGGGAGATTAAGAGCGAGGTGAAGAGATTTGTGTCATTCTCCACAGGAAGTGTCCAGAAAAACACCGGACCCCCGGTGCTGGATTCCTTATTTGGCCAGGTGGGGGGTGTAGCAACATCACCGCGGGGATGAACATAATAATGTCTCCCAGTGAGCACTGAAAGTTTTATTGATAGCTGTGACTCAAAATGTACACTGCCTCATAGAGCGCTTATAAAAACAGAGTGGATCTCTGTATGCTGCATCGATTCCATATACTAATCTGTTTCTGTAAAATTCAAAATGGAGAAAAAAAATCCAAAATGTGTATGATCTCTAATTTAGAACAATATTTAGTTTTATTGTGTCAAAATCCACTATTTAAGAATACCTCACAAATAAAATATTGTAAAAAAAATTGAAAAAAAGAAAATCTTTTTTTCAGTAACCTTAACAGTTAATGCTGGCGGCAAAGTGAAAATTGCAAATGATTTAGTGCTCCTTAACTCCACCAGGATAATCTCAAATAAATGAAACCTATTTGGATTTCCTACTTTAGTTAGTTAGTTAGTTAGTTAGTTAGTTAGTTAGTTAGTTAGTTAGTTAGTTAGTTAGTTAGTTAGTTTGCTTGCTTGCTTTCGTAGGAATAAAACATGACTGCATTTTAGACATCCAAGTACATCTGCGTACGTATATGGATATGCGGATTTGCTCAGTCTTCATGTGACAGTTTAAAACTGATCATTCATGGATTATTCACAATTTTTAAACATGCATGTTTTTTTTCTGCCTCAAGTGATGGGGACTGGACACTATATTCTGACTTGTTTGTGTATGACACAATTTGACTTTGCAGAACATAAAGAAATACCGTAATTTTTGGACTATAAGTCGCGTTTTTTTCATAGTTTGGGTGGGGGGCCGACTTATAATAAGGAGCGACTTATGTGTTTAGTGAAACCGCGATAAACGAACGGCGATTTAGCAAGGGATTACTGTAATTTGAATTTCAAGTGATGTCAGTTACTGATTGATTGCTTACCATATTTATTATTATTACAATATTTTTAAAGCATATAGGCTTGTAGTTTATTTTAAAAAAAGTCTTGTGGGCTAAGTTTAGTGTAACAAATTAAATCAAATGTAGACTTCATGTTGTTATTTGCTACAAAACAATGTGACTTGATGCAACAGTGAAGTTGATTAAGAACTAATGATTTGGCATTTCCAATGAAATATAGTTACTTTTTCATTTATTATTGTTTAAAATTAGATTTGAACACTGCCCTGCGATTGGCTGGCAACCAGTTCAGGGTGTCCCCCGCCTACTGCCCGATGACTGCTGGGATAGGCTCCAGCACGCCCGCGACCCTCGTGGGGACAACACGTATAGAAGATGAATGGATAGACGGATAGATTTGAACACAATAACAGTGATTATTCTGTTAGTTGTGATTTTTTTCCTTTAGGGATCAGTTGCACTCAAAGGCCGAGCACTTGAATGCATTAGAAAGAATAAAAAAAAAAAAAACTGTTCTCGGTAAAGCTCATAATTGCCTTTCAGTCACATTCAATCCAAACAAACACTTTAGTGCCAGATGCTCAATTCATGTGCAACAAAAACAACAACACCAATTCATGACGAGTGGACTTAAAACACTAAGAAGTCAGTGATCAAAACTCTGCTGCCAATTAGCTTCTCTGTGACATCTAAAAACATGATTTCCACAATAAAGGAATGGATCAGCAGCTCAATGCAAATAGACAAATAAAATGACAGATTTTAGTGGGGGAAAATGTGCTGGAGGCAAAGCTCGACTAATGATGTCTGTAATTAAAAAGGATTGTCATTGAACGCACCACGGGCTGCTCTTCCATCTGTTCATTATTGACGGAGTAGCACGTTGAGATATTTTTACTATTTGAGCATTTTGATGTGCTAACCGTGCTAGCCTAGTCGAGTTTCAAAGGAGGGTATCAGTAGGGTCTCATAGGAGGGCTTTAAACAAGGTTTTGGCAATTAGGATTTTAAGACAGATTTCGAGTTTCAAAGTGATGTTTTAAGCCAGGCTTTGGGGATGAATGGAGGCTTACAAAAAAGGTTTAGACTTTTAAATTTTGAAATTGTGGTCCCAAGTGAGCATTTTTTTCAAAGGGTTTCAAACCAGGGTTCTAACTCCAAACTGTGGTATATTTATTTATTTATTTTTTAATTTAAACTTGATAAACACTACTTCAGAACCTAAACCAAGTTATCTTGAGACCTCATTTTAACACACTAACTCAATTTTGAAACCATAGATGGAGATCCTCACCGAGTCTTACAAACTTAGCTTTAAGACCCTAACCCTGGCTTGAAACCCTATCCGAAATCTTACTTTGAAACCACAACTCCGGCTTGAAGCCTTACTTCTAAACCTCTGAAACATTTTTGGCCTGATATACTTGATTGCTTGATAGCTGTGTTGCACCATCCTAGTGCCATGTCGTCTTTCTTTGATGTCCCATCATGCTACCATGGAAACACAACACTACCACACACACAACAGTCCAAGATGAATACAGCTCCTTAACGCTGTGGTATACATGAGGGGTGAGTGGGCGGCGGGGTCTTTCTTCCGTAATGATGGATGTAATTGAGTGTGAGCAACCTCCTTTGCCGTTTAATGGTTTGTAATCAACAGAAGGGGCCTCACCTTTTCCATTTGGCTCCCATTACTCTGGCAAATGAAATGCGACATGGTAACCTCCACTTGATTGGACGGAGAAACCAGACCTTTATGTACCTTCACGGACCTTTATGGGCCTGCTGACTATCGGGGTCTTGAGATACTGCATGCGCACAAAATGATGCATGTTTGCATTCAGAGATCATTCCATCAAGAATTGCTGCTGTTTTCTCATTTGAAAACCTTTTAAAACCCTGGATTTTAAAAAGCTAACTTAAAAGCCTTACTCTGGCTTGAGAACCCAACTGTGACGTTAAACCTTAATTTGATACTCGAGCCTCGTTCAAAAACTAAACCCTGTCATGAACCCGAGACGCTAATTTATCTCAGAAGCCTAAAATAGGTTTAAAACCCTACTTTGAAACACAAACCTTGTCTTCAAACCATACTTTGAAACCCTTAACCCTGGCTTAAAAACCTCATTTGAAACCCTACTTTAAAACCCAATACCTGTCTTGAAACCCTATTTATGATTATTTTTAATCAGATTTATATCAAATATACCGTAATTGCCGGACTATAAGCCGCACCGGATTATAAGGCGCAGCAGCTAAAATTCAGGGATATTTCAGTTTTTTTCTTACATAAGCCGCACCGGACTATAAGCCGCACGAGCACACGAGTTTTTTACAAAGAAAGACAGTACATAGAAAGCCTTTTTAACGTTTTAATAACATACTTGAACATGTCTTTCTAAACATTGCCTGTGACGCAGCAGTAGTACCGCAGCAACGCGGAAGTGTGCACGCAAGTTATTAGCAAAGAAAGACTGGACACAAAAAGTTTTTTTAAAGCTTTAATAACATACCTTAACATGTCTTTCGAAACACTGCCTGTGACGCGGCAGTAATACCGCAGCAACACGGAAGTAACACAGCAAAGTCACTGAGTCGCGGCGGTAACACAGCACTAACAGGGCTGGTTAAAAAAAAACCGTCTTCATCTTCCTCCTGTGCACTGAAACCATCGAAGTCTTCCTCCTTAGTGTCCGATTGGAATAGCGTTAGATATCCTTCGCCTCACACTTTCTAGTCAAGTCAAGTCAAGTTTATTTGTATAGCCCTAAATCACAAACACTCTCAAAGGGCTTCACATAGCCAAAATTGACAATTATTCTCAAAGCATCCCCTGATCATAAGCTCCCAAAAGTCTCAGTCTCTCTTTCGTCGTCGGTTTTATGCATTTCTTCGAGTGTGAAGAGGGTCTGTTCATGCTAATCTTATTCATGCACGAAGCGCTAAATAACATTAAACTAGCGAGCGACACGTATAGCTTAAAAGCGGCATCGTATGCATTTCTTTTGTCCCCCATAATGACGGTTTGTGTATCAAAGCTTCCTGTCTTTGTGTGAATGCGCGTGTGTGCGTGATGCGCGAGACGATCACGTCTTCTTCGGCGCATTATCTCTTCTTCGTCTGTCTCGCTCTTGCTTCCTGCTAGAGCGCCCCCTGGAGACCGGAGGCCGTAAAAATCCATAAGTACGCTCCAGAGTAGACACAAGATAATGTCATCAACATCAACTGCCTTTGTCTTAAAAGCGGCATCATATGCATTTCTTTTGTCCCCCATGATGACGGTTTGTGTATAAAGGCTTCCTTTCAGTAACGTCCGACTTGATCGCGTTCTGCGTGATGCGCGAAATGTAAACACAATCTAGCACGTCTTCTTCGGCGCATTATCTCTTCTTCGCCTGTTTCGCTCTTGCTTCCTGCTAGAGCGCCCCCTGGAGGCCGGAGGCCGTAAAAATCCATAAGTACGCCGCGCCGCCGTTTAAGGTTCAAAGTAACCTTCTGAATAAAATGCATTAAAAGTTCACATTCATTACAACTTGTTTTTGGTGAGCAAAATGTCAGAAGAATTTAATTTAAATGCTGATTGATTGGGTTTTAATACAATGCAGATGGTCCAAACAGCGCCACTGCTTTGTGTAATCTCTGAGTGACATGGCAGAGTAAGAGAAAGGGTTTAGAGCACAGGTGTCAAACTCAAGGCCCGGGGGCCAGATACGGGCTGCCACATCATTCTATGTGGCCCGCAAAGACAAATTGTGCATCAAATTCGTGTCATTACTAGAATTGCAAATTGTCTTCACTTTTAATATCTTTTTTTTAAATATTTGACCAGTTTTTACTTGTCTGATTTGAAAACGAGTTATTTGTCAGTTTGTTTGGTAGCTTTTACTGTATATAATAGTGTTAAGAGTAAAAGTGATCAAGTCATCACAAAAATCACGAAAGAAAATCTTATATAAACTGCACCTGACTATAAACCGCAGGATCCAAAATTATGGAAAAAAGTCGCGGCTTATAGTCCGGAAATTACGGTAATTTTATATAATTGTCCTAGGATAAAGTCAAAATGAAAACTACCTGCGTGGGATCCTCTGTTTGGCCACATGGAGGCAAATGGCAGTTAAGCAGCACAATCCAATGAAATAACTGTTTGATTCAACCATGCAAGAAATTGCCTCGAAATCAGCCCTAAAAGAGGTCAAGCGCGCCATAAACACGTCGCGCTTGTGAGGCGGGCGGATTTTGTTCAGTGGAAACATCCATCAAGCGCCAGATGTTGCCGCTCTGCTTTACACTGTCGGCTAACAGTTGCTTTCTCTCGCTGCTAAACGGATCGCTTCGTGCCCGTCCAGGCGTTCCTCTTTAACTGCCAATTCCAAGTGATTGTGTCCAGATGTTGCAGTTGTTGTGTCGTAATATGAGAATAAAGTCATCATATTACTTCAATTCTTAAAAATAGGATTAAACTCATACACACATGCACACACACACACACACACACACGGACACACAATCAATCACACGCGCACTCGCACGCACACACACACACAAACATTTATAGTAATTTGGTAGAATTGAATGTTATTCATTAATCTAATTCATTTTTATAATGTAGTATTGCAAAAGTTGTGAAAATAACACCAGTAATAAAAACTTGTGAGAATAAAATTTAATGCGGAAATTAAGAGACTTAAATGCAAATATACGTACTACAGGATAAAAAAAATATTCCTTGACAACAGATGAATAGTCGAAATACAGCCTGAAAAAAATCAAACAAAAGTCAATATGAAATAAATATTTTAGTATATATTAGTATTATAATTATTACATATTTTAAATATATCCAATACAAGCATTCTTTTACAAGAATAAACATTAAATATTAAAGAAATGTTGTAATATAAATGTGTTTTCAGAATTTTTACTAAAAAATAAATAAATCCATTAGAATATTTTTAAACGTATTAAAATAAAAGTAACAGTATTATACTGAAGCCCTTCTCTGTTTCAAGACCTGCTCTGCCTTATGACACTGGTCAAATATTATTTGTGATTAAAAGCATAGTAGGGCGCTGACGTTTTGCTTAAAAGTAATGACGCTGCACTTTTGTGAGTGATGCCTTAGAGGTGCCTTAGAGGTGCTCTGCGACCTGTCTCGTGACATTTCCATTTAGAGGAAATAGACATAAAATATCAGTAACGGTGGGATGGCGCAGTGGGACATACCGTATGCACGACGCACCCTAAAGGAGCCTTAACGTGGAAATATCAACATGGAAAATGTCACAGGAAGACTAATTTTTAAATTGTAAAATAATCAAGTAAAACTATTCCCATTCGAAAATGAATAAAAAAAGTCTAAATAATATATGACTAACAAACAAACCAGACCAGCTTTTTTTTATTTTCTATAAATTCCCATTAAAATGCGTATTTTAATTCAAATCTTATGAAAAAAGGTGTAAAGAAAATGTCAAAATATTGTAAATTAGACTAACATTACCAGGGGGGGAAATTTAATTTATTACCATAGAACATAAATCTGCAAAAAGAGTAAAGTCAGAACAACAACTGAAACACAGGAATACACTCAAAATATATCCATAATACAATGTTTCATACTCTGAGAATAAAGGTAAAATATTACCAGACATAATTTTAATGTTCTTTAGGGGGGGGAATAGTCAAGTATTCCCAGCTATCCATCCATCCATTCATCCATTAGCTACTGCATATCTGGAGTTCGGTTGCAGAGGCAGCAGCTTCAGCAGGAAAGCCCAAACTTCTCTCTCCCCAGCCACTTCATCCAACTCATCCTGGGGGATTCCAAGGTGTTCCCAGGCCAGCCGGAAGACATAGTCTCTCCAGCGAGTCCTGGGTCGTCCCAGGGGTGTTCTTCCTTGGGACATGCCCAAAACACATATACATGCGTGCGTGTGTGCGTGTGTGTATTTCTTCCTTTCTCTCTTTCTCACTCTCTGTACAGTATAATTGGGCTGCTAATGAGAAAATAACAACACAGAGAACATAGTCCATACAGAACATAGACTCTCTTAAAATCAAATGTAAAACGCGTAAAGACTCTCTTGAAATCAAATGTAAAACACGTATTGCTGCTGCCATCTGCCTGGAAGTCGTCATTATTTCAAGGTCACGGCACCAAGGCCGTTTCCAATATGAATAGTCAATGTGCACTGTGTGTCAAGAGTGAGAACGCGGAGTTATGCACTTATGTCTACATAGGATACATTTAAATATTTTCCACAGTTTCCTTGATAAGGTCAGTGATATGACAAAAGCATCGCTGTCCAAAGGTCTAAGGTGCGTGACTCAAGTGTTTATGACACACTAGTAATTGTAAAAGTTTTGGTGATACCGCAGACCTTTGCACGCTGGTGCAGCCTGGTGCATTTCGAAATCAATCAAAACGGCTCCCCTCATTCCCTTTCAATACCGTTCGTAAGTGTCGTACTGATATCCTGGACATGGCGCAAGAAGACACTGATTTGCAAGAGTACTGCGCACCTACGCTGTTCATGGATAGACGTAGAACACATTGAGTTGAATGATATCTGGATAATTGGTGTCTTTCTTTTGTTCCATTTTAAAGGTCAAAGCACTCATACTAAATTATGGATTTAAAATATATAATTTTCAAAGAATACTATATCTTCAAAGTTTTACCAGAAAATAGTGTGCAACATGGTGAAGTCAAACTATACGCAGTGAGAAATAATATGAGAATCATGTTGAAACATTGCCCAAACGAAAATGAGTTTTACTGGAATAAGGGCAACATATTAGAACAGCAATGTCTAATTACCGTAATTTCCGGACTATAAGTCGCGTTTTTATTTTATTTTATATAGTTTGGGTGGGGGGGTGTAACTTATACTCAGGAGCGACTTATATATGTTTTTTTTTTTTTTTACAAATTTTTACTTGATCATTAAGACATCACTTACAAGTATAGTTGACCACTTCCCATGTTATTTTTAGTATAGTTGATCACTTCACATGCTTTTATATCTTTATCTTGAACATATTCAAAACATAAGAAATAGAGAAAACATCAAATAAAGCAATTAACACTTTAAAGCACCATATCCAAGTCCACTGTCATCTGTATGTACACTTGGTCCATGTTTGCTCCTCTTATATTTATTATTATTATTTATTATTATTTGTTTATTTATCATTTATTCAACACTCTTATTTATTCATTGTTTGTGCCTTCTTGGGTTTTTTGTGTTGCTTGTATGCATATGTGTACTATCTCACCAAGGGATAGTGGGAACGTAATTTCAATCTCTTTGTGTGTCTTGGTATATGAAAAAAAATTGACGATAAAGCAGACTTTGACAAAACAACCAAATAAACAAAACAAAACACTACATCTGAAAAAAATATATATTATCAGACGAAACTGGATGAGGGCGCTCTAAATTTCACCGTTGGCCGTGACTCATCAACTGGGTGGGCTTAAGAAAAATGGCACCAAAAAGAAACTCATATTTTGTTGACAAAGAACGATCGATGGATTTAATAAATTGGAGTGACACCGATGGTTTTATAAACAGGTTATTCATGTAATAGTTGTCCTTAATCACTCTATATGTTACGTCAGGCCCGTTCTCAGCTCTTTGTTTGTGTTTGTCACGTTAGCATACCTATCGTTTAGCCTGTTGTTGCTATCGTTTAGCCTGTTGTTGCTCGTTCATGACTGTTTTTGGTGTCGGATTTTGTCGAATAAATTGCCCCCCAAAATGCGATTTACACTCCGGAGCGACTTATATATGTTTTTTTTTTTCCACTTTTTGGGGCATTTTATGGCTGGTGCGATTTATACTCCGGAGCGACTTATAGTCCGGAAAATACGGTATATGTAAATAAACAATTGAACTTGTGTTGTCAAAATATGATGGTCTAAATATTAACATAAAAATATAACCACTTTGGGGGGAGAACTATGTAAACTCCATCCAGGAAGGCTGGAGTCAAAATTCTAACTCACAACCTCTAAACTGTGAGACGGACATGCTAACTAACCAGTCGACCAAAACTGTGAAAACAAAATGTTAGATTAATTCATCCACCCATTCTCTGAACCGCTTTTCCTCACACATGTCGCAGATGTGTTTAAATTAAACAATCATAATCAAACTCATGTTAAATAGAGTGAGCGTGACCACCTATCACCATTTCAAGTGACCCAGACTCCACCAAAGTTCACATGTTTTACCAGCACAATTTTGCAGTCCCACTTTACAGCTCAGGCCTCCTCTGTTGGTCTTGTGCTTTTTTCTTCAGCTCTGGTCAGGCAACATTTTGTGTTTACAGACAACAGTGTCCTCCAAATGAGCTCTTCATGCCTGTAGTCAATAATTCAACCCTGACGTGTTTACTGGCAGAGGTTCTCTACTATAGTGGGGTGCATTCGGTCGGCCCGTCAATATTTCACGAGGAGAGGTCGGGATCACGCCACTGCGAAAACATCACACTTTCTGCTTGAAGATGATCCACATTTTTACTTTTGCACACAAAAGTTCTTAAATGAGCACTAAGAAAAGGTCATGACACGAGAACATACTTGACAAATGTTTTTTCTTTTTATTTCAGTCTGGCAATATAAATTTAGGAAGTTTAAAGAAAATTGCACTTAATGTTCTGGTACCATTCTGAGTTAATTCAAGTAAAATTTCTCATATTTTCTGTTGATATTTTGACTTTATTGGTGTAAGATTAACTGTGTGTGGAACAGGGAGGGCCAGAGGTGGAATTGAACACACACTCTCCCAACTGTGAGGCCGACGTGCTCACCAATGCTCCACCGTGCTGCCTATTATTATTATTATTTTTATCATTATCATTATTATTATTATTTTGTTGATGTATTTGGGCGATTATTTTTTCTATTTTAGCTTTTTCCACAAGTAACATTTCAACGTTCTTATAAAATGTGGTCTTTTTTCATGGGAATAATTTCAAAAATTATTTTTTTCTTTAAATATTTCCACCAAGTCATATACACTTCTTATGGGAAATATTTCCCCCAAATATTTTTCCTATGGTAATAAATTTACTTTATTCTCTTATTTTTATTTCCTGGTAATATTTTGACTCTCTTTCCCCAGAAATAAAATTCCCCCAAAAATAAAAAAATAAATTAATTAATTAATTAATACATAGATAAACACGCTCAAACACATGCACAGATGTAGTAATAAAAGTGCGATGACATCTGTGGGGAATAAACATACCCAGGCTCATTAAAGTAATGGCATGCACACACACAGACTCACCAATACAAGGTCTAAACAGCTGCTGTGATAATAGCTTCACTTATGACAATAGAAAAACATAATTACTGCATTTTTCTCTTTTAAATGATGCAAACAATCAAGTGAAGAACGATTGAGTGAAGAGAGGTGGACAAAAGTATGCGTGATTGTTTCACCTACAAATATGACGTCAAGAGAACGCTTTATTGTCAGAAAACACACACGCATAAAAGACCAGATGCAAGAGGTTAGGTCTCGCCTGCATTTGTTGAGTAAAAGCAACAACTAATAATCACATAACATTTTCTTCCATTTTTGTTGTCTGCCGTGCTTTATTTTTGATTGTCTGACCTATTCTGACCATGGTATTAAACCCTGCTTTGAACCCCCCCACGCAATTGAATACTTTGAACAATCTATAAATTATAGGACACTCCATTTAATCTCTTCAATACCATCAATTAAGTAGGTTTTTTTTTTGTCTTTAGTTTGGTACGATGTCAAGTGTACTCTTTTTCATTCCATCTACTTGTTTCACTTTCAGAAGGTGACTTTGATTTCCTCCTCTTATTACGGTTTATCTTTTATACTTTTTATCTTGTGTTCATTGGCAGAGTGCTCGTGTGTGTGAAAATGTGGTAAGCTGAGTTCTCAAAAAAATACAAAGAGAAAAGTATAAAATGAAGGACATGAGATAAGTTTGGAAACTTAAGGTGGAATTAAAGAAAACTGAGTCAGACTTCTTTTGTGCAACCACTGATACATTTTTTTAACTCATTCAACCTTTGCATTCTCTCTCTGTTTCTATTCGTTTTGAACTACTGGGGGATTGTACATGAATCCAGAAGGATGCGAAAGACGTTGATAAGCATGTGAAATGCATGCAAAATAAGAAAGGTCGAACAGTCGTATGGAAAATTTAGTTTATTACTCAACACCTATTGTGAGCTCTTCTTTTTTTTGAGGGGGGGCTTATACTGAACAAATACTTCATCTATCGCTAGAGTCGTGCAGAAACCTTCTAAGCCACAAATAATATATTAATATAAAATGTAATTTGTTTCACCACTATAAGATCGGTCAATCGACGTGTGTGTGCGTGTGCAAGTGCGTGTGTGTGTGCGTGTGCGTGTTATTTTTACAAATTATTGATCAATCTTAAGTGTTGAAAATATCTGGAGGTACAAAGATTCCACCCAACACCAGCAATATAAATATGAAAAAAACTAAAACTAACTCTAAAAAGAATACAAAGTCAAATAAACCAAGCAATCATTTTTTAATTCCTGATTTATTTTCATACAAAACAAAAATGTATAATTTTCCAAAGATAGCGTCAGAGTATAATTCTTGATTCACCATTAAACCCGTTTCTGATTTCTCAAGAAAGAAGGAACAGACCACTCGCCATGATGCTTTTACGTATTTCTGAAAAGTGATAAAATCTCTGCATAACAAGCCCAGACTAGTGTCACCAGTGTGGCGTGCTTGATGTTTACTTCCGGTTTTGCAAGATCCGGTGAGGAGTTGGTGGTGTTTGCTTTGGTCGCCATTTTGGTGGCCAAGGCAAATAAGTTGCAACCTTCCTCCCGCTGGCTTCAAAGTAAAATGATTCAAATAATTTTCAGAATCAACATTGGTTTGAGGAGGAGAATATTGTAAAGCATCAGTTAATCGCTTATTCTACTCACCCCGGCAGACTAAAAATAAGGGTGTATTCTAAATAGTACATTGTGGCCATCTTTAGTCTGAATATGAAATAGAGCTCTGTGCCTGCTGGTTAAAGCTACGGCAAAGGGTATGAAAAAATATAGGCGCAAGCTCCCCAAGCTAATGCTGTTTATCTAAAATATTGGTGTGCAGTTGTCATTATAGCGGGCTAAGGCTAAGAGTTTATGTAAAATAGAGGTCCTCTGAGGACATGTTAGCTAGCCTCCGTTTCCTCAATCCATTGATGAGAATCATGCATCAGAGCAAAATGTGTCTTCGTTTCCGGGCTGTTAAAGATCTCTTGGGATGGGCAGCTAATGCCTGTGTGAGTTCATTCTGACATGTACATTGTTGAGTGCGGATAATAAATGAAAGACCTTCTGCATCATACACTGTACACTAATTGGCAACGAACTAACAGGTAAAACAAAATAAATCACCACCAAGCTGTCATCTTGATATATGTATATGTGTATTTGATTTGATTAGTTTTTTTCCCTGGCAGAAAAATCTGACGTAAAAATATCTGTTTGTTTCACATTAAATCAGTCAACATTTTTTTAAAGCTACTGCAACTTGTAACTAGTGTATGAAATATTCAGGATGCACTGAATATTCAGGAGGCACTGAATATTCAGGATGCACTGAAATGCAAAGTTTTAGCCAACGCAGAAAACTGAAAATGGTGTGTGCCGCCACTTACTGTACATATTCCGTGAATGACATCTTCTCAAGCAAACCTGTTACATCACAAACACACAAGACCGGCGGGGTATTTTTCAATCAGTGCCGGACTGGGAGGTTTGTCGTTACTTGATACGGTTTGTGACCATTACACTGTTGAATGAAAATACAATTCTGTCAGTACTTTGTCCATCATTTTTTTTTTTAAAGTTTACGGTCAATTAATTACTGCCTGTAAAACGAGCGTCAGTCAGTGACAAAGTGACAAACCTTACGTCAGTCTGACAGATTGCTCACCTCTGCAAATTACAATTTGAAATTCAGCTGTCCAAATAGAAAGCAAAAGTTAACATTGGTCTATGTTATGTGCATTTTTTTTTGTTGATTTTCAAATGGATGTTTGTTCATTTTGTAAGTTTGCCATCTAATTTTGTATATTAATTAACAGAAGTAACAAATTATGTATAAATGAAAATTATATATCTCTTAAATCTCTTAAGTGTTGACTATGGGCCTACTTAATCCAGCTTTCCTAGTGGAATATTATTTAAATATTTTGCCAAGCGACAAACAAAGTGCTTATTAAATCAGCGTTAACCTTACGACATCATTTGCTGCCACATAAAAGCAGCGTAGCGCATACAAGACATTTATGGACGCTTTGCTCCGTGGTCTTTAGCGTAAATAAAGAAGGTGTGTTTTATTACACGTTGACTGACGGCGTAGTGCTCTGTCTATTGACTTGATCGCTGTGAAATTGCTTTGTCAATTTTAATTTCTATGGCATTGGGTTGTTCCAGTCAGTTGGATTTGCAGTTGTAATAATCTCAAGAGTGCTTTCTGTGGAAGTTGCACACAATTTGTGAGTGCTGAGGGGGTAGAGTTAAAAATCTGTGTTGTAGATAGAGAGTTTGGGTTAAGGATTAAGAGTTTTGGTTTGAATGGTTAGTACGTTAGGGATTAGGTTTAGAAGGTCCGGGATAAATGTCAGGGTTTGAGGTCTAGGTATAGGATTGGAATTAGAGGGGTTTGGGTTCAGGTAGTGTTATATGTTAGGGTCTTGTTTAATTTCAGTAGTTATCTTGTGTAACTATTATTGTTGGATTCATTGTATTTGCACACTCACGACACCCCTTTTCCTCTTTCGTTTCTATTTTTGCACTGGTCAAAGAATTGAATTAGCTGTCACTCAGTCTTGATGCATCAGTGCTGTGACTGACAACTGGGTCGACAGTAGACAAGCGTCAGACGCCCCTTCCCATGTTGTCACCATTACTGATAAATTACTTTAGCCAGACATAACTGTGTAGTTTAGGAAATGTACTACTTTGCTGCTTTGAAATACAAGTGAGGTTTCTTTTTTTAGATCAGACAGAACCGTACAATTTCTGCCCAGACATGAAGACATTAAGACAAGTGTTTTGGGTCATTTTTCAAAGGACCCCCTCAAAATCTTAACACCAATTCAACATAAAAAGCATGTGTCATATTGTTTTTCTTGAAACATTTTTCTGAGACGGGCGGCTCGGTGGCACACTGGGTAGCACGTCCGCCTCACAGTTAGGGGGGTGCGGGTTCGATTCCACCTCCGGCCCTCTCTGTGCGGAGTTTGCATGTTCTCCCCGAGCCCGCGTGGGTTTTCTCCGGGCACTCCGGTTTCCTCCCACATCCCAAAAACATGCTTGGTAGGCCGATTGATCACTCCAAATTGTCCCTAGGTGTGAGTGCGAGTGCGAATGGTTGTTTGTCTCTGTGTGCCCTGCGATTGGCTGGCAACCGGTTCAGGGTGTCCCCCGCCTACTGCCCGATGACGGCTGGGATAGGCTCCAGCACGCCCGCGACCCCCGTGGGGACTAAGCGGTTCAGAAAATGGATGGATTTTTCTGAGACTTTTCAAAGCTTTCTCTAGATAGATATTATTTTTACTAGCATTGAATAATAGTTGCCCATTACCCCCTTGGGGACAGGAGGTATGGATAACGGATGGATTGGTGATTGACATTTTAAGGACCCCAAGTTTGAGAGGTTTTCCTGACTTTCATATAGGTAGTGTGATTTCACTTCCCACTGAAGTGTGGTTTTGAATGTGAGTGTGAATGGTCTGTCTGCCCTGTGACTGAATGGTGACCAGACCCAAGGTGCAGACCCTCTTTCACCAACTGTCATCTGGGATAGGCCCCAGCTTCTCATGACCCTGAAGGAATGAGTGGGATATAAAATCAAATGGAATGTGGTGAAGCTTTGGGAGATCCTTGTACATATCTCTAAAGAGAAAGCATGTTCGTAGCCACACTCCATTCTCTATCCTTTACCGCAACCATCTCCGTACTGTGACCATTTTTAGCTCCTTGGGGCTTGCAGTGGTCAAGTCATTTGAGATATGAGTGAGACAGTAAGAGAGAGCAGTGTTTTGGTTTATGGTCAGAGTACAGCATGGGGAGACACTATAAGACAGCAGTGCTCCATCAAGAGAAGCAAGCAAACATTTTTCCGCTTTGAGGGCTTTCCTTAAGTCTCAATGCACGGGGTTGAATTGCACAAAGTATGTTTACAAGGAACTGAAAGCACACCTCCACGGGTGGATACTCTCATGATGGCCCGGGCAAAAAGGCCTTCCACCCTGTTGTACGTGTCATGTGTGACTCCCATGACACGCACGCGTTTGTCAATAAATTCACCGAAATCGTAATACAGAATATGGGCTAGTACTTTCAGCCAGCAAATGATCAGGAGTGGCGGGTGCACATCAAACTACCTCGGTACGCTGAAACACCCAGCATGGTGCAGAGTGTGTATCAAGGAGGCCCGAGCACCGCGCGGATTGTCTCGTGTTGAGTACACCCTTAGTAATCGTTTAAAAAGCAATGATACAAGTTGTGTGCATGAAGGAAATGGTGCATTCCCTTATCGATTGTTTCTTCATTACACGCCGCCTTTCAGAATGAGAAAGAGTAGGTAGGAGCAGGCTTAAGGCATGTGCGCATGTGCACAACTGTCACATATCATTGCTCATGGTGGACTCATAAAGAGCTTTACTGGTGCCATTATGCATTTTTGATGGCGCGCAAAGCGACTGATGAAAAGCCATTTCACATTTAAACAAGAACAGATGCACAATTGCAGGGGTTGACATCAAAACGCATGTTTCTCCGCACATAGCTGGCACGCGTTTAGCTTCATTTATTTGACTAACAAACCAGCAGCAACCACCCGTGTATCATCCCACGAGTGGTCGCGTTCAGCAAGACAATCTTTGGAACGTTTGCATGATTAAATACGCCCTTGTTGTGCAGAGGCTTCAATTATTTAACATGAAAGAAAGTACTTAATCCACACATAGGACGCACCACATTACAGGGTGCATGCATGCCATGACTTATGGTAAAAAAAAGCATCACAGGAACAAGGTAATCACTTCCGTTGTACTTTATTCTACTATTTAATCATGTACTGTATTGTACTCACATTGCTAATCAATATTAATATGCAAATCCATCAAAATCTCATCTTGTGTATCCAAATTAAACAGTTTGGCAAGTTCCCTCTCGTCATGGTCTCGTTGTTGTCACGTTGCTCTTCTGCAATGATCCTGGCTGTCCAGAAAGCTCTAATTGTGCCTCGTGAGCTTGTCTCTTTGTCTATGCCATTTTTACAGTCCTCTGATATGTAAAACGTAATGTCCTCTGATTGGTTCATCGGATCTACATATTATGCCTGTATTCAAGATTCAAGATTCAAGAGTTTTTTATTCGCCATGTTTGAGCGTGCCAAACAAGGAATTTGACTTCGGTAAATCACAGCCTCTGTTCAACATTTAGGTGACTAACAACAACACTCAGGACATGTGAAGAACGAAAGATATTCTCAAACACCCCCTGATCTTAAACTCCCAAGAGGGCAAGGAAAAACTCAAAACTCCAGCTAGGGGAAATGAGAAACCTTGAGAAGAGACCACAGATGGGAGGGTCCCTCTTCTAGGATGACCAGGCTGCAATGGATGCAGAGAGGACACATAGTACAAACAGTGTAGACAAAAAAGGTGTGGCAAGCGGGATGTTATTGCACAGTAATGACTCTGAGACTCTAAGAGTGGTGTGAGTTCATCAGAGCGACAGCCTGGGGGAAGAAGCTGTCTCTGTGTCTGCTGGTTTTAGTGTACAGAGCTCTATAACGGCGTCCAGAGGGGAGTAGTTCAAACAGGCTGCAACCTGGGTGCGAAGGGTCTGTTGAGATGTTACTTGCACGTTTCCTGGTCCTGGACAGGTACAAGTCTTGGATAGATGGGAGGTTGATTCCAATTATCTTTTCTGCAGTCCTTATTGTCCGTTGCAGTCTGTGCTTGTCTTGTTTGGAGGCCACACTGAAGCCACACAAAACAACTTAGCAGATTTTGGAACTCGGTCCACACACAAGGTGCACCTTCTTAAAAGGCGCCCCTTCGTTTTTGGAGAAAATTAAAGGCTTTTAAGTGCGCCTTATGCGGAAAATACGGTACCCTAATCTTTATTCAGACCTGCGACTACAATATATGATAATTTTTCATCGTTCTTGTAACATCAGTCAAAACAGATATTTGAAGTGTAATATTAGTAGTGGTTAATTAACCAAAATCTTACAAACATTTCTCAGACTGAGAAAAATGTCATTTTATTGAAAATGCAGCACAGTACAGGTACAGTACAGGTCAAAGGTTTCCATTCACCTTTGCTCAATCACATCAAATCTGTTGTGAATGGCTGAAAGGCCATGATAGTACGATCCAGGCCGGCGGCCTCTGGCATAGATATCAATACATAGAACTTTTACTGCCATGTTAAACGTGGAGTGGATGGCCTCTTTTAAGCCCCAATTTTTAAAGAACACATGTGGCCTATATCATAGCTGCATGTCTGATGTTTGTAATAACCCAATCCCTGTCACAGTTGTTAAATAATTTAATGAGTTATTATGAAAGGAGCCAAATAAACATTGTAGCTGTTGTTTTACTGTGGTCTCTCCTTCTTCTTCCTTCCACTGCTTAAATGACGAGCTTATCAATTTCACAAGAAGAGGTAACCAGAAGGACAGGTGGCATTCCTTTTCTTTTTTCATTTTCACAAGTGATTCTCAATCCCAGCATGCCTCAACTTGCCCGGCGCTGCCATGACAGATGCTGTAGAATTGAATATAGATTTCAGCCAGCGAGGAAGGCGTTACCTGATGAATCTCAATTTGCCGCTGTCCATATTTCATAGTTATCTCAGTGGGTGTGTAGCTGGCGGGTAGGGTGGACGAATGGGCCAGGTTGTCATTCGCCTGAATGATCAGAATGATGAACACTGCATGTTCCATTTCTTTATATTTATTTACATTCATTTCATTTGTTTTATCACCGTAATTGAGGGGTGGAGGTGGGGCGTAAAAAAGAGTGTGGTGTGTCATGTTATTAGTATGCCACATGATGTGCAAGGAGCAGCAGTAGCCCAGTGCAGAAATATAATAACTAGAGGGTGGGAGCCACAATTCGAGTGCCTTTCTCCTCGGTCGGAGTGGATGTGGTCTATTTATAGTACCATCTGAAGGTGTGCATAATGTTACAACGCAGAACAGATATGTGTTTTTATAATCTAATCTTTTTGGATCAAAGTGGGAAATTGTCCTTTTGATGTTGCAATAAATGGAGTGTGCTGGTGGACCAAAGACAAAGTCTGCATGTAATTGTTGTATTGACAACCGTTACTGAGTGGAACCTTAAAATGTATGGGTTGGTGGTAAAACTACCTTTTTTCTCCAGGGTTAAAATTGGGGCGTCAATAAATGTTTATTGTAGACGATGCTTGAAGTTGCAATATTCTTAACAAAGCAAATGTACACCACTGCACTACACTACAGGCATACTGATTTACTCATATGATACTGTATAAACAAAATGGTCATCATCTTTATATAATTTCAAAAAGATTTAGGTTCTTTTGGAATCCATCTGTTACCTGTTAAAGCAGATTGATGACCCCACAGTCCACTTACGTACTTAAGAGTATAAGCCACATCCGCATTTCCCGCTTACGCACCAACACAAAAATTTGCACATTGCTACTTTAGGTACCTCTGCACAGTCCGGATTCAATTGTGCCTTTTAAAAGATACTGGAGTTGATGCCAATTTACAGATTGCTGACCCCACATACATTGACAAAAATTCTAAATGATGTCATGTCAGTGTTTTATTTGTATCTTTTAAATTTGTCTAGTACATATGACGTTTCTAAAATGGTCTATTGGCAAAATGTTTCTATTTTTGTGACCAGCATAAATCCTGCATAGCTTGTGGCGTTAAGGTCTAGATAGACCAATCCAACGTTGGCCAAATGTGACCAATGACTATTCCCTGTGGCGTTAGCCTGACTAGCGGCAAGTGGAGCTAGCAAAAATGACACATACCACAACAGTTCAACATCGCTCTTGACCATTAAATGCCATATGCCCATGCGTGAGATGTAATATCTGTCTGCGGTAGTCTCTACTCCTCATGGTTGTGAAAAGCCAATCGGAAAGCTCTTTGCAGGGGTGGGATATAAATATGTAAACAATGAATTCTGTGATATTCTTCGCTCATGATGAAGTCTCACTTGAAGCAAACACTCACGCGTCTCGCTGTTCTGTCCAGACAGACATTATACGCCAAATTTTCAAGGCTTTCCAATGCTTACTATTTACCCGCATTCGTCACTTTCTGTTCTTGCCTTGTGCACTGATTTGTTAATCAAAGTGATAAAATTTCCCGATGTTACGACACAATTTAACATGACCCCCGGACGCCTCCCAACGGGATCCGATTTTTCAACAGTGATCACTAATCAGACGCAATGAGATGCCCAGATGTTTCCCGACGTTCGATTGGTCCGTCTAGGCCTTTAGGCATATCTCTAGATTCAATATTGGTAATTTCACAAATGAGCGGAAGCAGGCAAATGTATGAGGGAGGGTTTTCGCCTTTGTGGTCACACGTGACTTCGAACATGGTCAATCAAAGGTGCTCCTACTTTCCCTTTAAATGTCATGTGGTAGAAGGCAGTTCTGCACCATGAAGTGGACACTTACAGACCGCACCACCACCCAATCGCATGTCCACTCCCCGACATCATCCTCATAGCTGTGCTGTCCACTGGGATGATGCAATAAATACAATAGAATAACTCAAAAGGTTTGATACCCGCTCTTCATGTATTTAGGAATGAAGTATGTTGTTAGAAAAGCTGTCTAGTTAAAGTTAAGATCGACACTTTGCCGCCAAATTGTCAATCTCCTCTGCACACCTCAGAGAAACCCCTTTGTGCTGACCTTGTGCATTGATATGAAAAACATGATTTGGTCAGCTTCTGAGCTATGGTGCGGATGCACTGTCTCCCAAAATAGTGCCCCAAATAGTTTGTACCGGACAGGGTGATCTTTGACGGCTACCAGGAAATTGACAACATGACACTAAAACTAAACATTACCCTAGTGTTCAATTTTAATAAAATTGCTAGACTTCCCCTGTTTGTTTTACAGACACTCATGATGGAGTGTCTGCCAATTTGTCATTTTGTACGGATAGATATTCATGATAGATGTCACTGCCAAATTTCAAGTTGGCCAAAATAACCACAAAGGTCGTGTCTTTTTAGGTCTAGATATTTTAGACATTTTGTGGGTCTTCAAATTGGGGCCTTAATAATGCTACGTTTTGAGTGACACTGTCACATGTATTACACGGCGCAGTTGTTTATTCTGTAGACTGCCATACGTCAAGTCTCCTGTTAGGATATATTAACAGCAGTTTAATCAGTCTTTCAGTCTGTTGCAAAGTTCAGCATATCCTCTCAATAGCAGCATGTGCAGCCCTTAATAGGAGGCTTAATGTGTTTATTAAATGCGGAAAAGATTAAGAGACAGGACGCTGTATGCTTCAGTGGTGACATGTGACACCTACTGGACGTGTCGGACTTGATGAATGTGATTTATTACCACACATTAACTTCCCAATGACACATTTTAATTTTCTCCATAATTTGATCTGGCATTTGCCTGTCCCTGGGCCTAATGACTTTATTTACTGTAAAGATGTATTCATGTTGATTTATTCATAATCTTGAAAATGAGATAAAAATGTCTAATGGGGCGGTTGAAGTGGTTGTAGTGGTACTTTATAGATAGTTTTCTGGTGATTAAATTGTAAATAAATGCATGATTGAACATCCTTTGGGCTTGTCTGACAAAGCTCACGAGCAGAAAAATCGTCATTCAGAAAAATCAACAACAAAGTTCTTTGGTCATCTTGTATTTCGTTGCACATGCCGGTGGGGGCCGAGTTTGATGAGTGGTGATTCCATGGGGGTGGGGCTGATGAGGTGAAAGCTGATTCCATTGGTGCGGTGAGGGGCGATTCGGTGTGTGTGGGGAGTTGACTTGTTGGGGGCTGTTGTTTTTACATCCACCTGCTTTCGGCGAACATCCTTTGGCCAGGTTCTTGGCTGTTCTCCTGCTGCTCTCCCTTTTTATCTCCAAGTATACTCCCTGTAAACACTTTTGCTCCATTCTTGCACAACCAACAATCTGTATACATCCACTCCACCCTCTGTCACATATTCATTCATCATCCTGCCAATTTGTCATTTTGTACGGAATTACGTAAACTTTTGGATTTGGCATAAACTGTTAGCCGGGACATGAATTTGTTATTTCAAAATGCACAAAAATACATATCAGATCATGAAATTATAAAAATACATTTGTCATTACCACTTAGGCCATCACATTTTAAAAATGTCTAGTTATGTCTTCTAACTTGATTTAGTGTGTAGGTATAATTATATGCTTAAAATTTTTCTTTTATTGATTTAATGTGTGAATATAATTTTATGCTTATGTACTTTATTCAATGAGGTGTGAGCATATCTGTTTTTGTAGCTAGGTGGGACTTTTTGGAACCCATTTTCTTCACAGTTAACCCTTATGCTGTATGATTGCAAATGAGCAGTTAATAAAAAATGTTAAACTATTATGTGCATTACTTCTAAAGTGACATTGGTAACATAAAAAAACGCTTGCAGTAGTTTAATGTTATTAAAAGTGAAGACAAATTGGAATTTTAGCAAGAAACATGAAGTTGACACATTAATTGCTTTCGCGGGCATCATTAAATTATGTGACGGACAGGATTTGGCCCCTGGTCTTGAGTTTGACACTTGTGATTTTGAACTTCTTGTCAAAAAAGTGTCCTTCATCTTGCACAAAGGCCTCTGCACTCACACAACTCCCTTTTCTCTGTCTTATAATGACTTCCCTCATCCAGGCTGCGTGATAAAACACAAGCATAAAGTGATTATGCAAAAAGGCGTGCCCGACTTGGTAATGTGGTGATAAGAGCAAGACAGCTATCTGCTTCCTCGTCCAAAGACAGAGAGGATGTGGCACGTCCGAGTCGGGACGCTCTCGTTAAAATTACTTTTGACACGGGAGGCTATTAGCACACCGTTAAGAGTTCAAGGACAATGGCGGTCCAGCTTTTTTTTTCCCTCATTTATCTGCCGGAACCCCTCGTTAAAGCCTGGAGCCGACTCCTTACAATGACCACAGAATATTGATGGGATGCATTTGAAGGAGCCATTTAACTGAATTCATAATCCCCTCTTTTTGTCCACCCTGGATATTCATGGGCAGATGAAGGCCATTTGACAAACCAAGTTGAAAAATAACCTCTTTATGTTTCTGCACACACCGTGTTGGATTGCAGTCATTGACGTACATCAGAAAGCACTCAGTCTTAAAGGTTACATACTATACTATTCCTTTTATTATACCATTCCTTCTTTTCACAATTTAAAACGGTTCCCACGCATGTCAGTAAAACCTTTCTGACATTATTTTCTTCAAATTACACAAAAACTCGCTACCTGCGTAACGCGTGGCACTGTTGCGCTATTTTCTGGAATGTCTGCTGTACGCTCACTTGCTCCTTTTTGCTCCTCTTATTTATTTGTTGTGTTATTTATTCATTATTTATTCAGCACGCTGTTGTTTACTTGTTTACTTGATTGTCTATTGTGGGCCATGTCTTGTCACCGTGGGATAGCGGGGAACAAAATTTCGGTTTGTTTGTGTGTCTTTGGTATGTGGAGAAATTGACAATAAAGCTGACTTTGACTTTGAAAAGCTGAAGTATTACAGCATGGGTAGGCAACTCCAGTCCTCGAGAACCGATGTCCAGCATGTTTTCTATGTCTCCTTGTTGCAACATTCAAATGGTCAGATAATTAACAAGGTCTGCAGAAGCTGGATAACAATCCTAGTCATTTGAATTCAGTGTATAGCAACAGGTACAAAACATGCAGGACACTGGATCTCGAGGATCGGAGTTGCCTACCCATGTATTACAGAAAACAAACTTGTCATTCTCTGGTTGAAATCGCTCAGTTTTGTAGACGGGGGAGGGGGGTGCATTCTGTCTCACACAAATGCAGAGTATAGTCGACAGCTTTACTCTGACTTGACAACCCGCTGACAGATTTGCCGAACATTTAATTCAAGAATTTAAGGAATTTTCTTTTCATACCAATACATATTTGATATGGCACAAAATTCAACACCCTAGGCTAGGCCCGGGCTTGCATTGCACTTATTTACAAGGTCATTTTGTATTGGAAAAAGAATTTGTGGATTGTTGAAGAATAAAGTGAAGAAACTTTGCACCAGTCCCTACATCCTCTCAGTACTTTGTTCAAATGTTTGTGATGTGTCCTACTACCTCGAAGTTGTCTGCAAACGTCACAATATGACAGCTCAGGATTTTTGCAGAGCAGTCATAGGTCATTAGTGTGAACAGTACGGCGCTCAGCACACAATGTCACAATTTGAGCTTGTGATAACACTGTTGCTAATGCTAATATATGCTAACACTGAGGCTGTGCTTAACATTTTTGACATGATACTTGTTAGAGATTTGCTCACTCCAACTTATTTTGCAAGAACGAAACAGGAGACAAGCAAGTTCTTTTAGACACCTGCAGGTGGAGAGTCCATTCGTCGCTGTCTGAACAGCGATTATCGAATGAAGTCTAAAAGTCTCCTCCCTGCAAGGGCATATTTATTAGGAAGAACAGAGTGGGGGTGGGAGTGGACAGGTTTGGTGAACCCCCGGCCTCTGATAAGATCAGAGCAGGGGGTGTTTTACACTATTGTGGGAAACAGAACAACTTTGATTGCTTCCCCTGCAGCTGGTCAATCAAGCAGAGGAAGCAACCACTTCATCTTACTCTGCATTGTGAGGGCCAGACGTGATTGATTTAATCATTACATTGTGAGGGCAAGACATGATTGATTTAATCATTACAGTCTACATTCCAACATAATCATAGGATCAAACTAACCTGAAAAACCCTAACATCTCCCTCCTGTTTTATCATATGATTATGCTACCCCAAACAACAAAGACAAGTAAGAAAAAAACACATATATATGTATAATGAAGAAAGAAGAATAGGAAAAATAAAAACAACAAACAATGATAGCAACACTTTCCAGTGAAGATGAGGCATTACCTTAATACCCCAGATCAAACTTATTGTGTAAGCGAAAAACCTGCTGGCCAGATGTCATTAGCAGGAAAATTCTTACACGGCCCCGTTGCCACAGGCGACCAGAATGCTATCAATAAAAACAAAAAGAAAAACACAGAAACAGTATATCTGAGGGAAGAGCGCAAGGACAACTTTGTCTCCGATGGACCATACTTTATGGTCATCTGGAACGTTCGCACCCCAGACAGGGTCATGAGGGTCAAAGGTTGCAACTGCTCTGCGTCGAGTCCAGAAGAGTTGTGTGCTCCTGTCAGCTGATGATGTCATATCCTGTAGGTGTGGTCTGTCACCCACACTGGTGCACACACTCCTGTCCAGTTGGCGGGCAGCATCGGATAAACCACCTGAAATGGCTCTCTTATCTTGACACTCATCGGTGATGTCCAGAGCTCCCATCCAGTTTCCTCCTGGAGAGCAGTCGTTGTTAATGCAGACGTGGGTCTTGTTACCTTGGATGTAACATGTGTAATTCACTCCAGCTGGTCTCTCTGTGTAGGCCACTTGTGGTATTGTTCGTCCTTTAACAGTCACATTGAGATTTGCCCAGAAGTGTTCATCATAGGCACCGTGTTTCGCTTCAGTGACATCTATTGCTCTGGCCTCCAAGCGAACTTGCGTGGAGGAAGGCGGGAGTTTCGAACACACATAGCACGCCTCCTGTGTGTGAGCTCTCACAGTGAACCTGAGGGTTGTCCACCTGTGAGGGGGAGAGATCAGGCGGCAGTAAATTTGCATTGGACACATCTTTCAGTTTGAGCGTCCTGATTAGATAATCTGCCCAGGACTGCTCTTCATCTGTTGCTTGCAACTCTCGTAGTCAATTGTAGTGCCCATTTAACTGGCAAATAGGAGTTTTGTTTTTTTTTTTTTTTTGAAACAAGCTCTACAAAAAAAAAATGTTTGTTTTGTTTTGAAAATGTTTTGAATATGAATCGAATCCATATGTTGTATAAAGCTGACTGACCTGCCCCACTATCCCTCCTCTTGAGCCATGTGACGCGCACCATGGCTCAATATTGCAGCCCATTTGCATCGGTTCTTTGGTAGGGTAGGTCATTTATAGATGCCATTCTCTAATCTTGCCCCTGTTTTGACAACTAGCTTAGCAAGTAAATGGATGGCCTCCCCGAATGGGGAGCGACTCAGCTAGCAAATGATTAGACATTTTCCCTTTGTTGTAGTTTCTTTAGTTACTTTTCAATCGTTTTCTCATTGTTTATCACAAGAATCTTAGAAATTTGAATACAAATCAAAACGTATGTTTTATTTTACTCAATTGTATGATTTAGAGAATCCATATGTAGTAAAGTTTTGTAGTACTACATATGATTTCATCATCATTTAGTTTGACTTTCTTTCCAAAACGGTTCTTAATTTCTCAGTTCACACATCTTCTACATGTGTTACTGGTTCTCCATTTTTTTTTCTCTAGTTAATTATCAATCCAAAAGCTACGTGTTTCTTTCTAACATTCAACCTGCTCAAAATCACTCTTTCATCAAAGTCGCTCTAATTTTCCATAGTAGTCGCCAACAACTTCAACCATTCAACCTGTAATTTCTTTTCATTCAGGCTATCATTCATCAATGTTCATTTGCATCTCACACGCAGTCTCCAAAAAGGAGTCTTTCTATCACATTGGTCCCAATTCATCCAAGCTCACCACACAACATTCATATATCATTTTCAACTTAGGTTTCCTGGTAGAACAATCCACCAATTCAAAAAAGACTTAACTAAACCAAAAAACTGGCAAATTAATCTGAATTTTTTCTTTGTTTTTAAATTTGAAGAACTCAATCTCTCAGATTTAGCTTGCATTTAGAATTTTATATAATCTTATAACACAACCAATCAATTATTCCTATTAAATGTAGCATTGCAAAATCTTAAATTCACAATTTAGCTTCTTCCAATTCCTGAAAGCATGTTCTGTCATTTTTTTTCTTCGAATTTCTCATGTGGGCTCGACACTTAACATGCACTAGTGTGGATTAGTTTCTGCTTGCAAACAGATTTCTCTCTTTTTCCTCTCATTTTTATCTTTCAAAATCATTTCTGTTCTGCTGTGCAAATTGGATAGACCACAGTCTAGCAAATTTTTTTTATACTAAAACTTTAGCCAATGTTCATCATTTTAACATACGCACACACATGCACAGCTCTCGCACGCAAAAGGTAGTTCCCAGCACCAATGATTCGTCACAGGCTGGCCATTTCCTGTGGTCGATCATGAGCTGGTCCCTCCCATGCACACGAGGACAGCACATTCTAATTTTATTTATTTATCTTCTAGAAGCAAGTTGCATTTCTTTACCACTTGAACTCTCAACTTCCTTTCTACTCCATACTTTCTCTTCCACTTCGGCATATATTGCATACAATTAAGAAATCTACTTGCCATGAACTTCTCGTTTTAAAGAAGAGCAGAGCAAGAGATTTACCGTTTTTATTTCCCATATTAATTCTAGTAGTTTTAGGTTATACAATCTCTTTGTCTCAAAAATATTATTATTATTATTATTACTATTATTACTTATTTATTTATTTAACTATTGCTTTGAGGATCCTCAATGCAGGTTTAAATTGACCTTTCAACAAATTACTAGCCTGTTTTATTGCCATGGATCAACGCTAGAACTGCTTTTTAGTCAATTTATCCTACCAGTCACACACTCAATCACACAAACTCCAGCGCTTTTTTAGGCCTCATGGCTCGGACAAACCAAAGCCGTATCTCATAGCTCGGATAAACCAAAGCCGAATCTCATAGCTCGGACAAACCAAAGCCGTATCTCATAGCTCGGACAAACCAAAGCCGTATCTCATAGCTCGGACAAACCAAAGCCGAATCTCATAGCTCGGACAAACCAAAGCCGAATCTCATAGCTCGGACAAACCAAAACCGAATATCATAGCTCGGACAAACCAAAGCCGTATCTTTAGCGCTTTAACTTACTTGTCCCCTGGTTCGTTGCACCGCCGGATCCCGTCAATCCACCTCTGTCAGACGAAGGCAGACCTAAGATGCTGGCCCAGCGAAGAATTCTCTTCCCAGGACTTTCTTTTCCAGGTCCTCCTAATGGACGCTGGCTTGTCGACAATGCAGCACGTCCTCCTTCGCCGGTCAGATGGTGGGTATGAGGATCCCGGGTTTCGGCACCAAAATGTTAGAGATTTGCTCACTCCAACTTATTTTGCAAGAACGAAACAGGAGACAAGCAAGTTCTTTTAGACACCTGCAGGTGGAGAGTCCATTCGTCGCTGTCTGAACAGCGATTATCGAATGAAGTCTAAAAGTCTCCTCCCTGCAAGGGCATATTTATTAGGAAGAACAGAGTGGGGGTGGGAGTGGACAGGTTTGGTGAACCCCCGGCCTCTGATAAGATCAGAGCAGGGGGTGTTTTACACTATTGTGGGAAACAGAACAACTTTGATTGCTTCCCCTGCAGCTGGTCAATCAAGCAGAGGAAGCAACCACTTCATCTTACTCTGCATTGTGAGGGCCAGACGTGATTGATTTAATCATTACATTGTGAGGGCAAGACATGATTGATTTAATCATTACAGTCTACATTCCAACATAATCATAGGATCAAACTAACCTGAAAAACCCTAACAATACTGTTTCCTTGTATACTACATCCTTTGCTTGAAAATGGTTACGATTTTAGCGCACCCTAACTGCCAAGTCATAGATGTAGAAAAGTGGTGTGGGACAGTATTAGGTAAATGATGTTCCAATTTTGGGACGTTTATAATTTATAATAATTTGTCTTGGTCCCAAAATTTTGAATTTGGGTTGGTGCAAAAGACTGACTTAGTTGTTTAATGTCACACTTGTGGTTAGGCAGGCACTTCAGAGACCAAGCGATTTATACATAAGCCTTTATAAAGTCACTTTTCTATAATATGTCCCTTTTAAAGGATTGCCACCATTCAAAAGTGATCCTAATTCCATTTGGAGCATGGCATTATTATAAACGATTTGACTTAATCAGGCCTCAGCGAGAATCTGCTATATCTTGCCCCTATGAAAAACAGTAAATGACTCCCCTGCCAACTATAAGTCTGGCCTTAATTCCCGAGGATACATTTGTGCATTAGTTGCCACCCGCCATCAAGATGTGACACCCCTGTTACTACAATGCTTTGCACTCTGTCAGAAATAAATAAAAAATATCATAATGTGCTTGGGCCACCTGGAGGCCTTAACAGATGCCACATCAGCAGTAATAGCCAGGAAACTGGGGGAACAGATTGGGGCGCTCTCTTTTGCTGCGTCACCTCAGCTTTTCAAACAGTGTTCCAAAGAAAATGATCACCCCGTGAACTGGCGATATAACTATCAAATTGGCGGTGTCCCAGTCCACCTTAGGAAAGGAAGCATATTAAGTCCCCCACACAAACATCAACAGAGAATTACAATAAACCCCATCCAGCATGGGTTAAATAAACATGTTCCCTTTTTTTTTTCTATTTAATTTCTATTTCATCCTAGCTATTTAGCAATACTGGGGAAAAAAAATCACCTTTTGCATTTTTTGTGCACTCTAAGGTGCACTATGATCTCATAAAATTCCAGCTGATAGCAAAGTAATTTGTGTCATTCAGTATGTATTAATATGCGATGCATATTGATTGTCAATCCATCAAATAACTGGTCTTCTAAAAATGTCTGACACATTTTGGTAAAAAATAATGTCAGCACGCATAACATCTTTCAAAGTCCCCTCTTAGCCACATTTGGGAAGCATGTTTATCTCGAGTACGCCCCCCCAAAAAAAAAAAAAAGTTTGCCTTTTCTGGTTCAAAGCAGTTAAGCAGGTACTTTTGGCCATTTCAAGTTGTACTGAACTTCAAAAATAAGCTCAGATTGTGCTGCCACATTTCAACCTTATGTACTAGACAGATGGTCAACACCAAAATACAAAGACCTTGAATTTTCAGTGTGTGTGTATGTAGAGCCTGATGGAAAAGTTTGATGACTTGCCATAAAACCGATGCAATAACTGCTTCTTGGTTAGGAATATTTGCTATAAAAGTGTAATCGACAAATGTCCAAATAGCGAGTGTCCATAGAAACCTTGGATTATTATATCTTAAAAGCATTGCCATTATTCTCTCTATCATCTTCTTGCAGATCAAGACTGACAATCTGTAGTGGAGGTGAGAGTGAAGAGCGGGGCATGGCAGAGGGGATGATTGCTTCTCAAAGTGGTAAGCAGAAGCTAGATGCTCGCTATTGATTATATTTTTTAAAAAAAAGCCCCTTTTTGTTTACTTAAGGTGATGTAATCCCTTTTTTGCCTGACTTGTGGAGCTTTTTAAGCAAGTCAGAAAAGGACAAAAAGCGCAGACGTTAAACTGAGGTCAGACTGACACGCTTGCTTCTTCTTTATTCACTTGCCGCGTCTTGAACTTTAGCTCACCAAATACGCTTTTTCCGCCCTCCTTTTTTTGTACATTTGCCGCAACTGCACTCGGTACAAAATGACAGATGCTGCCTTTTTGGGACGCGCAGATCGTCGCCATGAAATTGTAAAATGATGGGATTTCTTGTAAACAGGCTGACTTTTGAATAAGTTGGATAAGAATGTTACAACTGCAACATGCAGCATTACAATAGTTTGCTCTATGATGCATTTGACCTTGTTGTAGTGCCTCCAAGTGATGTATTGGCATTATTGTATGTTCCCTGAAAGTCTGGTGTCATTGGCCTAAAACTCATGCAAGGATAAATGACAACTTACATTAAGAATGGCATGAGATGAAAGACAAATGTGGCAAAGGGTGGGAGTCGCAGAATTCACATTCCCAATGTTGCTAATGTTATTCTCTGTGGTTCCTAACTTGGTTTTTAACTTTGTTCTTGACTTGGATTTTGACTGATTCCCGACTTGCTTTTTAGATTCTTGACTTGGTTCCTTTCCTCAGAAACAGAAAAGAGAAGGTGCTGGTCTTGCTCCACAAAACCTGGGTCGGTAGGGGCTGAAAATTCAGCTGCCCAAGTTTTAACTGAGCAACATGAAATTTAGTTAACATGGGCGTAATAAATACATCCATGTTTTTATTTATTTATTTATTTATGAAGTACATGTAGACGTGTCAGATATTCCCACTTATCAGATTTTTCATACCCGAATTTTTTTTTAAGAACTGGTGGAACTAATGCACTAATAGACTTGTACAGCATGTTCTCTGCAAAGCAGCAGTCAAGGCACGTCTGATCGCAGCTCAGTGGTCCCACGCGAGACTTTTAATTGCAGGACGCAGTCTAGTGTGTCTGCCGACATGAGATTTGTTGTTTTCTGTTATTGTTTTTCTCTTGGCCCACACATCAGTCAAATGTGGTCTGCTTAGATCTGCTGTCTCATTTTCACGTCTTAAAAGAGAATAATGACGCTTGAGAGCAAACCTGCTTCTTTTAATCCTTTTTCTCCACTTCCAAGAGACTGATAGATCATGTAAATGTTACCTAGCTTGGATTTATTAATACATACTTAATGGCTTCTTTCTGGGACAATTACAATCTTAAATGGGACGTATTACGTAAAAGTGACTTTTCAAATGTTCAGACAAAGTAAGATGTATTTCAGGAGGGCCTGCCTACCCATGAAATGTGAAATCAAACAACCAAGTAAGTCTTGTCAATTGCTTATTTCTGAAAATGTGTCTCTTTGATCAGTGTGTGTTTCTAATAAGCAGCATATAGTATTTGATTGGAGCAAATTGGTATTTGGCGATGTGATATACTACATATACAGCTCTTCAAGTTTAACATGGCAGCTTGGTGATGAAGTGCTGCCTCCTAGAAGAAAAATACATTCCATGCTGTTTAGCTGTAATCCTTGGGGTATTTAGGTGAAAATCATGCCACAGAAATTGTATTACAAAAGGAATAATGTTTTGGGGTAAATTTGACCCGAGGCGTATTTCCTTTATTTTAATAAACTCATAAAGGACCATCAGATAACAGTTGTTTTTTGTTTTGTTTTCTTTTACAATTACAAAATTTGAAAAGAAAAACAACTTGTTTGCTGTTCTTTTTTTAATACAGCAAATCAAAAAACAGAAATCAGGTAATTTCCTCTTTTCTGTTTTCAATTTCCTAAATCAACAGGAACAACAAATGGCCCAAAAGTACACAGACTGGAGGCACTCTGTTTCCTGTCTTCGACTTGGGCTAAGAAAAAAAGTTAATTGCTTGTTGTTATCAAAATCTAATACAAAAATTAAATATTTACAAGAATTATGATTAGAAGACAACAGCTGCAGTTAAATGGGACATTGTTGAATTGCTTTGGCAGGCAATTAGATCCTTTAAAAAGAAGCAAATTAACCTTCAATTTCAAGTGTTAAATATCACTAAAATGGCCTATTAACAGTTTTGTTGTTGTTATGGACTATGTTCTCTTATTATTATATACTTTACTCTATATACAGTGTATATATTTTCAGCATGGGGTTAGAGAAAGTTGTGTGAGGGGTTTTTGGGTTGCTGTCATAAGTGATGGAGATGCGCTTGATATTTGCTGACCGAACCTCAGTGACGGTGAGTGTCGTCATCTTCTTCGCCAATCTTGTATCGTGCGATGGCACTGTCAGACCTGGTGTCCTACTTTAGCCCTGATGGACGTCAATCTCAAGTCTCTCAGCCAAACAACAGCAATCCCTCCCCAAAAAAATCCACATTAAGTGGAATTGGAAAGAATCTACATGTTGGTAAAACTGTGTATTGGTCGGTCATCACATTTGTCATCATTTGTATTGCAAACTACTAATCATGATACACACAGCAGAGTTGGCCATATACGACCAATGTGCATGCCATGATTTATGCGCTCAATCCTGTTGCCAGTTGTTTTCTAACACAGCAACCTTGCACAATGGCAACAAATTGAATGATGAGAAATACTCCCGAGTTAAAATGTTCACGGTTTACTCAGTCACTTTTACAACTGTAATCATATCATCAATGTGATATTTTCTTTCTCTCACAAGTTATTTTCAATAATTGCTATCATCCACAATAGAAATGATCAGAACTAAGGTAATCTATAGAGTGCAAGAAACGTCCAGTGAGTGCTTGGTCACACATAGGCCGTGTGTGTGTCTCGAAAAATACAATAATCCACAAAGTCAACAGCACTCTCAGCCATGCACGATCAATGTACTGTATATTCTATAATTCGTACAATCTCAGTTGTTTATGATAATGGCTACCTTGCTCAATAGAAATAAACAGGACCAATAGAAATAACCCATAACGATATGGACATGGATAATTTACGTGCCCGTGCAGCACTGAGCTTTTGAGGATTTTATTGACTCGATCTGTTCCTTTCTTTGGTGAAATGCAGTAGTTATCATGAGGAACTAGCTATAGGAGCTTTCTTTTCATAGAGAGGGATACCGGCCAAAGAAGAACACATGATAAAATTGTAAAATAGCTCTTATGTTGACTAAAAAATATTTAATAAATCACCTAAAAATATCAATCTATACCAGCAACTTACAGTGCCAGGCGAACCAATTAAATGCCGTTCTTCCTGAGACTAATAAAATAGCATATAATTGTCCTACTGCGGAGCGGCACGGTGGGGCATTGGTTAGCACGGCCGCCTGACAGTTAAGAGGTTGCGGGTTCCATTCCACCTCCGGCCCTCCCTGTGTGGAGTTTGCATGTTCTCCCAGATTTCCCACTGAGTAAATTTGTGAGTAAATTGAGACAACATCATAAGTATTTCAACATATATACGTTGATGTGCCCTATTTTGTTCGGCAGTGTGCTCTGAAATGTTCCCAATGTATATTATTTACCTTGGCTCCAATAATGTTAGGAGACACTGAATTATTGTACCTAATTGTACAGCCTTTATATTCAGCTTTGATGTTGTTTTTTCTTTCAGTTTGTATTCGTCGCTCACGGCCTCGCTAAGCAGCTTCTTTTTCCCCTTCTAAGACTTAATTAGGCGCCTGCTATTTTCCTGCGTGGAAAAATAACAGTCAACACAAACAAACCCAAAATGGGAAGAAAAGCCACAGGGATAAAGAGAGTGATAGGCAGTATACCCACAATTCCTTCTGATATTGCAGCATACACAAAAACTACCTGCTGTCTGCCCTCTTCTAACGAAACGTAATTCACTTTCACGCAAATGCGGCATCTTCATGCATTGTGGGCCGTCATTCTGCCAGCGAGCGCAAACCACACGCTCGGCCAACATGGTGGCCCGGTGCTCAACCAGATGTGCATGTATGAAAAAGAAATGGCCCAGCAAAGACAACCTATTTAAGGCAAATATGGAAGATTAAGTGCGGCACGATGGGGCACTAATTGGTACGTCCGCATCACAGCTCAGAGGTGTATGGTTTGATTCCAGCTCTGGCCTTCCTGTGTGGAGTTTGTGTGGTCTCCTTGTACCATGACCCTTGTAAGGATAAGCACCTAAGATACTGGATGGATTGGATGGATGATGACATTTTACAATTATAGACATATTGCAAGCACTGGGGTAATTTTTGACCCCACTTATGTAGTAGCTAAGGCTTAGACATTCTGGTGTGTTTGTTCCCAAAGTAACCCGTATGCGCAAAAGCCGTTTTTTAAGCCGTTACTTGCATGATCGTGTTTGCGTAAATAAATGTGGTCCGGTGAGAAGGCATTTCCTGATGTGGCTATAGACCCCCTAGCCTCGGTGTAGCGCCATCACTGACGGTTGGTAACAATAGAACATTCATAAATTAAGTGATGTGGATTCACCCAATGACAGAGTAATATTGTCACTTATAAACTGTCCAGACTTTATTTTGTACGACTTTGTCGCAAGCATAAAGGACACGCTATGATAATACCTGGCCAGGCATTCATGATAACCACCACTGTGCACGGTATAAATAAAGAGAATAAGTACAAGTCTTTTCACCGTTTATCAATGACAATTTATTACTTTGCACAATAGAAATAAACAGACCGAGCTTATTCAAGGGAATCTCGCACATAAACAAGGCACAAACTCCGTACATCTACTACTGAGTAGACAATGCCTTATAGAGGGCGACCGGGAGCAATGATGCCCGCATACACCATAGAGACCACTTTTATGTTCTAATGTTCATCCAACTGCATCCGAATATTATACACCAGGCAACTTTGATGGGTGCCTAAATCCACTCTCAAAAAAAATGAAGAAAAAAAACAATGGAAAAAAATCAACTCGCAGCAAGTATCGGGAAATAAATATTTTATGCGATGGTTTCTACCACTGAAAAGTGTCAGTGACAACATCAATAGTAATAAAGGTGTCTGGCTATGCACAGATACGGTCGCTGTGAGAGACTAAGACGATTTCAAATTGCTGTGAGCACATTTTTTGATAGTGTGCTGTAACTCTGCCAGTAGGCATTTTTACTGTGGTTGCACTTTTTTGCTCACATACACTCTTGTTGGGTCTTACGGAGCATGCACCCAAACTGCTCTGTACACAAAGTGCAGTCACTTCACTTTTAAAGTCACTTTCCTTTAGCTAATAGCGTGATGTGACTAAAAATATTGTAGAGCTGTAACCTAGCTATTAACAGTTGTTAAATGCTTGCTTTAATCCCAGGCTATTATGTTGTGTATATTATTAAAGAATGACTTTAGATAATACACGGTCAAGGACATGGACATGTCAACGCCATGCTTGCTCAAGTACAGGTATATTTGAGTAACAAGAAATTTGAATTTATTATATGATAAAATAGTGTTATTCATGGCAACCACCTCTCGGCACAATAGAAATTAGTTAAGTCAAATCAGGTTTATTTATCAGCCCTTAATCACATACAAGTCTCAAAAGAAAGAATAATTGGCCAAAGTTGACAATTATTCTCAACATCCCCTGATCTTAACTCCCAGGAGGGCAAGGAAAAACTCACAAAACCCCAACTGGGGAAAAATGAGAAACCTTGAGAAGGGGCTACCGATGGTTCACCAATTGGTTGGGTTGGATGGGTGGGTGGATGGATAGGAGTTACAGCCACCTTCCACAGAAGGTATAAACAGAATGTTTAAAAAATCCAGTCAATGAGAAGTCTACACCACATTCGGCCAAATAATGCAAGTCACTGTAATAAATACGAGCCATACCTTTACCACCTTGGATAATAGAAACGGGTGGCATGGTGTCAGACTCTCAGTGCAGAGCTTGCGGTTTTTATTTTGGCTCCGTTCTTCCTGTGTGACGTTCGCATGTTCTCACCGTGCTGTTGTGGGTTTCCTCCCACATCCCCAAAACATGTGTGGCAGGCCGATTTCCGGTAGCTGTGAGTGTGAGTGCAAATGGTTCTTTGTCTGTGTGCCCAGCAATTGGCTGGCAACCAGCTCAGGGTCCAGTATGTCCGTGACCCTTGTGAGCAGAAGCGCTCGGTTCAGAAAATAGATGGATAAGTTAGGGCTGTTCAATTAATCGAATTTTAATGGATTATAATTGTAATGAATTTTATGGATTTTGGCTCCAGATCTCAAAATTCATATAATCAAGGAATCTGGTGTTTACGTTCTGAGACGTGCATGCACAACTCAACTGTGATTCTCCTGCATGTGTGGAGATTGAAGATCCAGGCCATATTTATTAGGCAGTGTTCTACCTTAACGTGTTTAATGAACAAAAGTTCATGAACTCGTTCATATGTTGTAGTAAAAGTAAAATGGTCCTTTCCTTTGGCAGATAACTACTTAATTTATAATTTCAATGTAGTGTGGTGGGTAAAAAACAACAGCTGAGGAGCTATACAATAACATTCAGGAAATTAGCTGAAGAGGAGCATCGCTACACCTAACAAGCAGTAAGGAGAGCAGGAGTGCTGGGCCATCATTATTCAATTGGCCGCATTCCAACAAAACACAAAAAAATACCCTCCTGGTATCTTTTTTTAAGGTAACTATTAGTAAACTGCGATGTTTCCAGTGGCTCCGACCAATGCTGCTGACACAACCTGCGGAATTTTAACAATATCGTGAATGTCCCTAGAGGTGGCTTGTACGCTAGCTTGTCGGCCATCATATTAGAGATGCCCGCAGGCAGTTTTAGCGAGTTGTAGCTGCTAATTAAATGGAAAAGGCCATAGCATTAAGTGAACTTTTTAATGGTCACTTGCATGCGTTTGTAACCGACAACTGTGATTTGAGAAAGAAAAGGGATTTCTGCATTATGCTGTCTTATATGCAAACACACACACGCGTGCACACACACACGCACACACACACATACACAAGCTACATCTTTGTATTAATTTTTCAAGTCAGATTTAAGTAGAATTGCTCGTAGGCCCTGGTGAAATGCGGACTAGACGCATTGTTGTTGTAATCTTGTTACTGTGCTAATGAGGATTCACATTCTTTAATGCATACTGGTAGTGGCAACTTTTTTATCGTAGTGCGATGTAAATACTGGTCCAAATTGCATACGGTTCCGAATACTAGTCCAAATTGCATGCGGTTCCAAGCTTACGTTTATGTAGTTTTTCGTCCAAATTGTTGGTAGTGTCAGGCCCAAATCTAATGTGGTTCCTGGTGAAAAATAATTTCATTCCTAGTCCAAATATGGTTACTGTTAGAGTGGTGCTCACTCTAACTAATTTGCAAGAACCACACAGGAGACAGTATGTCCTTTGAGCACTTGCAAGTGGAGGAATTGTTCGTCACTGTACATACAGTGATGTTCGAACAAAGTCTGCCTTTGGTCTCTTGCAAGAGCATATTTATTGAGAACAAGCAGGGTGGGGGTGACAGTGGACATGTTTGGTGGTCACCTCAGCAACTGGTTAATCAGTGCGGAGGGTCCCGGCTCATTGTTTTACAAGGTTGTGAAAAACAGAAACTAGTGGGGCATTTTAGATGACTAACTAAGCAAGAATGGTTCCACATCATTTGGAAAGTTTCAACAACTGAATGGTTAAACTTTCCAGAGTCAAGGAAAGCAGAAAGGTTTAAACAAAGTTAATAATTCTAGTCTACATTCCAACATAATCATACGATCAAGATAATTTGTCAACCCTAACAGTTACCGATCTAAATTGTATGTGGCTCCAGGTTTAAATCATGTGTGGTCCAAGTTTAAATATTTCCATATTTCTATCTATTTCTATTTCTATACAGACTGAGACTCTTGGTCCAATTTTGTTTGCGAAAGTAGTTCCTCAAAACCAAAGTATTCAAAAGGCACAATTCGTAAAAGCCAAAAGTGGACCCCAAGAACTTTTATATGTCCTTTTAGGTCTACCACGTCTAGTATAATGCTTTCTGATATGCTTTGTATATATTCATATGTTGTGACAATTTATTTTTTATTTTCATAACAATGGGAACAATCTTTCATGTTGTCTCCCATGTTGTCTCCCACAATGTGTGTGTGAATGGGTGAATGTGAGGCATTGTAAAGCGCTTTCGGCACCATGTGGTATAGAGAAAAGCACTGTATAAGTGCTGTCCATTTGTGTGCTTCTATTGTAAATATTTAAGATTTATGCCAGTACAAAGCATTTACGTGGACAATCACAAGGTGGGCAACCAGTGAGACTTTCTGTGTTCCTTTGGGAGCTGTGAGTGATGGGCTTAGTGAGTGAAATGACTCCATCATATTGCTTGTGAAGGTGAGACTGACCTTTTGGATGGTCGTGTTCACGAGTCATATGGTACTAAGGAGTCGAGAGGCGACACGCGGTCGTCTCCCCGATAAAACAAGCTGGGATGTAGCCAGGCAGTTTTTAGATGGTAGGGCAGGTGATTGGAAAGCAAGCCGTGTACTCCAAAGCTGGATCCTTCATGCATCATCTGGGTTAATGATATGAATCTTTACACTGATTCACAAGTCCAATCACATGAGTCTGCTGTTCCGTAGACAAGGCACGTTAGCAGGCCCACTGGAAACAGAGTGCTCTCAAATCATTGAATCACCTCAATGATTTGCCTTGATGGCCTCATGAAATAGTGGACTCCAATGAACTGGGAGACTGATTAGAGTTAGCGAACTCACCGGACACAAAGTGAACTCAGATGATTCAGGTGAATTGACTGACTGACTTGAAAAAGTCAACTGGAAATTTACATAAACTGGAAAATAACTAGAAATACCGTTGTCTCTGATGAGTCATAGCAGCCTGATCTGACCCTTGTCAACTCACTAAAAACAAAGTGGATATCATCTGAAACACTGCAGATTTACATGATCTGAATTACTGACTAAAGATGAGTCATTTGAATTGGGAAAGGTACTGGATCTGGCCAATTAAACTTAGATGACTCAGGTGAATCGGTTGACTGATTGGAGTTAGTTAACTCACTGGAAATACTGTGGTCTCAGATGAGTCACAGGAGACGGATTCACCTGAGTAAGTTTACCAATGCATTTACATCAGGGGTCACCAACCTTTCTTAAACCGAGAGCTACTTCCTCGGTACTGATTAAGGAAAAGGGCTACCAGTTTGACACAGGCTTCTGAAATAGCCAATTTGCTCAATTTGGCTTTCACTATGTGTTATTATTGTCATTTCCAGTTCACATGTAAGTGTGATTTTAACAAGAATAGCAAAAATACAGTCAAATCTTGGTTTTTGACCACAATCCGTTCCAGAAGGCGGTTCGAGAAGCGAATTGGTCGAATTGCGAATCCATTTTTCCCATTACAAATAATGGAAATTTTTTTAATCCGTTTCAAGACAGTAAATATGTTGTGTTATGCTGTTTTTAACTAATTAGCAGTAAATCACATAGTGTGTTCTGGCCAGATCCCCTTCAGATTTTAGCCATAATAAATGGCTGAGCGAATGTCTCCGCTGGGATGGCGACAAATGTGGCATTTAGAGGGAAGTCGCTAAATCAGAAAAGGTGATGCATGCACACAGAGCAGCTCAAAAAAAGAAATTGGCTGTTTGTCACTTTGGATAAGGTCACAGTGTAATGCGAGGTAATTGACTGTGGTCGGGATGTTGCGCTCAAAAAACAAAACAAAAAAAACTGCACCACGACGACATTCCTCGCTTGTTATCTGGCTTCCAAGTAAATGGATGTCGTTATCGGGGGCATCATTGTAATTAATGTGATAATTTATTCATGCAGCTATTCAAACAGGCCTCTGAAGCAGAGTAAACATAAGTGTATACACAAGCGCTCTGTAGACGAAAGTATTGGGACAAACCAGTAGGACACTGTTGGTATACGCTGACGGACATTAATTCTAATATACCCAACTAAAGGCAAGTCTGCTTAGCTTTTGGCTCATTCACCAAACCCCTCTTTAATCAAAAAGAAAAAGAAAAAAAATCAAATTCAAGACAGATCCAATGAATCTGTCGTAAGTCAGCCAACCAATACTTGATTCAACAGAGTCTGCGTTTTTTCTTGTTAGCCTACCAATTCAGCTTGTGTACGTATTGTAGCCGTAGCCAGCCAGATGATTCCAAGGATCTAGGTAAAAAAAGACCTCCAAAGACCACACTTGAATTTCACACTTGATAGTTGGACAGCCACTCTTGGGATGTGATTATTTGTATGGAAGCATTCCTGGTTGAGTTTGATGTGTCCTCCTGGTTAATTAAATTTGCAGTGCTTGGCCCAATGCGTCGCAGATAGACTTAAATTGCTTTACTGTTTAACTGGAGGAATGCATAACGGTGCGGCTTGACTGGCATTTGTGATTGAAAACATTCCTGGAAGTGACTGTTAATCTTATTTATAGTGCGTTACCGTGAATAAGCAAATACATATGAGCGCTTACCGTCACGAGTGTTTTCACAATCATGCCGTAATGAGACGTGTCGGGAAGCAGGTGCACTTCTTTTCCCCGACTTCCTATGCAGCTGTGCTGGGCAGATTGAGAATTAGCTGCTAGCGTGCAGAAGTTATTACATGCTGAGCGTGACCCCACCAGCAAACTACAGCATGAAAGACGCTTTTCAAACAACTCGAGCAGCGACTCGGGAAGAATAAAAACAGAAAATCAAGTGGCTGCTGGCTTGCGCAGACTTTTATTGGCAGCCATTGTCATGGTCGCATCTTTCTTCTCGTGTCAGCCCTGCTAATAAAGTCGCTTCCGCGGTGCCATGCTAATAAAATCAATCTGGGGGAAACAACTAAATCTAGAACAGGTTGTTAAGAAAGGTTACCCAAGATCCCTTGCACATATTGGATTAGACCCAATTCACTTCAATAATGCTGTGATACAAAAATATTTCCACCCATCACAAACTCTAATATCAATTTGACACATTTTAGACCAATAATTATGCAATAAAGTGATCCCTTGTTTATCGCAGGAGATGCGCTCCAGAACCACTCGCGAAAAAATGCGAATTATAAACAGTATATGTACATAATGTTTAGAAATTTTAACACCACTGTGTTGAAATTTTCAACACGTAGTGTTACTTGTTGGCCGCTAGAGGGGATGGGTGTATTGTAAGTTAATTAAAAGCGTGGTTTACCTTGCCAAGCAATGCAAAGTGTCCACCTTCAAAATTACCACACTACACTATCCCGGGTGACATCATGCATAGTGAAATCAAAGTCAGTCACGGTTACGCATGAACTCCTTTGGCATTGTCGTCCAGTCCACAATATTAAAGCTTTTTAAACCCTCCCCAATACTTTTACGCATCATAAACCTTAATAACCATTCCCACACGGTTCTGTGCATGTGTTCTAGCTTTACAGTAAATTAAAAAAAAAAAAAAAACGTGATGTTGTCACATCCCACCTCCTTCTGCACCGGTTGGTGCTGTTCCCTGGCGTGTGGCCGGCTGCCGGCCTCATGCGCTTGTCCTCAGTCATGTCCGCAGTGTCGCACTTGCTCAGAGGCACGCACCGTGCTTTGATCGCTCATTGCTGCTGTCCCAACTCTTTCTCCATGTCGGTGCATTTTTCCTTCGTACGCGGCTGTGTCACATCTGCATTGCAAAAGGTGAAGCGCGAAATGGCAAGGGATCGCTGTGCCTTCAGAAAAGTTTTGACAAAATTGACAAACGAACAGATATCTTACACAGTTTTCTCCCCTTTTCACGTGTAGTAGCGTCTCTGCGATAGGTGAAGCGCAAAGTGGTGAGGGATCACTGTATTTTATCCACTCCCATTGCTATATGATACGATTCACTCCCATAACAAAATGATAATGGGATACAATCCACCTCAAAAACAATGTCACAATACACTCCAATTCCGATATGATTTGACTCACTTCAATATCCATCCATCCATCCATCCATCCATCCATCCATCCATCCATCCATCCATCCATCCATCCATCCATCCATCCATCCATCCATCCATCCATCCATCCATCCATCCATCCATCCATCCATCCATCCATCCATCCATCCATCCATCCATCCATCCATCCATCCATCCATCCATCCATCCATCCATCCATCCATCCATCCATCCATCTTCTTCCGCTTATCTGGGGTCGGGTCGTGGGGGCAGCAGCTTTAGGAGGGACTCCCAGACTTCCCTCTCCCCAGCCACTTCATCCAGCTCATCCCGGGGGATCCCAAGGCGTTCCCAGGCCAGCTGAGAGACATAGTCTCTCCAGCGCGTCCTGGGTCGTCCCCGGGGTCTCCTACCGGTGGGACATGCCCGGAACACCTCCCCAGGGAGGCGTCCAGGAGGCATCCTGATAAGATGCCCGAGCCACCTCATCTGGCTCCTCTCAACGTGGAGGAGTAGCGACTCTACTCCGAGTCTCTCCCGGATGACCGAGCTTCTCACCCTATCTCTAAGGGAGAGCCCGGACATCCTGCGGAGAAAACTCATTTCGGCCGCTTGTATCCGAGATCTCGTTCTTTCGGTCACAACCCATAGCTCGTGACCATAGGTGAGGGTAGGAGCGTAAATCGACCGGTAAATTGAGAGCTTTGCCTTTTGGCTCAGCTCTCTCTTCACCACAACGGACCGGTACAGGGTCCGCATTACTGCCGACGCTGCACCGATCCGCCTGTCGATCTCACGCTCCATCCTCCCCTCACTCGTGAACAAGACTCCAAGATACTTGAACTCCTCCACTTGGGGCAGGATCTCATCCCCGATCCGGAGAGGGCATTCCACCCTTTTCCGATCGAGGACCATGGACTCGGATTTGGAGGTGCTGACCCTCATCCCGACCGCTTCACACTCGGCTGCGAACCGTTCCAGCAAGAGCTGGAGATCACGGCCTGAAGAAGCCAACAGCACCACGTCATCTGCAAAAAGCAGAGACGCGATGCTGAGGTCCCCAAACCGGACCCCCTCAACACCTCAGCTGCGCCGAGAAATTCTGTCCATAAAAATTATGAACAGAATCGGGTGACAAAGGGCAACCTTGGCGGAGTCCAACCCTCACTGGGAACGAATCCGACTTACTGCCGGAAATGCGGACCAGACTCTGGCATCGGTGATACAGGGACCGAACCGCCCTTATCAGTTGGCTCGGCACCCGGTACTCCCGAAGCACCCTCCACAGAACCACCCGAGGGACACGGTCGAACGCCTTCTCCAAGTCCACAAAACACATGTGGACTGGTTGGCGAACTCCCATGCACCCTCGAGGATCCTGCCGAGGGTGTAGAGCTGGTCCACTGTTCCACGGCCAGGACGAAAGCCACATTGCTCCTCCTGAATCCGAGGTTCGACCTCCCGACGGGCCCTCCTCTCCAGCACCCCTGAATAGACCTTACCAGGGAGGCTGAGGAGTGTGATTCCCCTGTAATTGGAATATGTAATATATTAAGATTCACCGCAACACTGTTTCATGTGTTGTTGTTTTTATTTTTTTGGGGGGAGTGGGGTTGGTATGCCCTTTTTTGCACTTGCAACGTGTTCACCAATGTTGTTTACCAAGCCTTAAAATCTCTGACTCGCCATGAGGGAGGATGTGTGGTGTCTGCGTGGCATCTAAATTGTGCTCTCCACCTCTTTCATATATATAAAAATAAAAACACGCCCGTCCCCTTCTAAAAGCATGTTTTCGACAGCTTCACAGCTTTGATTGTGCTGTCAATCTCGACAAAACGTTTTTTTCTCTTGCGATCACTGCCTGAAATGAGGGAGCTTAAGCCCCCCCTCAGAAGGATGCATTGCAGTGGTTGCCCTTTTCTTTCAGCTTGTCCTGCCTTGTCTTGTTTTAATTTCATTAAAAGTTCTCAGTACCTCCGGGTGTCTTCTCTTTTCCTTATATTTTTATTGAATGCACAAAGCTTGCCAAGGCTTCTCCTGCTGGGGTGCTAAAGTTGCTCACACTGCGCTCAAGTCAAAATTGGATGAAAGCGTCGACAGCAGTGATGCTTTTAGCGCTTCAAATGCATTTATGACACAGCGGGTTTACCCTTGTTTGTCTTACAAAACACACATAAGGATATAATCTATCATAAGTATATAATTCAGATCAGGAATGTCTTATTGGCTTTAGAAAGATTATTGCAGTGGTTCTCAAAATGGGGTTCCCGGCCTGCTGGGTGTCCTTGACAACATTTGTTTTTAAGTTTTAAAAAGGTGTATACAGTACATACGGGGACTGCTGTGCCAATTAAACAAGCATACTATCCCAAGTAGAGAATGCAGTTTCTGCAGAAAGAAATGCTGTGATTGAATTGTTGAAATGTAGAACGTGAGTCCAGAAGTTGGACTGGTCTTGATCGGTCAAGACACGTCAAAGGAGGAGGCAAATGTAAAATATTAACTTGGGAGTTAAATTGTGAAACTTGGTGACTTTGATTTGAATTTAGTATGAAATATAGAAGAAGGAAATTATGTAAACCAATTCATAATTTGGTAATGTAACTGAGAATATGAGACTTTGGGGATTATAATAAATGGTAACATGTTTTAGCTAAACAATTGGCATAGCGTGAATAGATCAAAACACGTGAAAAGAGGAGAAAACAGAAAATTATCTGTTAATTTGTCAATTTTGTCAAAATATTTATAAATATACAGTGATCCCTCGCCAGTTGGCACTTCGTCTTTGGCGAATGCGCTACTTTGCAGGTTTATATAAGTGACGGAAGAACAGCGTTTAAATACACGCTGATAGCGCCTGGCGTGCCTCTGAGCAATGTACATCACTGCGGATGTGATTGAGTTCAAGCGCAGGAGGCGGCAGCCGACCACGTGCTCAGGAAGAAGCACCAGCCGGTGCAGAAGAAGTCAAGACACGTGAAAATATCAAGTGTTTTTTTTTTTTTTTTTAATTTACTGTAAAGGTACAATACATGCACAGAACAGTGTGGGAATGGTTATTAAGGGAATGGTTGTGTAAAACTATTGGGGAGGGTTTAATATTGTGTACTGGACGGCAATGCAACAGGAGATGCATGCGTAACCGCGCCTCACTTTGGTTTCACTGTGCATGATGTCCCCCGGGTTAGTGTAGTGTGGTAATTCTGAAGGTGGACACGCTGCATTGCTTGGCAAGGAAAAAACACTATTCTAATTGACTTGCAAAAAATCCATGCCCTCTAGCGGCCTACAAGAAACACCACATGATGAAGATTTCAATACGATGGTTTTTAAATTTCTACATGTATCGTTTCTACTTCGCGGATTTTTGTTTTTTGCTGGTGGTTATGGAATGCGTCTCCCGCGAAAAACGAGGGCTCACTTTATATAATTTATATAATAACCTTAAGGTGTCCTGAATTTGGAGAATGTTTGGAAGTTTAAATGATGTGAATATGTGTTAGTGACGGAGTAAAAAGGCTTTAAAGAGTTCTCTTTTCTTGAAATTAGGGGGTTTCAAATTATGGGGCCAATCTCTGATAAGGAAATCAAAATATTAAATGTTACCAAACATTTGTTTGAGCTGGATCGGCTGGATGTTTATTGACAAAAAAAAAGTCATAATTCCAATTTTACAACAATTAAATTGTATGTGGTGTGTCTGAGACAGAGATAAGTCAGGCAAGCATCATGCAAGTCATTTCAAACCGTTAAAAATTTAACATGATTTAAAATCCTATGCGTTATTCCAAAGTTAGCCTTGTTCTGAAGTGTGAGTTGAAACTGGAATTAGTATGCTACCCGAAAGCGGTGGAAAGGAGAGAAGCATCTTCACTTTAAAGCGAGTTCATTAACAGGGAAATGCCACGCCAAGCGACAATGGTGAGGAGGAGACTATATCGTCAGGCGCGTGGGCGAAGCGCCAGATGCCAGGCCGTCCAAACGACTCCTCCTTTAATTGCGTCACGTCAAGCAATTTGACAGTGATTCATTGGGTTGCTGTGACGAGGAGTCTGTGCAGCTGGAAGGTTAAAATCCCAGCTGTGCTGACTTGTTAACAACCGCACTAGGCTGTGCACAGATTTTTTAGACTCTTTTTAAACACTGACTTTTATTTTAAAATACATTTAATTGAGTAAAAGTATTGATGCGGCACGGCGAGGCACCGGTTAGCACATCAGCCGCATAGTTCAGAGGTGCAGGATTCAATTGCAGCACTGGTCTTGTGCAGTTGGCATGTTCCGGGTGCTCTGGCTTCTCACTCCCAAAATAACATGCATGTTAGGTTGATGGACCGCTCGTTCGTAGGTGTGATTGTGAGAGTGAATGGTCGTTAGTCTAGTCTAGTGCCCTGCGTTTGGCTGGTGATCAGTTCAAGTGTACCCTGCCTACTGGGGGACAGGTGCCTGGACACTCACCACCCTCGTGAGGATAAGTGGTTCCGAAGATGAATGAATGCTAAATATACTTTTTTAATTTTATTGTTTTATATTTATATATTATATATTATAAATTTTCTACCCCAAAATACACCAAATTTGTGTCACAAATGCTTACAATTTGTTGTACAGAGAATAGATGAATGTATACAAATAGCAGCAAAAAAATTTTAATATTTTTTTTAAATAACATCAATTTAATAGTGTTAATAATATTAGGAATTTTTTTTAACACAAAATCAAATGTCTTGACAGTAGTTTTTAAATGAATTATTGTTAAATTAAAAAATCATAAAAATATGTAATAAGATGCACTTTTGTTTTTAATGATTTTAATCAGTTGAACAAGATATAAAATAAGTAAATGTTGAATTAAAACTATACATAGTTACAATGCTAAAGTACAAAAATATATATTAAAATAAAAAATAATTCATGTATTTACTTACCTTAGGTATTTATTCATTCATTTTCTTCCCCAAATAATATTTTCAAATACGCTGACATGAATTACATTTTTCTTTTAATTATCGTATCAAACAGAACCAATTATCTGTATTCTATTGTTTACACTGCCTCCGTGTTTGGGGTTCCACTGCTTCAAGAACTATTATGGTGAGCCATGCTACTTTTTATAGTGTTTGGAGCTAATAAAGCTCACAAAGCTGATGCTGATGAACTTGGAAATTGTTCAATATGCATTTAATTAAATAACTCTCTGTGTGTGTTTGTGTGTGTGTGTGTGTGTGTTTGTGTTTGTGTTTGTGTTTGTGTTTGTGTTTGTGCGTGCGTGCGTGCGTGCGTGCGTGCGTGCGTGCGTGCGTGCGTGCGTGCGTGCGTCACTGGTCTACGAGCAAGTATGTATATGCAGAACAACCAGAATAAGCAGATTAGCAGGAAATGGCCTGTGTTAGAGACCAAGGTGTGCTGTAATGCACAGCGTTGAATGATTCATACACGAATAATGTATCCTACCTGCTCGCGACGTGTGCGCCAGTTAATGCAGCCGCTGACACAGCCATATTTTAGTTTATTTATCTTACTTCTACTCACATTGGTCACCGCCATTTGTTTCTGGCCGTGACAGCCAGTTCGACATTGATGTGTGGGAAAACCAGTGGGGAATTTCATCAGGCTGGCAAGGGAAGAACGATGATCTCAAACACAAACATGTCTGACTGGATTGATACAATCCTAAGTATTTGGAGCCGAGAGAAGAATAGGGTTAAACACATGAAATGGTATGCTCAAACAGTTCATTTGGAAATTGAGACCCAGTCACATCATTTCACGATACAATCTACCGTAATTTCCGGACTATAAACCGCACCGGACTATAAGCAGCACCAGCTAAAATTCGGGGATATTTTAGTTTTTTTCTTACATAAGCCGCACCGGACTATAAGCCGCACGTGCACACGAGTTTTTTTTACAAAGAAAGACAGTACACAGAAAGCCTTTTAAAAGTTTTAATAACATACTTTAACATATCTTTCTAAACATTACCTGTGACGCAGCAGTAGTACCACAGCAACACGGAAGTGTGCACTGCTTTGTGTAATCTCTGAGTCACATGGCAGAGTAAGAGAAAGGGTTTAGAGCCCTTTGACGCAGGTCACCTAGCGTGCATTCCTACTAAAACTCATAATAGTCACAAGCAACACAGCTAGAATAAGCAGCAGGCATAGTAGTGTTTCAAAAGAGTATTTTTGTTGTTGTTTTTTTCTTCAAGATACCGCACAACGGTGGTCCACAGCCTTTTTACGAGTGTATAAAAGTGATCAAGTCATCACAAAAATCACGAAAAAAATCTTATATAAGCCGCACCTGACTATAAGCCGCAGGGTTCAAAATTTTGAAAAAAAGTTGCGGCTTATAGTCCGGAAATTACGGTACTTGCTTTATGAAGCGTTATTCCAAAGTGTTAATACATTAAACTCTGTTTAATAATTGAATTATTTATCCCCCAAAAAAATCTAATTTGAAATATTAAAAAATGTTGATAAATATAATAAACAAATCCTAAATGATACAATAGCTACTACTTGTATTTTTAACATTTGCGGTTTTGATGAGTTTGGGCGGAGGGACAGATGGATGTTATTTGATCAGTAATTAGGCTCTACCAATACAAATAGTCCTGCAAATAGCATAATTAGCTGTGGAGTAATCCATTAACACATCATGCTAGCTCGTCAAAGCATCATTATCAACACTGACAAAAAAGAGGGTTGTTTCACAGAGAGAATTGGATGATTAGTCCTCTTCAAGGCAAATCGTGACACCCTATGATTTACATCAAGTCGTCCAAAGATGCAAAATGAAACCAAATGTGGCAACAACTGTGCACACATGCACGTCTATTCATGTATACATTTGGTGAAGGTTGATGGCCTTGCCATCAATCTCATCCAGATGAGGTAAACATAAATTGACTGTTATGTCTGAAAATATGTTCAACTTTGCAACCCACAGTAATGTTTGCAGTAATGTTTGATAAGCGTTGACCAATACTGTAGGGTAAATTATTGATTTAGAACACCTTCGAAATCAAGTGATATGCCAAATAAAAAGTCACGGACTGTGCCCGAATGTCCATCCTTCGCCTTTAACCCCTCATTCAAAATATAGTCCCACACTTGCAGTGAGTTCTATACAGTACCCTGTTGAGTGACCATCAATGTTCAGTACTTTTTACCCCAAGTGCATCGTGGTGAGTTATGAGTGCACTACATTTTCTCTCAGCGGAAATTACGACTCAGTTGCATGACTTAAACAATGTAGACATTGGGACACAGTGTTGTACTGTAAACCATCAGTGATGGGAGAACTCTTGTCTATTCAAATTGCTTGGTCAGAACTAGTTGTGTGATGTTCTTTACCTTGGTGAGTAGACATATATTGTAATTGTATAAAACCGCAAAAATACTCTTGAAATGGCAAAAATAATCTACACATGGTAGTCCTCCAAAAAAACAAGTCAAATTGCCAGACAATTCAGGCGATGCTACATTTATCTCGCGACTCACACACACACACACGCACGCACGCACGCACGCACGCACGCACGCACGCACGCACGCACACACACACACACACACACACACACACACGCATGCACTCACCCACCGGCTGAATTAACTGGCTCATCAACATGAAGGTAAAATCTATTCATCATGACCGCAGTTTTGCTTCTTGTATGCTGTGCACTTGATTATATTGCGACTTTAGTGTTTAAGCATTGATTCGTTTAAAAAAAATTAGGAGTTACACAACCACTAAAATGTAACAAGAATGTAAACAGTTGACTGCTTTTTCTTTTTTACATATAAAGGTTTCTTTGTGTTGGAACACATTTTGACCTCTCCCCGCATTGCTACGACCGCCCATTGTTTATCTTTCCACGTTTTAGCAGCAGTGTGAGAACTGTTGACAGGATTAACGGCCAGCGGATTTGGATAGCAAACACTGATAATGTTTGCAGTCCGCTCCAAATGGTAGTGTAAAACCCCCAGCAAATTACCAACAGCGACATGCGGGTTGAACTGGCCATATCACTGTGAGAAGCCAACTCAAACTCACTAAGTGACAAAGCAAATAAAAGCCCACCCACGGTTTAATCAGCCTGTTTAAATGAAGATGATTTTTGTTTGTTTGTTTGTTTGTTTGTTTGTTTGTTTGTTTGTTTGTTTGTTTGTTTGTTTGTTTGTTTGTTTGTTTGTTTGTTTGTTTAAAGCGACACCCAATGATAAAATGCTTGCATTTGGCAGTGATTCCCTTTTCGATATCATTCCCATCCAGGTTGCCATGGCACATTAGTATGTAAAGAAAGAAAGAAAGAAAGAAAGAAAGAAAGAAAGAAAGAAAGAAAGAAAGAAAGAAAGAAAGAATTCAGAAATTTTCTTCTGCTCTCAACAGCCCATGTCTTAGCCCAATTTAAAGTAGGGTCACCAGTGCTATTGTTAGCATCAGCCAAGGTAAGGGAAAGTTTACAACCAAGATCAATCTGATCTTTTCACTTTATGAGCCACTAGCTTTATTTGTTTTGACAGATGGCAACAAAAACACAACTGACACCTACAGGAAATATTTTAATTTGTCTGTCAGGGAATAAAGCCACTCCGATCATATTAAAAAAAAAAATGGGTATACAGTACCTGGGTATGTGACAAAATATTACAATGTTACTCCTGTGACTTTGAAAAACTTGCACAGTCACATGGATATTATTTCTGGAGTTTTCGTGCGATATGGAGACGATGATGATGAGAACAACTTCCTCATCTGTTAGGCCCGGAGCATCAGCGCTTGGCGAAGCATGACGAAAGGGGGTCATGGCGACAGCTTGGCATCAGCGCAATGGGTGCACGCACACGATAAGGCTCGTTAGTGGTTTGCGCTTCATATTGCCATTTCAACATGCTGTTTATGTTTGGGTCTATGCTTGACAGAAACAAACATAAGTTGCCGTAAGTTATCATGAATTATTACGCTAAAAAGGAGTAAATTTGGTCATTCATTGCTTTTGAGTATGAATTTTTTAAATTCAATATAATTTGAGATTTGTATCTACTTTTTGAGACACTGGTTGCCAGTCAATCGCCAGTTGCAGTGGTCAGTCGGCATACCATGCATGTTTTTGGAATGTGGGAGGAAACCAGAGTATCTGGAGGAAACCCAAGCATGAGGAGAAAATGCGAACTCCACAAAGGATGGCACTGATCTTTTCTTTTCAATTCAGGTGATAGATGGATGGATGGATGGATGGATGGATGGACGGACGGACGGACGGACGGACGGACGGACGGACGGACGGACGGACGGTCGGACGGACTTGGGTGGTTGCGTTTGGTTTTGGTGGATGGGTGAGCTGGGTGGTTAGAAAGATATACAGAAGTCCCTCAATTGAGATTTTTTTATTTTTTTTTTAATTTGAAAAGAAATCTGTGATGTATTGAAGCTGCGATCAATGAACCGCGATGTACCGAGGGATTACTGTACCTTGGATTGATGACCTATACAAGAATGACTACTTTTGCCTTTGTGGGTTGGACAGGGTTTTATTAATTTCACTTGTCTTTTTTTACTTTCGTTTCTTATTTGCTACTGCTTTTTCATGACTACCAATGCCGAGGTGGGTGAGGCAGAGCTGGATTGAGTCAGAGGTGCATAATAGGAGTTGATCAAGCTGTGTTACTGTGATTAGTCCCTGTCGGAGGAGAAAATTGTCCGAGGCGGCGGTCACTCTTGGCTCATGCAAAGCTGAGTTGTGTTTTCACAGAACGCTTTTGATTGCCACTGTATGCTGTTTTGTGTGTCTCACTTAAGCGCTACATGTATTTGTCAGGTAGGGAGTGGATTATTTGATCAGAATGAAGATATTTCTTTAGGGAAAGGTGCCATATTAAAGCCAGGATGAGTTAATTTGAATTAATTAGAAAAGCTATTAAAGCAACAGATGAACGGATCCTCACAGCCCTTGACGAATCTCTGAAATGATCATCAATCATTGATGCCGTTTTAAGACCACATTACCCCTGGTTTAAACGGTTTGCAATTTGGTGTCGCGCCTATGTCGAGGACACAGTAAATACTTCCGATTTGAGGCGCATTAGGTTGTTTGTCCCAAAATGGCTGCTTCAAACCAGGAAGGCTGAGATTCAAATTCAGACATGTCCTTGTGGCTTTTTTTGTGCGTCCTAATGACAAACATATGCATGAAATTTCTTGTCTATTGGTGGGACTGGTTATGAGGGCTGGAATTTTTCGGCTACTGGCTGACGTTTGTTCAGGAAACACATAAAATTATGCAACCATTGACTCAAATCAGATCTCCCGCATGACGGAATCATTATGAGTTTCATGAAGTCACACGTTCACGCATGTCCATCATGTCCATCTTTCAACCGTCTATTGTCCATCATGTCACATATCCATCACGTCCATCATGTGACAACTCCATCATGTCATGCGACGAGCATGTCATGTCCATCATGTCCTGCGACCATCATTTCGGATGTATCATGTCCATAATATCTTGCGTCCAACATATCCATCATGCCTTTATGACCATCAAGTCATGTCTATCATGTCACATGAGCACCATGTACTTTATGCCATTGTGTCATATGTCCACTGGGTCACAAGTTATATTATTTATATTACACTATATTGTCTTCCTTTTCTTGAATTTGGAATTATTGAGCGTGTTCACTTCCGTGGGTGGGGTCTATTAAACGTTGCATGTCAAAGATTGCATGGAGTTAATATTTTATCATTGTGAGCCTTTTTCATACAACAATCGGGCGGGGTCGCCTCTGCGTGCAGTCGCGAGGGGGACTCCTCAATGTTTTATTGCTTTTTTCTTCTTGTGCTTTTGTTTTGATGTGCTACATGAACTGTCAAGTTTAGTCTCATTATTCTTTCATTTATGTACAACACCGGCGTTACTTTACATTTCAGTCAGTTTTTATTTATATTTATTTTATTTATATTTGATGTATTTCAGTTATAGGGTGGTAAATTTTAGTGCTGACATAATTTTTACAAACCAACCATGCAAATGGTCAGCCTGTTCAAGTAGCCCTTTAAAATCTATACTGGGGGATCATGCTTTCACGTACGTGCCTTGACATAATAGTTGCCTTGGCTAGATATATGACCCCTACATAAATACGTATGGCATGAAAAAAACATATTTCGTCCCTCCTATCCTGCTAACACTCTCCAACCCAATCACCCATTCTGTCGACCCCTGTGGTGCGGAGGTGGCAGGTGATTAATGGAAGCTCACTGTCCGCTAATTCTGGCCAAACCGTGAAGATAATAGTGATGACAGACTCGTATAGCATCTTGGCTCAATTGCCACTCGCTAAGCAACAAAGATGCAATCATCATTTTTGAATATCAGCTTCGGCCAGCTGCTGTTCGATTTAGCCATAACTTTACGTCATGCTTTCGTACATTCCGGACTGTCCTGGTTATCGCCGTTTGTCGTTGCGACATGTAAAATAAGGCAGGTAGAGAAAGAAGTAATAATTATTGTTGAAGAACAGTCCATGCAGTATATAGCAAATATTAACGGCAGATGCGACATGTTCTCCGACGGGAACAAGTGCACTTGGAGACCTTCAACGGAAGTGAGAAATTGACTTGAGGTTTGACTCTTGAAAGCAATACATTTTTAATCCAGTTCGAGAAGTACTTTTTTCCACATATTTATTTATGTCATATATTTTTAGTTTTCTTTGTACTTTGTACTTTGTACTTTGTACTTTATATTATATAGTTTTAGAATTAAAATTAGAATGCCTTTATTATCATTTTACAGCAGGTAGACAATGAAATTAGGATTTCACTTTTGGGCTTCTTTCCCATTTATTTGAATAAGTTTTATTTTTATTCATTGGATAATTTTGGACACTTAGGTCAAGCCTTTAACTGAAGAAGTAATGATGGTTGTACATACTCTTTTGACGACATCGTTTATCCCCCACTGCAAGTGGACTGTTGCATCGTTGCTGCCGCATCATTTTAACATGATGTAGCGATGCCATGCGGGGCCACGGCATTAATAACTGTTGACTTTATGGCCGATAAGCGACGGATTGATTGCAAGCATCAGGCCTCGAACTCTATCTGCTGTGGTTAAAGGCCAAACGACAGGAAGAAACAGAGCCCAGTGTTTGGATGTGTTTATCGGCGGTGACGTCCCATCGCGACAGGCATCAATCACCTCATCTCCCCTCCGCTTTTTGTCGTCCTATCGGAATGCCGAACGACCTCCCGGGATGAGAACACGCAGGATGGAGATGAGGAGGAAGTGACAAGTTGCCCTAAATTGCAATCGATTGGCTTCTTTGAGCCTCTTTTCTCTGTGAGGTAAAGAGTCCACCAGGAGTCGTGGCCCAGTTCCAAATGAGGGAGCTGTCACACGCTTGCGATTCACATTGCATCCTTCCTCCGCTTCCTCATCGTCTTCATCCTCATGAGCCAACATATCTGCACACTTGTAAATCTTGACTGCACACTGCTGCGACACTCTGTTTTAAGAAGACTAGTCATCAGCAAAAAGGCTGAATAGTGATTCAACGTAAAATCTATTAGTATCTATGACTGAAATACATCAAAAGAAATGTTGACATTTTTTAGAGCACTTTGACCATAAAACTACTTTGTTGTGCGCTCTGTGCTTCCATGAGTCCAATTATTGTTTTTGCTTTTGCCTGTGCGAACACATGACACATATATCAAACGACTTTAAAATGTTTCCTCAGGCGTGTAAAAGTCGATTGACTCAGCTTTAGTAATTCTGCGTTTCATGGTGGCGGCCTCAGAGGCGGCCAGAACGGCACAAACATCTGGCGTCATACAGTATGAGTCCAACTTTTTATTCTTTCATTACCTCCTCGCCCCTCCTTTGTCCCTCACTGTCTCTCTCGCTCTCTCTTTTACTTTGCCGCATCAATAACATTTGAAGAATCACAAATATTTCATGGGCACATTGCTGTAGCTGCTGCTGCTGCTGCTGCTGGATGAAGTCCATCAACTTGAATGGATTCCATCAACTTGCCGCATGATTTGCATTTCTTAAGGCGGGCGGGCGGCATGCATTATGCAGCAGCGGCAATGCATTCTGCATAAATCCACTTGGCAGAGTCCGTATTTCACAATCTAACCTTTCGCAGGTTTGCTTACTCGCATGACTAGTAGGCGGACAATTACGCCGAGACCTGTTTCGTAGAGCGCCGCCATGTGTGCGATAAAAGGCTTTGATTTTCAGACTTGCATACGGTTTGAGTGCAAAGCCGACTGCACTTCCTCCCTGCTGGCTTTTTCATTAGGGACACAATTGAAAGCACGAGATGTGAAACAACTGCCCTTAAATGGTCTCGTTTGGCCTGTTAGGGTTGCTAGCACCATTTTACATGATAGTAATGAAATTAATGACGAGAAATGATCCACTGTCAAAGTTTGCGGCACATGTGCACATCCAATGTATAGAAACAAGAAAATTTCATACTCTGTTAATTTTGTTTCGTTACCAATTTTCATGAAATCTCCACATCATCAAATTATCAAAATGTGTATCAACCCTACAAAAAAACAACAACAATGTCGTTATTCAGTTGTGAATAGGATATACAATTGCTTATTTTATATTAAATTATAATATATATTTTATTATAAAATATAAATTATATTACATTATTAAATTGAATAAAGTCTAACTATTAGGGGACGGCTTAATTTCATAAGCTCTGCTTTGCCTTTTTATTTTTGACCTATACTTTTTTTTAATCATTTTTTTTAAATTTTTAAATCTCCTTTTTTGTATTGGTTGAAATACATTTTCTTCCTGTCCTTTCATTCTGCATATAAAGATATGTTTTAAGTCAGTTAAGCGTACAAATACTTATGCACACACATGCACATTTACAGTTTTTATTGATTGCTTTGACAGTGCCGCCAACTCCAAATCCACATTTTCAAATCAGTTACAGTCAAAACAGTTAACGCAGAGGGCTAAACACATGCCACAGTGGTCAAATTGACACATCTTGTTTGCAAAAGGTTCTACCGGTGCAAAAACAATTAAAGTATGGAATAAAAGCAAATTTTGACTTCAAACAACTCAACTTTGACACAAGTGTATGTCCAATCAATTATTGCACCATGGGCTACAAAATCCACACTTGTGTGAATCAGTGCACCATTGCTTGTCATTGCAGCCTATGACTTGACGTGGCCAGTGCCGTTTCTAGTCAAATTTGCCCTCTTGCAAAGAATGCAGCCAGATACAGATACTACGTGTGCTTTGACGCAAATTTTATCGATTACTTTAATTTCCAGACTATAAGCCGCTACTTTTTGCTCAAGTTTTGAACCCTGCGGCTTCTTGTCCGGTGCGGCTTATCTATGGATTTTTCGTGTTTTTTGTGATGACTTGATCACTATACACTCGTAAAAAGGCTGTGGACCGCTGTTGTGCGGCACCGCTTTGCTGAACGGAGGAATATGTGACATGGTCACTGGGAAGAAGAGTGATGTGTTGATCGCATGTCCATCCACCAGGAAAATAGTGCCGTATAATTGACACAAAGAAGAGACAGAACAAGATCAAGATGGACATTACTGAAGAAAGGAAGCTTTTATACACAAACCCTCATTTTGGGGGACAATATAAATGCATATGATGCCGCTTTTAAGTTAAAGGCAGTCGATTTGGTTCTTAACGAAGGAACTCAAGCTGCTCATGCACTGTAGAGGTTTCCTCCGGTCACTCGAGCACTGGGCTATCGTTGATGATATCTTGTTGCATCACCCTTTTCTTTCTTTGTTTCCCGGTCACGTCTACTCTGGAGCTATACGTGTAGCCCGCTAGTTTAATGTAACTTAGCACTTTGTGCATAAATAAAATTAGCATGAACAGAACCTCATCAAGGAAAATGCTGGAAGAAATGCATAAAAGCAACAACGAAAGAGAGACTGAGAAAGTGTGTAGCGAAGTATATCTGACGCTATTCCAATCCGGCACTGAGGAGGAAGACTTCAATGGTTTCAGTGCACAGGAGGAAGATGGAGACGGCTCTCAGTGACTTTTACTGGTATGTTTTTTTTTAACCAGCCCTTTTAGTGCCGTGCTACCAAGTTGCTGCTTTGTTACCACCATGTCTCAGTGACTATTATCGGTATGTTTTTTTTTTTTATCCACCCCTATTAGTGCTGTGTTACTTCTGTGTTGCTACGGTATTACTGCCGCGTCACAGGCAGTGTTTGGGAAGAAATGTTAAGCTATGTTATTAAAACTTTAAAAAGGTCTTCTTTGTACAATATTTCTTTGTAAATAACTCGCGTGCACATGCGGCTTTTAGTACGGTGCGGCTTATTTATGAAAAAAACCTAAATTTTCCCCTAATTTTTGCTCGTGAGGCTTATAATCAGGTGAGTCTTATAGTCCAGAAATTAAGGTACATTCTTTTTTTCCAGACTGTGGCTGACAAATGACAAATTCGCACAGACAAAATGGAAATACTACATACATACATGAAAATAAGAATAAAATCCATTACTGTGTGAGCAATTAGGAAAAACAGTATTTTACAGCAAAGAACAAAAATATATACTAAGAGTATAAACGATAGCCACAAGTGATACTCTTCGCGTCACTTCTTTCTTGAAGAATGGGCCACGTGGCCTCATCCACATCGCATTCAATATTCTCCCATGCAATCCATCAAGAGAAAAATCGTCGAGGATGCTTGAACTATCCTTGACATGCCTCTGCATCTACGTATATCTTAGGCAGCAGCAATCATTGCATTTGTTCATAGGGGTGGTGATCATATAATTTGCATCGCCATGCACTAAAGAATTCCTCTATGGGATTTAAAAATAGAGAGTATGAAGGAAGGAGTTGTACCATCATCCGAGGAAGCACCACAAACCACTCACTCACAACACAAGAGCGGTGGAACGCCATATTGTCCCAGATAATAATGAATAGTGGCATGCCAGGCCTTACCAAGCCTCTCTCCTGAGGCGGGATAAGGATGTCATGAAGGGCATTCAGGAATGCTATGAGATGTTCTGTGTTGTATGGGCCAATGGTAGGGATATGGCACAGGACGCCATCATTGGAGATGGCAGCACACATTATGTTGGCGCCCCTCTGCCCTGGAACAGTAATAGTGGCCCTTTACCCAATGAGGTTCCTTCCACGTCTCCTTACTTTACAGAGATTGAGTTTCAGCGTAAATGAAGACTTGTTCCCCCTCAGCTTCAAGCTCCATTATTCGCTAAAGCTTAAAAAGGCAAGATTACAATTACGTCAACAGTCATTTACAGTAAATAACTATACTATGAGTATAAGAGATACTTCTCTGTCTCTTCTTCTGAGCCCTTTCAGCTATACCTCCATCTCGGACACAAACTCCTCTTCCTCTGACCCCTCTACCTGTTACTCTCATTTTACCTCTCATCTGCCTTGGACCTCCTCGAGCCATGCTTGCAAAGAACAACACAGGTCTGAAGACTGATTACAAATGAAAAGTTTTTGTTAAGAAGTTTCAGACAGATCGCGGATGCATACTGATCAGGGAGTTTCCAAGAGCTCGGAGCTTATAGTTTCTGTTCTGTAGCCACAGCTAAAGCAATGGAGTTTGGACTTCTTGAATGACATCTGTTAACTGTTTTGCAAAAGGGTGGGAAAACTGTGTCAATCCAAAGAGAATGGGTTAACACATTTGCATGATGTGTCTTCTGCTCTGCTGAGATGGTGATTATGAAGACTGAGAGGTTCCCAGTTTCTTCAAACAGGTCAAAGCAATCAATAAAAACTGTAATATGATTTAATAGTTTTGATCCTTAATCTGCAATAGCTACATGAGAGTAATTGGCAGGTGGGTATGACATATGACAAATGAAAGCGGGAAGGCTTTAAATGGCAAATTATAGGTTCTGACACGAATCACTGCACTCATTCTTGCAACCTCTAACTTTGCTTGTGATAAGTACGTATGATTCGAAACGTCAACACGCTTGAGTTAACCACTTAAGACAGTCGGGTTTGTGTGTTGGGCTGCTATTTTGAAATGTTTACATTTATGCAAAAGAAGTCAATTCATAAATGGTCTTTTGCTTTCATTTATCAACCAGACTTCTTCCATTATTTGTAGGGCTTTTTGAATTTTAGACCCAAAATGTTATGAATTGAAAAAAAATCATGGATAATTTATATTCTTACGTGTACCACATTAAAACAACACAATATTACTCCAATATATGCAAATCCACTGTTTGTTTGTTTGTTTGTTTGTTTGTTTGTTTGTTTGTTTGTTTGTTTGTTTGTTTGTTTGTTTGTTTGTTTGTTTGTTTGTTTGTTTTCACCAATATTGAATTACTTTTAGCCTTATAGCAATGTGATTAGCCACCAAATATGATGTTCTCAAGGCTCTTACATTTGTTGACAAATCTGCTCGGAAGGCGTCATTGACTGACTCATTGTAGAGCCGCTTGCCTCAAATTGGGCTTCATGCGTGGTAATCACGTGTCGCTGTGATTCAATTTTTAAGTGGGTTGTCTGCTATTGTCTGTAAAATGCATCCTTTTTTCTCTTTTGCAAAGGCTCTTGTGTGCTCACTGGGCCTTTCTAAATACGTCTGTTTGTTTGACTCATTTCGCTTGCTTGTGGAGTTGATATTAGCCTCACACGACCAAAACAATTTGTCTGTGTCCGAATGTCCACGCTTATCCCTTATTTTCAATTAAATAAAATGAATGAAATATTATAACATGAATGTATAGTAATATAAAATATATAAGCATAATGTATAGCAACTGTATCACTTTGAATAAATAAAAATAAAGTGATATAAATAAAAAAAAATATAGTAAAACCTAAATAAGATATAATATAATGGACAGATCATGCATGGATGGATTAGTTGAGAATATAAAATAAATAAATGAATAAATAAATAAATTATACCCAATCAGACATCAATAAAGCATATCTGAAAATAACTTTATAAAAAAATCCAATGCATTTTTGGAAAATGTGATTACGTTTTACTCTGGGCTGATTCTCCTCAAGGGGACATCATCCCATAGCTGTGCTTTATGAATGCAAGAGTTTTAAAGTCCCGGTTTGTTGATTGCATTACGAGTTGCATATTCTTGTATCACAGCAGTAGCTTTGGTCATAACGGTACCAACAGCGAGCTGGCCTTCATAAAGTTTAACTGTGCTGTATATGAATCAACCTAATGCAAAGTACAATATTTCCCTCAGCTATTCATCAGGAGTTCCCAATATTCATATGCGGTTAAATTTATGCATAGAAACGCCGAACGATGTGCCTGATGAAGGACTTGAGCGATACAACTGAGATGGTGCAAAATGAAGATGATACTGTGGCTGATTTATCATTCAGATTTCAGTGGATTAAAGAGACGGGGTGGGGGGGAAGAAGTTAACTTTAGTTTTAATTATGCATTCAGACATTATTATTCAATCCGTAATGTCACGTCACTTCCCAGGGGAGACTCATTCAAATTTAATAACGAGACAGGGGAAATCGTTTTTATACAACTTAATCATATGACACTGAGACTTTGCTAGCACTTGAACAAGCACGTCATGGACCGTGGATTTATTTTTAATTTGTGTGTGTGCGTGTGTGTGTGTGCGTGCGCGCGTGTGCATGTGTGTTATGTATATTACGTGTATATTGTATCAGCTTTTAGTTTTTCTTTTTAATCTCTGGATTTTGTCTGGTCTTTTCATTTCTATTGTGCAAAGGGAAAGTAAAATTTCCTACGACCTGTAAATTGCATTTGCACATGTGACCAAGCATGCCTTTTTGATGAGTTTTTTTTTTTTTTTTTTAATGCGTTTTTTTTAACACATTTAGTTCTGAAGTGCAAGAACATGTTTGTAATCAGTAACTTGCATGAAATTAGTTGTCAGTACATGTTGTAGACGTATTTGAACATGGACCATTTGTAGGCATTTAATTCTATTGTGCAATGTGTTTTTATTAACAATGGGTAAGAGGAGCAAAGGTAACTTTAATTAAGCATATTTTTTGTGGGCACGCAGTAGTTATTTGTGCTACTGTGTATTAATTCTAGATGTTACATTTATTTATATTGTGCAAGGTGGCAGTGGTCATGATTAGTGGCAAGACAATTGTCATCCATTACTGCAGTGAGCACCTTGCATGAAAGAACGTCTCCTAGGGTTTTTTTTTTTTTTACTTTGGACTACTTTTAGTTGTTAATTTCATTTATTTCTATACTGTAATTCTGCAATTATTATGCATACTTTTTAGTTTTATATTTGTCATCTGTTTGACAATACTAAATCAGAAGTTACCTAATAGTTACTCTGTACTATTGAAAAGTTTTCTTACTCAAGTTATTATAGTTATCATATTTGGAGGACTGTTTTCTTTAACTTTTTAATGGAGCCATCATTCTTTTAAAGCAAAGATCCAAACTCAGTCCTCAAGGGCCACTGTCGTAGTTGTTTTCCATGTATGTCAACTGCAACACACCTAATTCAAATTATGAGGATCATCATCATCAAGCTTCTTGAGAGCTTCCTGATGAGCTGATCAAGTCAGTCGGGACAGCGGCCCTTGAGGACCAGAGCTGCGCATGCCTGTTCTGAAGTATCAATTCATTTAATTGAGCACAATTTTTGACTACTCCACCTAACTCTGATAGTCGTTCTGTTTATTTCTATCACAGTTGTATGGCGCATTTAGACACAGCGGTATTCATCAGTGTCGTGTTGAATGACAAGAGCTTTCTTGTCTCGTGTAGTTCCCAAACAAACATGTTGCACGTGACTCTCGGTTTAATTGCGAGCAATTAAAGTGCAAATCCTTGTTTGTCATCTTGTCGGCTGGAGCAGAGATGAGAGTGTGACGCTGCGTCTCTCTCACTCGCCGCACTCGGCAGAGATTTTGATGATGAAGAAAAGTCCCTCAAGTCCAAATGGTAAGCAACCAAGTGTGGAGCACATCCTTGTTCAGGCTGAACGAGTGCAATGCTTCAGAGAGCAAACTCATACAACCTCTTTAATTTCAGAGGTTTTTTTTTAAAGTTGTTGCTATTCCTTAGAGGCCCAGTAAAGTGAATCCAAGGATTTGTTTCTGAATACTGTGCATTATACTGTACATTACATTGACGATAATTGCTGAAAGCGTGCAAGAATGTTTTGGTTTATGACCAGCTGAATAGTGCTTTACAGTCAATGCACAATAAAGTAAATGAGTTGGCATTTGCCGCTTTTGAACAGTCTTTTGTATTGTATTGTATAACATGAATTCTCTTCATTCTTTGCTGCTAATGAATGATCTACTTTTCCCCGATAACGCTTCAAAAGGTCACCCAGATAAAGCATGACCAATTATTATTTTCATGGCTTGAGTCGATGACTAACTCGCACATCACACCAGGAGCAAACCAATAAGTTGCTTGTAGATATATGAATGTATTGTGCGTGCATAATTTGCACTCTTTATAAGTGCGTGCCCGCACAGCTTGTTAAATATAACAAGAACAAAGAAGCAGAATTAGCAAAAGTGTTCACACGTATCACCTAATCCTCACTGCCGTTCTTTGTAATTGCACCAATATAGCTTCAGGTTATGGCCAAAACCCTTAACTATATGTGCTCAATAAATAAATAATGGCCTCTACCTCTAATTGTTTCCCCCTAATGTGATTAACAGCAAAGCCATAAAGTGCAACATGCTACTCGGCCAGATCATGGCCAGTATACCCAACCCTTCAAAAGTATTGGAACAGTTCGGTTTTTAGTTCTCAAACTTAGTAAGCTACCACCCAACAAATACTTAACTCTACAAGTACCACCAAATTAACCAACATTAAAATATGTTAGCATATTAATCCAAAAGTATAGTCATTCCTACTGAAAGCCCCGACAACATTATGCAAAATTTCAAAATTAATACTGCACTTAAGTATCGGAAAATTCGTAAAAGGTGTACCTATAATAATTCAATTAAAATGTATTGCACATAAAAGTTAAGTGCAATTGATTTCTAGTCCAAACATGTACTGTCTGACATTTAGAAAAGTTTGTCACTATAACATTATGCACAGTTTGATCTTCTAATGCCTAGATATAACTACACAACTTTTTGAGTCACAGATTACCAAACATGGCGCCATAAACCTCTTCAAGGAAATAATTACCTAAAATAATAAGAGTTCATTTGTAGCAGGGTGGAAGGTTGTGAATCGGTTGATAAGTCAGTTCCTAGAGTTAGAGCCTATTCGTTTGGTCAGCGCAAGTCTAGAAAGAGCGTAATCTAACTCTGCACGAGAAGAGTTTTCTTCTAGTATTTTCAGAGATGCACTAGTAGAAATGCATCTTTGTGACATGTGGGAGTACTTGATTCTTAGTCAATCGGAGCGTCGTGTTTGTTTCAGCTGATTTAAGGTTAAGTGCACTTTCAGTCATCAAATTGTCAGATGCACCACATGCTTGTAACAGAAAATGCCCTTGGTCTGTCGGAACACACTGCATGGCTTTGCGCAAAGCATTTCAATTTTTGAAGTGTTTTTGTCTACAGAAAAGAAATGATCTGACCTTCCTATTCCAATGCTTTTCGAGGGGAGTGTAGTTGCTTACCAATACGATAAAGAGGAAGTGCTAATCAGACAGCAGAACGAGGTGAAAGGCATGTTAATGAACACGTTAATATGCAGTTCCCCAGCCCCTTTTCTCCACGGTGACTCCCGTGACTTCTGTGTTATTGCTAATTAGCAGCGCTCGTGCGGCATTAGTTGGTTAAGGAGCCATTATTGCCCAGCCCCTCGATGGCAGATGTCGGGAGGAAGAACCGGTAAGTCGTAAAGAAAGAACAGGGGGTTAGCGATTAGTTTCCTCTGCTGACTCGTTAAGCAGGGTGATGTTGTTTAATGACATTCTCTGCTTTGAGGACCGCATTTAAATGTCTCTATTTACTATTACAAGTATTCAAAAAAATAATAATAATAGTAAAATGGGCAAGAGCACATAGTAGCTGTCTTGTTAGATTAGCTTTCGTGCACCAAGGTAGTAGATAGGACTGACATTAGGATCACATAATTTTTCTTTTGTCCAATTCCAGAGGAGCATCTGTAAATATGAGTACTGTGAGACGGGATTATGATTGTTCCAGTATACTGTCGAGCTACAATACCTTTTTAGATCGTTTTGTTTGGTGCTGTGCTTTTTGAATGCAAAGTAGCTATATGCCTTGGCTTAATAAAGGTTGGAAAACCCTGGAGTACATTAATTTAGTATTTTACCCTTCAAAATTTCCAGTTGATCATTTGCTCTTGTTGTGCGTCCGAGCGAGCACTCTGTTGCTTTTGAATGAAATCTTCTCCCAGATGCTCCGGGGTGGAAATCAGTCTACACGTTTCGGCCGCAGCTCTACTAGATTCAGACAGATTTTTCGTCTGTCGAGTGTGAATCTCCCGTTGGCATCTCCAAGCGAGCTAATGGAATTTTCCACTAGGGGCCCTTCCTCACACCAACACGCTCAAGCACAAGCCGATAAAGCCGATGGAGAAGGAAAAAAACTTGTCAAGTGTGAGAGCACAGCCGAGGGTGGAAGGGTGGGGAATGCAGACGTGCGCCGTAGATATTCTCTGAGCCGTCTTTAAAGACTGAAGACAATCTGTGTTCCTGAAATTCACTTGATGCTCTTCTCGTGTGCATGATGCCCAAGTGTTGCCGCCCTCATACTCCCAACACTCAAGTACAAGCAGCATGTTATGCGAAATGGATTGGTGGAAGATACGTGAAGAATAGTGTGTTTTCAAGCATGGTCTCCGAGAACATTTTTTGGGAGTGAGATCTTTTAAATTAATACGGATGACCAGAATGCCAATTTAACGGCAAATGGAAGACTCCTCTTTTCTTTTCGAACATTGTCTGTTGAGATATTATTGTTTGCCTCCTCGTGATAGACATAGATTTCATGTTGCTTAGTGAAAATGGCTTTGATGGCTATATTTGCTATGAATATAAGTAATGCCCCCTTAATAGTTGTTTAAACCACAATGGGAAATTTACTATCTCTTGACTTATTTTTGGAAATGATTGTACTATGACAGAAATGGATCAAATGGAGACTTCAAACCAAAATAGCTGACATCCTGAGTCTTTTCGACCATGTACTCGTGAGACTGTGTTGTGTTTTTTTTCTCATAATAGACATACTAACAAACTTGTTCAAACTTGCTTTTGATACCGACTTTTCAAATCACTTTGACCACAAGGGTACTATCATGGTAAATGGAAGGTTTCCTGTGTCTTTCCTAGTATGATCCCTTGAGACTTTTTGGTGGGTCTATTCATGATCGTCATGCCTAGGAGATTTCACGTTGCTAAATGGAACTACATTTGGAGGCTCAATTTGAGACTGAATATTCCAATTGCCCGTCTTATAGCTGTTTAAACCACAATAGGAGACTTACTGTGTCTTTTCAGGCATAGCCTCTTGAAACTTTTTTTCTTAGGCCTCCTCATGATAAACATACCAACCAAATTTTATGCTAAGAAGTGACGCAGGCTTCGGGGGCTGAATTTTTAAATTAAGACGAAAATATGTTTTTCACTTTGTCAATTAGACACCAGTTCGTCATGGTTGATTGAAGTCATTGCAGCGTGTGAAAAATTAATTAATTTGTTTTGCTTCTCTTTTTCCCTTTTGCACTTCCCTTGATACAGGTAAGTGTTGCTATCTCTATTATTCCACTTTTATCATTCTCATGAAAGGCTTGTTACTTTAAAAGTAGAAAATAAACACTTTGTGCACTCTTGTAAGCAGCCTTGAATGGGTTAGTGGCACAGCATGCATTCACACAGACGCACACAAACACACGTGCACTTACAAATCTTCTCTCTCTCTCTCACACACACACACACACACACACACACACACACACACACACACGCACACACGCACACACGCACACACACACACACACGGTCAATATCAACGGCACCCCGCTTAAACCTTAATGAAAGAACTCCATCCTTGGTGCTTGTTCGCCTGCTTGCTGCAGAGAGAACATTGAAGTCCTCTGTTGCCATGGCGACCGTTGTATTGGTTTAAAAGTCCGAACATGATTTTCTTTTCTTTTCTTTTTTTTTTTTGTCTCAAACATCGCTTAAAAATGTCTCATGTTTTTATGCGCTTTGCCTTGAGACTTTAGACACTCACACACACAGGTCAAATATTCATGTTCCCCTCATACAAACGTGCAGAAGACTTAAATGCCTCTGGTAATTTATTTGTAGTGAGTGAGTTCATTTATTTTGTGTAAAGTGGCGTTTTTGTCCTGAATAATTGTTGTTTGGAGCAATGGCATTAATCTTATGACACGTATAATCTGACGTGCCTGACTGTGATGTGAACCTTTATGAACAGTGGACAGTCTTCTGTTGCCATGGCAATGGTCAGTTAGGTTTAGTTGTCTGGCCCCATTTTCGCCATGTCTGACGCTTCTTTTACGCACTTTGCCTTTAGACTCAGGACACGTACACACCCACACAAACCAATTAATGTAGTGTGCAAGTACAGAGTTGCACGAACAAGACTGACTCGCTAACCCTACCACGAACGCTGTCTTGTAGTTTCAGGCTCGGCGAGGTGCTCAGCATTCGGAACGTGCTTGATCTTCCGTGTTCCCGAAGGTTAGTTGGAGGTGTAAAGGTGCGTGTAAAGGGGTGCGCTCGCATTGTTACATAAGCCCAGGTTGAAACTGATGCCGCTGTCTCTACTGGAGCTGTATTTTACTGATAAAAGTCTTGTGCCACATGGAAAACACAGTGATGGTGATAGACTACTGTTTACTTGGACAGAGTACAAAAGTGAACTAGGTGCATTGAAATGTTTGCATCAATGGAAATGTTTAATTCTCTTTTGTGAAGTGGCTGCTGTCATGAATAACTTGCAGGAGGAATGATCATATGCATTTTTTTGGGGGGGGGTGGACTGTGGACAATTTTACTAGTTGTTCTGGTAATATCTATTATGCAAGGTGGCAGTTAAGCATAACAAAGAATGAGTGATTTAAAGTAATTGTATGAAGTGTCCACATGCCTGACCACGCGTAAGATGGACTTTTTTTTTTTTTTAGTTATCATGAATAACTTGCAAGACATGAGTAACTTACAGTAATTTTATGAGGTGTACACATGCCTGACCACGCATATGATGGACTTTTTTTCTCTCACTGTTAATTTCCGTTGTGCATGATGGATGTTAATTTGAATCCGCTGACAGTTGAACATGTTACAATAATCGAGTGACAGGTGTGTATGCCAGACCGTTCTGTCCTGTAGGGTTTGGGGCCTTTGAATTATTTCTACTGGTTATTGTGTTTATTTATGTACTCCACCATTTTAATCAAATATTATTTCTCATCTGTTTGACCATGACTTTTTTTCCTTTTAATTTAATTTTGGGACAGATAAACTGACTGGTTACAGGAATGCTTTCAAAATACTAAAGCCAGACGGACGGATGAGTGATTACTTTCATGAATAATGTCGGACTGAAGGTGACAGACAGTTTGCTCAGATCAATGACGAAGGACAGATGGGCAATATTTGGTAAATTACTCGTTATCATGAATAAGTGACAGGGAAGGATTTGCCCTATGACACATACATAAGTGTGGCAGTAACTTTTTTGCACTGCAGGTTAGTTATGTTCATGTGGTAAACATGATTAAATGTCAAAAGACAATTGCATAACAGTAATAGTATAACACCTGATAGAGAATGCTGTGGATTTTTGGGGAATTATTTCTACTAGTTGTCCAGTTAATTTCTTTTGAAAATGCCGTAGGTTCAAATGATAACCTTACAACGAAACTTCTAATGAATTGTGTAAAGGGTCTACATACCAGACCAAATGTAATGTGAACGTTTTTGGAGTGGGAATCATTTCTCGTGGTTGTATTGTGGATTTCTGTTGGGCAAATTGGTGGCTAATATGTCAGTCACGTAATAGTAATTGTATGACATGTTTATTTGCCTTATTGAGTGTCCTGATGAACATTTTAGGATAAGTGACTGTTGAAGGGCCAAAGCGAGTGTGCACTGGATATTAGCTGTTCAATTTATTTTGGCTGTTCAAAGTGGCAGTTATCACGACTAACTCACAAGGAATGATTGTGTGAGGGTAATTTTATGACACTTGTACAGTCTATACAAATGGCTGCCATACTGGAGTGAACTTGAAAATGAATCAAACCATTCCTTCTTGTCTGATGTTACCGGACGTTCGGTGTGAAGAGGGCCTGAGCAGGGCCCTAATCGTTTTAGATTTGGCTTTGGGAATGTTGTATTTTACAAGTGCCCATGTGGATTTTCCACAGAAGCCACAGCTTCTACCTGAGCCAGGAAACTCCCAGAAGGACTTATTTGCTTTACTCGATTTTTCTTTGCCGTCTGTGGTGAGATCTGACCCGCAGGCCAGACCCCAACTCGGGCCTTCACTTATACTTGACAGTCAACCTCAAATCCTTTCCATTGTCAGAGGCTTTAGTGTGAGCGTTATATTGGGTTCTTCAGGGAAAAGTCACTTCCCACTTTGCGAGGTGTGCATCACTCTGGATACTTCTGTGGCAGTAGGTAGGTGGTCCCGAATGAACCCCCACACCCCACTTGAAAGCGACTCCTCATGCATCACAAATGTGACGTAACGTCTCCCAGGGGCGTCCAAAGGGAGTTCACCTTTGAGGTTGGAGGAAGTGCACAGATTTTGTCGATATACGATTTCCTCCACTCCACTGGTCAGATGTTTACACCGGGATGATTTTTTAAAATTAATGATTTAATGATCATAGTATTATTTGTCCATTCCGATTCTCTTTTGTTTTTATTTCTAAAATGACTCAAGAAAGTCTTCCTTGACACCGCCGTGAAAAAAAGAATGATTGATATAAAAAAAAAATAGCATTTTGAATGTAATATAGAAGGAAAGCATACATTTTTCATTTTTAAGGTAACACATAGTATTTGGATTGTGAAATAAAGCAAAATGTATCAATATTTCAAGGTCAAATAGACTAATCATATTGTAAAATCAGAGCAACCTTTTACTAAATTTAGAGTGTAAAAACAAAAATTTAGCATGTTCAAGGCAAAATGAAAGCGTTTGATCATATAATACCAAGTGCATCTAATACATGATGCAATGATTGATGTCTGGCGGGATTCCTGTTGCTTTTGTTGTTATTTTATAGGGAACAAACAGTACCAGACATGAAAGGCATACATGATATAATTTTGCATGAGTAATTGTAATTGTATTGTTTACACAAATGACAGCAAACACAAGTTGGCAGTGTCATAGTTCTTATTTACCATTGTTGTTATATTTTCTAATTAGACATTGTGGACGCACATCTTTTTCTTTCCATTGATGTGTCACGTAGGAATTAATTATGCATGATGTTGCGCATCATTGTATGACAGAATTTAGTGTCTTTATGCATGAAGAAGCTCTTGTCTTGTGGGAATTTGTGCTTTTTTTAGACTAGCACATCTTGTCCTAATTACATAAAGATTTACATGAAAAGATTCTCATCCATTTTTATTTTTTTTAGACACTCTGGATATGTTGTAAGCATATAGGTCAAATTTGTAGGAGCATATTATTTTAAACATGTTTTAAATATTCCTTAAATTGGCCTAAAATGGCCTATTAAAAACTATTGAGATTTCAATTGCTACTGTGCACTTTCAAGTCTTAATGATTATATTTGTCTATCAGTTGGTGACACTCAAATACCTGAATTTTGTCGGCTCTAGTATGCCCACAACCCTCGTAGGATAAGCGGTTTGGAAGATGAATAAATGAATAAACAAATGAACACACACAGGTAGATATACCGTAATTTCTGAACTATAAGATGCTACTTTGTGCACAAGCTTTGAACCCTGCAATTTATAGTCCAGTGCATTCTACCTATGGATTTTTTTATGATTTTCATGATATTTTAAGAGGATTTGGTTTGGTAATACAGGGTAACGGAAATGGGGACATTTAAAGCACCTGCGGCTTGTATTCCGGTGCGGTTTATATATGAACAAAAAATAATTTGCCCCTAAACTGGTGCAGTTTACCATCCAGAAATTTCTGTGCGTGCGTATAAGTGTGTGCGTGTGTGTGTGTGTGTGTGTGTGTGTGTGTGTGTATATATATATATATATATATATATATATATGTACATGTATATATATATGTACACGTATATAGTAGCTCTCTTTTTTGCAACTTGAGGTGCAAAATATTATATATATATATATATATATATATATATATATATATATATATATATATATATATATATATATATATATATGCTTTCGTGTGAGTGTGAGGTGCTCATTTATTTCATATTTAATAATTTGGGATCAAGTTGCCTGCAGCGCACACCTCATTTGAGAGGTTCACATCCCATCTTGCCTTTGCTGATCCTTTGGCTTCCTTTTGGGGCTTTTGTCTGAGAGAGCGAAAGTCACAAGTAGTTTAGGTGCTGAACGCCGGCACATAGGAGGAAACTGAAATGTTGATATAAGGAGTAGCCTGGGAGAAGATAGAGGAGCTATAACACACCACTGAAATTGCCCCGCTGTGAGAAAGAGAGACGGATCTTCTCCGACACGAGGCGGGAGGAGGTTAGTAGCTCGGCAACCAATTCAGGAAGCTCGCTGGAGTCCTTTTAGTCTTAATTGCAATCTTGATTCAATGTTAACAGCGGCCTCGTGAATACTTCTTTTCGCATCATCCTCGCTACACTTTGGAGTGAGTGACATACGTATAGACAGTACATATAAACTATCCACATAATCTTTTATTTTCAAGGCAAAGTCAAATATTTTACACATAAGGTAGCATTTTAAAGGCAAAATGTGAGCAAAATCTAGTACATTCAAGCGAAAGAGGTTTATAGTGTTAAGTGCTGGTGCTACTTTAACAAAATATATAATTTTAAAGAAAAATAAAGACTTTTGAGTGTAAAACACAAATCTATTGTAGCATTGTAATTTTTTTTTTGCGTGAAATGTAAAACCAAAAATCTTGAATTTTGGAGGCAAACTTGCATTTTTGTATTGTAAATTAGTAGCAAAATAAAACATCTTAACACAAAATCTAGCATTTTGGGCTCTATTTTTTAGTCAAGCGCAAAGCTGTGCTCACGGTGGAGTTTTCCTTCTTTATGTATTTTGTAGATGTACACACGTAGGAATATGCATTGGAGCTATTATGGAAGTAAACACAGCTGACTTTCCCGATCAATGGAAGCAGCTCCCCTCTTTCCTTTTAAATTCAGCGCAGGTTAGGCATGTAGTCTACATGGCGGAAGCATTACAGATACATCAGTGTGCATTTAAAAGAAACTGCTAGATCTCACTTAAAAGGAACCGCAAGAATATTTCCATTTTCGGGTGACATAAAGTTGACTGATGTGAAGTCGGCACTTGGAGACCGCCTTCCACTCCTGATGGCGTGTCCATGTGTGACAACCCCATGCCCAGCACCTCTCCACAACTATGAACCAAGGGTTGCTTTTAAAACTATATTAAGTAATACGAAATAAATTTCCGTAATTTCCAGACTATAAGTCGTTACTTTTTGCTCAAGTTTTGAACCCTGCGGCTTGTCGTCCGGTGCGGCGTATCTATGGGTTTTTCGTGAATTTTTGGGATGACTTGATCACATACACTTGTAGAAAGGCGCTAAAGGCATTTGATTATTTTTTTTTTTATAAAAAATACCCTAGATTCACCAGAATGCCAAGAAAGGCACAGCCTGGCTTGCCAAATACGCAAGACTTTCCCCAGAATGATGTGCAGTATAGATGTGCCAGTTTTTACAATGTGCCTCTCTATGAAAATAGTCTTTTGTGTATCGAATGCAAGCAAGATCCAGCATTTGGAAGGCAAAATGTCACTTTTTGAGAATTCCTCAGATGCCAATCAGAAGGCTCATTGACCATGCTTTTAGTCTTCATCTCAATCTTACTTCAATGTCCACAACCTTTACGGTCTCCTCCCCAGAGCGAGCTGAGGCGTGTAGGGATTTAATTAGGTTCACAAATAAATGGCCATCTTGCCGCTTATCTCTTTGTGAGGGATGACCGTGGGGGGATGGCAAGAATTCGAGCCGGGGGTCCCCCTTTGAGACCGGACATGCATGCTGTTAGACGAGTGGCTTGGAGCTGCTCATGTAAAAATCATATTGTTTAAAATAGGTAAAATATTGTATTTTGGGTGAGCAATACAATGGAATGTAGGAGTATCAAGGCAATATATAGCATTTTGAGTTGAAATACATTGCAAGCAAAATAAAGCATTTTCAATGCAAGCGAATTCATGTGAAATACATACATAGTGTTCAAATTCAAGGTCGTTAAATGTAATTAACATGGCGATATGAAGCATTGTAAGGAAAAACATTTTAAACAGTAGCCAAATGTATCGTGCTCAGGGAAAGAGCTAACATTTTGCATGTAAAATATTTGCAAAACTATCACTGATCAAGGATAAATATGTATTTTTGTCATTGTACAGGAGAAATCGTGTGTTCTATAGCAACACTTGTAATGATATTCATTATCAGGCAGCGATCATGTTACTAATCACTCACAATATATACACACACATATATGCAATACTTCCATAAATCTGACCCCTGCAGTAGACTGTAAAGAATGAGACAATTTGTGTGGCATGATTAATTCATTACAGCGTCTTTGGGTGTGTGCGGTTTGGCGGTCAGACATAATTTAGACATCCGGAGATACATGGAGATGATGCTCAGTAAGATCCAGTATAATTTGCTTTTTTTTCACAGAGAGTAAATTACGGTATATGTAGTCTGTTTTATGTGTTGCTTCATTTCTGTTGCTTAAAATGCTATTAATTACCTAACCTGTTAATATTGTTTTGCATAGTATGTTGCCAGTGAGCTACTAAATGATGAAGGCAAAGTAATGTTGATATTTACAATCCACAGCATGTAGTCTTTTTTTTACATTTAGTTTGACAGCAAACTTAAACTAGGAGTGGCAAAAAAACAGAGTGAGGCTTCCTTATTTTTTTCAATAATTACTCATTATTTTTCAAAGTACTTGTAAAAGGAGTTGAGTTTAGTTCCATGCCACTGTGCTGTGCTAAATGTAGCAGTTCCAATATTATATCTATAATTTATTTGTGAAATACAAGCAAAATCAAACATGTTCATGGCCAGAATGAGCACTTAAAGTGTAAAATGCAAACAACTAACATAATCTTTTTGACACTTAATTGATGAAAAATGCATTTTGGGTGAAGCAAGCCTATGCCATTCCAAGGACAAATCTGTCATTTTAAGTATAACATGCCAAAAAAGAACATCATAACCATCAAGGTGCTCACGACCAGCTTCCACTCGCTTCTGCGTATAAATAAGACGTGAAGTTTGGTACACGGAGACGTGGGAGGCGTGACTCAGTGTTGACGGCCTCGTCGATAAAACTCCGAAAGCGCATTTGTCCTCTCAGGTGGACGGCAGAGTGAAGAATGAGGCGCTAAAATGTCACACGAACGAGGTGTTTAGTGTGTGGCTGCTGATCATATCTTGCAAAATCTACAGTGTGAGCGATGAATAATGATAGCGGCTACAAGCAGCGGGGAGGATTGAAGGATCTGTGTCTCCGTACTCGGTAATGCCCGTGTATGGCTCACTGCATGGATCAAACTATCTCTATTTTATCTTTAAAATGCTGCATTTAGCTTTACCGCTCTGACAAAAGCTTCTTTATGAACAGCAGAGTCGTCTTACATGACGCAAAAAAAGAGAAAGTATTGTGACGCAACACTACTGTAAACAAACTTGACAAAACAATAAAACACGTCTCCAGTTCATCACAGGTTGCTAATCATGGCGGTGTGTATATATTTGAGATATAGGAGCTATAAAAGAGCATGACACCCCGAGCCGGGTTATTGAATTGGGACTCTGGCGCAGCTTGCCGTGTCTTTTTCCACCTTGTCGTAAACGCACACACGCCAAGAAAAAGCATCAAGCTATTTGCCACACAGTGTAAACAGCATTGTCAACAAATCTCAGTATGTCTTCACTCATCAAATGGCTTTTGAGATGCACTTTTCCCAGGAAATAGCACACCCCCACCCATCCAATTTGAGCTGTGGGTGCACTCATCAGCATAAAATTGGAATTATTAATGGAAAACACAAAGCTGACACGCCGCCGCAGACACAGCCCTGACTGGGACTGACATGGCGTGACCAAACGAAGATGCAGCGCTGACCAGAAAATGCTTCATACTTTTGCTTGTATTTGTTTTCATATGCTGAAATATGCCTTGGAAATGCTATTTTGTCTTCGGAAAGCAAAGTTTTACATGTATGATAAAACACCATTTCTCCCTCAAAATGCAATATTTTTGCTTTAACGTTACACCATTTAATCATTTCGCCACAAAAATGCTGTTATGTTAGAATGAATGATTGGAAAAATGATTTTACACTTGTGTTTCACAACAAAATACTAAATTTGGCATGTTACATGTCTCAAATGCTATTTATTTCCTTGAAAGTGTCATATTTTAATTTATAAATCTAATTCACATAATCAAATACAATGCTGGAGGAGCTTAACAGGACTACACGAATTTCTGATGGGGCTATAGCGCCCCTTAGCTCCATTCCTGGTGTGCAAACTGGTGACATACAGGGCAATGTAAGCAGCATCAGCATCCTCATGACTTCCTCGGTGGCTCACGAGCCGTAGACGTGCATGCACATGCATTCCCGCCATCATTGCTTACACGATGTGAGACCTTTATTGGCTCCCAGGAATGGTCACCATCCCTCACAGCAATCTATTCTTACTTAATTATTGGGGGGGGGTTGGAATTGGGTGCACCAAGAATGGCCTTAATTTGCTTCTGCGTGCAATTAATCAAGGCCCTTTGTGAACTGACACCCTTAATGGACGTACTCAACTCGGGTGTGTGATTGTCTACACTCGGGTCAGACAAGTGTATCCTTCAAGAAACGCACACAAAAGCGCTCCCATCGAACAGAGTGGCAAATGATTACATTCATCTGTGTTTGTGCCAACATCCATCTTTCAGCCGCCCAGACCGGCATCAGAAATATCAGCCTTTGATTAAATATGAATCCAAAAGTCTGATTGGCGGTTGAAACGCGGGTAGGAAAAACAATTTCATTCAGCCTTTGTCGAGGAGCGGCGACTATATGCTTTTAAGCTCCTTGTACGACACTCGAAGTCTGCATTCACCGCGGCAGAGATGAAGGATGTCGCATTTTGCAACCTGAGATAAAAAAAAAAAAACCTCCACCAAGCGGTCTGAGAATGGAAATGTTGGCCAAAACTAAATTGTGTCACTTCCTCAAGATGCTAGATTCTTCCTAGATAATGCTAGGTGTGCTTGTATTTTACTCAAATTCATTTAACTTGCCTTGAAAATAGATGATCACACTGATTTTGGTGAAAATGCTAGACTTTGTACTATATTGAAAATGATTTAGCAAACCTTGAAAATACCACATTTTCCTTTTTTTTTTTTACTTTCAATGTGCTAGATTTAATCTTGTAAATGCTTTATTTGGCTTGCCCTTCACTTAAATTGCTATACATTGCTGAGTTACGAGTGACCTTTTCGGGTGTTGGACTTTTTCTAACATATGAGGGCTCATGCAGACATTATTTTTTTGTTTCTTTTTTTTTTTTTATGACATGGACAAATCTTGGGAAAAATCTTGGGTATATTTTGGCAGTGAACACAACTCACCACTTCAAAACAATATAGCAGATCGTGTGCAAAGGTTTCCTGTCAAACTAAACAGCAAAAAGAATTACACACATATTTAAAGCAAACACAACTTAGTCTTAAGTCAGTTTAACTTAATCCTAAAAATGTAAAATGCCAGAGACAGGCTCAGGAATAGCATCAGTGTTGTGGTGTTGAAAGGGTTTGCACAATGGACATTTAAACACATACGGAGAAGCAACACATGGACAAATCCTATTACGATACTCAATGGAGGCATACAGGCTTTATCCTCTGCAAAGAAAGTGTAATAGACCCATTGAAAACGCCTTTCATCCAGTATGGAGATGGTGAATGATGACAAAGGAAATCCATTGGTATTTATATTGTACACTTAAAAGGCTTGCTTTGTCCATGGGAATACTTGATTGTTCTTGAATTCTAAACTTGCATTTTAAGTCACTTTAGTATGCCTTGAAAATGCGCATGATTTTTTTTAAATTTCACAATACAGTCGGCCTTCAAAATTTGCTTATTTTATTCTAAATGCAATTTAAGAGGTGCGTGTGTGTGAGTGTGTGCGTGTGGGCGTGCGTGCATGTGTGGCGAGCGGAGTGTAATTCAGTTGCATTTTTTAGTTTGGTGTTTTTTTTCACATACTGCTGTTTGGGTTTTCATGGGAATAATGCATGGGAAATATTGAGAGTGACTGAAATGCAAACACAGTTGCTTGGGGTCTTAAAGTCGATTTTGTTATGATTGGATTCATTTTTCTCGCCAATGTTTTCTTGACGTTGACAGCCCCTGAATTATGGATTCATGGGGTGTTTTCTTTGAGGTTTTGTAAAGCGACCGAAAAAGCTGCATTTTCACCTAGCAGCCCAGCATGAAGACAGCGAAAAATACACTTTGGCTCGATAAAAAGTGGTAATTTTGTCAACCAGTCGACAACATAATTTATTTCCAATCTTTTTTATCATTATTTTGCAGATAATTATAGATAAAACTATTAATTAACAAAGCTGTGCATGGTTTAAAGTGTATCTGTCCGTTTTTTTGTTTTCATCTTTTGTCACATTTTTGTCTTTGCATGTTTCCCCCAATTTAGGTTGTTTTCTTATCTCTCGTACAGCGTTGCTCCCAAAACTTAAAAATGACGAAAAATGACTAGTTTTATTGCAAGTCCGCTCATGTTCTTGTGTCCTATCCTTCCTTATGACTCCTAAAACGACTTCTTATTGTGTTATATTCCCATTGTTGTCTTCGTCGTGTTTGCTGCAACATGCGGCTAATTTGCTAAGCAACATTGACGATGCAACACCAGAAACCGCTATTTGTATTGAACAGACATCAGCGGGCACTAATTATGTCTCATCTCCAGGGTATTTCAACGGACGTGTCAGTTTATATATAATATAGCGGGGGCCTCCTCCTGGCTGTGCGTAGCCAATCAGAGATTAGCTTCGGAATTCTCGTGCTTGACCCGTAGGGGAAGCTTCGCTTCGTGTCTTTGCAATTCTGGGCCATCGCTGGAAGACTGTTGATGTTTACGATGCGACTCACGCACAGGCTGTTTGAGTCAGTTTGCAATATAAACATACATCTTATTTGGATTCATGTGGAGAGTAGATTTAGTATATTGAAACCATTTTTTGGCTGGATCTGTATGTACAGTATATAATAACTTTTGATACAGAAAACAAAATGCATATTTGATGAGTCATGATCTATTCATGTTTATAGCGCATCGGCATCTTTTGAGACCTCGCCTCAATCTTGCCGATGTGAGTGATGAAAAAGCCCCAAGGTAATGCTGATGTGATTGGCCGAATACTGAACTTTGAACCCTCCTTGAAACTGAACTCAGGAAGCCCTCCAAATAAAATAACAGACAAATATGAAACACTCTCCACTACTGGGAATTTGTGGGTTATTGGGGTCGGGTTGATTTTGAAACAAATTTGAATGATTTGTGCTTCCAAATTCAAATCCATTTTTGACATATTCCCTAGGAACAATTTTGCAATTCCAAATAGGATTCATTTTTGGCGTATTCCCTAGTAACAATTTTGCAAATTGCAAACCTTGGAGTTTGACACAAAATGGCTTCTTCAAATTAAAATGGCCAACATTTTTATGAACTCCAAAATCTGTACTCACTGATAAACTCGAACGAGGAAATTATTCTAAAATTACGTTTAGATTAGAAGCAGGTATGAAAAACAAATGATACATTTTGTAGCTTTTTTTCCTAATGCCATCTAATTTCACCATCAATTTGAAGATTTGCCTTGAAAAATTGGATGTGAGTGCCCATTTGTCGGTTTTATGTTTACCAAAATGTCCCCATCCAATTATGCAACAATATGAACATGAAATGATATCTGCAGACAATTTAGATACACTTAATAGGGTCAAATTAGCCTGGTATAAAGATAGATTCATGTTGTAGTGAGGGATAGATCTGTGATCACACGTCGTTTGCAGACGTCATCAAAGTTTTTTCAAATGTGGATGTCCGCGAGCGGGAGCATCCACATATCAAACACCAAATGATTCCGCTGTGAAATTGATATTTTCTGCTTTCTGCCAAGCTTTTTGGCCATCCATCAGCCATCCCACTTATGCCCGCAGTTGTCCGATTTGATTCCCAGGGCCAAATGGTTGTGGCTGATTGGCTTTTATATTCCCATGCCTTTTCCTCACGCGGCGGGGAAGATAAATAGCGGCGATATGTTTGTGCCAGTACAAGCGTTTCGCCAGCGCTGTGGCACATTTGTCAAGTGCGTCTGACAGTACTGCTGTGGTGCAGCACAAGGAGGAAGAGGAGAAGGAGGATCAGGACCAAGAAGAAGAGATAGTGCAGCATGTTTAAATGGAGATGAATAGTCAAGAACTGCAGCATCCTATAACATTGGATCATATAGAACTGTGTGTGTGTGCGTGTGTGCGTGCGTGCGTGCGTAAGTGCGCGCGTGCGTGCGCGTGTGTGTGTGCATGTGTGTGTGTGCGCCCGCGCGTGTCTTTGAACGAGAGCTAGATAAATCATGTGAGCTTTTCTGTGTAAGCATGCATTCACTGTCAGTGAGTGTGTGATAGAGAGGGAGACAGTGGGATAGTGTGCATGACTTTGTGTGAAAAGCACATTTGTGTGTGTGTAAGTTCATGTTTGTGATGCAGAGTAATTATGTGGTATGAGAGAGATACAGTATGAGTGCATTGTCCTTGTGTCCAGTACGAGTAAGTGTGTGTGGCTGTACGTGTGTTTGGTGTTTGTTCGTGTAAGGACAGACATGTGTACTGTAAGTGTTACCAGATACAGTAGCACACACTTCATTGTAAAATATATTTACATGTCACACTATTCTCAATAAAAATAAATAAATTAAAACAAGGGTTTGTCACTGGAAAAAAAAAAAGCTCGGGTGTTAACTGCTTTTCTTTTAACTATATAGAATTATTTGAATATATATAATATATGTCATTTTAATATATATATATATATATATATATATATATATATATATATATATATATATAATATGTAATTTTAATACAGTATATTATTTAATCTTGACTCGGATGTTAACTGCTTTTCTTTTAACTATATAGAATTATTTGATGAATATATATATATATATATATATATATATATATATATATATATATATATATATATATATATATGTAATTTTAATACAGTATATTATTTAATCTTGACTTTTATACAGTGATGCCTTGAGATATGAGTTAAATGTGTTCATTGACCGAGCTTATAACTCACAACACTGATACCATCTTTCCCCATTGAAAGAATTGGGAACGCCAGAAAAACATTGAGTAATAACAATTAAATATAAATGAACAAATTAAACAGTTTATGTATCATGACTTAATGCAAGCAGTCCATTTGTGTTGCTCCTTCAGATATGCTCACCTGAGCCACCTGGAGGCTGCATAATATAGCCCTGCAAACACAACACAAACGGAGAATAGTATTTCTTTTCCTAATGCTACTGTAGGTGACTCCGTAAGATGCTATAAAAATATTAATACATAAATTGACTCACTCATATCTCAAGGCACCGCTTATTTTGTGTGACTTCCTATACTTTTATTGTATGTGTCTCTCAGTGGGAGAACTTGGAACATTATTGATTGAATAAATGATTTCAGTCTAGTTGCTTTCCAGTGGATGAGTGTGCATAATTGCATATGATCATTCTCTAACTGTGCGCGGTGTCGTTTCCTTGCTCATTTTACACAAATCTTGTAACACTTGTGATGAAATGATGAAGCGTTCCCGCCGGGTAGCTAAAATATCCATTTACATCCTCATTTTCTGCCATTTAGCTGCAAACATTCATTGACTTAAACACAAATTATCTCTTATCATGTGTCCATCCCATATAAAATCCCACAACCTTTTCATTGACGTATAAATATATACTGTAATAATTTGACCTTAACGTCACATCATTGGAATCGTGCGGTTGCTACTCTGGCTTGAGACAGGAATGAATAGTGGGTCTGTTGTTGTTGTCATGGCAACCCGAGCTTCACCTAGATTTGTTTTGTAACCCCCCTGTTATGCAGCCGGGTCAAAATGACCTATTAAAAAGTTATCTCACATTCGCGCATATATCTTGGGCCAAATGTTTACATCTGATTTACGATGGATAAAAAGTTGTGTTGATATAAAGTGTTCACTATCTGCCAAACTACTGTGTGGTGTGAGTTGTGCTAAGTTCACCGCCACACAGCGCTTAAAAAAAATCTGAATGCATCGCTAAAATCGATTGATCTCCAGGCCCTACCTCACAGTGATTTACACGACAGCAGCAAGACAGATGCAGGTTCCGCACAGCTGACTTTGATGGTGACCTGTCAAGGCCTTCTGCCAAGTGTCTTTCCCCCTTTCACTTGAGCCTGCCAGCCTCGCCTCTTTAAAACGTTACGTTTGAGCGGAGAAGACAGCCGAGCGCGAAAAGGACACGAGTCGGTCGCTAACAACATTTGCTCACCCGCCGACGCACAAATACAACATGAAAGACCGTTATTGGCCAAGGAGCCGTGTTTGGTTACGAGAATTGAATTGCCGTGGTACAAACTGGACCTTTGATGCGGGTAAACCTCGTGAATCTTTCTGCAAGAAAAAAAACGAGACGGATTAATAAAATAATCAACAAACGCTAGAGTCAATGTCAGTTCTTATTCACAAGGCAAAAAAGTAATTTATTTTAATAAAATAGGTCTGTATTTAAAAAAAAGTATGGCAGCAAGACTATAAAAACAAAGAGAAAAAAAGGTTTTAAAATCATATTAAGAAAACCGCTTTTCAAATTTTTAATGAAAATATTACGATGCTTAATTTGTTTCTATTTTCTTGCATTTGCTGCTTCTATCACTTTAGTAGACATTTGGTGGGTCTCAACATCCCTGAAAACGTATTTTATGCAAACCTGTGTATTTTGAGAAAACTGGCAAAACTCATTCATTCACCTCGGATCTCAACGCTAATTCGTTCTAGAAGGAGCGTTGAGAATTAAAACCGTTGAGTTATGAAGCAATTTTGCGCATTAGAAATAACTAAAAACGCAATAATCCATTCTCAGCCAGCAAGGTTTTACTCTAATGTTGCCTTTCTTGTGGAATAAGAAAATGCACATAGTTGAATATGCAATATAAATTAAAAAGGAAACACATCATTAAAAAGTACATTTAAGATCTACCTTGACATTGACGAGGCGCTGAATCTTTGAACACCGAGGTGGAGAGGAGGTGCCAGGGGGAGTCATTGTTTAGAAAGGGAATCCCCTTCCATAAAAAAATCTGGTGGTTGCATTTTGTCAGTGTTTTCCTTTCATTTTTTTTCTTCCACTCGGACCTGGCCGGTAACCCCTCGTAACCCCCCTTAACAACACGAGCAGTTTTTATCGCCTCTCTATTCCTCAAAAATGAACTTATGGTCGATCTCGGCACTTTGAATTCCAATGCCAAGTCATCACACAAACGTTGATGTTGATGTTTGATCGCCTTTTTTAGCTCTGTTGTTGTTCTCACCACTTTTCTCTTCTGCTTTTCACCTGTGTCTTTCTTTGGAACCATGTTCATTCTCTTGTGGTGCAGCAACAATAATGGCAATCAACACCGACTAGCGGCAGGTAGAACAAACTACGCATACTTTTGTTTACAATAGCCACGTGAGTCGGGTTGGTTTCCGAAGCTTTCGCCGAGAACCAGGACAAAGATTTCCAGAAATGTGCATTGAAAACTGCATATGTTGAGTACAGAGGCGGTTGACTTCCATGGTTCCACTGTAGGTAGGACTTGCCTGCCTGTCTGTGGATGAAAGAAAATGTCTCAAGGATCTATGCCCAAAATCAGAAAAAGAATTGTACATTTTCATTCAAAGCAGGCGTTTTGGGCGAATTCCAGAGGATGTCAAACTCCTACGAGTGAATTTGCCCAAAGATCCTCAATTAGAAACAGATAGCCTAGACAGATGATAGTGAATTGCACAACTTTTTTTTGTAAAGATATGCTTTATGAGTAGGGCATAAGATAAAGGTTTTATTATTTCTAGGATTTGCCATGAAAAATAAAGTGAAAGGGCCCCATACGTCTCTGCTTGCAGCTTTTATTTGTTGTAAAAGTAGCAGCCTTCAAAAACGTATTATCATCAAGCGCAATAAAATGCAAAATATTAAAAGATGAATTTTTAACATGTACATTTGTTCCCCAAGTGTCATGCAGGAAAACATGGGCATTAAATGTTATAAAGGGGTTCAAGTCTCAGGACTGAGGGCGTCACTGGTCTGTGCACCTTCCCACCCGCACTGTGCCTTGATTAAGCGCTCCCGTGGGTCGTGTGCAACGGCAAGACAATGTGTTTACGCCAACAATTTTCAGCCATATGCGCATTGTTGCCTCTGTGCTCCTGATTGAGCCCAGTAGGCCCATCTCAATCTCGCTTCATAAATCTCCAGGGGTTAATTAGCCCAAGCGGCTAACCGGCTAGCGCCTCAGCAGACAAACACGCTCATTGAATCTTCACCGGCTGAGCAGGACCATGCAGGGAAGGGGTTTTAGCTCAGATATGCTGGAAAACTGAAAAACACTTTGGGCCGGAGGGTGTTTTTGGGGGCATGGTCATTCCAAGATGTAATACTCAGGAGGCAGGCATTTCAGGTCTGACAGAAAAGAAATGACGAAAGATTCAAACAGTGGGAATATTTTACTTTCCACTTTCGACATGAAGTCTCTCTGATTATGGTAAGCTCTACTACCTTTGTAAATATTGTATAACCTCTGCCAAAGAAGTAATGTCTTCATCTCTGCTTTCAACATTATGTAGATATTTTGTTTGCTTTGTTACATTTTCTTTCACATGCACCTGACAGAAAATGTCAGAAAAATCTACAAACATTTTTGGTGCTTATCCAGCCTTTTTGGGCATGATATTTGACTTTTTTCTGTCTACTTATGATACACACATCCACCAAATTACAGTCATACTAGATATTATAGTTATACTAGAAGTTATACTAGATCAGAGGAGTTGAATTATTATTATTATTATTTTTATATTTCCTGAGCAAGATTGGGCACGACAAATGGAGCACCGACTGACAGAGTGTCTTCTGAGAAAATGATGTGATCAATGACAAACGAGGCCTCGGAGTGTGCGGATGATGTCACTGGTTGATTCAATGTAACACAAATTCCATAAAATAATGCATTTTTTTGGCACTTGTATTCTTGCACTCGTATGCGCTGTTGTGACAAGTAAATTTCCCCGCTGTGGGATGAATAATGATCAATCAATCAATCAATCAATCAATCAATCAATCAATCAATCAATCAATCAATCAACCAACCAATCAATCAATCAATCAGTTTTTGTGACAGACATGCCTACCAAATTTCATGCGATTAACAAAAGCCAATTCGGGGGATGAATTTCCAAAAAACGATTCTCGCTTCTAAGCCAAATTTTAGGCTCCCTAAACAAATGTAATCCTTGGTGGAATGAAAATGCCTGCAAAACGTGGTAAACATAAGAAATTCCTAAAAATGTTTAGTGAGGGACCATCATGCACACCGATCGCTGAGGTTTCACCTTAAGTGCTGAGACTCAAGGAAAAGAGAGATGCTTGATTCATGGTGTTTGTACGGCAAGCCTTCATTAGGGCCAGAGCAAAAGAGAGTGAGAGAATGCGAGAGAGAGATAGAGATGGGAGAGGCCTTGGCGAGCATTCTCCTCCTCCACCCAGAGGCTCTGTAATTGCTTTTTGGATACACCTTGGGAATGTGATGAGTCAAGTCGAGACATTTTTGTTTGAGGGGCCGAGTGCACCAACGTGTCTCTACAGCAAGTATGAATTATCGCAGCGTCACGCCAGAGGCACCGAAAATGAAGGCCGCGGGGTGTAAGTGCGCTCTAATGCACATCGCATCAGGACGGCTCACTTTTATGCATTCTCTTGCTTACATAGGCAGTAATGGAAGGAAATAATGTACGTGTACTTAATTTGTTTTGCTTTTTTTAAGGCTCCAAACAAAATGCAAGCACCAAACACCGAGAAAGATTGTACAATTACTTCTTTACTTTACAATTACTTTGTAGTACACAATGCATTCCACAATCATCTCTTTGCAAACTCCCTGTTCATCAGCCACATCTTTTTGAAAGGTTTTTGTGGATCACCAAATTATATGTTGCTAAGTGTGATACATATATGGAAGAAGACCAGTTTCAGAAAAATCTAAAGAAAATATATGACTGTCTCCAATATACTAAAACACAATATATCTATATAGCTATACCAAATGTACTCTTTTAAAACATGTGACTCTATGATCTGCATAGTTATATTTTCTAGCTTACTCTCACTCTTGTCACGTTTGTCCTTCACGCTCTCTAAATAAAGCCACCTAAAATTCTCAAGCAGGTTACCTAACTACTAAAAATACTTCTACTCCAGAAGACAAAGGCAGCTCCCCATTCATCTTATTAAAAAAAATGAACAAGTCTTCACAAGGTGATCGTGGACATCATGTGACCTAGAATACTGTACATGCATCGTATTGTGATACACAGCATCACATTCAATGCCCACTTGGGAAAACACAGCGAAATACTACTACTAGTACTGCTACTACTACTACTACTACTACTACTAATACTAATACTAATACTACTATTACTACTATTACAACTGCTACTACTGCTACTACTACTACTACTACTACTACTACTACTACAATTACAACTACGATCACTACAACTACTACCCACTGGACTACAATAACTGCTACTGATACTATCCATACTTTACTATCTCAGTCACTATCTCTGCCATCTAAATGCAAATGTCTCAATTATTATCACTGCTGCTGCTACTACTACTACTACTACTACTACTACTACTACTACTACTACTACTTGGTGACATCTGAAGTGACAATACAAATGTAATAAAGTCCGACGCAACAATACAATTTATAAAAATGTCAAATGAAAGGAAACAAGAAAGAGTACTTGTTGATTTAGATGGCTGTTGTGATGTCGTGTATATTTACATGTGCAGCACAAAGCAATTAGTTCCTTGTAAATCCTCCTTTCTTGGGGATACACGATGATGAGTGATCATTTTAATTAGCTTTTAAGAGGTTTTAACCCTGATGCTGCCCATTCAGTCATTAATGCTCCAGCCTGAAACCTATTCACACCATCTGCACCGTAATTGGGTACCGGAGGACCCTCTGTCCCCGAGTCGTTGTGCCTCCTGCCAGATCTCATTTCAAAGAAGCTTCTTCGTATCACGACCCAATGATCTCAGCAGCAAACCTCAGAGCAGGACTGGTGTTCTGCTGTTGTTTTGACTGCGCCCACCACGCGACGCCTTAATGAGAACCCTTGGAAAAAGAAAAGGGGTCGTTATGAAAGACAAATTAAAGCGGAATGCGGCCATGATTGGGCTCTGGCCTCGCAGCACCATTGCGCTGTCACTGGTGATGATTTTTACAATGAAATTGGAAGTCATGATAACTCTTTTTTTCAACCCACATGTGGACTCCTGTGGCTGTTTGTCTATTGATTTTATGCATGTCATGGCATCTGTTGAGCCTCCATGTGAAGCAAGTAGACATACTGTACATGTTGGCTCATATAGTACATCTCATTCAAGCGTGCATACACTGTGGTATTTGCAGTGTACATAAATAATATATTAAAGCACGGTCAATTCAGAAAAGTTCTTTGCAATATGTTCTATGTTGACTAATCCGAACACGATATTCTGATTAATATTACATGTGTAAATAAGAAGCTATCCAACGACGCTGACATTTTATGCGGCACCATACTCTGCTGTCGACTGAAACTGACGTCAAAATGCCCATTTGATCAAAGTATGAACGTCACAACTCACTAGTTTTCTTGGTTTAGGCCCGTGACGTGCACGTGGTACATTTTCTGGGCTTTACATCTTATTCAAGCCATTCCTTATGGCATGGTTTAACTTCATTTGCAAAAAAATGTGTACAGCTCACAAAAAAAGTTCAATGATGCTTGACCAAGTGGATAAAACTCAAAATATTGAAAATTTGATATGAGAGGAACAAGAATTGTAATTTCATATTTATTTATGAAACTTGTACTCACCCTGTCATGTCAGCATCAGTGAACTTTGGATGGCCCAACACAGTCATGTAGAGGCCATAGGCTGTTACGAATTGCTTTACATATATACCTACAAACATACAGTTCTGCTGTTTACATACAAAATAAAGCTTTGTGTTTGACAGCCGTCAGTGCAAGTGATTAAGATAAATTCCATGGCTTTTAATTACATAAAAGCATCTCAGAAAAGAATGAGCTTCACTAAGCTGTAGGCAGCCAAGTCAATAAGTCAAACAGACAGTTAGTTGTCATTGCCGGGGTGTTTATACGTATATATAATGATTGGCCCAAATTGGCGAGATGCCACCAGAGCGGCTGTGTTAATGACTACTCGGCGGCATTAGCAGCAGGGCAGTGGCTTATCCTAGTGAACACACATGGCAAGAACTCCACAAGGCTTCAAATCTTCACTGCCTGTATGCACCTAATACGTCCAACAATCTACACCTACCTAGACCTATATGTTATACCTACCTAGCTACCTAGTATACTTACCAACAACCTATCTTAACTATTTACCCACCTCTCTATACCTACAATCTAGCTTACCCACACCAACCTGCCTACCTACACCTCTGACTTACACCTATGCCTACCTATTTCATCTACATGTTGTTATTGTTTTTTTATTCAAACATTTTTCCATAGTCAACATAGTGACATGCGCGAGTTTGGGCGACACCCACGCACATTCTGTCCATTTGACTGAATCCAGCCGCCATCTATCGCATGTGACAAGCGAGCCATTACAAGTCAACAAGCCCAATTCAAGTTGCACAGCAAGACAAAAAAGATACACAGAGACCACCCGGCAAACTCTTCATGAATTATTCACTACTATCACACTTGGATAATTAATCACACAACTAAATTTAGATGAAGGCCATGTTTTGTCACCTGAGCCCGGACTCCCTCTCACTGTTAATATATGGAAGTGACACCGGCACCGAGGAGGAATAAAGTGTGTCAGGCATTTGTTGCTTTCTCCATGCCCCTCGCTTGTCATCGTGATGAATAACACGATTGGCTATTTTGGTTCCTTCTGTTTTAATACCCTATAAATGGGCTCTTGTAATTCATCCGGTGAGGCCTGAAAAGGATGCTCAATTACGTTTTAATCAATATTACTTCACTACCTGGCGAGTTTACCACGGCACTCGCCAGGGTATACAGCCTACCCTACCTACATACGTATATCAATGGGTATGTGACTTACTGTACTAAGCAACAGCCTAAACCCATATATATATATATATATATAGTCCTACCTATTCCTACCAACAACCTACGCCTACCAAAAACTACCAACAACTTACCCTACCAACTTAGAATATGCTAACATATCCCTTGTCCTACAAACAGCAAAACCCTACAAATAACAAAATCCTGCCTTCCTTACTGCCCACAACCTACTCTAGCACCTATATCTGCATCTTTTACCGAAATATATACATATTGTACGTACCTACCAATATTTAAGAAGTTACTCGGCCTTCATCTACTTCCATAGATCTACCGTATTTTCCAGACTATAAGGCGCACCGGACTATAAGGCGCACCTTCAATGAATGGCCCATTTTAAAACTTTGTCCTTATATATGGTGCCCCGGACTATAAGGTGCATCATTAATGCATCATGTCAGATTTTTAATCCAAATCAAATCATTCTCCATTTTATCTTTTTTATTTCAACTTCAGACACAACAAATCAAAGTAAAAAAAAAGTCAAAAAGTCAAAGTCAGCTTTATTGTCAATTTCTCCACATGCCAAAGACACACAAAGAAACCGAAATTTCGTTCCCCCCTATCCCACGGTGACAAGACATGGCTCACAACAGACAAACAAGTAACAAGTATAACAAAAGCGTGCTGAATAAATAATGGATAAATAACACAACAATAAATAAATAAATAAGAGGAGTAGAAAAAAAAAAAAAGGAGCAAGTGCGCGTACAGCAGACATTCCCGAAATTAGCGCAACAGTGCCACACGCTACGCAGAAGGGGGTAGCGAGTTCAGGGCCCTAACAGCCTGGGGAAAGAAGCTGTTGGCAAGTCTGGTGGTGCGGGAGCGCAGGCTCCTGTACCTCTTCCCAGAGGGCAGAAGGTCAAACAAAGAGTGAGCCGGGTGACTCACATCTCTGGCAATCGAGGTTGCCTTGCGGGCGAGATGGGAGGTGTAAATGTCCTTCAGGGAGGGGAGCGAAGCACCAATAATCTTACCAGCCGTATTCACTATGCGCTGCAGGGCCTTCAAGTTCTGTTCAGTGCAGTTACCACCCCAGACAGCGATGCAACTGGTGATGACGCTCTCAATAGTGCCACGGTAGAATGTAGACAGGACTGCCTGAGGAGCACATGCACGCCTGAGCTTCCGCAGGAAGTACAGGCGGCGCTGAGCTTTCTTTGCCAGTGACGAGGTGTTTGCGGACCAGGAGAGGTCCTCACTGATGTGCACCCCCAGGAACTTGGTGCAGCTCACCCTCTCCACCACAGCACCGTCGATGATCAGCGGCAGGTGTGTTGTGTGACCCTTCCGGAAGTCAACAATGATCTCCTTGGTCTTATCAACGTTCAGCAGGAGGTTGTTGTCCCTGCACCACGTGGTCAGAAGGTCAACTTCCGACCTGTACCGAGTCTCGTCGCCCTTCGTGATGAGACCCACCAGAGTCGTGTCGTCAGCAAACTTCACTATGCGGTTGTCGCTGTAGGTCGCAGTGCAGTCATGCGTCAGCAGGGTGAAGAGTAATGGACTGAGCACGCAGCCCTGGGGGGCCCCCGTGCTCAGCGTGATGCTGGCGGAGATTTTGTCGCCAACACGCACCACCTGAGGCCTCTGACAGAGGAAGTCCAGTATCCAGTTGCAGAGGGAGGTACTGAGGCCCAGCTCGTCGAGTTTGCAGATGAGTCGCTGCGGCACAATGGTGTTGAAGGCAGAGCTGAAGTCCACAAACAGCAACCTCACATATGAGTCCTTTGTCTCCAGATGGGTGAGGGCCGAGTGGAGGGCAGAGCAGATGGCATCCTCAGAGGACCGCTTGGCACGGTACGCAAACTGGAAAGGGTCAATGGTGGGGGGGAGAACGGACTTGATGTGCTCCATGACCAGCCGCTCAAAGCACTTCATGATGATGGGCGTCAGTGCCACAGGGCGGTAGTCATTGAAGCAGGACGGTGCAGGTTTCTTCGGCACAGGAACGATGGTGGCAGCCTTGAAACACGAGGGGACGATGGCCTGCTGCAGGGAAACGTTAAAGATGTCCGTGAAGACACCCGACAGCTCCCCAGCGCAGTCCTTCAGCGCTCGACCCGGGATGTTGTCAGGGCCCGCCGCCTTACGGGTGTCAATAGCGGCAAGCGCCCTCCTCACACCGTCGGCAGAGAGGCGCAGGGGCTGCTCGTGTGGGGGGGGAGTGGTCTTCAGCGGGCAAGTGCTGTTCTGGGCGTCGAAGCGAGCAAAGAAGCGGTTCAGATCGTTCAGCAGACGGACGTCGCCCTCACAGCTCCTTGGCGCGGGCTTGTAGTCCGTGATGGTCTGAATGCCCCGCCAAAGACTACGTGCGTCCTTGCTGTCCTTGAAGTGGGTGGAGACCTTGCACGAGAACGACTTCTTCGCTTCTTTGATGCCTCGGGACAGGTCGGCCCTCGCTGTCCTCAAGCCAGCCTCATCCCCCGCTCTGAAAGCCTTGTCTCTGGCCCTCAACAGTCTGAGGACAGCCCCCGTCAGCCACGGCTTCCAGTTCGCGCGAGTGACGACGGATTTCGAGCAAGTCACATCATCGATGCACTTCGTGATGTAAGAGGTAACAGAGTCAGTATACTCCTCTATGTCCGTCCAATCGTTGTAGGTGGCTGCCTGCTTAAACAAGTCCCAGTCAGTGGTGTCGAAGCAGTCACGAAGTGCATCGGAGGCACCCTCAGGCCACACTCGAACCTGCCTCCGAACCGGCCTGGATGCCTTTACCAATTGTCTGTATGCGGGCAAAAGCAAAACGGTGAGATGGTCAGAAAGCCCCAGATGGGGGAGGGGGGTGGCTTTGAAAGCTCCCTTTTGCGCCGAGTAGACTAGGTCCAGGAAGCTGTCGCCACGTGTCGGAAAAGGAACATGCTGGTGAAGCCTCGGGAAAACAGACTTCAGGTTGGCATGATTGAAGTCTCCAGCGAAGATGGTGAAACCGTCAGGGTGCGCTGTTTGCTGTTCACTGACAGCCTGGTACAGTTCACCAAGCGCCGCGATCCTGTCTCCTTCGATGTTGGAAGGCGGGATGTATACCGCGACTAGCAGAATCGCGGTAAATTCCCTCGGCAGATAAAAAGGACGGCACTTAATGATCACAAACTCCACAAGCGGCGAGCAGTGCTTACATACCACCACAGAGTCCCGGCACCATTCTTCTCGGATGTAGACGCATATTCCACCTCCACGCGACTTTCCCCCTCGTACAATGGCACGGTCCGCCCGATAGCACGCTAGCCGCTCCAGGTGCACTGCAGAGTCCGGAATGTTGTCACTCAACCAGGTCTCGGTGAACACGAGCACACAGCAGTTCCGCACTGTCCGGTTCGTAGACCTCAGCAGGCGAACGTAATCCATTTTGTTGTCCAGCGATCGAACATTCGCCAGAAGAATGGAGGGCACCGCCGGTCGCGCTGGGTTGGCCGCCAGCCTGGCCCGGACGCCTCCGCGCTTGCCCCTCTTCTGCCTCCTCGCACACCGTTTCCGACGGCTCCCAACCGGGGGAGGAATAGCGGGTGAGGTCGGCGACGTTTCAGGACGTAGCAGTCCGAGCGCCTTTAATGTCGACGCTTCAAAGTCCAGAACGCCGCAAGACCCACTTCTGCCGATGTCAAGCAGAACCTGCCTGCTGTACTTGTAGCACGGACGAGACGAACACACAAGACTGTCGGACGAACACTCATTAGACGAACAAATCACCGTACCGACGGGACAGAGAGTGGCCGCTGCGTGTGCACGCGCCGCCATCTTGATCTTATCAAATTACAAATCTTATGAAATTACTTCATAATCACAAAATAATGATCCATAGTCTTTTTGATTCATGATTCATAGTCTTCAGCAGGCTACTTATGATTGATTTCATGACACAATGCTTCGGGCCAGTTTAAATTTAGGAATTTGGTCCATATATAAGGCGCACCGGACTATAAGGCGCACTGTCGGCTTTTGAGAAAATTTTAGGTTTTTAAGTGTGCCTTATAGTCCAGAAAATACGGTACATACACCCCATTTTAGGGTCTTTTTTTTTCCCACAAAATTCTGCAGAGGCCAAACGTGAACACTTAGTCCAGTTCAAGTAATTTGTGTTCATGATTGAAGGAAAGGACACAGGTGATAAACAATTTGTGCTTATTTTCTCAAACTGAACTGTAGTGTTCGGAGCCCTAAACACAATATCAGTGGCAACATAGGGGATGAGAATCAGCCTGACAATCATGCTGGCAATCATTTGCCACCTGCGTATGTGTTTTATCCCACCACTGCTTTGAAACAACTGTGAATTACATGACCTGATCGATATCCAATAAGGCTTTGTGATCCTCGTGCAGCTCATAATCCCATGGGGCTGCCATATTGAGAGGCTGATAAGGGTGTGCTATAAAAACTGTCAAATCCATGTGTCAACGTCTGCTTTGATTTGTCTTTTCTGTGTCACATTTGCCTCGCTTTTCCGCTTTTATCTTTCACAGCTGCAAATTCACGTTACTCTGATTATTACAGTTACAGGCTTTTCATAGATAGTAACTCTTCCTAATTAAATTAACATGGCTGTTTTATTGCTTTCACATTGAGGATGAATGTCAAGGTCACCCTGTTGGAAATGATTCAAATAGAAGCGCTATTCTGCCTTTCGCACAATATCAGCTGGGATACGCTCCACCACTCCCCGCGACCGTGAACAGGATAAGTGGTGTTGAAAAAGGATAGATGGATAGTTGGAAAGTTGTGCGAGCAACTTTACATTGCAAAACATTACTGTTTTCATCATTGATTATTGCTAAATAAGGGTTTCAGTGTGATGCACGTAAATAAGACATACTACATTTCCCCAGACGACCCGCTAAATTGTTTATCACACTAATGCCTCAAGATTATATTGGGCGAAACCAAAGCATTCAGATAAACAAAGATGATGGAGAGAAAAACACACAAACGCACACATAAACGCACGCGAGCTGCTACTGAGGCTGATAAAGTTGGTGTCGGGCTTTGTTGTTTTTGGCTACAAGCCATAGAGCTGAAAGGAATTTATTGGCTTTGAGAAGCAGGTTGAGAGGTCACATGTATTGATTCAAGGAGGAGGGAGAGAGGGGTAGGATGAGAGAGAGCGAGTGGCACAAACGGACCACAAGCACAAAAAAGCATTAATGAGATGTATGAAAGCAAGAAGGAGATGGAGGTGCTTGCCGGTACTTAGGCCACATCTTCTGCCAAGTGGATACTGGTGGGACCTCGTACAGATAGGCCAGTAGGTTGCGTTAGAACTGCACGCCTCCCATTTCAACTACTGTTAGGACTAATATTTGAAAGCATAGTTGGAATTTATTTGTCTGGTTCTGGGAGAAAATAGTTGGGATTTTTGGGAACAATGGAAATTAAAGCATTTTCATAAAACATAATTTGAACCACTCTGTATTTGCCATTTAGCATTTATGAATTTACCCGTTCGCTGATGGTTTTGAGGACCCTATAATCTTCTTTTCTTCCTCAGTGTTCAAGCAAAAGCTATTTGTAGAGTTGAGGGATCAAGAGCCACTGCAAATAGCAATCATTTGCCAATGGAACAGTTTAAACAGCTTGATTATTTTTATTATTAAATGCCTAAATTACTATAATAATAATTATTATCATTACAATAATATGAACCATTAATAATACTTGAAAAGGTTATTCTATGAAGTAACAATTAGACATGCACCAGAAAGAAACAGGAGACCAAGAACACAACCTGAGCCAGCAATACTTGTTGAGCAACAAGGGAAAGTGGAGCTCTCAGCGCGCCAAGGTCTTTCGAAGTTCCACTCCTGTACTGCCTTTTATTGCATTCGACCTCGTAGGAGGCAGTTCCAAGTCTCACAATACCCTAATGTTCATGTGTGCATGTCCTGATTGTGGGGGGGAGGGGGGATGGATGGATGGATGGATGGATGGATGGATGGATGGATGGATGGATGGATGGATGGATGGATGGATGGATGGATGGATGGATGGATGGATGGATGGATGGATGGATGGATGGATGGATGGATAATACTTTGTTTTATATTCAGTAATGCACCAGATTTGCAATTCCTAAAAATGTACCTCTTTGTGGGTTTTTGGGAACCTATCCAGATGTGTGTATTCACTGATAAGCAGTTTTGTGATCATGAAAAACCCTAGGACAGGATAACTTTTCCTTCCTCTTGGTATGACTTCACAATTACATTTTACCAGAACTGTCGTGCCTGAACTATGGTTAAAAAAAAAAAAAAAATCAAAAGTGATTAAAAAAAAAAAATCACACGTACACAAAACACACATACACACACAGAACGCCCAGGGCAATGAAACAACAAAAAACACGGGTGCGGCACGAACATAAAACTCTGATGTCAAGATCCACAAAAACGTTGTCTTTTGAGACCATTGTTTAAATTGTCCGTAGGTGTGAATGTGAGTATGAATGTGTGCCCTGTGAATGGCTGTCATCCAGTTCCCATGTTCTGCCCAATGACATCTGGGATAGGCTCCAGCATGCCCACGAACTTAGTGAGGATAAGTGCCATAGAAAATGAATGGATGGAGTCACCAGGTTATCAATAGAACTGTCTTTCCCTGAATTATATTCAGTAATATTCATTTATATTCATCCTCCAGATAATAGCTTGGTAGCTAACAAATAGAGGGACAGAAAACCATCAAAAGAATGTGAATTGTTTTCAGTTTCTGTGGAACCACAAAACAAAATGGTGGGCGTTTGCCTAGTAATAAATTATTTAATATTGTTACAGTATGTTAAATAGTTTGTGTTCAAACTTCCAAAAGTGTTTGAAAATGTTCAAAATGTATTTTGTGTTATATTTGATCAAGAGCATCCTAATTATTAGTATGCTTGTTGTTGTTTTTTTGTCAAAAATAATATAAAGCAATTTGAAGTTGCTTTGTCAGCTGTTATTCCACTTCTTTTAACAAGTGTTTTACACTTTTTTTTAGTGGTAAGGTTTTACTACCGGTACTTTTTGCAGTATCAAAGTTAGTATTTTGGTATCGTGACAATACTACTACAAAGACTGTGGAATTTTGCTCCAGTCATTAAGCATTAGTCTACCTGGCCCCATTACACAACCAGAATCTCCAAATGAGCCCCGTTATTATTATTCTAATCATATGATGTGTTTATGCATTGGAATGGTGTTACCCTGCAAGCTTTTGGTGGTCAGGGTACAGATGGTCACTGATGTTTAAACTTTTTTTTTTTTTTAAAGTCTGGCTGCTGTGATTAATGAGCATATATGTTCTACTTAGCAAGTTGGTAGTTGTACCTGTGTGGAAGGACAAAAATTCTCACATTAATGAATTGCAACCCTTATTGAAGGCAAAGTCGGCACTGAATCTGAACAGCGGAGTCTCACGTAATGAGCCTGTGGAAGGAACTTTGACTTTGTAGATGAAGAAACGAGAAAAATATAAAAAGGGAAAAGGATGCTGGCAGCAGGAACTCAAGGTCTTGATAGGGTTCTCATTTGGTCTCAGAGCTTTGTCAGAGCACACCGGGTGGTTCTCCTGGCCTTCACGCAAGGAACAGAGCTGTCTCATTGCTTCAGCTAGTAGCTCCCGACAGCCGGCTTGTCAAGGACCACGGCTAGGCTGCCACTTTTGTGGTGGTAGGATAGCAGAGAACTCAAAAACTCAAGCTAATATGAGTTCACCCCGCAAGTAGTTGGAACAGGGCTCAGTGCTTGTGGGAGCACCAACAAAATGGGCAAAGACACACGATCAGGGTGCAATCTGGTCTCCAATTGCCTGTCACATACACACACGCACACACACGCACACGCATACACACACACACACACACACACACACAGCTGACTGCATAATCTGAAAGGGGAGGTATTGAATTTTACCTGCCAATATCATGCACGGACCTCAGCCAGTGTATTTCTATTTCTGTAATTTCAAGAGCGGCGTACTCAGACGTGCTGCGCTCCAATCACTCTCATTTTGATGCAAATGAGGGATGGTGCGAGGTTTGGCTGGCAAAAGACTTATATCCCACAATGGCGCTCATAGGCGCAAACTACGCCCAATTCTATCTGTGCAAACTCTAGCAAAATAATGTTGCAGAACAAAGAAAACTCCAGCCATGTGCAGAGCAAAGGCATTTAATTTTTCAAGCAGACAATGTACCTAGTGATCATTTGAAGCATGGCATTGTAAAATGGTGTGATTCTTTGAGGCAAGGCAATTATTTTCTAAAATGGATCATGCGCGTTGCAATGAAATGAGTTACGATGTTAGAAAATAATCTTAATTTTAGGAAAGGCATTTCTTTTCTTTCGGGGCGGCGTGGCTCAGTGGTTGCGTGTTGGTCTCCCAATCTCCCAACTCATAGGTTGCAGGGGTTGATCCCTAGCCATTGTGACCCTGTTGAAGGGTCCTTGAGCAATACACTGAACCCCCAGTTGCTTAGTAGGTGAATGACTAAGCAGTGTGAAGCTCTTTGAATACCGCTATACAAGCGACAGCTCATTTACCATTCTTTTCTATGGCTGAGTCACCTGCAGAACATGCATAGAGATTAGTTGGGCATGGTGTTATTTTTATTTTTATTTTTTTGGAGGGGGGAGACAACTTTTTTTTCTTAAGATTATGATGACTAGCATCAACTGAGGCATGATATTATTATAAATGGTGGTGATTAGGTTTACTTAGGCACGCCATTATTTTATGGAAACAGGCAAAACACGCTTGTTCCTTAATCTACATATACAAGGCTTTGCATGAATGTTTATTTAATTATAAATCTACGTGATAATATAAGGCACGACAGTTATAAGTGGAACGTGACTGTGAATTGAGTCATGCAACCTATTTTTGTTCTGGGTGCAAGTCTAGCGGATGGCATGGTGCAAATGCGGAAGGGCTGGGGCCAGACAGAGTTTTGACTATTTCTTATACTGACGTAATTGCGTGCAGGTAGACGGAGGATGTCTGCGCCATGTGGGCATTAACATAAACGACTCCAATTGTGTCCAATCAATCAAGCAGCTTCTTCCTATCTCTTTGGCACACCTGACTTGCATAGAAAGTTGAGACACGGGGGAAAGTGCAAGAAACACCAATGTCTGCAAGGCAAAGATTGATTTGCTCATCCAGGAGGTCGAAGTGCACAAAATAGCCTACACGTTTACGGAACTAGAATGGACTTTGACCTGGCTTGGACCAGTAAAATATGTACAAATACAATGATAAAATGAAAATATTTGGAGGTATTGTAAACAATATTCAGATGATAATGATTACTAATCATTCAATGAATTGGATTTCTATACATTCAGAGACTGTCCTATGCTGGCATCATATTTCTGAATGAAATTTGATATGTTACATCAAATACATCCAGAACGACTATCGAGGCAAATCATGGTCAGCTAAAAATCCCAAACACTCTAAAATGGACCTGCCCTGCCACATAAATTACGATCCACCCCACGAGCCAAATTGTCAGGTATGTCGGGAAAGGGACACCAGAATGCACAAATAGGCGCAATGATGAATAAATTAATTGGCGCCTGTTTTGGGGCTGATAGTGTTAGCAAAGTACATGCTTATTAAAAGGAAGGGCATCTTTTTGGAGTACCAAATAATTCACAAATACATCCGTATCAATGCAGCTTCCATCTCGACCACTTGCCGCCTGTGTCCTATTTCGCGCTCCTTCTCCAGAGAGCAGTGTGGCACGCCTAAATGGGCCGATAAAAAGCAATATCATAATCTCAATGTAAATATAATGGCGCATTTACATTTATATTGTATGAGCGCAAAACAGGTCACAGTCATTTAAAACGACGCCACTAATACGGTACACACTGCTCTGTAGCCAAGCTCTAATTTGGCCACTTGGGCCAGTTTTCTCGCAAATTTCATTATCATATTTTGTTTCCTACTCGCCCCAACCCAACTTAGTAAACCCTTGCCTGTAACCTAATCTCTCTCTCTTTTTTTTAAATAAACAATGAAACACTGGATTAGTTTGCAGATCACGAGTCCGTTAGTCTTGCTACAAACCAAAGGCTATCGGATGCGCACAAAAGAGCAGGCAGCTCAATCTAGCGTGTTCATCGCTAATTAACACAGATTAATTGAGCCTCATATTTTACCAAGTAAAAGGCCATTTGTGTACCGGGGGGGGCTTTAGAGCCCCCTGAAGCTGCTGATCCAAGCGCTTACTAAACAGCCAATCTTGTTGCTGCAAGCATGTTACTCACTGCGTTCAGTGGATTTCACCCACACAATCACCCACAAAAACTACAAATGCAAGTTTGCAGCAACCACTTTGTTTCCAGTACACAAGGAAATTAAATGCACCAACCTTTTTGACACGATAATGTATGCAAAATATCCAAAATGAAGAAATATTTTATTTTTAGAGAAATATAAGTAAAAGAAATATCAGGGATACAAAGATAACAATATCTCACAGTATTACAGCATCTCTAATGTATTAAGGCCACCGTATGGTGTAATAGTGATATTCTCTATTAAAAAAATAAAAATAATAATTTCGATACATAGTATGGAAAAGCCACTAATGTTAACCTGTAAAAACAGTAAGGCTATAACAAACACATCTTTCTAGAATTGATTATCTTATCAATTATTATGGATTCATTATGAATAGACAAACACTTGGCCTGTAACGGCTGAAGCCAGAGGGCAGCCATTTTATGTTGCCACTGTTACTGGAAAATTCAAATTTTTTTCTCACCAGAAACAGTTATCAGTGTGTGTTTTATGCCTAGATCCCTGTATAAAGTAATGAGAGCCTCTCAAAGAACAACTTCAATGACTATGTTTACATGCCATCAATATTCGGGTGAAGGTCAAAATCCCGGTAACATAGCTTTAACATGAGGATTTTATTATACAGACACATTTTTTTATTGAAATAAATTCAATTTATAAAAAAGTCACACAAACAGCCCCTTGATAGGACTTTCTAAGATTTGAAAATGTGGGCAATATAAAAATATAACATGCAATGTAAACAAGGACTCAGCCTATAGTGAAACAGACCTTTTTCAAATATATGTATGTATATGTATAGGTAGTATATGAGAGAGACAGAGAGAGAGAGAGAGATAGACAGAGAGAGAGAGAGAGAGAGAGATCTAGCATCTTAACAATCTTATCATCCACGACTGAGTCCACAGGGCACGTTTACCCCCTATGGGGAGGTAAATCTCAGCTCACTAAACTCCTCACAAGTCAGCTGGCCCATCTAATTGGAGCTGCTTGAGTGGAGCAATCATGGGTCAGTTTGCACACCATCGCCCTTCCTACTGCCAGGCATACAAACACACACATACACACAAACACACATTCAGTGGCCAACCAGCACCCATGTTGGACTAAAAACTATTTACCAGTTAATTAGTCTCCCCCCTCACTGACTCCACTATGAAGTCATTAGGAAAATGAGAAATTAAATCAGTCAGTGGTTGATTGCAGTCTACGCTGCATTTGACACATGGTGCCCCCAAGATGAAATAGTAGAGTCCAGTCCATCCACAGTATTCCTTCTGTCCTCTATGAAGTAACTTGTGAACTAACAGAAACAGAAAAATACAGCAACTCTTTTTTTCCCCATCATTTGTTTGGCACATGGTGAAAGTGTTGCACTGCCCCAGGATTAGAAATGGTAGAAACTTGGAACCTTTACAATGACATCCTCCATGCATCAATCAATATTTTCAAACAATCGTACCAAGAAGCAAACAGAAAAAGAAGCAGTCAACATTTATTCCACCCTGATCATTCCTGTTCATGTTAGACTTGCGCCTGGAATGAAAATAGGGCGGGCCCTCAATGTCAAATCTACCCACCCAACACTGCTATGAATGTCAATCAGTCACTCAAGTGGACAGCTATTCAAAAGCTCTTTTCATCTTAATGCACAGGTATTGATGTCAGTGTTGTGCATGAGTCACTAAAGAAAACTCATTTTTAAAATCTGTCTCGAAGAGAGAAAAAGGGCCAGAAAGCTCTCCTAAGCGATGTTAGCGGTTGACTCTGTGACTGCCACTTTTATGTTGCCTCGCTTCACAAAAAAAGACAGCAGTTGTAAACATTTCCTTGGGTCTTCTTTCTGCTGGCAGTTAAGCTCACATATCCCCCAACACCACCCTCCGCCCCCAGACAGCCGCAAGGATTTCTCCCGCTTGGCCCCCATGTAGTTTGAGGATTTAGATAACAACTTGGCCTCTGTGCAATCAGCCAATATAAAGCCACTTGTGAAATTGGCCCACGTCTATCTCCTCGGGAAAGTTTTTTTCTCCCCTTCCGACTGTGTTTGATGTGCTCCCGCGGCACTGATCGTGGCACATAATGCGATTCCTCCTTCACACAGTTTAAAAAAAAAAAAAAATGTCTCCCGCACTTTTATGGCGGGCTGGGAAGAGACGCTGGCGTTTTCTCTACCGGGCAATTATTGACAAACTCTTTTTAAGGGGGAGAAAGAGGGGAATCAAAGCCTCGCATTTGGATGTTTTGACTCGAAAGATGAGAGTTTCCAGAGGAAGAGCATCAAAGGCGGAGGGAAGTAAATTCTACCGTTGGCCAGCTAAGGCATACGAGCTACAAGGCTGAGTGAGGAGAGAGAGGTATAGTGAATCAAACATGATGTGTGATATTGGGGCGAAAAATTGTGTCATTCTTTGTGCGGCGCTCTTAAGACATCATCATTGCAAAGTACTGCTACGAATTGACAAATTGTCACTACTGGAATGAAAAATAGTTTGTTGCACACACACTATGTATATATATATATATATATATATATATATATATATATATATATATATATATATATAATAAAATGCAATTGATCTTAATGGAAATTCTAAAATGATCAAGGCAATGGCAAAGAAAATTACATTATCTAGTCCAAGAGTCAAAACCATAATCCTCAAAGAAGGCATTCCAGAACAGAAAAAAAAAAAAATCTTGGGAGCCACATTACCATTTTGACATTTCAAATGAAATGAAAACCAACAAAAACCATAGTGAGTTGCGTTTATTGAATCAGTCAACTGCTCAAGGGAACATGAAATTTGATTTCTTCATATCCCAAAACATTTTGAACTCTGACACGAGATGGACAGCAACAACAGATGGGTGAAACAGTCACATGCCACACTCTAGAGCCGCAGGTAGTTGATCCCCGATCCAATATTAAGCTCTGTAAAATCTTGCTTTTTATGTAGACTTGTTCCTTCATTTTTATGAGTGTGATTGTTGGGCATTATTCTGGATATGTGTGAATTTTATCTCATCAGGTGGGTGGTACGATGATAAATGATGTAGACAGGCATACACGTCCACCACTGAGATGTGTCATCCTGGCCACCACACTGAAAACTTTCTGTCTACGCCCATGTGTTAGTAACACGTTACAGCCATTGGCAGTCGCTGAGTGTTCGTGATTGTTATGGGTGAGATGCATTCAGCACTCTCAGCAAAAATCAGCTGTCACCGGGCTATCTGGCACTTAACTGAATCCAAATGATCTTTCACCTTCATGGGGCACTCTGGGGTGCGTAAAAGAAAAAGTGTCTAAGCATGGGAAAATGGAGGATGGGCACAGGACTAGATTTGACGGGGAATGCTGACTTTTTAGGGTTGCGTAAATGGTAGATACATAGATAGTAAGACAGGAGTCTTTTCTGATTCACGCTCACGGGAAACTATGGCCTATAATAAATGAAGAAAGCTTTGCTTCGCTGACACGAATGAGACAAAGAAGAAGAATGGGCGATTGATGCATTAATTTCCCGGTGTAACGACAAAATAACGGGCAGTGGCGAGGCGCACTTGTTAAATCCTAATTTCATTTTAATGAGGCTTACATCTGGTAATGATGCCGCCCGGAAGGGAGAGATGTTATTAACTCGCAGGTTAGTCGGCCCGCGTGCAATTAGCCCACCTTCTTCGAAAAAGAGCGTCGGCTGGCTATCAAACAGGATGCTAATGAGCAGGAAGAGCAACGTGAGCCATCTCGTCGCTACAGGAAACCTAAATTAGTCCAGCGATGTCCTCAAACACTTGTTTGGAAAGAACGGAAAATGCTCAACATATGCAGTCAGCCTTCAGTATTCACAGGGCTTAGGGCAGAAAGCACTGACGCAAATAGCAAAACTTTTTTTTTTTTTTTTTTTTTTTTTTTTTTTTTTTACGTGATTAATATATACAATTGTTCCGGCATGCCCGCTACCCCCGTGGGGACAAGCAGTATAGAAAATTGATGGACAGATCGATTGTTCAAAACGTCTGGAGTTACCTAGACCTTTCATGTTTTCCATAAAAACACGCTGTTGTGTAGTGTTTTTTAAGGAACAAATGGTGCTCTGAGTTGTTTAACATATCGAAATGTAAATACCATGAAGTAAAAGCTGAACTTTTGAACTTTTGTCTCATGTTCATCTCTTGATCTGATACTCAAATGTCTTCAGTATACAACATAAACTAAGGAATTGACCCTGCCGATCCAAATCTTGCCGGGGACTTCGGGACCAAGGTCCAGCACTAAAAGTAAAACCTTGCAAGTGGTCTATTACTTGTAAAATTATATTTGTCTAGTCACTAGACAAATAGTAGGACCAGTGTGTGTTTGTGGTACTTTCATTTATTTTCTAGAATGTTCTTCTAGTTTAGTTGTTGCTTATTTCACTTTGATCATTACTGGTGTTCAATGAATACCGCCGCGGCTGCCATTCCAAAGTGAGCGCTTCTGTCTTAGTCGTGGAAAACTATTTGTTGCAACTTTTATAATAATGGCTGGTTTTAGAGTGTGGAAGTGTACCTAATAAGGTGCCCAGTGAGGAAGAGAGTGCATATAAATTTGCTTTATGCTACATAACATCACTACATAAATGATTGTCTTAGAAGAATGTGTTTAGCTTATGCAAGGGTTTTAAAACAAGGTTAGTAAGTAAGCATTAGGTTCAGTTATGTTCGCATTTATTGTTGTTGATTGGCAGTAAACAAAAACATAAAAACATACAAATACATACAATCACACACACACACACACACACACACACACACATACGTGTTTATAGATAGGTAGGTAGATAGGTAGGTAGGTAGGTAGGTAGGTAGGTAGGTAGGTAGGTAGGTAGGTAGGTAGGTAGGTAGGTAGGTAGGTAGGTAGGTAGGTAGGTAGGTAGGTAGGTAGGTAGGTAGACACACACAGACACACACAGACACACACACAACAAACACACAGACACATCTACTAATTTCCAGATGGCGAGTATATTATGAAACTAATGCTTACGGTAATATAAAGCGGACTGTGCCGTCTCTCAAGAGTGATTATTACCTTCATTAAGCACAAGCATTACAATTTGACCACTTAGAATTACGAGACAACAAAGATCACAAACCAATATCTGTGAAGTTGTTTGAAGAGATTATGCGAAGAAACCATTTGAGTCTCAGTTTTGTAAAGCGCTAAATCATGCGCCTCAGCTGCCCATATCCTTGTCTCTGAATGCAAGTGGTACAGTCCAGTCTGTCAAAGAATTGCATCAGCTTTTATATGATGCAAGAAGTAGCATCTAAATTTTTACCCCGCTCCAAAAAAAAAACTGTTTCACTTAGCAAAATGGGAGATATAGTATGTTGACACTTAAAAAGTCTCAAGAATCCATGCTCTCAAAAAGACAAGGGGTCTGCCATTTCGTCTTTTTTTAGTTTATTTCAAACATTTTCAAAGAGTTAGACATGTATTGCTGTTAATAAATTGAAAAATGGTACTTCTTTTTGGAGTAATGTGTAACTTGTAAGCATGTCAGTCTGAATTCCAACTGTCCTTGACTTTTTCTTTGCTTTCGGAAGTCAAGGTTAGGCTTTCAAATGGGTATCAAGGCTGCATTCTTCAAATACTCATAAATGCTTTAAACAGGGTTAGGGTTTCAAGATAGGGTTACAATTTGAAATTAGGATTTCAATCCATGATTAGGGTTTGAAAATAGATTTTTAACATGGGTACGGTTTCAAATATGGGTTTTGAGATTTAATACCAAGGTTTTTCACATTTAGATTCCAAAGATTTTGCGGTTCATTTCTGAATTGGGGTTTCAAATGAGGGTTTGAAGAATAGCTAAGGCAACGGTTTCAAAGTAGGGTATGAAGCCTGCATTGGGGTTTCAAACTCATGTTCGCTTTCTGCTCATATCATCAGCCACAAAGCGTTTTACGATCAGTTTTGTTTCAGAGCTCATCAAGTTGCTTTGCTTTATTAAATGAGAAGTTTTCCATCTTATACGTCGGAAATAAATGTGGCGGAAAAAGCGTCTGAAGTTTTAAAGAGCCTCTCGCGCATTTGGCTGCGCTTTTACAAGTCAGCAGTGATGGCGAGCTGGCCATATGGAGCTCTGCTAACTACGGCAATAAAAGCTATGTGGTAAGCAGCTCAGACACATTGCAGATTTAATACAAATAATCTCACATGAATGGAAAATACTGAATTTTAATTTTCAGCAACTTCTGCAGGCAAGCAAAGGATTTCAAGATGTGGGTTGGGATTTCAAGCAAAGGCCAGGGCTTCTTGTCAGATATGGTTTTAAAAGGGGGTTTGAAACCCTTTACAAGCCTGAGTCGGGAATTATAATTTCTGATAGTTTTTTTAAGTAATTTTTCAAAATTTTTTGACAATAGTGTTGTATGTGCCCTCACTAGTCTAGAAACAGCCTTCTGATTAATATTAGTATTTTTAGAATGTGAGTTAACCAGCAAAATTCACTCAATGGGGGCCATTCTGCCACTTGCTTTTGGAATCAGTTGCCAAGTCTCCAACAACCAATCAGGGCTCGGGGTCAGAAAACTGGTGAGAAAACTGGTTTTGACCTGAGAGCCGACAACTGTTTCAAGCTTGCGTCAGGGTTTCAAAGTTTGTTTTAAACCCAGTCCTGGTATCCACAAATAGGACTTCGGGATAGTGTTATGTCTTCAAGGCAATGGTCGGATGTCAAAGTAGAGTTCCTAGCCAGTGTTAGGGTTTCATTAATGATACAGGGTCAAAAGGTTTAAGACCAGGTTTATGTTTTCAAATTAGTGTCAGTGTTTCAAACAAAGATTTAAAGCCAATGTTTGGATTTAAACTTAGGTTTCAAACTTCGGTTGGGGTTTTAAATCGGGGTTTTGATTTCAAAGCAGGGCTCCAATCCAGGCCAGGGGTTCAAAATCAAGGCTTCAAAATTGGGTTAGTGTTTCAAATTAGTGTTAGTGTTTCAGGCAAAATTTGCAATTGAGTGATAAGATATGAAAGTATGGTTGTAAGATAGGGTAAGGTTTTAAGTCAGTGTTTCCAATTAGCGTTGAAAGCTTTGGTAAGGACTTGGTGTTGAGGCTTCAATCCAAGGTCAGGATTTTACATCAAGGTCTGGGCTTTAATTAGGGTTTCAAGCCAGTGCTCGGGTTTCTTCTTTTTAGTGAATGTTTGAAATGTATTATCAAAACACTTTAGTTGTAAATGACACCTTATTGTTGTGTTTTTTGTGTGTAATTCCATGGTGTGTTCTTCTTTTATGAGCGTGGTTGTCCGGCATAGCAGCGGCAGCCCTTGGGGAGGAAAAATGGAAATGATTCTCCATCACTGTTTCATATCAGAACTGCCCGTGCCACGGCAAATTAAGTAGGGATGCACTCCGCCGCCATATTTGCAACCTGTCAGCAGCTCTGCTCCATTTGCAGCGAGCAAGTGTCCGAGTAAATGTGAAGATTTTTTTAATGATGTTTTTTAATGCCAAGAAGAAGAATGTTAAATGTGTGAGCCAAGTACTTAACATCTTGTTTATTTTCACTTGACGCAGATTGGAGTGGGTCAAGCACTTATTACCAAATGGCCTTTTAATCCGTTTGGCTATGTAAGAGTGTTTAGCAACCTGAGTGGAAAATTACCATGCAAAAATGCAAAATGTTTATTTTGTTGTTGCTAAACTCTTAGTCAACTTGAATGTGTGAGGGGTTGAATAGTATTAGGCTTCACAGATGTGTTTTTTGTCGCTATCATGTCTGTTGACAAATAAGAGCCAATGCTTCAAGATTAGGTAGAGTTTGCAAGTCAAGTTTCAAGTCAGGATAAAGGTTCAAAATAGACATTGAAGACAGTCAGCGTTTCAAGTTTGAGTTAATGTTTTAAGATAGGTTTGGTGTTCAAATTATGGTTTTCAGTCAGGCCGAGGGTTTCAAGTTTGGGCTCTCAGATTGCGTTTTTTCTGCAGTGTTACAGTTGCCAATTAGTAGGGTTAGGCTTTCAAGCAAGGTATTGTTTTCAAATTAGAGTTTGAAGTCACGGTTAGGATTTCAAATAAGGCTTTGAGGACAGAGTTAAGCTTTCAAAGTTGAGTTTCAACTCAGTATTTGGGCTTCAAGTAATATTTAGGGTTTTATCTGAAGGCTTGGGTCTTAAGCCCTGGTTCCGGTTTTAAATAGGTGTTTCCATCCAATTAGGGGTTCAAGAAAGGTTTGGCTTTCAAATTGGGAGGTCAAGACTATTAGGGTTTCAAATAAGACTCTTAAGACAGGAGTGAGGTGTGATGTGTGACAAGGTTTTAAATTAAGGTTTCAAACCAGGACTAGGTTTCATTTCAGGTTTAGTATTACATGTATAGTTTTTCAAAGCCACCCATAAATCAAAGAAAAAGCAAAAATGGTAAAATAGTTTCATGTGACTAACATTTTTCACTTAGATCGTAGCTTTTCTTTCCTTTTCACGTATGTACTTTTTTAAAATATGTTTTACTGATTTGTCACTTTTGTGTTTATCTTTTTTTTTTATCTTTGACTGTCATCCTAAAATTGTATTTTGAAATTTGGAGGTAGGTTCATCTAAAAGCGCTGTTTTTTTGTGTTTTTAAGCTTTTATGAACCCATCATGAGACAATCTATGTGTGCAAACATCACACATTGTTCTTCACTGCTCACATTCATTTGACACCACCACCACCGCACTGAATTATTAACGTAGAGACTAATTATAGACCCTTGCCACTGTGGCAACCAAGCCTGCAGAGCAAAACAAAAAAAGGGGGGAAAATAACAGTTGGAGCATTATTGGCCACTGTTATTGTGCCCAGTGTGACACCTCAACTGCCACTTTGATTTTCCTTCTTTTTGCCTATAATCAAACATTTGATTAAGCACCAATCCATTTTCTACAAAGACAAATAAACTCTCCACTAAATAATTCTCATGTAAACCTAATAAAGGATAAAATGGTTTTTTTTTTATCTAGTTTTCTTTCTTTGATTATGCAGTATCTGTCTGAGACGATTGAAAACAACAATCAGCCAGTACCACCTGCAGAGAGTTTGAATTGTTGATATTTTGACTCAAAACGCATTAAACATTTAGCACTCATCAGAGTCAGAGAGATCTTGCTAAATCTGGCCAAAAGGTAGTCATTTTTTCATAACTAAACATTATCTTCCATGAAAATTGAGTCTTTCTCAGTGTGTTTTTGCCAATAAGTCATTCCTCCAGTTGGCGATTATGCATAAACGCTCGCCTCATAACGCTTAAGTTCACAGCTGTTTCTCGCCTGAGGGCTGTAAATGTAACTTAACATCTTGAGTTTGTTTAAAAAAAAAACTTTTCCTTCCAAAACCTGGCAGCGCGAGCATCTCTTTTTTTTTGTCATTATACAGAATTAACACTGCAACATTCATGGTGACTGTCCACATATTCGGCCATGAAAATTTTAATCCCTGTTAGCATGCCTAGCAATTCCATTCCTTGTCATAAATCATGCATTTTCTCATGGTACAGCCATATTCCAAAATTAATGAAACAGTGAAATAAGTGAAAATAGTCTTTATGGGATTTGTAGCCTTTTTTATTTAAACTAAACCACACTAAGAAATTGGATTTGTTAGGCCCAAGCACATTTTCATGATGTTTTTGCAGGCAGAGCATTTTCTTGTTAAATGCACATATAATGTAAATGTCGTTAAAATAATAGAAATCACGATGTCATTCTTTTATTTTGTATTACTCCAATAATCTATATTGCACTGCATTCAGACCATACACTCCCATATTTTTTTACGGTTTAAACCAATGCATTTAATATCTCAATATATTGTTTGTAAAAGTATGTCTGGTTTGGTCCTTTGAGGCACTTACTGTGTTTTTGTTATCTTGGTTTTGTTTTTCAGAGCCATGACAGAATGGTGGACTGCTTGAGCAAAGTCATGCTGCACACGGTCATCTCATGCTGGCAGCCAGTCCTGGGACTGGCCCTGCTGGCCGTCTTTGTGGGCTCCTCCCTGGGCTGCCCCTCCCGCTGCGAGTGCTCAGCGCAGACTAAGGCTGTGGTGTGCCACCGCAAGCGTATGCCCACCATCCCCGATGGCATTCCAGGTGAGACCAGGATCCTTGACCTGAGTAAGAACAAGCTGACCATGATCAACCCGGACGATTTTGCCGCCTTCCCAAGTCTGGAGGAGCTCGACCTGAGCGGGAATATAATCAGCTACGTAGAACCGGGTGCCTTCAATGCTCTATTTGTCATGCACTCGCTCAGCCTGAAGAGCAATCGGATCAAGCTTATCCCTTTGGGCGTCTTCTCGGGCCTGGCCAACCTTACCCGGCTGGACGTGAGTGACAATAAGATTGTCATACTCCTGGACTACATGTTCCAGGACTTGCACAATCTCAAGTTTTTGGAGGTGGGCGACAACGACCTGGTTTACATCTCGCACCGTGCATTCAGTGGACTTTTGAGTTTGGAGACACTGGCCCTGGAGCGGTGCAACCTCACCGTGGTGCCCTCCGAGGCTCTCTCGCACCTACACAACCTGGTCAGCCTGCACCTGCGATACCTCAGCATCAGCACTTTGCATCCATATTCCTTCAAAAAGCTGTTCCGGCTGCGCCACTTGGAGATTGACAACTGGCCGTCGCTGGACCACGTCCCGGCAAACACCCTGCATGGCCTCAACCTCACCACCCTGTCTGTCACCAACACCAACCTGTCGTCCTTTCCCTACCAGGCCTTAAAGCACCTACCCTACCTGACGCACCTCAACCTGTCCTACAACCGCATCCGGCACATCGAAGGGGGAATGTTGATGGACCTGGTTCGCCTTAGGGAGTTTCACCTGGTGGGCGCTCAGCTCACCGCTATCGAACCTTACGCCTTCCTAGGCCTGCGGGGACTGAAGGTGCTCAACGTTTCGCACAACCGGCTGGACACACTGGAGAAGGGCGTGTTCCAATCCCCGGAAGCTTTGGAGGCCCTCCTTATTGACAACAACCCGCTAGTGTGCGACTGCCGCCTCATGTGGATCTTACAGAAAAGGCACACCATATTGTTCGGAGATTCCCAGCCGGAATGTAACACGCCCGAGGGGATCCGAGGCAGGCCTTTTCAGGAGTTTAAGGAAAGCTTGCTGTCTTACTATGTGACCTGCACCAAGCCAAAAATCCGTGAGAACAAGACGCAAACGGTGACAGTGGATGAGGGCCAGCACGTTCTGCTACACTGCAGTGCTGAGGGGACGCCAAGACCCACTGTGTCCTGGGTTTCCCCACGGCGGCGCATCCTGACAGCCAGGAGCCACGGCAGGGTAACGGTGTACAACAACGGAACCCTGGAGATCAAGTCGGCTGAAATTCAAGATGGCGGCGTCTACCTCTGCAACGCCTCCAACACGGCTGGGAACGACACACTGGTGACATCACTGGCCGTCAAGAGTTTGGGCTCACTGTACGCCAACAGGACCCAGCATTACACCGACCCCAGCAACACCACTGCCAACGGGACCGCCAGTGTCACCCTGGGCTTGGATCTCAAAACCATTTTGGTATCGACGGCCATGGGCTGCTTCACCTTCCTGGGGATGGTCTTGTTTTGCTTCCTGCTCCTGTTCGTCTGGAGCAGGGGCAAAGGAAAACATAAAAACAATATTGACGTGGAATACGTGCCTCGATCCAAGTCCAACGGCACCAACGTGGACTCGGCCGACATCCAGGCCGGTCCTCATCGTTTCAACATGAAAATGATGTGACGTCTTTTTATAGGAAAAAATTCTGGATCAAGTGTGGAAAATATCCCAAAGTACATTCTATTTTTTTGCAAATAGAACCACAGCGTGCGGATGAGTGGTCTTAAAGGACTTTGGGGTTAAGGAACAATGAGCGGAACCTTGAACATAAAGCTAGTAGGATGTCGGAATTGCTTCAGCTCAGAGGAGGATTGAACAGATTCCTGGGAATTAAGTGTCATTTATCTGCTTTTTGAGATTTATATGCCCCTTAAACAAAAAAAAGAGAGCGAATGCTCTTTGACTTCTCGGGGTTGGATCTTCTGGACTCTGCTGAACCGTGTACAGTACCAATTTGTATCTTATGCTAAAAAAAACCTTTGTTGAGTCTTGCGCCACATGCTTCATCACCCATCCGATCAACCAATGACGGTGACCATCGCTTCTTCCGTTCGATATTTTTGCCCGTGTGTACCTAATGCTTTGTTTATTAGTACACTTACTGTATGTACATACTCATTCAAAAGAAATATTCACAGCAATATTCATGGGATGCATTAGCCAAAATTGATATAACCCTATACAGTATGTTCAGCAAAAAAAACAAAAAAAAAAACAACAACAAAAAAAGACTTGCGACTTAAAGTTTCCATAGGTTCAGGAAGGGCTTCTATGGGTGATGATGTGTCCCTGCTCCCCCACGATTGACTCAGAAATACGAAATATGAATAAATACATATTTATCAAATAAAGTATTTTATTTATAAAGATTGTTGGTCAAAAATCAACCCTCAACTGCTGTCGGGTGTCCAATATAATATCTGGACGGTCCCTTGGATGAACATGAACCACCGTTTTGTCCGACTTCAGTGTCTTTCTATTCATTTAAAGTGTACCTTTTTGGCCCATGTGTCAACTTTTTGGCCAGTGTGTCAACTTTTTGCTACAGTGATATGCGCATTGTTTCTTTATTCTTTCCCCAGTAGAAAAAAATTGACTTTGTTGTAGTAGTTCCTCATTTTGTTGTTGAATCATTTAGATAATGACTATTAAAAAAATAAAAAAATGTGTATGTGGAATAAATGCAGTTGTATTTGTACATGTGACTGAAGTCAGTTTTATTAATGACACAAAGCAGCTGTCGTATAATTGTATAGTCGCAAATGGTTTGAATTAAAATTGAAATAAATGTTACTGTGGCGGGCGCCTTGAGATACGAGTTTAATTTATACCTCAAATGATCATTTCCAACTGAAGTGATTCGAATGCAAATAATCCAATTCCAAACCCCAATACACACCCAACTGTGTTACTTTTCTTTCTTTCATTTTTCTTTCAACACACTCAACAATATTGTACTGTATAAAATGTACAGTCATACCGTTTTCTCTTGACTTAACCTGTAGTCTCAGAAGATGCAACCATTGTACCTAATACCATTTTAATGGTGCATTACTGCTAATAACAAATTGTGCTGCCACCGCAAGGAAACCAATGTGAATTGATAGTGTACGTAAAATTTGCTGCTGTTTTCCATTGGTGGGTGTCTGAAGCTCATGCGTGTCTCGAATTATTGCTTGTGTTCCAAAAAAGTCATTACGTGGCTATTCATGCCTCAAGAAGATGCTAATGTCTCAAGGTTCCACCATTTGATTAGATTGATTTGTAATAAATTTATTTAATTCCTTGAAAAATATATTCTTAAAATTAATTGAAATCATCTCTTGATCATTATAATTAACTTTTTTTTCTAATTTAATTGACTTGAAAAAAATGTAAACCGATTGGCTGAAAATGTTTTTTTTTTTTTTTTACTGGTACCCTTGCAGGAGCAACACCACTTAATTGTGGAAAACCTTCCATCACAAAATTAAACACCCTGGTTCATTGACATTGGTATTTTGATTAATTTGCATTACACAACAAGAGGGTGAAAATAATGCCTTTGTGGCCGATGCAGTTTACATCTACAAACAACATAATGCACAAATTTATGATCAACCAAAACATGGCATTATTTTATTTTCACATCCATCAAATGAAGTGCAGGATGTAATTTCCATTTTATTGCAAGTTCATAATCACAGTGAAAGACAGAAATACGTTTCTTTATGATTCTATAAGGCGCTGCTGTGTGTGTAGACAGTATATTTGTGATTGTACTCAAGTGTATGACGCTTCATTCTCTAGCAGATCTGAACTTTAATCCTCCTTTAATCTAAGTGATGTAGAGCAGATGAAGTGCTGCATTTGGAGTATAGTGACATCAACCAAAACAAACAACTCATCAACTCATTAAAACTTCAAGACGATGTGGTATACGTCATTCACAGTATTGTGGATCTTCCTCATAATTACCACGACTTCACTTTCCCGCCATTAGGGCTTGAAACCCTAATTTGAAACCCTAATGCTGATTAGTTATGATGATTTTGAACCCAAAACAAATCCCAACCCTGATTTTAAACCCAGATTGAAAAAAAAAGTGGAAACCAGGGTGAAAACACACCTACGTATTTCTGATTTAAATCCCTAACTTCAATCCATGTCACTGTCTTGAAGCCTAATTTGAAACCCTAACCATACTTTCAAATGCTAACACACGCTAATTTAAAAATTTAACCTAAATTTGAAGCCATAATTTGAACCCCGACAACTGTATTGGAATCAAAGTTTGAAAATCTAATTTAACTATAATTAGAGCCCTAACCCTGGTTTGAAAGATTAATTTGACACGCTATCCCTTGTTTAAAATACTCACAACCTTGATTTTTAATTCCAGATTTCAAACCTTAACTCTAGTTTAAAACGATAGTCCAGGCTTTAAAATCTGAACCTTGATTTCGAACCCAAATTTGAAACACGAACCTTGTGTAGAAACCATAAATAAAAACTGTAACCCTTTCTTGAAATCCCAATTTGAATCCCTACCTCAGAATTTAAACCTTAATTTGAAACCCTAGCTATAATTTGAAACCTAATATGAAAACCCAAGCTTGATTTGAGACTTGACCAATTGAGTGCATCTACATAGAAAGCGTTTCGAACAAGCTGTGAATGAGTGTTATCCTTAGTCTGAATGCTGGGAATCAAAACATGCTGTTCTCGCTATTGTTTATACATGTTTAATGGCAAACATGAATAATAAACTGGCTTTAATGTAGCAGAATAATTGCTGACAGGTTAATTACTTGTTTGGATGTTGATGATCTGAAGAAGCTCCGCAAATGAACCTCCTCAAGGAGATTTGACCTGATTATTAAATCTTGGTGCAAAGTGGCCAACATATTGAAATTATTTGAAAAAAAATTGATCAGAGACATATTTTCTACTGTCAAACATTGTGAGTGGTACCAAAATGTTTCATGAATGACATATTTGTGAAACCTTCACATCCAACCTTAACTCTTGATTAAAACCTCCAAAGCCCTAAACCTGTCTTGAAAGCCGAGCCTTTATTTGGAACTCTAACTTGAATCCTGAACCATTTCTTGAAATATTAATGCAGCCTTAAAACCCTACATTGAAACATTAACCCTGGATTTAACCCTGGGCTGAAACCTTCATTTGAATCCCTAGCCTTGAAATCCAAATGTGAAAACTAACATGGTCTGCAACCCTGCCATAACGATGACTTGACCTGGTCATTGTTGTAAATGAGAATTAATTCTCAACTGACCTTCTTGGTTATACAAAAGTTAAAAAAATTAAAACTTCGATTAAAAACTTAACCCTTGCTTGAAACCCTCATTTGAACTCACTAATTTGCTCGAAACATGTCTTAAAACAGCTATTTTAAGTCTGGTTTAAAACCCATATTTAAATCCCTAACCCGGGGGTTGGAAACTTAATTTGAAACCCTTTATTTTGCTTGAACTACTAACACAGACTTCAAACCTTCTCTCGAAACCCAAACGCTGGCTTGAAATATTCATATGAAACCCTAATTCTGACTAGCTCCCCTTAATTTCACTAACTCACTAACTCTGCACATTCACTAACTCTGCCCCTTGGTACACCCCGCAACTCCGCTCCATGAAACAAACTGGCCGTCAACTCGAACGCCTCTACAAAAGAACCCGCCTCACCGTTCATGCTGAAACCTTTAAACAACACATCTCCTCCTATCGTGATGCTCTTCTTGCTGCCAAATCTGCTTGTTTCTCATCTCTCATTAATAACAACCCCCGCATACTGTTCTCCACCATCAACAAATTGCTCCAGCCACCGGCCACCAAGCCAGCCTCCTCACCCGCCCTCTGTAACTCCTTCCTTGTCAGCTTTAACAACAAAATTGCCCAAATCAACAGTTCTCTGACTGTCACCATCAACAACTCCTCCTCCCCCACCTCCCCTCCTCTCCTGCCCCCCCTTCCCGATCTCCCGCCCTTCCCCTCTCTCACTGCCTTCTCCCTTGTCGACTCCTCCACCATCCTAGACATCATCACCGCATCCAAGACAACCACCTGCTCTCTCGACCCCCTTCCAACGACCTTAACTAAGGCCTGCCTCCCTGTCCTCCATCCTCTCCCCAGTTACACAAGGGGTCCCCCAAGGCTCAGTTCTTGGCCCCCTCCTATTCATCTGTTACCTCTTTCCTCTTGGTAATGTCATCCACAAACTTAATCTGGACTTCCACTGCTATGCTGATGACACCCAGATCTATATACGCACCACACCAACCCATAACCCTTCCCTCACCCACTTTGAAACCTGCATCTCTACAATAAAAACATGGCTGTCCCACAACCTTCTCAAACTCAACAGTGATAAAACAGAGCTCCTCCTCATAGGCACTAAATCCTCCCTTAATAAAACTGGATCCATCACACTCACCATCGACTCCTAATTCTGACTAGCTCCCCTTAATTTCACTAACTCACTAACTCTGCACATTCACTAACTCTGCCCCTTGGTACACCCCGCAACTCCGCTCCATGAAACAAACTGGCCGTCAACTCGAACGCCTCTACAAAAGAACCCGCTTCACCGTTCATGCTGAAACCTTTAAACAACACATCTCCTCCTATCGTGATGCTCTTCTTGCTGCCAAATCTGCTTGTTTCTCATCTCTCATTAATAACAACCCCCGCATACTGTTCTCCACCATCAACAAATTGCTCCAGCCACCGGCCACCAAGCCAGCCTCCTCACCCGCCCTCTGTAACTCCTTCCTTGTCAGCTTTAACAACAAAATTGCCCAAATCAACAGTTCTCTGACTGTCACCATCAACAACTCCTCCTCCCCCACCTCCCCTCCTCTCCTGCCCCCCCTTCCCGATCTCCCGCCCTTCCCCTCTCTCACTGCCTTCTCCCTTGTCGACTCCTCCACCATCCTAGACATCATCACCGCATCCAAGACAACCACCTGCTCTCTCGACCCCCTTCCAACGACCTTAACTAAGGTCTGCCTCCCTGTCCTCCATCCTCTCCCCAGTTACACAAGGGGTCCCCCAAGGCTCAGTTCTTGGCCCCCTCCTATTCATCTGTTACCTCTTTCCTCTTGGTAATGTCATCCACAAACTTAATCTGGACTTCCACTGCTATGCTGATGACACCCAGATCTATATACGCACCACACCAACCCATAACCCTTCCCTCACCCACTTTGAAACCTGCATCTCTACAATAAAAACATGGCTGTCCCACAACCTTCTCAAACTCAACAGTGATAAAACAGAGCTCCTCCTCATAGGCACTAAATCCTCCCTTAATAAAACTGGATCCATCACACTCACCATCGACTCCACAAACATCACTCCCCCCCCCGGCACGCAACCTTGACGTTATTTTTGACCCCACACTGTCCTTTCACCCTCACGTTAGCTCAGTTGTCAAGACTTCCTACTTCCACCTCTGACGCATTGCCAAATTCCGGCACTGCCTCTCTCTCCCTGCCGCTGAATCCCTCATCCACGCCTTCATCTCATCCCGGCTTGACTACTGCAACTCCCTTTTCACTGGAATCACTGCTCCCTCACTCCATAGACTGCAACTAGTCCAAAACTCTGCTGCCCGTCTCCTTACCCACACCCGGTCCCGTGAACATATCACTCCTGTTCTCCGCTCTCTTCACTGGCTCCCCATTGAGGAGCGCATCATCTTCAAGATACTCCTCCTCACCTTCAAAGCCCTCCACAACCTGGCTCCCACTTACCTATCCGACCTCCTTGTCCCCTACTGTCCCAACCGCCCCCTCCGATCCTCCAACACCTCACGTCTGACAGTCCCAAAATCTAAACTCAAATCCTTTGGGGACAGAGCCTTCTCCTGCACTTCACCCCGACTCTGGAACTCTCTCCCTCAGTCTGTCTGTGACTCACCCACACTCCCCATATTTAAGTCTCGTCTAAAAATTTACCTCTTCTCTCAAACCTATGACCTCCCCTACCCATAACTGGTTTCCTCGCCTTAATTTTATCCCATTGTCTCTTCCCCGTCCCCCTACCCCTCCCCTCCTGTTTGTCTTTGCCTTCTTCCCTGTAAGCGTCTTTGGGTTTCTGAAAAGCGCTATACAAATTTAATGAATTATTATTATTATTAAGTCAAAGCCTAAGCTCGGCTTGAAACTTTAACACAATTTTAAAAGGTTGAGGTTAGCATAACCTTAACTTGAAAACTTAACGCTGTTTCGAAATGGTTTATTTCAACCCTAAACCAGGTTTGAAACCCTCATTTAAAACCCTAATATAGACTTGTAACCCTTCATTTGGGATCTTCATATTGACAAAAGTATGGCTTTACTGCCATGCATGTGGCATCCCTGTTTCTCCGAACTTTGGTGAAGTGAGTAAAGATGCTTCATCTGTACTAAAGTCTTACTTTGCAACCATCTAGGTACTGAGGAACCATCTGAAAGTGAGTGGAGGACCTAAATTTCAACAAGACTATTGCTTTGCTGCTATTCTTGTGGCATCATGGTTTATATCTTTGAACTATGTTGAAGTGCTTTGTGGAGCTCAATTTAGAAAAACATAGTGCTCAACCCCCATCATGTTGAAGTGAGTTGAGAAGATTAAGTTGACTAGAAGTATTTTTTTACTCAAGGACCAGAGTTGGATCAGTAATTTCCACTTTTACCTGAGTCTCATTTTCTTGCACAAGTATCTGTAGCTGTTAAGTACAGAGTGTGACTAATTTTGCCACCTCAACATGCCACCATATTGAGGTCTTGCAGTATTTTGCCACCTGCGCTGCCCTGATTGACTTAGCCTCAAGGGTTTCTACCTCTCTCTGCTCGCTGATGAATGAAAAACACAGAAGACAAAGCCATGCCCGCAATGTCCTTTGTTACATGTCAACAGACCACCATTTACTGTGGCGAAGACCCAAGGAAAACTGGACTCAAGTTGTCAAATGCCACCCGTCTTCATTTGGCCATCGTCCGACTCTCGTTTTCCTGTATTTTCAAGGTCTCCGCTGATGCAAAAAAGTGATCACATTTGTTACACACCGTGACGTGTCTGAAGCTCTACTTTATTACTCACCTGAAGGTCGGCTTGTTTGGGTGCCGTGGGTGAGTTTGAAAAGCAAAACAGATTGTCAAAACATCAAGTAGAGCTGCTTGAGTCTGCTAATATTGCTGCACATAATTAATTGAATGGGCAGTAGGGCCACAGTGAATAAAAACTTACAGTAATAGTCTTAAGAAGTCATACATTTACAAGTCAGTCATAATATGATGTTAAATTCCGTCTTGTAAGATCCATCTATCTTTTTTTTCCGTACCGCTGCTCCTCACAGGCATGCTGGAGCCTACCCCAGCAGTCATTGGGCAGGAGGCACCCTAAACTGGTTACCAGCCAATCACAGTCTTGTAAAATTGTATTTATTATTCTGAAGCAATGCAATGGTATTCTTTACTAAACTAATTTGATACTTTTTATTCTTCAAAAAAAATCAATTTTACTTTGAAAGTCCTACGATGTACCTCAAAGTACAATTGCATTCTTGTAATCTTAGAGGAATACACTTGGATGTGCAAGCAGTGGGATCGATTCCCACTCAGTGACAGCCTGCATGTGGGTGTGACTGGTTGTTTGTCTCTATATGTGCCTTGCAACTGGCTGGCAACCAGTTCAGGGTGCAATCTGCCTTTCGCTTGATGGCTCCAGCAACCTGAACAGGATGAGCGGTGTTGAAAATGGATGGATAGATTTTGTCTTGAATGAACCTTTCTGTATACAGTGGAACCCCGGAAGTCGACCGCCTCGGTACTCGACATATTCGGTTTTTGACGCAAAATATTGGGAAATCTTTGCCTCTGATCTTAAACATAGCTTTGGACTCCGACGTGAGTTGGCGTTGTTTTTTAGCAGGTTTTAAGATCCAGGGTTCTCCTGTATTTTATTCATGAACAACATGAAAAAAAATTGTAAATCTCAAAGGGCAACTCTCAGAAAAATTGTTGTCGTAAAATTGGAACTCCATGAAACAATTTGGCTTTATTCTAAAAAATGTTGTACCCCTTTTCTTAAAAAATGTGACATTAGACTCAGCTAAGTCAGTTTTGAACACCACCACATTAATTAACAGGTTATATCAATAATACTTCTCTGACTGTGTCAATCAAAAATTAAATTGATGTAAGGGTCAGTATTTTGTTGTTGATTTCAACACAACTATAGCGAAAGCAATTTTAAATATTCCGTAAAAATGTGTGTAAAAATGTAAACTGTTGGTTTGAGTGTCGTGCTGCGGAGGTGAACAGTTTATATGTTCATTAAAAAAATATCCAGCATGCCAAAAATAATGAGTTCCTCTGGGAAAACAAACGCTGCTCCACATTTCCCACATCGCCCACCAACTGGATCATTCTAAACCTTGAGACCTGTGTGAACATGATAGTGATAGAAAAGGGTTTAAAAACAAAAGAAAAACATGTTTGTCTCCACTTAGTATCAATGGAGTTTAAACATCTCTGTGGATCTCTTGTGGTTATTAATTGTAGACAAAAAAAATTCCATTATCTTTGTTGACATACATCATTCCACTGCGCTGTGGCTTGAGTTTCTTTTAAGTTGCCAGAACAACATAAAATTTGGTAGGTATGTCGAGCGGAAGCAAACCAAGAAAAAGTCTCATAGCATTAAAAGAAAGAAAGTCTAACATTTTATTGTGAAGTGCACATTTTCAAAGCAATAGGACCACTTTAGCAAATTGAAAATATACAGCCCTTAAGCCAGTTTCCCTTCGCAACATTAAATTTGGTTTGGCATTAACAGACTCACAAATAGTCTTCAATAACCATTCCTGAAACCCTTATTATATTATTTTATTGCATTATATTGTGGCGGACTTTAGGACCAAGCCTTTCACCCAGCAGGCCTGCAGTTAGGCGGGTTTATATGTACCATATTGTCCGGACTATAAATCGACTCAGGAGCGACTCGTGTGAAATTATTAACACATTATATAATTTCTCATGTTATTTTCACACTAAACCACAACAGGGCGCTCTATGCCTGTGGAATAATTGGAACTGCAACTGACGATGAGTCTGACGTAGGCAAAGTAGAAGAGGAAGCGCCGCATCTTCTACTTCCGGAGTTAGTGGAGTTGTTTATAAGCAACACAGAGGATGAAGATTTTGTTGGATTTAATGATTTGAAGTGACACGGATGGTTCGATAAACTTGTTAGCATGTCATTTGTGCTAAAATTATTTGAATAACTCTTTATATGTTGCGTCAGGCACGTTCTTAAGTCCTTGTTTATGTAATGTTAGCATACCGTACCGTTCGTCCAATCTGACCCTTGATTACATTTGTTTGTGCGCGTTACGCATTGCGCTTTGAGTCATGCTTGTCACATCAGATTCGTTTGTAGTAGAAGTCACATTTGTTTTGTAATGTGAGCACATAGTACATACAAATATTAGATTCAACACAAAATCCAATCTAAGCATCACCCTCTGCAGTGTGAACGTACCCTAACTCATCTTAACTCAGCAACTTTGTCCGATGGCTACCAAATTTAAATTTCCCATATCGGACAAATGGGTAAATTTGATAATCGACTTAACATAAAATACGGCAACTATTTGTGAAAATTCATACTCCATAGCCAGTTTGATGGAAACATTAACTTTGGTAGTCAAATCTATCACGAAAAGACCAACCAAAAAGTCTCAAGAAACCATGTGTCAAAAAAAAAAAAAGGCAAAATCATTTTAGATCAAAGCTGCCATTTTAGGGTTCATTTCACAATTTCCCAGACAAACTCATTCTAAAGTTGTTGTGTTTTTTTCCTGATTGCTACAAAATGTTTTCACATCATCGCGCCTTTGTGAGCATTTTCTTTTTGTTTCTCCACCGTGCATGTCAACACCCTGGAACACTTCTACCAGTTTCCCACAAAGCCTTTCCCCCCCAGCAGCCATTTGCCTTTCCAAGCTGTCTTGTTTGTCGTTTGTTTTACTGTCGCGGCTCGTCGTCTCTGGATGACTTTGCTGCCACTCCACTAAGTGCCAAAGCCTTGGAGTGTAATGGCGGCGCAGCGTTGGCGGGTGTCCTCCATTGTAGTGTGAGCTATGTGTAGCTTCATTCATTTGCCGACTCCATTCAATGCGCTGCCAAGTGAAGCCAAGTAGGCCTGCCCTGTATGAATTTTTGTCAAGGTTGGATGGTGTTTTATTAAAGGGGTTCTTTTATGAAACCCCCACATCCCACCTCCTCCCCTCTTACAGTTGACTGAAGTGGTGTGACCCTGGTTTCTTGATAGGGTAAAAACATCTGCCAGGGTGAATTTAGCCATCAAGTGATCCATGACTTTATTTGCACATATGACAAACAAAAGGAGACTTTTTCAACAGATTGTCTCGCAACGCGTGCGTGCGTGTGTGTGTGTGTGGGGGGGGGGGGGGTGTCCACAGTGCCCACACGACCGACCACTCTCCCCAATTCAACATACATGTATTAAGCTGCATATTGATGATCAGCTAATCAATAGATTAGATTAATACGCTTCTTGAAGTGCATAGGCATCTTGTTGGGATAGAGGGGGCCGTAGCATTGAGGTCCAGAATATGCGGTAAATGCTCTGTGCTTCCACACAGGGGCCATGGGTTCAATCCCCAAGTAGGGTTTCCACAATGCCAGCCACGGTAAGGTGAGAAAGAGAAATATTTGCCTTTTCTGGTACAGTAAAGTCCTCAGTTATTTCTGCTGTGTTCATTTCTATTGTACATGGCAGCTGTGCTGTAAATATATCCACAAAAGCACTATCTCCCATCTTACTTCTGGATGCACACAAAGGTTCACTTTCTGCTCAAAATACAAATGTTTATCACGACATCGCTTTGAAGCGCTCATCCGACAGCTGTCACTTCCCTCCATGACGGGGAACGTACGCTCGTGATTGGCGCTTGTGTGTTGTCATGGTTGGGTTTGATCAGTGCGCTGACAGCTCCCTCCTCATGTGACAAACAACAACAACAACAACGATAAAGAAGCATTCGGAGAGCGTGTGCTCATTTGAGGCCATGAAGTGTCTGGCATGACACTGTGTTCTTAAGAATTTGGGATTTCAAGTGAACTTTTCTTCCTTAAACCAACAACTTGCACAAAAGAAACAAACAGAAAGAATGAAGAGAAATTGTCCAGTCTGACATTAGAGAGCCCAAACTTTCTTATAATACCCCACATTTTGTAATTAAATAGTGTGAATCCATCAACCATTATCTGAACAGCTTATCCTCACGAGGGTCGTGAGCGTGCTGGATGATGAGATGATGAATGGGCTTTCACTTGTATAGTACTATTCTACCTTAAGTACTCAAAGCGCTTCAGCATTGTCCCGTCATTCACCTACTAATGATGCAGCATCTGGGGCAACTGGGAGTTCAGTATCTTGCTCAAGGACACATCGTCACCGATCGAACCGCCAACCCACAACTCTATCACTGGGCCATACCACCCACTATAGATGAATAACTTCTCCTCCACGGTATGCAAGAGAAATAATAGATATAATCCACAAAGTCAACAAAAAGTCTGCATTCTCGGGCTTATGACAAAAATGTGATATATGCAGTTGGTACCTTTGTTGTAGTTGTTTGTAACCGCAACCTCGCACAATAGAAAGAAAATGCTTAGAAATAACCCAGAGTCCAAAAAATAGAGTCAGACTCATAAGCACAAGCTGTCTTATTTTATATGATGGCTTTTCTCACCATGTCTTCATGATGACCACTTTGCACATTCAAAGTAAACAGCCTCGGGAAAAATGGATAAAAACTGTATACTTCTGATAATAAATCCAGCATGGTGCAAATGTGCTTTGTCAGGATCGGAGTGGAAATGGAACAGGACGACCAAGTGCAGCTTGAACCAGGGTTTATTGAAGAACGCAAACTAACAGACTCGGCAACTGACATGACTTAACAAAACCTAACAACGTGACTGACCAAAAAGACGTGAAACAAAAAGACAGGGTGACATTACCAGGAACAGGAACCAAAAAGACATCATGACATGAACACACAACAATGATCCGATTCAAGCGACCTCACCGGCAATGGTAAAGTCCTAACCGCGCTCAGCGGCCACTTGGGGACATGAACTACAATCGGCGGCACACACTGGGAACCCAAACCGCAATCGGCGGCACACACTGGGGTCCTAAACTGCAATCGGCAGCAACTTGGGGAACAGAACTGCACTCGGTGGCGTTCAGGGGCCCAGGGCCACACACTGGGGACCTGAACCGCAATCTGCAGCAACTAGGAAAACAGAACCGCACTCGGTCGCGTTCAGGGGCCCAGGGCCACACTCGTGGCACACACTGGGGACCCTGAACCGCACTCTGGCGGGTACTTGGGAAACCTGAACCGCACTCTGGCGGGTACTTGGGGAACCTGAACCGCACTCGGGCGGGTATTGGGGAACCTGAACCGCACTCGGGCGGGTACTTGGGGAACCTGAACCGCACTCGGGCGGGTATTGGGGAACCTGAACCGCACTCGGGCGGGTACTTGAGGAACCTGAACCGCACTCGGGCGGCAACCCGAACATGAACCGCACTCTGGCTCACATAAGCCACACTCAGGCGGCAACCCTAACATGAACCGCTCTCGGGCGGCAACCCTAACATGAACCGCTCTCGGGCAGCAACCCTAACATGAACCGCTCTCGGGTGGCAACCCTAACATGAACCGCAATCAGCGGAAACTCTAACATGCACCGCACTCGGGCGGCAACCCAAACATGAACCGCACTCGCGCGGCAACCCTAACATGAACCGCAATCTGCGGCAACTCTAACATGAACCGCAATCTGCGGAAACTCCGGAAGTCTGTACCGCAATTGACGGCAACTCCGGAAGTCTGTACCGTAATCGGCGGCAAACTCCGGAAGTCTGTACCGCAATCGGCGGCAACTCTGGAAGTTCGTACCACAATCAGCGGCATTCGGAAGGCGGGGCTGTGCGCAGCGGTAAGAGCCATCAGGCGCCGCAGCAGTGGGAGCGGAGCCAGGGACGATCGCGGGTCCGGCGCAGCTGGCTTGGATGTCTGCTGACGTCTGCGGGTCCTGCGATGCTGGGGTGGAGCCCGAGGGCGGCCGTGAGTCTGATGACGCCAGGAGGCACTCCAATGGCGGCCGCGGGTCTGGCGTCGCGGCAGCAGAGTCCCATCGCGGCCGCAAAGCCGCTGGCGCCAGAAGCACTCCGATGGCGGCCGCGGGTCCGGCGTTGCCGGAACAAAGTCCGATGGTAGCTACGGGTCCGGCGTTGCGGCAGCAGAGTCCCAACGCTGCCACGAAGCCCATGGCGCTGGAACATGCACGGACTGGCGGTCGTGGATTGGGCATCGCAGCAGGATCTGATGGAGGAGGGGGGTCCAAGCGCTGGTTGTTGTAGTGGTCGGATCAATCTGTCAGGATCGGAGTGGAAATGGAGCAGGACGACCAAGTGCAGCTTGGACCAGGGTTTATTGAAGAACGCAAACTAAAAGACTCGGCAACTGACATGACTTAACAAAACCTAACAATGTGACTGACCAAAAAGATGTGAAACAAAAAGACAGGGTGACATTACCAATGACAGAAACAGGAACCAAAAAGACATCATGACATGAACACACAACAATGATCCGACGGGGAGTGAGGGGCAGACAGGACTTATATACACGACAGGTAACAAGAGGCAGGTGGAAATAATCTAACTAATCATGGGCACACAGGAGGGGAGGGGCGAGCACACAGACAGAAACCAAGACAACCGACATTTAGTGGAACAGCTGGGGCTAAGGCGTGACAGTGCTTCCTGATTCAACCTTAAAACTGATGACATGATTTAAATGTGATAGTCTATTTAATATTGTATTATTAGTATTTACTTTGGTGTGCTGCACGTTACCAATTCCCATAGTGCCGAACAATGATGCTGACTATGCTTTCGATACCCTGTTTTTACTTCTTGTTGCTTACAGTATTTCCTTTGTGTGTGCGTTAGCATCCACTGCTTGTCTCTGTATCCCGCCATGCTCCACAGCACAACAGGCCTCACTGTGTTCGCCAAAAGCTGTAGAGACAACAACGTAATTTTGGCGCAGCTCAACAGTCAGGCGACACGCCAGGACAGCTGCACTGCTTCGGAGGTGCATTAAGGTGCCTGTATGGTGATATTATCTCAATTGCTGGGAAATTGTTACAATATCGGATTGTGATTTTTTTTCCACATATACAGTACAAATATGAAAAAATGTATGGTTTTTAGGGATATAAGAAACATCTATTTGAATTGAGAATTTTTTTTAAAAGCTTACTCAGACGAGTCAAATGTTTCGCAGGGGTGGGGAGTTGAACCCTAAATCTAAGGTTCTTGTCCATTCAAAAGAACGATTTTCTTCAGTGAACGAGAGTGAACGAATTACTTCCTAAAGTGATTGGTTCTTTTTCCGCTTCATATGACCACAACCAGTAGGTGTCGGTAAGGCACATTGAAGCTGGTGCCACCTCGCCGTAAAACAAAACGAAGATGAAAATGACGTAACTTCCCGTTCACGAACGAGTCGTGAAATGCATTTCCCATTCACCAACTGAACGGATCTGTGAATGAACGAGTCGGTTAGTGAGTGATTTGCATTTCCAGTTCATCACGAGAACGGATCAGTGAGGGCACGAATCCTGACTTAACAACGGGAAGTTACGTCATTTTCTTCTTTGTTTCGTTTTACGGCGAGGTGGCACCAGCTTCAATGCGCATTACTGACACCTACTGGTTGAAGTTATATGAACTGAAAAAAGAACGAATCACTGTAGGAAGTGATTCGTTCACTGAAAGACTTTGTTCTTTTGAATGAATCGTTCATTTACGAGCCAACACCACTGCATGGACATGGTATACGCCATTTTGGACTGTTGCGTCGTCTCTCTCTTGCAACGCCCCTTCCAGTGTGCAAACCAACCACAGAAATAATGGTATGGTTTGTTTTCTCGTTTTTTAATACTGTACTGTTTCATTTTATTACTGTTCTGACTTGCACCGAAATTCGGTTTACATTGCCGCATAGGAATGATCGACGTCGTAAACTGGGAACGCCCTGTATGTTGAAACGTGTATCGAATCTTCTTTTCTTCTGTGTGGAAATGCCACATTACTCACAAGTTCACATGCATGTAAAATGACAACACAAAAGTCATTTCTTGTACCCTCTTGAACTGAGCCATACCATATTGTATTGAATAATAATTGTATTGTATTGAAGTGGGTTTTGTGGCGTTCTGGACTTTGAAGCGGCGACATTAAAGGCGCTCGGACTGCTACGTCCTGTAACGTCCCCGACCTCGCCCGCTATTCCTCCCCCGGTTGGGAGCCGTCGGAAACGGTGTGCGAGGAGGCAGAAGAGGGGCAAGCGCGGAGGCGTCCGGGCCAGGCTGGCGGCCAACCCAGCGCGCCCGGCGGTGCCCTCCATTCTTCTGGCGAATGTTCGATCGCTGGACAACAAAATGGATTACGTTCGCCTGCTGAGATCTACGAACCGGACGGTGCGGAACTGCTGTGTGGTCGTGTTCACCGAGACCTGGTTGACTGACAACATTCCGGACTCTGCCGTGCATCTGGAGCGGCTAGCGTGCTATCGGGCGGACCATGCCATTGTACGAGGGGGAAAGTCACGAGGAGGTGGAATATGCGTCTACATCCGAGAAGAATGGTGCCGGGACTCTGTGGTGGTATGTAAGCACTGCTCGCCACTTGCGGAGTTTGTGATCATCAAGTTCCGTCCTTTTTACCTGCCGAGGGAATTTACCGCGATTCTGCTAGTCGCGGTATACATCCCGCCTTCCAACATCGAAGGCGACAGGATCGCGGCGCATGGTGAACTGTACCAGGCTGTCAGTGAACAGCAGACAGCGCACCCTGACGGTTTCACCATCTTTGCTGGAGACTTTAATCATTCCAACCTGAAGTCTGTTTTCCCGAGGCTTCACCAGCATGTTACTTTTCCGACACGTGGAGACAGCTTCCTGGACCTAGTCTACTCTGTGCATAAGGGAGCTTTCAAAGCCACCCCCCTCCCCCATCTTGGGTTTTCTGACCATCTCACCGTTTTGCTTTTGCCCGCATACAGACAATTGGTAAAGGCATCCAAGCCGGTTCGGAGGCGGGTTCGGGTGTGGCCTGAGGGTGCCTCCGATGCACTTTGTGACTGCTTCGACACCACTGACTGGGACTTGTTTAAGCAGGCAGCTACCTACAACGATCGGCCGGACATAGAGGAGTATACTGACTCTGTTTCCTCTTACATCACGAAGTGCATCGATGATGTGACATGCTCAAAATCCGTTGTCACTCGCGCGAACTGGAAGCCGTGGCTGACAGGGGCTGTCCTCAGACTGCTGAGGGCCAGGGACAAGGCTTTCAGAGCGGGGAATGAGCCTGGTTTGAGGACAGCGAGGGCCGACCTGTCCTGAGGCATCAAAGAAGCGAAAAAGGCGTTTTCGTGCAAGGTCTCCACCCACTTCAAGGACAGCAAGGACGCACGTAGCCTTTGGCAGGGCATTCAGACCATCACGGACTACAAGCCCGCGCCGAGGAGCTGTGAGGGCGACGTCCGTCTGCTGAACGATCTAAACCGCTTCTTTGCTCGCTTCGACGCCCAGAACAGCACTTGCCCGCTGAAGACCACTCCCCCCCCCCCACACGAGCAGCCCCTGCGCCTCTCTGCCGACGGAATGAGGAGGGCGCTTGCCGCTATTGACACCCGTAAGGCGGCGGGCCCTGACAACATCCCGGGTCGAGCGCTGAAGGACTGCGCTGGGCAGCTGTCGGGTGTCTTCACGGACACCTTTAACGTTTCCCTGCAGCAGGCCATCGTCCCCTCATGTTTCAAGGCTGCTACCATCGTTCCTGTGCCGAAGAAACCTGCACTGTCCTGCTTCAATGACTACCGCCCCGTGGCACTGACGCCCATCATCATGAAGTGCTTTGAGCGGCTTGTCATGGAGCACATCAAATCCGTTCTCCCCACCACCATTGACCCTTTCCAGTTTGCGTACCGTGCCAAACGGTCCTCTGAGGATGCCATCTGCTCTGCCCTCCACTCGGCCCTCACCCACCTGGAGAGAAAGGACTCACCAGTTGCATCGCTGTCTGGGGTGGTAACTGCACTGAACAGAACTTGAAGGCCCTGCAGCGCATAGTGAATACAGCTGGTAAGATTATTGGTACTTCGCTCCCCTCCCTGAAGGACATTTACACCTCCCATCTCGCCCGCAAGGCAACCTCGATTGCGAGTGATGTGAGTCACCCGGCTCACCAAATTTAAACAACATTATTATCTGTGATGAATTTTTTATTTTTTTTACAAGGGAGTGTAATTATGCAATGACTGACTGGTAATGTTGATTAAATGCAACATATATATTACGGTCCGGGGGAAAAATGTATTTCCTATGAAGAAAATGATTTTATGGCACTCTTTGTTTGACCTTCTGCCCTCTGGGAACTCGCCAACAACTTCTTTCTCCAGGCTGTTAGGACCCTGAACTCGCTACCCCCTTCTGTGTAGCGTGCGGCACTGTTGCGCTATTTTTCTAGAATGTCTGCTGTACGCTCACTTGCTCCTTTTTGTTCTATTTATTTATTTATTTGTTGTGTTATTTATTCATTATTTATTCAGCACGCTGTTGTTTACTTGTTTTACTTGATTGTCTATTGTGGGCCATGTCTTGTCACCGTGGGATGGGGGGAACGAAATTTCGGTTTCTTTGTGTGTCTTTGGCATGAGGAGAAATTGACAATAAAGCTGACTTTGACTTTGACTTTGACTTTTTAATGTTGCTGAATCGAAACAAATCGATCGTAACACAAAATCGAACCATCCTTGGATTGCAACCCAGATTGCCTTTTATTGGAGAAACGCACACCCCAGCTGTTTCACCAGCTTTTTCTTCCCGAATATCGATCATCACCCAATACCAATATTATGATACCAGATTATTTTTTTTAAAATCTTCTCATCAGTTTTCATTCCTAAATGTTGATGCTCGTGTTATTGCTGTGTGGATATACTACTGTTAGAAAGGTTCTTATGTTGATGCTGGACATAAATATATGTTTTGTGTTGATTACTGCTGTATTGAGATGTGTCTATGTTGCAGTGAACGTTACGTCACTATGTCTTCATTCTCGCGTGAATTGCCTCGTATTATCGTGATTGTTCACAGCTTGTTGCGCAGCGGTAATATACAGATGCGTTTGATTGACAGCTCCGGCGCGATCCTTAAAGTTTGCCTCGCATCTGGCTGAGCGTCCTAAATAACAATAAGTGAATGTGAAAGTGTGTTGAACATTCCCTTTCATATTGATTATCATATACTAAGGGCTGTTTTATGATACCATTAGCATTATTGACTGCAATATCGTACCATGAATTTTCATATGCTACATGTTGTAGATGCAGTACTGTATGTATTATGTTGCATGAATTGTATTCAGCATGTAAAAGAATATGTGCAGGGCAGTATGCACAAGTACTGTATATACAATTGAACCTCGACTTCATTCTGCTCCCACTTGTCAGCTGCCATCATCTTTTTCCTCTCGTCTATTTTGAGCGGATTGACACGCTGTGAGTGACACAGCAATTGGTGATGGATTCAGTTCAAGGGTTTCAGGGGTGGGAGGGGGGAACGCTCTGTCGCTCGTTTTATGTGACGAAAATAGTGAAATGACCTCGAGACACCAGTTCGATGAAACGACCGGATGCCTCCCATCTTCCTCCTATTCCTTTTGACTCTTTGATTGCGTCCTCTCTTGTCAAAGCGAACCAATTTTCTTTCATATTTTTCCATACTGAGAAGCTTACCACGGCCCTGAAATTGAACAATGGGGAGTTGTGCTATGAAAAAAAATTCTGTTTCAAAACTTAGGACTGCTGTCTTGCAGAATAGAAACAAACACAACTACAAGAAGAGTAATCTATTCTAAAATGTCAAGACATTTGTTTTGTTAAGTCTGTTCAAATTGCTTTTATGTCATTGTTGAAAATTCTTGCTATATTATGTGATTGTATATTTTTATCAGCTACATAAATAAAATGTATCTTGCATTAATATTGTAGCAGCGGTTTGGCAGAGTCTTCAAAAGAGAGGCTTCAAACTGTGTTTGTATTACATGCAAACTGACGAGACAACCGGGCGTACCTGGACAAGACACAAGCGACGAGAAAGATCTGATAAGTAGAGACAAGGAACCAGGTTGATGAGAAAATATGCAGACAAAAAACAAAGTCAGAAAAAGAACACGGGGAAAAACATCAAGCAAAATTAAATTGCATCAACACAAAGTCAACAAAAACATACGTATATACTGTATTGATTATTGAGAAATTATTTTATTTTTTAAATTATTGAATATTTTTTTTCTTTTCTGACACTAATTAAACTCACATTATTTGGACTGTCATGATAACATGTTTCCGTATGATACATTTTCCCAGAATTGTTTGTAATAACAGTATTTAGTATGTTTTTTTTCAGGTATGCTCATTACTCATGAAATTTTTCATAGCTAAAATACATAAATTGGTTCAACAAAGGTACTGAACACGTTAAGAGAGCAAAGCCAAGGAACAGCGCAAGTGAATGACGACAACGTATCCAAACAAACACGGAAGCATTTATCGAGTCCCAAAAACTATCATGTCCATTTTTCCTCATCGAAGGATAAGTCGATATAGTAATTGCCATGAAAGGCCTAGACTAGAAAGTGAAACTAATTGATTTTGTGATTGGTGTAAAGTCGTCCATATTATCTGGAACCTTGGTGGTGTTGACGTACAGATGAAATGATCAGAAGGTGAAAATAAAATAAATCTGTGGTTCATGTTTTATGGCCATTGTTTTTTTTTGTGATAAAGCTCAGTAATCCTTCTTCAAATAAACGGGTTTTATTCCATAGTAGATGTGGCAACCCGCAGTACAGACTGTGAGGCGTCTATTGATTTTGAGCTCACTCTGTCAAGGTCATTGAAATAAATGTGAAATGGAGCATTGGAACTTGTTTTAATGGATCTACACTGAAATATTGTCCAACACACGAAAGCAGAAAGAGGTGTTCCACACCCTATGGTCCATCAAGAAAGAGAGCGGCATTAGAATGAAAGAGGAGATTAAGCATTAATGTGCTTAAATGCTGATGACATGAGCAACCTTTATGGTGTTTCTTATGCTCGATTCGTCCTTCACCAGGGCACTGCGGAGACCTTCCAACAGGGAACTTTAATCGCCACGTTTACATTATAAATTTGCATAGCATAGCATTGAAAGTGTTCCGTTTGATTTACCTTTAATATTTAATATATCACATAAGCACAAAAAGCAAAGAACTATAGGTAGAATTGAGTTGGTGCTTGATTACATTGCAAAATCTGAGTGAATTTGTCAGCCTTTATTTAAAAATAAGGCATCATTAATGAGAAACCATTTTTTTAGGTATTGTTCAGAAAATACTATACACATTTTTAATACCTGTTCATCGTACCCTTTTTCTGGATGCTTTTCTTGAGTAAAACTAATGATTTAAGAAGGTTAAAAATATTGTTCAACAACAAATGTAATGAAGCACTGAAATTATTTTTAGAAATCATTCAATTAATTATTTTGAAAAATAGGTACTTGACATTGTACTCAACATTCCAGGTAGAAGCCATGTGGAGATACTTTCAAGTGAAATCACTTTTAGCCAGCTTCAAATTATGGCTCTTCTCAGGTGGTGACAGAGCTGCACATCTCCTATTTCTCCTTGGTCTCTTATCTTGGTACTCCTAGAGTGCCCCCAAGTGATTTCACGGAGACGCCATCTCTACAAGCTACAGTCATAAATGTTTGGTAAGACATAAGAAAAATATAACTGGATTTTAAAATATCCGTAACGATGATTTGCAATATTGGGTGTTTTTGAACAAGATTTGGTTCAAATAAAATACAAGTACATACTCATACACTGTCACGACTCGTCTCTGATCATTTTATTGTGTACAGGTTGTCATGGTTTCTGTACACGTCTCTGTGTACTCGCCCCTCCCTTCCTGTGTCTACTCATAATCTATGTACTAATCCCAGTCACTTGCCTCTCGTTACCTGTCGCGTATAGAAGTCCTGTCTGCGTGTCACTTCCTTGTCGGATTGTTTTCGTCTCTTTTGTCTCGTCTTGTGTCTGTCTCTGTCTTTCTGTTCAGTTATCTCGTTCTCTAGTCTGGTAGTCGGTTTCTGTTCGCCTGTCGGTTCCCCTTGTTACTTTGTCCCCACAGTTTGTCAGTTTCCTGTAGGTTTGTTCCCCTCATCCTTCCATCCAACTCCCTTGGCCTCAATAAACCTTGGTCCAAGCTGCATTTGGTTGCCTTGCGCAATTCCATCCGTGACAGAACAATCCGACCGCTTCAGCAACCAGCGCCTGCAGCACCATCGGCTCCGTGGCCACCGTCAGACTTCGTCCCAGGGACGCCAGACCCACGGCCGCCATTGAAGTTCCTCCTGGCGCCATTGGACCCGCGGCCACCATCGGGCTCCACTCCAGCGTCGCCGGACCCACGGCCGTCGCCAGACCTCCTGCCAGCGGCGCCGGACCCGTGGCCGCCATCTGGCCCCACCCCAACGTTGCAGAACCCGTGCCTTTGCCGGACCTCTTGTCAGCAGCGCCGGACCCGCGATCATCCCTGACCCCGCTCCCACTGCTGCAACACGTGTTGACTCCTGCTGCTGCGCACAGCTCCGCCTCCCGAATGCCGCAGATTGCGGTTCTGAGTCCCTGAATGCCGCTGATTGCGATCTGACTCCTCGAATGCCGCCGATTGCTGTTCTGACTCCCCGAATGCCGCCGATTGCGGTTCTGACTCCCCGAATGCCGCCGATTGCGATTCTGTTTCCCCGTTTGCCGTTGCGTGTGGCTCTGTTTGCCCGTTTGCCGCTGTGCGCGGTTCAGACTGTGTTGCTGCCAGCTGGGACTCTGCCACAGACCAGTCGGGGTCGTTGAGACTTGTGGGCTTCCGCCTACTGTCCATCTAGATAAGTTCTTTGAACTTCCATCCACTACCTTTGAACATATCCATCCATCCATTTTCAATACCGATTGTCCCTACGGGGGTCGTGGGCATGCTGGAGCCTATCCCAGCAGTCATAAAGATGATTCTTATGTTTTCTCCTTTCCCATAAATTTAATGCGCAATAAAGTACCTGACAATCCGGATGGGCATGGGTCAGAGGTAGAGCGAGTCGTCCAGTAACCGGAGGGTCGGCTGTTCGAATCCCGCTCTGTCCGAGTCGTGTGGTTATGTCCTTGGGCACGACACTTGCCTCTGGGGCCACTCACACTGGTGTTTGCCTGTGTGCGAATGTTTGGTGGTGGTCGGAGGGGCACAGAGGCAGGTATGCATCCGTCAAGCTGCCCAAGGCCAGCTGAGGCTACAGACTGTAGTTTACCACCACCAGAGTGTGAACGTGTGAGTGCATGAATAATGTATGTGAAGCCTCTTTGAGTGCCCAAAAAAGATCTATATAGTATAGATCTGATGCATTATGAATATTAATTAGGGTCGGCATGATGGAGCGCTGGTTAGCACGTTATTTACAATTCAGAGGTGCACGGTTTGATTGTGGCTCCGGATCTTCCCGTGTGGAGTTTGCATGTTCTCTGGTGCTTTGGTTTCTTCCCGCATTCCAAAAACATGCTTCGTAGGCCGAGTGACCGCTCCAAATTGCCTGTGAATGTGAATGGTTGTTCGTCTACGTGTGCCCTGCGGTGGGCCGGTGACCAGTTCCAGGTGTCCCCCACCTAACGCCCAGACTGCTGGGATGGGCTTCAACACACAAACAACTCTTGTGAGGAGAAACGCTTAGAAAGATGAATGAATAAACAACTAAAGAATCTCCAAAGCCTTAATGTGAAAGGATACTGATAAAAGCAAAAGCTGACCTAAACTCTCATTGCATTGCTATGAATACTGAAAGTATTGACTTTAATATTGCGATATAATATCTGGTCCAATCTGCTCATCACTAATTTTCATTTTCAATTCATGCTTTCATCATTTTCAGGCTCCCTTTTCCCCAAAAAAAGAACCTTAAAAAACAAACGTCCAAAACATCACTGTAGGGTCTTGTAATTCTCCTTAAAAACAAAAGGACTTGCGCCACATTTCTGCAGGCCGCTAATATTAGTGAGCCTTCTCGCTCTGATTGCTCCATTCGTTCTTCTCTCCCACTGACTTCTATCATCTGACATCCCGCTCTCGAACTTGAGGCTTCTTTGTTACCGCATCTTCATTCCCTTTGCGGCTCCTGTGGAAGCCTAAGCGGCTCCCCAGGGAACCATCCACTCCCCCTCAATACGCAAAGTTGCGCTTGAGTTAAATCAGAGAATTGTGAAATGTATGCATGAAAATAAAGAAAACTAAAAACACCCTACAACATTTCTGTACATATATAGGGAGGAATTTGGAAAAGTTGCATCAAGTCCTAAGGTGATGGGAGCCTGTGCTACATATCTGAGAGTTTATGGCTTGCTCAGGGTGCATTCAGTGATTTGATAACCTTCCTATTACTTGGCAAGTCAAATTGACCCCTACAAATGTAGACAGTTTCGCTTGGCAACATGGCATTTGATAGGCTCGACACTGGTAGATTGCTATTTTCGTTTAAAGTGGACAGTAAGGCCCATGTGTTCCCTAGATTAGTTTCTTTAAGTTAAAAATTTTGGATTAATCAGATGTCCCCATTTTTGTTCTTTTTAAAACAATTCTGTATTCAATAATTTGCTCATTAAAAAAACAAATAAAACAGAATTTTATTTTGAATGGCAAGTGACCCGTCTTAACATTCTTTTGAACAGTCTTTTGAATGTGAGGCCACAAGCTTGGATGATTTTGTCACTGGTTCTTATTTTGAGAATTTATTTTTTCTTTTCTTTTTACCCACTTCGCAATTCTGAGGTCAGGGGCTGCAATCCAAACTCTGGCCCATACTTAAGTGGATTTTTGCCAGGATCTTCGGATTCTTCCTAAATTCCCAAAACACGCATATGAGGTTAATTGAAGACTTTAAATTGTCCTTAGGTGTGAATGTGAGTGTGAGTGGTTGGTTGTCCATTAGGGGTATAACAAAAACTGATTTGATCAGAAAATCTTTGTTTTTATTTTTTATTTAAAAGCATCCACATGCTTTAAATCAAACCGAATCTGAAATAATCGTAGCAAATAATCAAAATAGTTGGACAAGTGAAGCCCTCTGTAGAGACTTTCCCGATGCACTGTCATGCCGTTCACAGCGAATGTAATGCTGAAGAAAAGTGCATCATCATTACTTGCTACTACACTGTCACATCAGTTAGCTGCAAAGCCCACCAGTGCCGCACACTTAAGGCTCACCTCCACCCTCCATTAGGTCCGTAGACACATGCAAGGTGTGGGTGACCCTGAGGGGAAGAGTTGGGAACTGCTTCCAGACAGTGAACTCCCGAGTCTGACGTGGAGGTTGGAAAAAAATGCAGGTGCACCCATGACTACCATAATTTCCGGACTATAAGCCGCGACTTTTTTCCCAAATTTTGGACCCTGCGGCTTATAATCAGGTGCGGCTTATATAAGATTTTTTTCATGATTTTTGTGATGACTTGATCACTTATACTCTTAACACTATTATATACAGTAAAAGCTACAAAACAAACTGACAAATAACTCATTTTCAAATCAGACGAGTAAAAACTGGTCAAATATTAAAAAATATATATAATATTAAAAGTGAAGACAATTTGCAATTCTAGTAATGACACGAATTTGATGCACAATTTGTCTTTGTGGGCCACATAGAATGATGTGGCGGGCCGTATCTGGCCCCCGGGCCTTGAGTTTGACACCTGTGCTCTAAACCCTTTCTCTTACTCTGCCATGTGACTCAGAGCTTACACAAAGCAGTGGCGCTGTTTGGACCATCTGCATTGTATTAAAACCCAATCAATCAGCATTTAAATTCAATTCTTCTGACATTTTGCTCACCAAAAACAAGTTGTAATGAATGTGAACTTTTAATGTATTTTATTCAGAAGGTTACTTTGAACCCTGAGGCTTAAATGGCGGCGCGGCGTATTTATGGATTTTACGGCTTTCTGTGTACTGTCTTTCTTTGTAAAAAACTCATGTGCACGTGCGTCTTATAGTCCGGTGCGGCTTATGTAAGAAAAAAACTGAAATATCCCTGAATTTTAGGTGGCGCGGCTTGTAATCCGGTGCGGCTTATAGTCCAGCAATTACGGTAAATGCTCCTTTTGTACTCCTATGGAAGCTCAAGATGACGCAGATCTGAAAGCTTCTTAAGGAAGCGCAGATCAATAACAAACACTTTAATCCCAAGACTTTATTTTCAAGACATCAAAAGAGAATGATTGTCCGAAAATGTAAGTGCAGCATTAATATACAAATCTCTAACAGCACTTGGGATGTGTGAGACCACATGTGACTGACTGCCTGAGACTACTTGATACCACATGAGACAACGTGAGACCAGCTGAGATTACATGAAACTGGAGGAGACTACACCTGAGAACTTCTGAAACCATGTGAAAATATCTAAGCCTACACAACACTTTCTGACTAATGCCACACTAAACCACCTAAGACTACCTGAGAACTCCTAAGACCACCTGAAACCAAATCAGAACTCCTGAAACCACATAAGACTATCTATAGATACTACCTGGAGAATACAGTTGAGCAGGCCACTGAGCATTTTCTCCAAGGACCTTTTTTTGGAAAGTCAACATCGTCTTCCTCCATCTAAGGCCCCGACGTCCGGTTTTCTGTTATTTGCGCACACAAACTTGATGAAGCAGCCGCAAACAACAAGACCCCACGGCTCACTAATGACTACCCATGATCCTGTTCTGCTTCCCGCACACATTCCACCTGAGAAAGTGCGAGTTACTCGGGTGGTGCCTCCAGTTTTTTTTTTTTTTTTTTATCCTTATTGCTCGCACAATGTTATTAATATCTGCAGCAAAGTCTGCTCCAGGCCTTGTAAATAATAACGGGCGCCGGGCAGCAGCCTGTGAGGCCATCACTAATCCTGCTGTTATTCTACTTTTATTGTTGCTATTTGCTCATTATTTCTCATCATCCGCAGGCCCAAGGCAGTTGCCTAAATTATTGTCAACTTCCTTGTTTTCTTCTCCTTCACAGGCCAAAAACATTGAGGCCTGGAAGCCTTTATCACCTTTTTGGACTCAAACTCTTTCAGCCACTATCTGGGACGCCTTCCTTTCCTCCAACTCGTTGAGCGCCTCCCACTGCATGGTAAACATGTTGCAAATGCTACTTTCCCCTCATCGAGTTTTTTTTTTCAGATGTAGTTTTTTTGTTTTGTTTATTTGGTTGTTTCATCAAAGTCAAAGTCTGCTTTATTGTCGATTTCGTCATATGCCAAGACACACAAAGAGATCGAAATTACGTTTCCACTATCCCACGGTGACAAGACATAGTACACAATATGCATACAAGTAAACAACACAAAAAAAACAAGAAGGCACAAACAATGAATAAATAAGAGTGATGAATAAATAATAAATAAACAAATAACATAATAAATATAAGAGGAGCAAAAATGGAGCAAGTGTGCATACAGCAGACAGTGGACTTGGATGTGGCGCTTTAAAGTGTTAATTGCTTTATTTGATTTTTTCTCTATTTTTTATGTTTTGAATGTTCAAGATAAAGATATAAAAGCATGTGATCAACTATACTAAAAATAACATGTGAAGTGGTCAACTATACTTGTAAGTAAGTGATGTGTTAATGATCAAGTAAAGATTTGTGGAAAAAAAACATATAAGTCGCTCCTGAGTATAAGTCGCCCCCCTACCCAAACTATGAAAAAAAAAACGTGACTTATAGTCCGAAAATTACGGTAGTTTTCTATATGGCTGACAATTGGTCACTCCTGCAGCTATTTAATTATTTATTGATTGATTTATTTGGGGATTATCAAGGTGTGTGTGTGTGCGTGCATGTGTGCGTGTGCGTGCACGTTCGTAAGCGAAATTGGGCTGATCAATTGGATCAGCAACAGGTTCATGTAACAGGCAGACACAATTCATCCATTTAAAATCAGTGTACATGCATTTCTAAAAATCTCAATCAGCACCAAAATGTATATGGAAGTCTTATTTATGTCTGCTTCAACCTTGAACAATTTCACAAGGATCAGCCTCCCCATAGCTCACTTAAGAGAGAATGGGAGAAATGAGGCTTTTCGTAAACTGAATTAGGTTCATAGGTTGTTATATTGGCGCCTGCGCTGGAGCTCACATAAAAGTCCATTCTTACAAAACAACTTTACAGATTTTGGAATTTGGCCCAAACATGTTCTTTGTGGAAATTAAAGGCTTTTAAGTGCGCCTTATGATGCAGACAATACAGTAGTTAAAATAATGAACGTATTTTGAAGGATATTTTTAAAGTCTGTCTATTTCAGAAAAAAAAAGAATACATTCAAGAATATTTTATTTCTGGATTTTAAAACTGTAGTTCACATACCTGAGGGGAAAAAAGGGTGTGTATTTCTGATTTGTTAATAATTTAATGATAAAATTCAATTGCGCGAAAAATTAAGTAATTTTTAAGATGATTAGCCCACATTTATGTGCTTGATCATTGTGAAAATTTGAGAGGAGAATCCCTTAGGCATAATAGTGTGCATGTGAGTCGGGTGAATTGCTGCGATGACAGTAGTCATTAGTCATCTGGTCGTTCAATTAGGGAAAAAAAATTATGGAGCACATTTAATGGCCACAAGAATTCCCTGGGGTCCTCCTGTGTAAGGAACGCCGTGCTCCCAAAAACTGCTGCTACTTTTCCACGTTAAAATGAACGATTCCCTTAATTTGAGCTCGTCACTTCACCATGGTAATAGTTTTTCACGTTAATCAGCTGAGCCAGAGTTTTCAGAGGCGGCGCGATAAGCATCATCCTTCCAATTTTGTCATTTTGTACGGACTTATGTGAAGTTTTGGGGGTGACATCAATTCGTTAATGTTCCCTGACTATGCAAAGTTCTTACTCACCACTTACCATGCATTTGTTTGTTTGTTAGTTTGTTCTTTTGACACTCCATGTACTTGCTAACTTCGTCACATTCTTAGTTTAATCATGCTTCCAACTATATCTTTTCATTGTTAGTCAAAACATTTTCCTTCTGTCCTGAACATTCAATAGTAATCCAAGTCTGGCATCTAGCATTAGGCAAAATATGACGTTGCATCAAACATTAATCAAAACTTAAGATATAATCAAGTACTGAACATTCTTAGACACCTTGGGCAGTGTCTGTGATTTAGAATAACATCAGGCATGCATTAATAGTTCCTTACGAGTCATTATATTATTCAGGCAATATATCAAAAAACATTTGTTATTTCAAAGTGCGCAGAAATACATATCAGATCATGAAGTTATAAAATCTTTTGTCATTTCCCATATATAAAAAATGTCTAGTTATGTCTTCTTTATTGATTTGGTGTGCAGGTATAATTATATGCTTAAAATGTTTCTTTTATTGATTTAATATGTGAATATATTTGTCTGCTTATGTGCTTTATTCAATGAGCTTTGAGCATATCTGTTTTTGTAGCCAGGCAGGACTTTTTGTATTTCGACTCCATTCCTTCACTACATTACAAAAAACTTCATGGGAGGAGAACTTGTTTTGGACAAAAAAAAGATTGTATATTTTTCGAGAAAAAAAAGTTGTATATTTTCAAGAAAAACAAAAGAATAGTTGTTCATTGTCCAAACTGAGAGATGAAAAAGTTGTTTATCATTTAATTGCTTGTTTTATTTTAGGAAAGAACATATTTTTGAGGAGAAATTCACCATTTTCATGTACAGCTGTTTATTTTTAGATATTTGTCATTCATTTCAAGAAAAGCTATGAGCAGGTCTACGTTTTAGGTGAAAAGTAACTCGTATTGCTCATATGTGTACAGCTGGATATTTTTTCCAGAACCTATATTTTACAGATGCGTTAAGTGTACAGGTTATCTGCTTTGGGTCCGTAAAGGAGCATGAAAAGACCCACAGTGTAATTATAAGTCAGCTTGACAACGACATAATGGGTATGCTTACAATGATGCACCTTATTTATTACCCGTATCAAAGTGAATGTCGTCAATGGATCAGAGGTGGATGTTTGCATACCAAAAATATAGTTACATTTCAGTTTTTTTTTTTTTTTCTTTTAATGGGTCAATTTTCTCCATTATTCGAAATGTGTTGTCAGTGTCTAGGAAAAAAAGTTGTGCAAAGCAATGCCACCAAAAGGGAGTTAAACATCACTGGAAAATCTGTGGTTGCTTAATATGATTTTCAGATACTGTTCCCCTAAGTAAGAAAAATGCTGTATCTTATGTTTGGAATATGATTGACATTGGGGCCCAACTTTGGATGCCAAAACCTACAATTAAAGCAAAGCACTGCCTGATTGGGTTCCAATTTCTTGCAACCAAAATTAGGATTAGCCCTTTAACTTGTCAAGACATGTTTTTCCAAGTTCCTCAACTTAACCAGACATTAAATATAGCACCAAAATTGATGTGACCTTTGGAAATGTGAACAACGAACAACACTGGGATCCAGCTTCCAACACCAATATGTAATCTACCACAACTTGATCAGGCTAACACCAACATCATCACTTTTGACCAGACATATTTTTTAGACATTGTCACTTTAGGAAATCATTTAATTTCTTAATCCTAATCATTTTATCTCATCAAAGCACGGCTATGAGTACTTGGATACAACTTCTGACACCAGATGGTGTATTTTTTCTGCGTTTATTTACTATACGTATCGTCTCTTTTGGCACAGCTTGGCCAGATGTCAACTCAAACAAGGACATCATCGTCCTTTTGGCGCTTTGAATGATTTACATCAAATCACTGCAACGCCTGAATATGATTTGACTTCAGACACCAAAAAGGAGGATTATTTTGTCTTTTAAACATTGTAGTTACTTTTGAACTTCCTTTGAACAGTGATATCAAACGTCGCATCAGTGCGTACTCCTGAGAAACAAACAAGAGCGTTTTTTGAAAACAGCAGCCTTGGGATGTGAGCGGCACACATTTAAGGCATTGACTTTATGAGCCGCCCACACTCTTGTACATTATCAAGGTGAACGACATAATAGACTATCATTACGCAGTCAAGTTCTCTCCGTTATATAGAAAAATCAGACCGTTCAAGACACATCTCAAATTGCGTACTTTCCTTGTAGAATGTATTTATTTACAAGCCTTTGAAAATTGCCACGGCAACAAAGCTCATTTAAACTTTGTTTTGTGCAATTCACTGATGTTTACTTGTGCAACAAATTTGACATTAGGCTGAAAAGATGAACGCAGACCACATTTAGAAATGCAATAAACACAGCAATAATGGAATAATAGAGAACATTACGCATTATGCTATGCCCACATTTAGGGTGATTGTTGGGTTTGTGTGTGCATCATCAAACCCACCAGGGTAATTAGAACCCAACAACAGATTAGTAAGTTTAAAACTATCTACTTTATAGAAAACAATGAGCACAAATGGACTTTTTTCATTGTGTTTGTCTGTTAGTGGACTGGTTAGAAATTAGCATCATGGAATTTGCACTTGCTAGTGAACAAAATCTATGCATTTTAGTGAGATAAATCTAGTGCATGAAAACAAAAACAATACTGCTCATACTGTAACAGAGACTCAAGTATGGAAATCAGCTGACTGACATTTAACATTATGAATTATTATGAATTTAGATAATGCGGCTCAGTGGCGCACTGGGTAGCACGTCCGCCTCACAGTTAGGAGGGTGCGGGTTCGATTCCACCTCCGGCCCTCCCTGTGTGGAGTTTGCATGTTCTCCCCGGGCCCGCGTGGGTTTTCTCCGGGCACTCCAGTTTCCTCCCACATTCCAAAAACATGCTTGGTAGGCCGATTGAAGACTCCAAATTGTCCCTAGGTGTGAGTGTGAGTGCGATTGGTTGTCTGTCTCTGTGTGCCCTGCGATTGGCTGGCAACCAGTTCAGGGTGTCCCCCGCCTACTGCCCGATGACGGCTGGGATAGGCTCCAGCACGCCCGCGACCCCCGTGGGGACTAAGCGGTTCAGAAAATGGATGGATGGATGAATTTAGATAAGTTTCGATTCTTCGGCCCATCAGGTGGTGAATGTAATGGAAAAAGTGTAATGGAAAGGTGGTGGTTATTATTAATAACTTGGGTTGCGGTCATTTTCTGGCAAATTTTCTTGCCTGCTGGAAAAGTTTGTCAACTTGCGGGTGTATTAACTTGTAGCATCATGAGAAAAAAATTAGGTTGAAACAACTTGAATGATTTTCTGTAAGTGAACTGAACTTCATATACTGAGGATTTTGCAATAGATAGTGAAGTGTATCAGTACACTTTGTAAAGCAAAGTCGTTGAACTAGTAATAGTAAATCTGCCTAGCGTAAGCTCATAATGCCGTTCGTTGTCACCTCACATTCCTCAAGTGCCTTTTTGAATCGGCCCTTAAGAGCAGAGTGGCCTGGAATCCCAAAGGAACAAATCATCAAGTACCTCCGCAACGGCAACAATTACACACAACCTCGGCCTAAACTAGCTATTTGTCAGTCATTATCTCGCCGATGCACGCGGGCCACAAAAGGCTCAGTGGGAAAACAGCAGCGAAACAAAAAAAGAAAGAGAAACTCCAATTGTTCCATCAAAAGAGACGCCATTGTGTTGCTGTCGATAAGCGCGCGGCGCCGAATGTGAATGTATCTTTAGTGATGTTTGTGGCCAGGAAGAGTTTCTTTTCAAAGGGGGGATTGTGGTTGCCAGGCAACAAGCAGCAGAACCGATTGAGGGCTAAAGTGAGGGGAAAAAAACAAAAGGGCCTTACTTTTCTGTCAATTGTTCAGTCAGTCGGTCTCTTTCTCACATGTGTAAAGTCAATGTTTTTCCACTTAAAATAAACATTAATTATTCACAAAATTTCCAAAAGGTCCATAGCACACTTGGCCAGGCACCTGCAAATAATTCACGTTGTGCAATTACTGTAAGATTCACTTTTATTTTTTTTTAACCAATTATTGATAATTGCGGACGATACAAATCAACTGAATGACTAGAAATAATTTGTTGTCATTCGGAGTAAAAAAAAGTTGCACTTGTTTGAAACCCTGATCCAGAGTTTAAAATTTTCATTTTACAGAAGCTCATGGCGTCGGTCAGAGCACCATGAAGTCATGGCCAGGATGCTGGGGAATGTGAGGTAGGGCAAGATGGCAAAATAAGGAGGAGACAGACAGGTACTTGACTTGTTCACTTTATCCAACATTCATTTAAGCAAACAACAGAATTCCAACAAGTTTGATAATAGTGTGTCCACACTGTTTGACTGTATCCAGTAGTGTCCACTGTCCAATCAGACGGGTTATTGTGGGTTTGGGTTGTGGGTCGTAAATGTAACTGGCGCCTTGCTGTAACTGGCCGACACACTTCTCGGCTCACGGGCAACTACTGCTCTCTCTCGCACGTCTCATGTACTGTCAAAGCCACATCGGACCCAAACTTAGCTGCCCGAAAATCACCTGCTGGAAACATGAATTACATGAGTCTTTTGTACAATCATAGTGATATTGGCACTATTCATGAGCTAATTATGGTTAATTATCTTATAGCTAAATGTCCAAGCTATGCGCTTGTTTCAAATGCACGTGTAATCATTTTGATTTCTTTTTAGTTTGTCAGGATTGAGGCATACTGAGACGTACTGGGAGTAACATTAAACAGAATATTTGAGGAACTGTTCACTATTTTGCGGCTTGTTGAGAAGTGAGTTGAGTACAGCATTCATAAATATTTGCTTGCAAGTAAAAGCAAAAAATATCGTTCGAAGGATGGCTCACTCGTATGTGCTAGCTTCACTACAGTATATCATTTTCACATGATATTCAACGCTGTGGAACATTTATGGATGATATAATTTGAGTGCACATAAGAGGATGAGAGGCTAGAAGCCTTACCAAGCTTTCTTTGCTCTGATGCACAATGTCCCCCCCCCCTAAAAAAATTATAAAAGATACTGAACCCAAAGTGATATGCCTCACGAATCTATTCAGACCTCATTATGTCATGCTGATATTGACGTCATAACCCAGAAAGAGATTTTCAAGATGTATTTTTCTCTTGCTAGAATTAAAGTTGCCCTGATAAATATTTGATCTGTGTTAGAAAGGATCATCTGCCGCTGTCTCGTTTAGCTTTTGTTGTATTTCTTTGTAGGCCATAATTTGAAAAACACTTCACAGGCACCTACAAAACCATAAAAAGACTTCGTGTTTATGACAATTTTAGTGTGCTAAAATGTTTTTTTTTTAAACATTACACACAAAATAAGGTTTGATTCCACGGTTATGGCTTCAAAAGAGGCTTTCAAGATATTACTTGGGCCTTGAAGGAAAGTTTCAAGCCTTAATTGACCAAGGTCTCACATACACGTTATGGTTTTCTAAGTAGGGATACAAGTTTGAGTTTTTAATTTCAGTTTTAAGTCCGTTTTGTGTTATATAGCTAGACATTTCAAGTTGGGATTTCAAAGTAGACTTTCAAGCCAGGGTTAGGATTTGATAGCGTTTCAAGCTAGCATTGTTATTCCAAAGAAGGGTTAGGGTTTCTCAGTTTGGTTTAATATTATAAAGGCTTAGAGTTGATTGATTGATTTACTGATTGACTGACTGACTGACTGATTGATTGACTGATCGATCGATCGATCGATCGATCGATCGATTGATTGATTGATTGATTGATTGATTGATTGATTGAACTTTATTTATCCCACAGTGGGGAAATTTTCTTGTCACAGCAGCGTACAAGAGTGTGAGAAAAGTGCCAAATGTAAAAATGGATAAATTACAGACAAACAAGGACAAAGGCAAGTGCCGCTAGTAGTGGTAGAGACGACACGGAAGGAAACCAACACATGATCAGGTGCCGCACGTGTTGTAGAGTCTGACAGCAATGGGAATGAAGGACCTGCAGAACCTCTCCTTCCTGCACCGTGGGTGTAATAGTCTGCTGCTGAAGGAGCTGCTCAGGGACCGCACAATTAGGATTTCAAATCAAAGAACTTTTAGAACTTTGAAACATTTATTTCAAAATCACCCACCACTCAATCGGCATCATTGGCCGACTTCTCATTCACATTGAAATAGACGGCAGCCATTTGAGCAGAGCAATACCTAGTGGTTTAGTCTTCTCATCTTTTGTGTGTCTTTGTTGAGTACTTTGTGTGATGCACCTTTTGCTGATAAAAAAGGCTGTCACAAACATAGTGCAAAAAATAATATGCTGTGAATACTTTTTGGATGCAATGTGATTAGGACTGGATGTTAAATAAAACATGAGTAAGCAGTTCATTCACAAGCTGACTTTTACTGGAGAGGAAGCAGATGGTTGGAGTCTTAGTTGCAAGCCTCTGACACCCCCAGGATCCGGACCATCGATTCAGCCTGCAGATGCCTTTTGGGAGCTCGTAAGCTCGCTCATTTTCAATCAATGACATTCTAGCACAATTGAAGCAAGTACAGGTATTAAAAGTCAAATTACTCTTTAACAAGCATATTTGTGTGCGCGTCTGCATAAATCCTTGGCGTGTATTTTCAAAATGTGGTAAAATCCCCAGATGGTCAGAGTTTACAGCACATGAGTGATTCATAATGTCAACTAAGTTTCACTTTTAGGTAGACTCTTGATGAGTCAACCCAAACGCGATAGCCAAAAGTTAATGCATGTAAGAATTGCCAAGCAGCTATCAGATTGGAGGTCCTTAGTTTAAATGTAACTTGCTTGATTGAGATGTTTTTAAGAGAAGTAGCTTTTCATTGTAGCAAATGCTGGAAATAAATGTTTTCAGTTCATTACAACCTATTAAATGTCTTGAAAGTTTGCAAAGCATAATCATTTTGAACAGTGTATTTTAACTGTTATCATTGGGAAATTTGTTTGAAAACTTACAGATTGTTCTCTAATGTTAGATGACTTGTTGTACTCTGCAAAGACAAACATAGCAATGAGGGCAAGTGTTAGGCTTTCAAAGTGTGGTTTGAATTAGGTCTTCAGGTTAGGAGTACAAACAAGCACTCGGGTTTCAAGTTATGGTTTCAATTCTAAATTTGTTTTGGAAATTATTGTTCAGGTTTCAAGGCAAGGTTAGCTCATGAAAGTTCAATTTCAAGACTTTGTTAGGTTTTTACCCTGCACAGATTTGCAGAGTGGGATGTTAAACGTCAACACAGAGCGTTACAGCTGAGAGACATATTGAGTGTTCCCTAGGAGCAGATGTCGACCAAATCTAATTGGAGACTTATCTCGCCTCCAGGATGGAAAACAGCCTTGCGCTACAGCTTGGAGCTGTCGATGAGGAAGTGCCAACTGATGTCAACCATGGCCAGAAGTGGCAAATATGGCACGACCATTCAATCACACACCACCGTGCGTCAAATGTCATCAAATCCCTGTTCTCGTTTCTCCTACTGAAGACGTTTTGTGAATTCAAGCGCTGTACATTATAGCCGATACTTAAGGTGGCTTTGAAAAAGAAAGTGGTGACATAAGCATTTTGACAGTGACTTTGTTTGAAACATAATGGCGCACCTTATTAAAAAGCGTACCTTTGGTTTTTGAGAAAATTAAAGGATTTAAGTGCGCCTTATAGTTTGGAAAATATGGTAATTTAAAACCCTAACTCTATCTTAATCCCACTTAATTCTTTGTCATTACCATTCATTTTTGTGTTTTTCAAGATGATTCAGCTGAGCCACTACCGTTATCGCCACTATCTCAAATCGGCCGATCAATGGCTTAACTTGTGGTCACCAATAACAGCGTTTTTTTTTAACCTCTGCAAAAAAGACCGGCATCTTACTGCGGAGTTTTGATTGTCTACATGTATATGTGTGTATATTTGCAAAATGTGGCAAAAATAAATTTTGTATTGCGTAAATACTCTGATAAATACACCATTTTAATCAGATTGGGTTTCCTTATCTGTCGACCTGATTTTTTTTAACACAGAGGGTCGATGGACAAAGGAACTGAACCAGTGATGGAAGCCCCTTTCAATGACAATGACAAAGAGACAATTATATTATTAAAAAAAAGGATGGATGCAAGATGACAGAAAGCTGTGTAGGTCGCAGACAAAGTACGGAGCGGCAAAATTTGGTCAAGTGCCCAGCTCTGCCTATAACACTGGTTTCCATGGTGTGTTTACCTGTCTTGATTAGCATACCGACTGAAGTCAATGCCCCGCCCTGAGTGGGCTCGTCCTTGTCCAACCCACTAATCATGCCCTCCACCCCTCAGTTCTCCTTGCATCAAACGATGTCGACATTATCGCCCATGACGCATCACAGCGTCCACGGGAGACCGATCGGCTCGCTTGCTCACCTTGGTGTTACTTTGCCAACTTGCAGAGCTAATTGACTGGCTCACAGGAGCAGGAGGCGTGTGCAGAAATGGAAAAGAGGACTGATGACATGCGTCTCTTGAACCACTTGCAGTTATTATGCGCATCAAAATGGCACACTTCTGTTGTTTTGAGCTAAGAATTTTCTCATTGTGTATGCGTGCTTCCCACGTAGCAAGAACATGCACGTTTCAGTCCTTCCCAAATAATGGTGTGGGGCCCCCTGAAGGGGTGTGGTGTGATGCTAGGGGGAGGCGCGTATGACCCCAGGGAATTTATTAATTAGATTACAATGCTATGCAGAGATGTACCATTACAAATTTATAGACAACTATTTTTAGTCACTGAGAGTTGAGAAGAGTTGTCTGCATATGGCCTGTTATTGACTGGAGATCAATCTCCAGTGGGTGCTCCGTCTCTCACCCAAAGTCAGCTGGGTAGACTTCAGCCCACTCACGACTTTCGTGCATGGAATATCCATAGAAAATTATTTTTTTGTGGATTATTTCAATCCCTACGTGGAAATTCTAACCTTGTGTTGAAACCCTAATCCAAAAGTCAAATGATAACTCGAAACCCTGTCATGAAATCTGAATATGAAATACTAACTTTAAACCCTACTTTAAAACTTCAACCCAAGCTTGAAGTCATACTTTGAAACCTTACTTTGGTTCAAAACCCCAATTTAAAATTCTTACCCTGGATGTAGACCCCAAAAAGAAACCATAATTCTGTCTTGAGTTGGAACCATCATTTGAAAACCTAGCTCTGTTTCAAAAAGCTACCTTCAAACCTTAACCTTCCCCTGAAAGCCAAACTGTCCTCTTTCAAAACCTTACCTTCAAACCATACAACATGGCTTGGAACCCTAATTTGAAACTCCAACTGAGTCTGGAAAACCTCACCCCTGATTTTCTTTAATACTCTGGCCCTCTCCCGAAACCTTAATTTGAAACCCCAGCATAGACTTGAAACCCTACTTTAGAACTGGAACCCAGGCTTGAAACCTTACTATTAAACACTAACTCTGGTTTTAAAATTCTAACCCAGGCTTGAAATCATGCTTTGCAGCCCTGGCCTTCACTTGAAACCCAAATTTGAAATACTCATTTTAAACCCTTACCCAAGCTTGAAGCTCAAATTTCAAATCCTAACCCTGAATTGAAACCGTACCTTGAAAATATATTTTGAGACCCTGGACATAGCATGAAACCCATATTAAAAACAGATATTGAACCCCTACTTGGAAAACCTTCATTTTGGTTTGAAACCCTGATTTCAAACCCTCACCCTCGTTTGAACTCCATACCCTAGCTTGAAATCCGAATTTGGATACATATACATGGGAGACCAGTCTTAGCACATGAAAACTAAACAAATCAAACTCTCCCTATCTACATAAGGTTCCTGTATAATCTTTAGCCATGGACTTTAATTTGTCTAGCATTTGCATCCAGATTAATCACCATGTCATCATAATACAAACGCAAACTGTGTACCATGTGTTTCTCTTCTGTGGGTCCTCTACCCTGAAACTGGGAGTGCCTGCTGCAAACACTGACAGAGGCAAATTGTCAATTTCCTGAGGGAGAGTGGGGTGGTGGTTGGATTAAAAGGAAACATGTTCCCCGAGGAGCACACTTGTATCTCCTCACGCCAGCCAGCTAGTCAGCGGAAGGGCTTCACATCCTTCAGCGTATTCAATTACAGAAACTTCCCATCAGGGATACAGCAGTTTACAGCAGCAGACATAGAATTGTGTATGATGTCAAGATGCTGTTTAGAGGTACATACATTAAATGTAATGTCAATATGGTACATCAGTAGTAGTTGCCTTAAAAGTGCTGTGAATATGCTCATTGGTGAGACGACACCAAATATGATGTAAAAAATATACACCCATCCATCCTCTGTGCCACATGCGGGCATGCTGGAGCCTATCCCAGCAGTCATGGGGCGGTAGGCGGGGGACACCCTGAACTGGTTGCCAACCAATCGGAGGGCACACAGAAAAGAACAACCATTCGCACTCACACCGAGGGACAATTTGAAGTGCTCAATCAGCCTACCATGCATGTTTTTGGGATTTGGGGGAAAATCAAAGTTCCCAGAGGAAACCCACGCAGGCACAGGGAAAACATGCAAACTCAACACAGGAGTGGAGGTGGAATCGAACCCGCACCCTCTGAACTGTGAGGCGGACGTGCTAATCAGTGCGCGAGCCGCCAAAAAAAGATACATTGAAGTTATAAAGAAGACTAAATATTTGGGGTGTGAAGATATGTATTGAACAATCTTTTACTGGAACTATATATATATATATATATATATATATATATATATATATATATATATATATATATATATATATATATATATATATATATATATATATATATACTATATATGTCTAAGACAGACATGGCATATTTATAGTACTTGCAAGTTTATCAAAAAAATGACAAGAAAAAAAGTTACTGTATCGTAATCTTTTGAGGTGAGCTGTATGCTGTCATCCTTCTTGAGTCAAACAGAATGGAATCATTCCACTTTCAAATCAAACCACCCTTGAAGTCTTTCATACCAATTATATCAAAAACCGTATTGAATTGTTTTTTGTGGAAAGATGTAAACAACATACAATAAGATAATATAGCACATAGAGATAATGGAACAGCGATGCCTTTGTCTGAATTCCTCGTTTTGATAACATCGCAGGTCCTTTTCTGCTTGTTCTGAGGTGCGGCCCAGAGCAAGCCATTTTGGTGCAGTCTCTTTAAATGCAAATGAAATGTTTAACACCCCACTCCCTCCAGGCCGCAAAATGTGCACCTCCCTTTCCGGTCGACATATTTGTTGTTTTTTAGCCGAAGTAGCATTTACTTGCACCGCAAACTTTTTGATTGATTAAAAGATGTCAACAGCAGAAGACTTGTCCATACATACATAAAAAGTAACAAAATGAATCCCCTCACAATATTTATGAACACATCTTGTAAACAAGCACTGCGGTCAATTTAACCACAGCTTGTGCAAAAAGAAGCTGCTTATAGTCCGGAAAATACGGGAATCAGTGGAGACAATGTAATGGTGGTGCATTAGAGTAAATGCAGCTGATGTGACTGGCAGCCCCAATGTTAGCCATTAGCAAAACTGCGCCAGTGGCCAGCATGCATTTCCAGCATTTCACTGTCAGCCCTGAGGCACGGAGATGTTGGCATTCATGCTGATGGGAAAAGGCTGGCAAGGTGCGATGGCTTGGTTTGACCAGTATCCCTGTCTAATAAGACCTGCCAAGGTTCTTTCTTCTCAAGCACTCCAGCCAAACCTCTTTCTCGCTCCCTTACTTAGGCAATAAAAAGGCAGGGCGAGGCCCAGCATGTGAATGTCCACTCACACTCCCACTACATGTGAAAAGACACTTGACTAGCAAATAAACACTGTGGGAGGCCTGCTTTGAGCTTTGTATCTTATCGCCCCTAGCGGAAATTTGCATCAGGCTTTTAATGGCTTTTGCTTGCATTGCTGTACGGCACGAAAGGGGCCAATAGAAAAGAGACTCCAATGAAGGAGCGCGGTAATTTTTTAAGCTTGGTAACCAATGATAGGTATCTGTGAAGTTAGTCTTTTTCCACATGTCGCTGGACTATGTAGAATGGGCAACATGGAATGAGGAGGGGCGAAGGCAACCAGGGAATCTATAGGTTTCAGGAGCAAATATGCTGGATTCAGAGGCAAAAACTGAAAACTGGAGTCAATGCAAGCACTTTAATATCATAAGGGAGCAAAACAGGGACAAAGATCCATCCAAATTCTGAAACTTTGAGAAGATGCTGCATAACGGGGCACTGCCATCTTGTCAAACTATTTTAGAAGGATTACTGTACATATTGTTGTATTTGATTGTTTGATGTGCTCCTTTAAAAGGAATGTCACATCAGTAGGTATTGTCAAAGTCCGTCTTTGTGGGTGATTTTATATTTGTGTTTATGACTATATGCTCATTTGAATGAACATCTTAAAGTGCAGTGACAACACGAGTATGTACACTCGCACACACACGCGCATGGACGCACACACACGCATGCACGCAACACACACAGACATACCGTAATTTCTGGACTATAAGTCAAAGTTATTTTCATAGTTTGGATAGAAGTGCGACTTATACTCAGGAGCGACTTATGTGTGAAATTATTAACACCTTATATAATTTCACGTTATTTTCACACTAAACCGCAAAACGGCACTCTAGGCCTTTGGAATAATTGGAACTGTAACTGACGACGAGTCTAATGTAAGCCACGTAGAAGAGGAAGCACCACCTCTTCCCCCTCCGGAATTAGCGGAGTAGTTTGAAAGTGACACAGGATGACGATTTCTTTGGATTTAGTGATTTGAAGTGACACGGATGGTTTGGTAAACTTGTTAGCGTGTTAATTATGCTTTCGTTATCTGAATAACTCTTAATTACGTCAGGCATGTTCTCAGTTTGTTGTTTGTGTCATGCACCGTTAGCATACTGTACAATTATTAAACCTGTTGTTGCCTCTATTCTATTTTTATTTTAGACCGCCTTTCAAGATGACATGTCTGTTCTTGGTGTTGAAATTTTATCAAATAAATTGTCCCCCAAAATGCGACTTATACTCCAGTGTGACTTACATATTTCTTTTTCGTATAGCTGGTGCGACTTGTACTCTGGAGCAACTTGCAGTCCGGACAATACGGTACACACAAACACACATACTCGAATCAACCAAATTGTTAATTAAGGTGCTTTACCAAATTAATTAGTGGGCCACAATTCTGCTGACATTTACAGTTGAGTCCCATCATGAAGTCGGGTGTGCATATAAAAAAAATATTCTCTGTGCGTCATATGTGCCGAAATGAGACACTTTTCCATGCGTAGTTTTTTGAAGGCTGTGACAGCGACCATCCGAGGCATCAAAACGCAATCAGAGGCACGTCACAATGTGTCAGTCGTGTTAAGGTTGAGAGCCTCCGTGCACTTGACACATAGCACCTCTTTCTTTTTCACTGCAGTTAAATAAATCGAAATATAAGGAAATTAATGGAAGCATGTAGAAAACAAAGAGAAACAATAAGAGTTTGTGTTTATATACGTATATATATATATATATATATATATATATATATATATATATATATATATATATATATGTGTGTGTGTGTGTGTGCGTGTACGTGTTGGTGTACGTGTACATGTACGTGTACGTGTACGTGTACGTGTACGTGTACGTGTACGTGTACGTGTACGTGTGGTGGTGGTGGTGGTGGGGGGCTACTAAACATCCAGGCCAATGACTCGCCATGTTGGTGATGAGTACTGGGCTGGTGAAGAGTGGATTGCCTTAATGAGCCAGAAAGCAACCTTATCACAACTCAGGGATTCTGCTGCGGAGTTGGCACTAGACTTCGATTTTGCTTCCAATGTCTTCAAAAATCAGTTTATGAAAGTAAATTGTGAAAAGCAGGAAAACATTAGAGCTCAGGGCTCAGCCAATTGTTGGGTAGCATTTGATTTTCAAGACTGACATATGTATCTTATCATATCAATCAATCAATCAATCAATCAATCAATCAATCAATCAATCAATCAATCTTTTATTTGCCAAGTTTGAGCATGCCAAACAAGGAATTTGACTCCGGTAGATCTTGGTCTCTGTACAACATTTAGGTAGCTAACAACATTCAGGACGACATGTGCAAAAATTGACAATTATTCTCAAACATCCCCTGATCTTAAACTCCCAGGAGGGCAAGGAAAAACTCAAAACTCCTACTAGGGGAAATGAGAAACCTTGAGAAGAGACCACAGATGGGAGGATCCCTCTTCCAGGATGACTAGGCTGCAATGGATGCAGAGAGAACACAGTACACATAATATGGACAAGCCAAAGGTAAAGCATCAAGAGCAGGATGTTATTGCACAGCAATGACTCTGAGACTCTGAGTTCATCAGAGCGACAGCCTGGGGTAAGAAGCTGTGTCTGTGTCTGCTGGTTTTGGCGTACAGCGCTCTGTAACGCCGTCCGGAGGGGATTAGTTCGAACAGACTGCGACCTGGATGAGAAGGGTCTGTAGAGATGTTACTTGAACGTTTCCTGGTACTGGACAGGTACGAGTCCTGGATAGATGGGAGGTTGGTCCCGATTATCTTTTCTGCAGTCCTGATTGTCCGTTGTAGTCTGTGCTTGTCTTGTTTGGTGGCCGATCCAAACCAGACAGTGATGAAGGTGAAGAGGATAGACTGGATGATGTCATTATAGAAGGTCTTCAGCAGCTCCTGTGGCAGGTTGAACTTCCTGAGCTGTCTCAGAAAGTACAGCCTCTGCTGGGTCTTCTTCCGGACAGAGTCTATGTGGTTGCTCCATTTCAGGTCCCGAGAGATTGTGGATCCCAGGAACTTGAAGGTGTCTGTGGAGAGAATAGCATTACTGCGGATAGTGAGGGGTGGAAGTGGTGAAGGGTCTCTCCTGAAGTCCACTGTCATCTCCACGGTCTTGAACGGGTTCAGCACCAAGTGGTTTTGGCTGCACCAGTGGACCAGCCACTCCACCTCCTGTCTGTACGCAGTCTCGTCACTGTCCCGGATCAGTCCGATGAGAGTGGTGTCGTCCGCATACTTCAGGAGCTTCACAGAAGAGTTGCCTGAGGAGCAATCGTTAGTGAAGAGCAGGGGTCACCAACCTTTCTTAAACCGAGAGCTACTTCCTGGGTACTGATTAAGGCAAAGGGCTACCAGTTTTACACAGACTTCTGAAATAGCCAATTTGCTCAATTTAGCTTTCACTGTGTTATTATTGTCATTTCCAGTTCACATGTAAGTGTGATTTTAACAAGAATAGCAAAAATACAGTCAAACCTTGGTTTTTGACCACAATACATCCCAGAAGGCGGTTCGAGAAGCGAATCGGTCGAATTCCGAATCTATTTTTCCCATTACAAATAATGGAAAAAAAATGAATCCGTTTCAAGACAAAAAAAAACCCCGCCTTTTTTAAGCATTTTTTCATTTGCGCATATTTGTCCGATCGCGCAACTGAAGCGCACCGTCGAACCCGCAACAGTAGCACGTCGCCGACCGCGCAACTGCACCGCGCTGGTCGCATTATTGTGGGAGCTTAATTTGGTCCAATCGCGCAACCGCAGGGCGCCGGGCGCTCACTGTCGCATTGCTTTAAGAGCGTCTTCGTGTTTTAGGATGGCTTTACTGCTCCCACTTGCTTTCTTTGGAGGCATGATCAGGGGTTAATCCAATCCTCAAAGTAACAAAAATACAATAACAATGGAGTCAGTCGGCATCCGGGTCGGGTTTTCTCGGGTCCTCCCGGCTCATCTTGCGAGGTTCGACCTCCGAATTTTGTTCGACAACCGAAGCAAAAAATCTCGAAGTTTTTGTTGGAATTCCGATTTGTTCCAGAACCAGGATGTTCGAAAACCGAGGTTTGACTGTAAAATAAATAGATGCAGCTCACTGACAAGTGCCGCTATTTGAGCTAATTTTAGAACAGTCCTGCGGGCGACTCATGCCATCCTCACGGGCGACCCACTGCCCGCGGGCAACGTATTGGTGACCCCTGGTGTAGAGAGAGAAGAGCAGTGGGGAGAGGACACACCCCTGGGGGGCGCCAGTATTGGTGGTCCGGGTGTCGGATGTGATGGTCCCCAGCCTCACATGCTGTCTCCTGTTGGTCTGGAAGCTGGTGATCCACTGACAGATGGAGGCAGGCACCGTGAGCTGGATCAGCTTCTGGTGGAGGATGTCAGGAGCGATGGTATTGAACGCCGAGCTGAAGTCCACAAACAGGGTTCTGGCGTACGTTCCTGGGATGTCCAGGTGGTGCAGGATGTAGTGCAGTCCCATGTTGACCGCATCATCCATCGACCTGTTTGCCTGGGTTTATGGGTTTATATGCACAATGAATACAATTATATTATATATTATTAATACATTTAGCAGGATTGTTAATTCTTTGCATGCCAGCATTAAAAAAATATATATATACACACACACGTATATAATAGTACTTCCTCATAAATGATAAGGAATATTTGACTTTGCATACTGCGGTATTGTCGACTGTGTAACTCTCATTTCCTTTTACAGTAGATCTTTAAATGTTTTAATCTCGTGTTATTTTCTGATAAAATGTCAGATGTTAATGATGACATGCTAAATGCTAATTAGTCTGCTCGATAAACATAACAAGGTGAGGTGTCACATGGCAATATTTGTTGTGTGACATTGCTGTCTGAACTCTGATTTATTCCTCGGTAGGCATTTTAGAGTCATTTTTGTTGCTTCTGTAAGACATTAACCTCCACAGCTCTTTACTACTTATGTTTTACATTTGAACAAAATAAATTTGTATCCATCTGTGAATAGGTGACTTTAGTACTGTAGAAAGGTTCCTCTCACACAAAATAATGAAATAGTTGAATTCATAAATAATGGACAGTGAAAATTTAACTAATTTTCCTGCTCATAAGTAACCATTCAACTGCATGTCTTGTGCTGGGTGTTTTCTCCTGTACCCGCGTTTCCCCGAGCACTGACACGCTGTCGTCGTCATGGTAACGCAACGTGACAATGTGTCACCTACAACGTGGATCTCTTGACAGAAACCTTTGTGGCAGCCACCAGTCGGCCGCCGTCTCACACGTCCAATCAGGAGGTGTAAATTGCCCAATAGACATGACATGGGCCTTCCCTTGTGCAAATGTTAGTGGGGAAGCAAAACGTAATACATCAATCCGCATCAATACAGTTATTTTTGTTGTGCGCCTCATTAAAAGTCGCTCGAGGCAACTTGATGTTATCACATGCAAAAAATAGGCCATGCAATCCCATTTTTCTCTGGAGTGGATGACGACACTCGTACTGCGGAAAGAGGAAATACTTTCATTTTGAGCGCAATTAATGTGAAGAGCCTTGTTGTGATGGCTTTTAGTGACAGCAGTTGGACAGCTGTAGCAACCACCACAAAGGCAGAAAAAAAATCCAAATTGATGACTGTGATACACACAAAACAAAGATTGCTTCAGATGCTGATTTTTTCTAAAAATATTTCCAATTAATACGGATAACTAGATTTTAAAGCATAATTATTTCCCGAAAGAATATGCCTGTGCCTTATACTTTACTATGATTTGAGTCGGATTTGACACTTCCACTTTTCATGAAAACAGTTTACCTCACGTACCTAACGAATCCCACATGTCATTGTGTCCAGAGGTCAAATACGGGTCAGTTAATAGAGTAAATGTTAAATCATTGTGGCAGCTAGCTTGTTTGTGGCCATGAGAGGCAGCAGTAAACTAATGAAATATGTCACACAATAGTATCCATTAGTAGTATAAATTGCAGGACCAGTCAAATAATGAAAATAAGTGTGACTTATAGTTAAAAAAAATATGGTAATCTGTATATCAGTACTTGAAGTGCAGAAGTTCTATTTATTGGCTTTTTTGTATTATTTGTGCTATTGAGCACTTTTGCAGCCTATGGTGTGTGCAGTGCTCAGACAGAGACATATTAAATTTGAATTTGCAAAGACAAAGCGGGTCAGCAGAGTTTGTTGGACAACCGCCCCTCCATTGCCCCCCTCCCTCATCTGTCAGCGCATTATGACGAGCTGACACTTACTCGTATTGCGACAGTTCTGGCAGGCCCTGAAGACAGCTTGGACGTAGACATTTGCTAAAGTGAGATGAGGTCACCATCAATCCATCACCCTCAGGGGAGGGTCACTTAGGGAGGCCTCAGGCCACGGATGATGAATGACAGCCACTGGAGGTGGAGGAACTTGCTGTAATATTGTTTGCAGAGTCTGGGAGGATGTTCAGCAGGCACGACAAGGAGTCCCTCATGTCTTCTTATTGTAGTGTATACAGTGGAAAACACATTGGCTCACTTCAGATTTGTTGTATTTGAGGGAGCTTTTTCCCATAGGAAATAATGGCAATACGGTCGGAATTTAATGGCACAATTTGTTGCTGTTTGCAAATAATCTCAAATGTGTTCTTGTTACACACTCGCATAGCAGTTGAACATTTTTCTCAAAACTTTTTTTCTCATAATAGAGGTAAAATTAGGGGAAAATCTTGGTTTGTTCATATATAAACGGCACCGGACTATAAGCCGCAGCTGTTATAATGTTTAATTATTATTTGTATAAAGATGGCAAAGATGGGCAGCAGGTTATGGTGATTAAGTATAGAAATAGAAATGTGTTGACTAGTGCCAGTTGTGTCCTGGATAGATGGAAATAATACTTTGAGGAGTTGCTCCATGAGGACAGTGAGACAGAGAGAAAATATTTTCTTTGTGGAGTTGACAGTAAGCAGTAGGCAAATGAAAAGGCAAATAATATACCTGAGGAAGTATGGAAGCATCTACTAGGAGAGGTGACTGGAGTTTTTCACCTGGTCGTTCAATATTTGTGAGCAACAATATGGTTTAATGGCTAGAAAAAGTCTGACAGATGCCTAATTTGCTATGAGGATGTTGACTGATAAGTATGCAGAAGGAGTTGCACTGTGTCTTGAATGACTATGAAAGGCCACTGTAGTACTACATGAGGAATACTCGATCGGCAGAGGAATTTGGACGGACATGCAGCAAAACAGTGGTAATGTGTCAGAGAAGGTTAAGGTGGAGGTAGTACTGCATCAGGGATCAGCATCAGGGATCAGCTTGAAGCCCCTTCCTCTTTGCAATAATTACAGATAGGCTGATAGATGAAATTAGACTGGAATCCCCTTGGACCATGGTGTTTGCAGATCAGTATGTATGGGAAGGAAAGACACAATAGACGCTTCAGGAACACGACATAGCAAGACTTCAAATATAGCAAATGTGAGGTAATTACTGATCAAATTAATTAACTAATTAAATAATTATCAGCGAGTTAGATCATTCATTATTTAGTTAACGGTGGCAGAAATCTACTGCTGGCACTTTAATGAACTACCACTAGGGGTACCACATTGTTTTTCTCTTTATAGTTTAAGAAGGCTAAAACAAACGAAAAACCTGAAATCAGTCCTTTGATCAGAAGGCAGCCACAGTTAATAGAATGAGTTTGATTGGAAAAACTTTGAGGCTCCTAACTTTAGTGTAGACACACACACACACACACACAATAAACAATGTTGTTTAATAATGTGGACATTTATTGTCTAAATCTACATGGGAATCATAACGAGTATGTAAAGAAAGAAAACTACCAACTGTGTAAAAACAGCAAAAGAAATTGGAATATCATCGGATAGACAAGATCAACAATAATAGCAACTAGAAAAAAAATCACTGAGCTGGAAGCGGTTCTGGGGTGTCTTTGCAGTCAGCCAGGCCATAGAGAAAGAAGTTGGCAGAAAGGTTGAAAGAAAAAGGTAAAAATAAAAAAAATGAAAAAGGCTGGTTTCGTACAGCACAGGGTCAGGGGGGAGCTCTCTAGCTCTGGCTTTTTCAGTGTCGGCCTGGTTTGGGCCTCCAAGAGATTCTGGCATGCCAAGTCCACGATGGTGGGGTCAAACAAAGGAAAATAGATTTCAGGATAAAATCAGCGAGGGGTCTCAGGCCCCCTCCCCCTAGCTGAGATGGGAGATTTGCAGCAAGAGTTTACAGGAAGTGATACCAGGGAGAAAAAGAGGAAGTGGCTTCGGCTCATTAACTCAAGAAATCATATCCGCCTCCCGCTCAAGTATAGGCTGAAGGCCTCTATAACCAGATAAAAGGTATTAGAAATGATCTTATGTGTTACGTACCGTCCTCTGATTGTTTTGTGCCTCGATCTACGTAAAACGTAATGTCATCTGATTGGTTCATTGGATCTACATATTACGCCTGTATATTACGGAAGCCACACAAAACAACGTTACAGATTTTGGAATTCGGTCCACACAAAAGGCGCACCTTCGGTTTTTGAGAAAATTAAAGGCTTTTAAGTGCGCCTTTTGGTGTGGAAAATACAGTAGAAGCAATGTTTCCCAATGGAATCAATGTAAATGCGAATAATGCATGTCGGACAATCCCAAAAGATCCTGGGATCCTGTTCTAATGTTTTACACTTGCTAAAAAATACCGCTTCGAAGTCACAGAAAAAGTCAGGCTAATAAATTATCATATGCTTCATCTTCTCGTCATTACTTTTCGGTGCAAATAATGAGCTTTCCAACTGTGTGAGTGGCCCTTGGATGCACCTCGTACAGAATATGAGTGAGAACCTAAAAGAAAATTATAATATGAAAAGGAACCAAGCTTCTTCTAAAGATGGAAATTGACAAAGGTATGTTCCTTATGTTTTTATTGAAAACAAGCTGGTACTTTCTTTCTTTCACCGTTCACTCAATCTTTGCGCGCCCCTGAAGCACCTACTTTGGCACAACACCAGCTATACTCCATCGCGGGTTCGATGATACGCATGCCTTTGCCATGGTCCTTTATGATTTTGTGCTTTATGTTGCTCATCTTAGGCATACTCGACAACGCTACTGTTGTTTTCTTTTGGTATGACCAGGTTGGATAGGATCTGAAATTAGCTCATCAAAGGCACAGCCAAGGTTAGATGTTTTGGAGACAAAGTTAGAGAGTGCAGACTTTAATGGTTTGGATACGTCCAAAGGAGATGGAATGATGAGGATGGGACTGCCAGGCCCGAGAGCGAGAGGAAGAGCCAAAAGATGAGGGCGGCTGAAGGAAAACATGACACGAGAGCAGTTAGTGTTAGAGAGAAGGATGGAAAAGATGGGCATAGAGTGAAAAGGATGATGCGCTGTGGCAACCCCTAATAGGACAAGCAAACGGAAACAGAAGAAAGACAAAGAATGTAAAAAAAATGCAATCTTCATGCATGACAACTTTTTTCTCTCTGTATAGTACTTATTTTCTTTTCAATAGTTCAACATTTTAGGGATTTATATATGATTTTTTTTTTTTACCATGTAATTGTGCACTTTTTTTTTCCATAGCAGTAAAACTTCTTGTGGTAATGTGGCATTTTTCCTCTAAGTTCAAAGTACCATTGCCCCATTCAGGTTCCACCAACAAACTTTTGGAGATGTCCAGGGTGAAACTTTTTGTGTCACTTGATGACACGCTGGCTCACATGCAAATATAAAGCCAGTATAAAGTATGAACTGACTGTCGTCCCCCAAAAGTGATCTATATGGGAGGGAAGCGAGGCAGGCAGAAAGATTGGCGGGGCGTCCCCGTGCATTTTATTTTGGGAGGGGAGTCGTCTCAAAGGCGAGTGAGATGGAGAAAAATGACCCTTCATCTTTAATGACAGCACGCTCGCCTGAGTTGACAGCCATCAAAAATACTCTCTTTTCTTTTCTCTTCTTTTCACATACACTTGGGCATGCATGAGCGCAGAGAAGAGCTGAGCTGAGAAGTCACGTGACATCCACACGCAAACACATTTGATGGATGGGTGAAACATTCAGTCAATGTATTGATCTTAGATGGATGATAGAGTGATATATTGGGTATATTGATGAATGGACAGCTAAACAAATGAGAGATTGTAGATCTGGGCTCAGCAATTTAAAAGATGGAGGGGCCAGAAACTTTCATTAGCACTAAATGAGGCCCTAATAGGAATGCACACTTCCTATATATGAGAAAAATGCCATTTTAAATAAGGCCAAAATATGTTGTTTTATTAGACCATTGTACAAATACATCCATCCATCCATCCATTTTCTGAACCGCTTAGTCCCCACGGGGGTCGCAATCTTAGTAAATGTTTATTTTTCAAATGCCTTTATAAAAGATCCAGTCCTAAACACATACAAATAACTTTTTATTTTACTTGGTGCTGAAGGAAAGCAATGCCTGCCACCTAGTGCTGATCCATTAAGAGCTTGCCCATTTTTATCAGGAAAAAAAAATAATCGAGTGCCAAAAGGAATGCACCAAGATAAATAAATAGCCTTTTGCATAATGCTTGGATGGAATGACTGTGCCGTGTACACACCTCAAGTTGTTACTATCGTTATATGCCAACAGCATTTTCATTTCTAATTACATGAACTATGCATTTGTTTTTTTCGATCACTGGATTTCAATATTATCTTAATGAGGAAAAACATGATTTATGCTCTTTACAGGGTGACTTTTCCCACTGCATGCTTTATATTGATTAACGGAAGGTTTCGTTCAATTTCTGTTAATACGTCAGGAACCAACTAGCCTGCGTGACAGTTGGTTGGCTTTGAACTCTTTGATAATGACAATGCAGCGAGTTGACACTTGCCAAAAATGTTGCTGCATCCAAAGTTATATTTGGGAAGGATTTCATCCCTTTATTAGCGATGATGAGATACCACAAACACATGCATTTATGCTCTGATGAAAGTTTGTTGAGCGAAAAAAGAACGAGTTAGCACCAAGGACAATGTGAGTAGCCCATGGATACATATGTTCTAAAAATAGTTCACCGGTGACGGGACACTCAAGAAGTTAAGAGAAGAAGGTTAACAGTTATTTATTTAAATACTGCGCTATTTATGCTCACGGTTATCAGGCAATCTGAATCTAATATCAGCCCATGCCTCGTTAGGATAATGTTATGGTTTGGGTTAGTGTAGGGCTTAGGTAATTTTAACATCAACTCACAAAACATTGCACCCCAACCTTCTCACTGCACATAGTTAAAACAACAGTCCTGTATTGCAGGTGTTGCGGACATCAAAGTATGCAACCATCTGACACTCTGCCTGCTAGCTTTAAACACACCGCTGTTGTGAATGCACCGTGTCCATGATTGTGGCACGTGGTGGCAGCCATTAGCCAGAGGTACCGGCGAGCAGGTCAGAGTTCTGACGTAATCTGAAAAATCTTTGTGCCTTGCGGCCATAAACGCAGTGACCGGCCGGAATGCTGCCTTTGGCGGTGCGGGTGGCCATTAGGCACACAGGTAATCGCAAACACTGCCACCACCATGCACATACAGCCGATTAGATGATGTCTGCTTTTGCTAAGGCTAAACTTTACCTGGCAGTAAATTAGAGCTCCTGCTAATGGCCATACAAGCCCAACACATGAACAAACAATATAACTATACTTAAAAGCATATATTCTTAATCCTGCATTTACTGTTAGTCGCAAATCTTTTCATGTATGTCTCACTGTATTTTACAGGCCAATGGGTGGCCAAGACATGCTAAAAGAACTGTTTATAGTGTTATTTTCTTATCTAAAATAAAAAAAAAATCTTTTTTTTTTTACCCTAGAATGGATCAATAGTGTTTTTCTATTTATTTCAATGTCAAAATGTAATTTGAGACGCAAGAGTTTTGAGTTGTGAAATGTCATGCAAAAAATTAAAGCATTCCAGCCAGTCACTCGGAGAAAACCCACGCAGGCACGGGGAGAACATGCAAACTTCACAGGGATTGAACTCGCAACTCTGAACTGTGAGGTGGAAGTGCACCACTGTGCCGCCTTTATAAAAACATATCACATAAAATAACAATACAACAAAAAAATATTACATAAAACATTGGCAATAATACAAACATTAATATCCTCTCCATATGGCTTGTTGTTTAAAGCGGCTATAGATGAAAGAGGAGAGATTCAAAGTGTCTTTTTGACAAAGGATCAAAGCCAGCTGCTATACACAATGCTATATGTCTGAAAAGTAAACAATTAGCAGTAGTGTACGTTGCCGGACAGAGAGACTGAGAGGATGGTTCAGTTCTTCTGGGCCATTAAGGTCCATTAAGAGCCGCTTCAATTACTACAAGCGTCTATTGACACAGACTGCCTGGGCCATTTTGCACTCTGCGATCAATCATTAATTGATTAAAATCATATTTAGACAGCAAAATCACACAAAAATATCTTAATTGTTCACAATTCTAAAGGTTTTTTTTTTTTTTTTTTTTACATAGGTTGTGTGTGCGTGCATGCGCGCGTGCGCCAGTGTGGAATTGATATCATAAAACCATGACTGTAGATGCTACCATTTCAGCCATGTTGTTTGCTTGCTATGGTGTGAAACTAATGATTTCGATTGATATTGATTGTAAAAATCAAATGGTCTTTATTTAAGACATTATTTAAAAGTTTACGTTCAAACGAATTGTACATCTGTTTTTTATGCAGTTAATATGAATAAATTATGAGAATAAGTATCAATGAGTCTGTGAATGCTACATTCATGTAAAAAAGGCAGAAAAGTCACAAACATTAAAAAAAAATTAAAATCCATCACTGATGTGTAAAACTCAAACATTGTCTGGGTGACCCCTAACTAAGGGTGTTTTCACACTTGGTCCCTTTCAGCCCTCTAAACGAACTCAGATCGATGACTCAGCATTTTTTGTGCATATGTGAACACGCCAACCGCACTCAGACCCCTTTAAAACGAACCGTACTGAGGGTGTTTCCACACTTGGTCCCTTTCAGCCCTCTAAACGAACTCAGATCGAAGACTCAGCATTTTTTGTGCATATGTGAACACGCCAACCGTACTCAGACCCCTTTAAAACGAACCGTACTGAGACCACTCCTTCTTTGAAATACACTCACATTGTGAACACAAAAAGAACTGAGTTTGTTTCATCTTGGTCCACTTTTTGGTCCACTTAAAGAGGCCTGACTTTGGTTCTTTTAAAAGGGTCCAGGTGTGAAAACCCTACCTACCTACCTACCTACCTACCTACCTACCTACCTACCTACCTACCTACCTACCTACCTACCTACCTACCTACCTACCTACCTACCTACCTATCCTTTTTCAAAGATTTATTTATTAAAAATTGGGCTTTAGCTAACAAGGCCCTTTTTTTCCTACCAGGGCACAAGGGCAGGTGCTTGAGCACCGCTTAGTGGCTATGTGAGCACGCGTCGGTTTTCATGGTCCATACCTGTACAGTCATTGTGTGTAGGCATAAAGATGTTCGATTAAGTATCCTTCCATATTTCCTAATTATTATTTCCTAAATGTCAATTCTTCAAGGTTGTTCAAAGCACTCTTCATTCTAGTTTGTAAATTTTAGAAGACCTTTTTTTTTTCTCCACTTTTTTTTAGCATAGACTCTGAGTGCTTTTGCCACTTTCTGCTATTTATGCATTTTCATGCAGTGCTGTGAGTGAGGGGTGTTTGCTACAGAGGCAAACTGCTGTGCATTGTGGGGGCAGGCAAGGATTCTAATTGTTGGTCTTTGGCGACTAACTCTCACTGTGGGCTGTCTCAGCGTGGCATGGAGGGAATTGACTGGAATAAATACGCCACATAAGCAAGCTGCGGTATCAAAGTTTACAAGTTGTTTCATCACAAGATTGAGGGTCACAAAGTTTAGTGTCAATTGGTTTTTTTTGTTTTTTTTTTTACCATTCTGGCTGGCAAATATGTGTAACTGGTGATGACTACTAGGTGGAGGAGAAACACGTTTTAAGGAATGCGGAAGGGTCACATTCGCATTTTGGGTAATGCTCGAGTTAGTGTGATGGACAAGGCAGTGCTAATGTTAAGGAGTCAATTCTAAAAAAAATTTTAATGTATTAATGTCCTTGCTTTAACACTTGTCAGCTTCGACTGCAGAGAAGCCAGCTTGTAAGGTCCTGATGGTTTATTAAATTCCTTCAAGCTGTTTTGGTTCCAAAAACAGAGCAAGCAGGATCTTATCACAGGACTCAGCATATATATATACGTGCACATATGTATATTATACACATATTTTGTTGGTCAGTCTATGGCTTCTTTGTTTGTTTGTTTTATAAACAATGAATGGAACAAAGCTTAGAAAGACTTCCGAGAACTGTAAACATGAGCTCAACCACAGAGCCATTCTTGGTACATGGGTAATAATCACTTGAAGCTTGTTTGTTGTTTCCAAGTATATTCTACATACTGGTTGCGTCTGAGTTCTCATGAATCTTTAGGTGTGCCCCGAAAGATCCCCTTCTAAGACCCACCGGTCAAGGCAATTCTAAGGCTCTGAGGCCATGTTGATAAACAAAGCAATCAGTGAAGCACTGCGGCATACCAGGACCAAGGCGCCCCCCGGTGCTGGAGGGGAACTGGAGGCGAGGATTATCAAAGAGCGACGAGGCCTGTGGATCTAAAGGCGAAGTGGCAGCATATCAAACAACAACAAGACAAGAGGTGGGCGGTGGGGTGCTGGTAGATGGCAGGTTTGCTCTGTGAGGGGTCACTTGGGTCCCAAAGGCGAGAAGGACTCAGAGCAAGGAAGCAAGATGAAGAGAAGAGTTTCATTGTGGTATGTTTGAGAATGAAACTGTTGAAGATCTTATTGGGTGTGTGAAAAATGAGGAAAGTATTTGCATATACAGCATAGTGTCTTCAATTAGGGTTTCAAATTAGGTGTTCAAGTGAGGGTTGAGGTTTAAAGTTTGGCTTTCACATCATGGTTTTAAGCAAAGATTAGGTTCCTAAGCAAAAGTTAGATTTACAACTCTCAAACCGGGGTCACGATTTCAAATGTATGCCAGATGCCGAGATGAGAAATTGCATTATGGATAAACAACTCCACTGACAACTCTTATTTAGTAGAAGGGAAGTTAGTGGTGTTTGGGGGGGGTTGGTGGTGTGCGGTGGGTGCATCCAGCCTGCCAAGGAGTGCAAGTGCGTGTCTGTACATGAACACAGCAGGACTGCATGTAAGCCAACTTTCTCCCAGGGGGCTGTTGTTTGTTTCCTTGCTGTCACATCCGATATGAGCAAATACTCCAAAGGGATGCGAACAGACACCTTGTTGATGACGCTCAACGTCTGAGGTCACACCGCTTCTGTGGGGGATGCAGAAAGGAAACAAAAACAATGTTTAGATGTTATGCTAAATAGCTGATTATTCATAGTAGTTGCTCTATGTCCACAGCTTTCCCTGCAGTGATTGACTAATATGGTGGTGAATTGTGGAGGTGAAAAATGAATTTACATCCATTCATACGTGAGGCGACAGACGCCCACACGCGCCTCCCGAGTCCCGATGCTGTTGTGGGAATCTCTCCGGGAGATGTTGGGCATGCAAATGAGAATGTTGGGCTAATAGCATTTTATGACCTGCTACGTTTGTGGAATGACAATCAGCTCCTCTGTTGACTGTGAATGAGGAAGGTTTCTTAATGAAAGTAACTAAACATGGCACTAGGCAGTCAGGGAAGGTTTTAAGCCGGAGTTGGGCTTTGGCTATTAGGGCTCCAAGACAGGCTTTGGGTTTTAAAGTCACAGTTATAGAATTAGGACTAACTTCTGTGAAATTAAAGGTTCAAGCAAGGAGTAATGTTTCTACTTTGTGATTCAAGCCAGGGCTAAATGTTCAATTCATTTTTCAAAACAGATTTTAGGTTTTCAAGCCCGTCTTAGTTTAGGTTTGAAGCCAAAATTACGATTTCACCGGGAGGTTTAAACCAAGGGCAGTTCTAGAGTCTGTGGTGTTGAGGTGCTGAATTCCCACAACTGTCTTTCAGTGGAAGGCGGTACCCTTTGCAGCTGGTGCACTCAGAGTCCAGTCGGGAACAGTTGAAAGATTGGTTGGGATGGAACAAATCATTTTTCAGGCAAAGGGGTTGCTGTGTTTTTGTCATTAAAGTATCACGTTTGAACCTAGAACGGTACGTTTTTCTAGCCTGTTTACAAAGGATACACAGTAGTAATAAAGACAGAAAATTAATAATCATTCAAATTTTAGGGGCGCTAGTGGTTAATTTAGGAGTGTAGTCCCAAAAATTAGCTAAAGATGCTAATGGTTTCAAGCCAGGGTTACAAACCAGGCTCAAGAAAGCCAGTTAGGGTTTCAAATTTGGGTTTCAGATAGGGTTACGATTTCAAAGGATCGGGTCAGGATTGGAATTTGAAGTTAGTGTTTCGAGCAAGTAGCTGAATACTCATTTTAGTTTTTCCATATACACAGCTGCTTTCCAAATGCAGTGAAATACCTATCCAACCAAACCATCCATCCAAACCAAACCATCTATCCAAACCAATCCATCCATCCATCCATCCATCCATCCATCCATCCATCCATCCATCCATCCATCCATAAAAAATGGATTTCCACCCATTTGCACATGAGGTGACAAAAGCCCATGCAGTCCATGAGATGCTGTTTCAAGCATCTTGCCGGGAGACGTTGCGCATACAAATGACTATGACGACGTTGGGCAAATAGCATTTTATGACCTGCTACATTCGCAAAATAATAATCAGTGAGAAATGTTTAATCATAAAAGTAACACACCGCCCAATGACGTTTTTTCTGAGGCAGATAATGAGTTTACAGGAGCATTACTGAAGATTGAGTGCTTTATTGATCCTTAATGGTACTAATGGTGATGAATGTACAAGTTATGAGTCATGAAGCCCTCAAAATGTTTCTCAGGTTTTCTCCCGGATTTACCAAATCCAATAAAAGACCTGTTTTTTTACACATTTATCAGTGAGTTTCAGACCAGATGACGATGTTAAAACCTACAAATGCAATGCAGTCTGAATAATTCTTACACGTTCAATAGGTGAAAGCTGTTCAAATATTTCTGAGGTTGGAGTTGAGTCAGCTGAGGTCTCAGTGAGTACAATACAAGAATATACAGTACAAAACTATAAAACACAGCACAATACAGAGTCTTAAAACTAGTGTTGCCACCTGTACTGGATTTTCCTGATTGGCCTGCATTTTCATGGTCTGTCCTGGAAAAAAATTGAAACACCTTTTGTACATGTTGTGCAAAATATGTATTTCAATTTAATTGTAGCGTGCTTACGTCCATAAAGTTGTGCACAGCCTTATTGGCTCTAGAAAAATAACGCACGTAGCATACTCATTTTTGGTGGTGGGGCAGCAGGCAATGGCGGCTCATTCAGAATGATGAGGTTGGAAACCGAGAGTGTGTAGGACATGGGTGTCAAACTCTTTTTTTTTCGCGGGCCTCATTGTAGTCATAGTTTCTTTCGGAGGGCCATTATGACTATCAACCCAAATAAATGTATGAGCACCTCATATTATATACAGTATAAGCTACAAAAAAAACTAACAAATAACTCATTTTCAAATCAGACTAGTAAAAACTGGTCAAATATTTTAAAAAAACAGATATTTTTAAAAGTGAACACAATTTGCAATTCTAAAGTTAAAAGTCCCAATGATCATCGTCACACACACATCTGATTTGATGCACAATTTGTCTTCGCAGGCCACGTAAAATAATGTGGCGGGCCGTATCTGGTCCCGGTGCCTTGAGTTTGACACCTGTGGTGTAGGATAAGGAGAGACCGAAGGAAACAATCCAATGACTAAAAAGAGAGGTTTTATCGTGAAAATGGGTGGAGAGACTGATGACGAGGGTGCTACAGAAGGTGATGACAGGCCAGTAAAGAAAAAATATAAACGCTTGACATGTTTTAACAATGACTGGTTAAAACAGGTGAAATTCGCTATGTGGCTAAGGTGAGGCCCAGGTGATCCATTTTATGCAAGCTGCTCCCTGTGCCCAACAAAAATTCTCCTAAAATATGAAGGAATAACTAACTAACTAACTAACTAACTAACTAACTAACTAACTAACTAACTAACTAACTAACTAACTAACTAACTAACTAACTAACGTATTTGCCGGTGTACAGGTCGACTCGGTGTATAAGTCGACCCCCTAAAATTCGACGGAAATTTACGATTTTATGATATATCCTTTGTATAAGTCGAGCTCAATTGTTGCATTATATTAAACTTCAAAATTCAATATGCGAAATTTATTGACGAAATGTGTTCAAATTCAGGCCGTGCGCATGCGGCTGTTTATAAGCACCGCGGAGGAGATCGCGGAGCCTCATTCGACTTCCAGCGGCCGGCGAGCTCGCGCACGCCGCCCGGCACAAACGGGAGGCCGGAAATAGCTCCAAGCCGAGCGGATCGGCACTTTATAAGCACCGCGGAGGAGATCGCGGAGCCTCATTCGACTTCCAGCGGCCGGCGAGCTCGCGCACCCGCCCGGCACATCCGGGAGGCCGTGCGCACCCGCCAAGTGGCCGAAAATAGCCCCCGCCGAGCGGATCGGCTGTTTATAAGCACCGCGGAGGAGATCGCGGAGCCTCATTCGACTTCCAGCGGCCGGCGAGCTCGCTCACCCGCCCGGCACATCCGAGAGGCCGTGCGCACGCGCCAAGTGGCCGAAAATAGCCCCCGCCGAGCGGATCGGCTGTTTATAAGCACCGCGGAGGAGATCGCTGAGCCTCATTCGACTTCCAGCGGGCCGCGCACGCCGCCCGGCACATCCGGGAGGCCGTGCGCACGCGCCGAGTGGCCGAAAATAACCCCCGCCGAGCGGATCGGCTGTTTATAAGCACCGCGGAGGAGATCGCTGAGCCTCATTCGACTTCCAGCGGGCCGCGCACTCGCGCACGCCGCCCGGTTCAAATTTTCTAAGTGCAACGCACAATGAGATGCATGAGAAACGGCCTTGGTTACCATCACATTTGAAGCGATGAATACGAAGTTAAATGTTATAACTCGGTGTATAAGTCGAGGTCGATTTTTTCGGTCGATTTTGGATCGAAAAAGGTCGACCAATACACCGGCAAATACGGTAACTAACAACCAACTAGATGGTCTCGCCAAGTCTAAAAAACATAAAAATCGTACCGCAAAGCAGCAGAGGCACAGGCAAGCACAAGCAAAGCACCCACCAAACTCTAAACAATCAGGTAAGCTGTTTGACATTACACTTTAAGTTACTACACTTGGTTATTCTTACAGACTGAAAAATTACATTTCTTGTTTTTATTCCACATAAGCACACAGAACCTAATTATTTATTCCCCCTTTTTACCCACAATTCTGCCCCCAGGTGTCGACAACAAAAGTTGTTGAAAATGAACCAAAATAATAAAGGCCTGCTCTTGAATAAAGCAATTAACTAAATAAATAACTAGTAAGTGTTATTTTTACTTATTAAAGGTATACAATTGCAGAATAGAAGGATGATTTGCTAGATGTGCGAAGGGTGGCATTGCTTACAAACAAAAAGTTCGATTTGATGGTCAAAATTTACAGGATTTTTGTCAGACACAGGTGGCAACCCTACTTAAAATACAATTCATAAAATACATGTTCAATGTTCAAAACACATTCACAAAATGAAAGCATCTTCGTGTTTCTTAATGTCAACAGTAAAGTTAAGTGGAGTGGCCTGCCTTCATTTTCTACTCTCCTTTCAATTTACTCTTTACTCTTGCAGTGTCTATGTTGTTTTTAAAGATCCGTCCGGCTCACCTTGGGAAACGAAAAGATGTCTCACTCGCACATTGACAGGACTACACGAGGTAAACGGTGACAGTCTACTACAGTCTACTTCCTGTCTGAGGGCTGCATGAAAGCAGCTGATTTATTTATTATTTATCCTCCTTCTCGACTTCGAATCACATCTGAAGATGAATGAGATGAGCTTGTGCTGCCGACTGGACACATCTAAATAGCAGATGAGTCCAATGCTCGGAGGAGACAGATGTCTTCTTGCGACCCTGTCGCTGACTCAGCCACACAAACATGCACGCATTCATACGTGTGCGTGGACACACATACACACACACACACAAAAAAAATGCTTATATCATTGCCATTGCGTGTAAATGTGTTAATTCCCCCCTGCCCGCCAAATAAATCATAAATGTCATCACTGTCAGGGCAGCTCAGCTTGTTAGGGAGGGCCACAGAGAGCTGCAACTTGCACAGCGAGACCTTGACCAAAGCCAAACAATCGTTATTTCAATCATTACGTACTATATATATTTCCATTTTTCGTTTTCATTTTGTCTGCCACAAGCCGAATTTGTTTTATTCTGCTGTCTCCAGTCAGGTCGTCATTGAAGATGAGAGTCACTACTCATTTGATTAAGCCTGATAAATAACAATTCAAAAATAGGTAGGTAGGTAGGTAGGTAGGTAGGTAGGTAGGTAGGTAGGTAGGTAGGTAGGTAGGTAGGTAGGTAGGTAGGTAGGTAGGTAGGTAGGTCGGTCGGTCGGTCGGTCGGTCGGTCGGTCGGTCGGTCGGTCGGTCGGTCGGTCGGTCGGTCGGTCGGTCGGTCGGTAGGTACTAGGTCAGTGGTTCTTAACCTGGGTTCGGTGAGTCTGTCTCAGGGGTTCGACAGAGCCTCCACTGAGGAGGTCCGAACAAATCTGATTTATTGTGTAAATTCCGATTTACCAGTATGTAATTTGTTGTGAGTTCATGCATTGTGTTGGTTTTGTTCTTTGAACAAGGTGATGTTCATGCATGGCTCATTTTGTGCACCCGTAAAAGAAATATATGTCTAGAATTTAACACAAAAAAAATAATCACTAACGAGGGGTTCGGTGAATGCGCATATGAAACTGGTGGGGTTCGGTACATCCAACAAGGTTAAGAACCACTGTACTAGGTAGATATAGGTCGCATAGATTACATAAACAGGACGGCTCGGTGGCGCACTGTGTAGCACGTCCACCTCACAGTTAGGAGGGTGCGGGTTCGGTTCCACCTCCGGCCCTCCCTGTGTGGAGTTTGCATGTTCTCCCCGGGCCCACGTGGGTTTTCTCCGGGCACTCCGGTTTCCTCCCACATCCCAAAAACATGCTTGGTAGGCCGATTGAGCACTCTAAATTGCCCATAGGTGTGAGTGCGAGTGCAAATGGTTGTTTGTCTCTGTGTGCCCTGAGATTGGCTGGCAACCGGTTCAGGGTGTCCCCCGCCTACTGCCCGATGACGGCTGGGTTAGGCTCCAGCACACCCGCGACCCCCGTGGGGACTAAGCGGTTCAGAAAATGGATGGATGGATGGATTACATAAACATAGTCCAAATGAGGTATTACGACATTTATATTGTTGTATATATTGATTCTTTATTTATTGCTTTAAAGGATATCCCCTTTTTTAGGGGATCTTTCATCACATACAGTAATGTGGCTCCTTTCGGCTTTTCCCCGAAGGGGTCACCACAGCGAAACACCCGTTTTTATCCAGATGATTCGCATGAGAAGTATTTGGCACAGTTTTTACGCCGGATACTCTGCCTGATGCAACCCTCTGTATTTACCCAGGCTTGGGACCGGCACAGGGGAGACACTGACATGTACCCTGCTATGGCTGCATATCGAACCCAGGCCGCGGGCGGTGAAAGCTCCGCATCCTAACCACTGGACCATCAGGGACAGCATGTAGAGTAATAATATTCAAAATGATAATTAAAAGTTTAACAAATAATTGTATACACAATAATGATTATGGATCACCAACCCACAACATAATGCAAGGAAAACATTTAAATACAAACACACACGTGAAACATTCTCACAACCAATCACTCATACCTAATGCTCCCCTGAGGCGATTGTGCATTAGAGATGTATGAAATATGACATCAATGTCTTACAGTAGAAGTCCATATCACAAATATGACGGCACCATCGTACTTTAAAGGTACAAAATCTGATTTGAATGTGTTAGCCCTTGCAGAGGACAAGGCATGATGGCATCAGCCTTCCCTGACAACATCAAATAAAAGTCTGCTTCCTCTTTAATTGCTGTCTTTTGCAATCATGTAGCTTGTCAACAATGAGTCTCCCTGAAGAGCCATTTTCACCCATCTTCTGGCACATTGATGTTGAATATCCCGCGGAGGTCGAAGCAACACCTTTGTCAGCCGCAATCAGAGACTTTCACCAGAGAATACAGCAATTGCCGTAACATTTCACCCTCGGCCGGTGCTCTATTGGCCATTCTTTTTAAAGATATCTCATGGTTTGGATTATGACACGCACTTGAATGGAGCACAATAGACTGGCAGAGTGGCACTATAATGGACTGACTACTTGTCAGTACTCTTCACGCCGTCATTCTCCTTCTATGCAGACTGGGCACATGTATAATTCACAGTGGTGCTGTCACTTCGTTGCTAGGAAAACATGAATGCCGACTGACACCGCCAATGGCAGTTCTTCACTTGAAATACTCCCTGGGCGAGACTTCTTCCAAGCGCCCCCCCCCAACACCGTAAAAAAACACTCATTCTATTTTGCACAGACATTTTCTTTATTACAACAGTATGTGTGCCAAAATATTTAACATCCCCTGTAAATGCAATTGCGATTGAACTTGATATACCACAATGTAACTCGTATACAAAACATCCCTCCATGAATTATAAATTTAAATAAACATGCCTTTACACGCTAACTATATTCATGTAAGTGTCATAATAATGTAAAGAATAATTTATCCACCCCTCCGTGAGTCGTCACCTTATCGTGGTGGAGGTGTTTGCGTGCCCCTATGATCCCAGGAGCCATGTTGTCAGGGGCTTCATGCCCCTGGTAGGGTCACCCATGGCAAACGGGTCCTAGGTGAGGGGCCAGACAAAGCACGGCTCACAGAAGCCCCTTATGATGATTAAAATAAATGGACTTCGTTTTCCCTTGCCCGGACGCGGGTCACCGGGGCCTCCCTCTGAAGCCAGGCCTGGAGGCGAGGCTCGAAGGCGAGCGTCTGGTGGCCGGGCCTTCGCCCATGGGGCCCGGCCGGGCGTAGCCCGAAAAGGAAACGTGGGTCCCCCTTCCCATGGGCTCACCACCTGTGGGAGGGGCCAAAGAGGTCGGGTGCAATGTGAGCTGGGCAGCAGCCAAAGGCAAGGACCTTGGCGGTCTGATCCCCGGCTGCAGAAGCTGGCTCTTGGGACATGGAATGTTACCTCTCTGGCTGGAAAGGAGCCCGAGCTGGTGTGCGAGGCAGAAAAATTCCGACTAGATATAGTCAGACTAGCCTCCACGCACAGTTTGGGTTCCGGTACAAGCCCTCTCGAGAGGGACTGGACTCTCTTCCACTCTGGAGTTGCCCACGGTGAGAGGCATCGAGCAGGTATGGGTATACTTATTGCCCCCCGGCTGGGCGCCTGCACATTGGGGTTCACCCCGGTGAACGAGAGAGTAGCCTCCCTCCGCCTTCGAGTGGGGGGACGGGTCCTGACTGTTGTTTGTGTCTATGCACCAAACGGCAGCTCAGAGTACCCACCCTTCTTGGGGTCCCCTGGAGGAAGTGCTGGAGAGCGCTCCTTCTGGGAACTCCATCGTTCTACTGGGTGACTTCAATGCTCACGTGGGCAATGACAGTGAGACCTGGAAGGGCGTGATTGGGAGGGACGGCCCCCCCGATCTGAACCCGAGCGGTGTTCTATTATTGGACTTCTGTGCTCGACACGGATTTTCAAACATAAGGGTGTCCATGTGTGCACTTGGCACCAGGACACCCTAGGCCGCAGTTCGATGATCAATTTTGTAGTCGTGTCATCGGATTTGTGGCCGCATGTTTTGGACACTCGGGTGAAGAGAGGGGCGGAGCTGTCAACTGATCACCACCTGGTGGTGGGTTGGCTCCGATGGTGGGGAAAGATGCCGGTCCGACCTGGCAGACCCAAGCGCTCTGTGAGGTTCTGCTGGGAACGTCTGGCAGAATCTCCTGTCAGGAAGAGCTTCAACTCCCACCTCCGGCAGAGCTTTTCCCACGTCCCGGGGGAGGCGGGGGACATTGAGTCTGAGTGGACCATGTTCCGCACCTCCATTGTTGAGGCGGCCGACCGGAGCTGTTGCCGTAAGGTCGTTGGTGCCTGTCGTGGCGGCAAACCCCGAACCCACTGGTGGACACCGGCGGTAAGGGATGCCGTCAAGCTGAAGAAGGAGTCCTATCGGGCCGTTTTGGCCTGCGGGACTCCGGAGGCAGCTGGCAGGTACCGGATGGCCAAGTGGAACGCGGCTTCGGCGGTTGCTGAGGCAAAAACCCGGGCGTGGGAGGAGTTTGGTGAGGCCATGGAGAATGACTTCCGGACGGCTTCGAGGAAATTCTGGTCCATCATCCGGCGTCTCAGGAGGGGGAAGCACTGCAACGTCAACACTGTTTACAGTGGGGATGGCGTGCTGCTGACCTCGACTCAGGACGTCGTGAGTCGGTGGGGAGAATACTTCGAAGACCTCCCCAATTCCACCTACACGCCTTCCATTGAGGAAGCAGGGCCTGGAGACTCTGAGGCGGATTCCCCAATCTCTGGGGTCGAAGTCACTGATGTAGTTAAACTCCTCGGTGGCAAGGCCCCGGGGGTGGATGAGATCCGCCCGGAGTTCTTAAATGCTCTGGATGTTGTGGGGCTGTCATGGCTGACACGCCTCTACAACGTTGTGTGGACATCGAGGACAGTGCCTCTGGATTGGCAGACTAGGGTGGTGGTTCCCCTCTTTAAGAAGGGGGACCGGAGGGTGTGTTCCAATGACAGGGGAATCACACTCCTCAGCCTCCCCAGTAAGGTCTATTCAGGGGTGCTGGAGAGGAGGGCCCGTCGGGAGGTCGAACCTCGGATTCAGGAGGAGCAGTGTGGCTTTCGTCCTGGCCGTGGAACAGTGGACCAGCTCTACACCCTCGGCAGGATCCTCGAGGGTGCACGGGAGTTCGCCCAACCAGTCCACGTGTTTTGTGGACTTGGAGAAGGCGTTCGACCGTGTCCCTCGGGAGGTTCTGTGGAGTGTGCTTCGGGAGTACGGGGTGCCGAGCCAACTGATAAGGGCGATTCGGTCCCTGTATCACCGATGCCAGAGTCTGGTCCACATTTCCGGCAGTAAGTCGGATTCGTTCCCAGTGAGGGTTTGACTCCGCCAAGGCTGCCCTTTGTCACTGATTCTGTTCATAATTTTTATGGACAGAATTTCTAGGTGCAGCCGAGGCGTTGAGGGGGTCCGGTTTGGAGACCTCAGCATCGCGTCTCTGCTTTTTGCAGATGACGTGGTGCTGTTGGCTTCTTCAGGCCGTGATCTCCAGCTCTCGCTGGAACGGTTCGCAGCCGAGTGTGAAGCGGTCGGGATGAGGGTCAGCACCTCCAAGTCCGAGTCCATGGTCCTCGATCGGAAAAGGGCGGAATGCCCTCTCCGGATCGGGGATGAGATCCTGCCCCAAGTGGAGGAGTTCAAGTATCTTGGAGTCTTGTTCACGAGTGAGGGGAGGATGGAGCGCGAGATCAACAGGCGGATCGGTGCAGCGTCGGCAGTAATGCGGACCCTGTACCGGTCCGTTGTGGTGAAGAGAGAGCTGAGCCAAAAGGCAAAGCTCTTAATTTACCGGTCGATTTACGCTCCTATCCTCACCTATGGTCACGAGCTATGGGTCGTGACCGAAAGAACGAGATCCCGGATACAAGCAGCCGAAATGAGTTTTCTCCGCAGGATGTCCGGGCTCCCCCTTAGAGATAGAGTGAGAAGCTCGGTCATCCGGGAGAGACTCGGAGTAGAGTCGCTACTCCTTCACGTTGAGAGGAGCCAGATGAGGTGGCTCGGGCATCTTATCAGGATGCCTCCTGGACGCCTCCCTGGGGAGGTGTTCCGGGCATGTCCCACCGGTAGGAGACCCCGGGGTCGACCAAGGACGCGCTGGAGAGACTATGTCTCTCAGCTGGCCTGGGAACGCCTTGGGATCCCCCAGGATGAGCTGGATGAAGTGGCTGGGGAGAGGGAAGTCTGGGAGTCCCTCCTAAAGCTGCTGCCCCCGCGACCCGACCCCGGATAACCGGAAGAAGATGGATGGATGGATGGATGGATGGATGGATGGATGGATGGATGGATGGATGGATGGATGGATGGATGGATGGATGGATGGATGGATGGATGGATGGATGGATGGATAATTTATCCATCCATCCAGTCATTATCTGTATCGGTTGTCCTCACGGGGGTTGCGGGAGGAATAATTTGATAAATAAAGATAATAATAAATTTTAATGTAGTAAATGTCATAAATGACATTATTCTGTCTTTCAAGGAAAGAGGAACGAATAGCTCCAACTATCATTACCTGAATTACTGAATAAAAGTAACTTGTTATAATTATAATGAAATGACATATCGCCCAGCTTTTTCCCAGCGCCCCCTCCTCTGTGTACCGGGCAAATGGTAATGTCAGCACACCCCTCCACCCTTAGCAACTCCTTGCCAGATGTGGGTGGGCTAATCCCCATTATGCTTACTGAGAGAGTCGCCTGTGAGATGGCACCACAATGACTAGTCGGAAAAACACAGCATCATCTTTGCAGGCACAACGATGAAGTGATTTCCAATGATTTCCTCTTAAATGTTCTTATTTATAAGGCCACAGACATGGGAAAATAAAAAACACAACGCAAAAATGTAAATTGCAGCCAAAATATACAGTAGATACAAGTCAAGTCAAGTTAATTTATATAGCCCTAAATCACAGACAAGTCTCAAAGTGCTTCACATGTGCAAAATTGACAACATCCCCTGACCTTAACTTGAAGAACCGTTTTTCCAGTGAATTATTTGAGCTTGTTTCACACCCATGGCAACACCAAACACCATGTTTTAAATGTGTCAACCCGCCCCTCTTTGCAAGGTTCTGTGAAAATGCCAATACTTAGTCTATTTCTTCTCTGCACAGATTTAGACTGTGCCTTGCGCCAGACTTCTACTGTGCATGAAAATAGCCGCTTTAGTCTCTCCAGTGTGTGCTGGGTCTTACCTGGCACATGTTCAGACAAACCTCAACTGGTAGATAATTAGATGCACGAGTCACCTCGTCTAGCTTGTTTGTTCAATGTGAAAGAGCAGCGGCTCGACTTTGACCACCTCCCAGATGACCGAAATTATCGTCTTACCTCTAAAGCCCCCATGTCACTGAGGGGCAAACACTTGTGACTGTTGGCTAAGGAAGAGAATGCAAATTCGTATCAGGGCTCGTTCAAGGTGGCAAACCTTCACCAGACGTTCATCATCATTTTTAGTGTTACAGTTTAAAGTCATGTTAGAAGCACAAAAAGGACAGCACACCTTTTTCATCCCACGATGCCGTTGCCTCCAGGAAATATGTGTTTTGGAGTGTTTGGCATTTAAAGCAAACAGAAGTCTCAGGGACTCCTGTGGGATGATTATTGTTTCAATGTGTTGGGGGTTGAAAGGAGAAAAATAGGGGCTGACTTGTTGACTGAATCTTTCCCAGAGGAACTGGGTGGTGAGAAGACATGTTTGCTGCCAGCCTTTTCCACCACCACAGCATCTTAGTGTGAATCAATGGAGAGCAAAAATAGCGTTGGCACCAGATTTCTTTTCGTCGAGGAAAATGTTCTCGTCACCACAGGTGATGCCACACGATGCCGCTTTATTGAAATGATCATTTCATTTTGAAGTCCACATACATTGACTTGAAATTCTCTTTTTGTGGATCTTTTTGATTATAAATATACATCCCCCCAGCCCAACTAAGTCCCTAAAGTATGAGAAAAACAACCCGTGTTCCCTTGCAGTTTTAACATAGAGCTAACGGCGCAATCAGATGAGCTAACGAACCCCGCCTTTTTCGGCTGTACGTATACATCACTAACAAAGCGCAATTTTGTGTTTGTTACTACTGTAAAGTTCATGTCAGGGTCCTTTTAAAGGAGAAAAAAAAGTAATTGGGTGCAAATAACAGGTGGTTCATTTACTCAACTCTGCAAGCAGCTAATCATGATGTGCACTGCCTCGGCAGCCCCTCCAAAGACAAATGAACAATTCACAGTGACAGCCATTTATATTTGCAGTTAATAAAGCCTTCACTTTTTAGAACGACAAAACTGTCAAATCCGTAATTGGCCCATGACTAAACCTAACATTTCCATAAACCTTATCCTTACACTCCTACTAACCTAACTCCCCTTTCATGTGTTTCATTTCTTAAACAATTTTGTACATGTTTTTCTTTAAAAAATCATGCTATGTTTTGTCTTATGTTATTTTCAGAGGGGCGCTGGTAAGTCAAGTCAAAAAGAATTTACACTACCTTGCTGTCAACTAAACATTACATCTCAGTGTCACAGGGCTCAGACAACGACCATCACGGCACACCAGTTTTCTGGTTTTGCTCACGTGACATTGGTTTGGCTTAGCGGTAAAGTGGTCATCTCAACAGAGGTTGGGGGTTCGATCCCTAGCCATGTGGAAGTGTCCTTGTGAAAGACATTGAACCCCCAGTTGCTCCTAATGTTATGACATTAGAAGTTGAATGAAGAAGCTGTGAGTACGCAAGGTGCCCCAGTACGACAATTGAATTGCGGTGTTTTTACGCCAAGCGCCGTATGCTTTCTGTGACCATACTGTCAGGTGCATCAGGGTAGTGGCAGCTCCATGCACCGTAACGGCCAGTGTGGTGCATCACGGTGCCAAACACGCTACACCTGATGTGCCCCGGCACCATAATGAGGATGCAATCGTTTTTACAACTGAGCACAAGGGCACCTGTCTACCGAAAGGGCCCTACATGTCAGGTGCAGTGGCCTAAATGTTTGCAGGCCTGTGACTGACAGTCAATCCCACTGCTCTCACTCATTCTTTTTCCCCACCATATCAGATGGGATTAGCCCGCTGCGAGCCCGTCTGGAATAAAACAGACGGATGCGAGCGCAGAGAGAGCGGATAGGACACCTCGGCCCTTCGGTCTCGTGTAATTTAAGCCTAAATGCCTAAATGAATGGACCGGCGGTGCCAACGGCATCCGGCATACTAATAATAACGCCGGTGTCTCGTCGGACGCTGGGCCGGGGGAACGTTGTGATGTCATGCATTATGCATGTATGCAAATAGAAGGAAATGGATTACATGAAAGGGCACCTGTGGTTCCCTAGCTTGAAGGTATGTGCAACAGGGGAAACGAAACCGACACCGGCGTCCTTAAGGCACAACACGCCTACAGATTGTTCTATGAGTCAAAAAGTTAGTGACGCCACCAAAAAGCACAGCGGACTTGGCTGGGTGTGTCCAATTAGGTAGTGAGGAACGGAAATATTAGTATCTCAAGCAGTATCTCAATTTTATGGTTTCAATATAAGGTTTAAAGACATAGTTAGCATTTCGAGATATGAGAGATAGGATTTCAAATAGTCTGGGTTAGGGTTTCAAGCCAGGGTTTCAATGTATGGTTTAAAAACACAGTTACTTTACAAAAAGTCCAATTAAAATTGCATGAAATGAATGGCAATTTCCTATTCCTCTAATTTCTAGTTGCTGATTATAAATGACCACAAGACGATCCCGGAATCGGCCAGCTCGGGGATTGTTTTATTTATTCAAATTTGGCAGGCTTGAAAACTGTTCTCGTTGGTGTTTTGAATGTCTCTCAACAAGGACTTTAATGGATGATTTTTACATGACTTTGTTGTTTGTAGTAATGATGCCATAATGATACTTGTCCGTCTGTTCTGTTACTTTTTGCACCAGACTGTATCTGGATGACCACTTCATGTCTTGTGATCATTGTGAAGTGAAGTGAAATTTATTTTCGAACATAAGATCGACCAAACACAAAATCATTTTTTCACATTTTCACTTAATTTCATGTTATGCTAATAAGGCACATAAATCAACATGTTCAAAAAAGGAGAAGGAAGAAGCTATTGCTTGTTTTTTCCTACCCCTTTTGTACATCATAATTCTCAACATGGTTGCTAATTAGTTTTTTCGAAGTACAGAAACCTGATTTATTTATTGTAACCATTACAACCACACAATCCTGTCTGATGTCGACCGAGAAGACATGATGAGTCATGATGCATGTAACTTATTTTACAGTATTTTAAAGTATAACTTTTCATAGTTATACTGAGTTTCAGGAAGGAGTTAGGGTTTCAAGGCAAGGTTCAAGTTTCAATTGTAGGATTTCAAGACAGGGATAGGATTTCAAAGCAGGGATTTAAGACTGGGTTCCAGACGAGGTCAGGGCTTCAAATTAGTGTTACAAAACAAGGGTTAATGTTTCACTCTGGAGTTTCAACTTTGTAACATGGGTTCTCGGTTGCAATACATATTCAAGTCCTACCACTGGTCTACATTTGAAAATCACAATATTTTGAGGTGAATTATTAGAATTATTATAACATACTTCAAAGGTCAGCATTGTGTCCATGACCAACCCATTCATTGACATTATAATGATTTACCTCTGAAAGATCAGGTAAATTTGTTATTTATTTTGTGTGAATCAATACCCAAGAAGTAGGTTTTTGAAACAGGGTTCAAAAGAAGCATTGTGGTTTTAAAATAGTGTTTCAAGCCAGGGTTAGAATTTGACATTAAGTGTTCTGAAATAGTTGGGGTCTCCAGTCCTTATTATGGTTTCAATTTAGGGTTTCAAACCTTGGTTAGGAATTCCAAATTTGAGTTTGCGCCAAAAGTAGCAGCCCTCACAGAGAAGCCATCTTGGGTGTACGATGGAATGTACACGGCGCTTCTCAAAATTGTTTGGTAGTGCTGTCCCCCAATGTCGACTAGCCACACCTCTGGGTCATCCTATTGCATCTGGACCAACCTTATGCATTGAGTCTCGTCCTGGAAGTTGGCGTCAACTATTTGAATTCTGTCAAACTATTACTGTTAACATTCGAAATGCGTACTATTTATCCTCTGTGTCCTCAACCGCTTTTCTCACCACCTTGTTGGTCTGCACTTTGCACTGTCGTGCGTGTTCCTTTTACCATGATTGCACCAGTGTTTGGCAATGTGCTACCATATTTGTAACACACAACGTTTGGATTCTTGGATATGTCTGCTCAAATTCCATATTCAGTTAGATTCTCTATGGGCAACTTTTGCAGTCAGCTCTGAGTACAGGTTAATCATTCAGGATTTGCCTCTCCCACCATAGTGCCCTCAAACAATCTTCAGGGCCTGGCGTCTGGCACGTCACACATGACCAGCGACAGGCTATTGTCATCTAGAAATTGAATGAACGCTGCGTAGGCCTGAGCCTTTTTCTCCTCATTATCGTCATCCTCTGCAGCGGGCTCGTTCGGGATGGTGTCCTTAAGCCCTTTCTGGCAAACTAGTAGGTCTCCCATAGTTCATAATTTCTCTTGTCACCATCAAACACGAGTCTCGCCCAGCAGCTACTTGGCACAGCGCCCTTGTCCTCGTTACCCATGTTGGTGGATTGCTCTCTCCTCACTTACTTCTCAGGTGCACGCTGTGGACGTTGCGTCTTTCACCTGGCAAGCCGATTAAACTCACTGTGTGTCAAGAGTCTCGGCCCATAACCTGCTGGCAGAGTCGGCTTTTGCACAGCGACAAAACAGCGCCTGTCTTTGGTCTCCGCATGAACACCCAATTCTACAGGTACACACGTTTTATTGTCACCGGTGGGATTCATTTCGCAGATGCGATGTATTCAGTCATTGATGAGCTCACGTGACAGTGACTACCAGGTTGCCTGAGTAACAAACAACCAATGTAACAAATAATAAGAGCACACCACTCAACAGTTTCAGGATAGCGTTACTGTTTGAAATTAAGGTTTCAAACCACAGTTAGGATTTCCAAATTGGATTTTCAAAAATTGTGTTTAATATTTCAAATTAGGATTTCAAAGAAGGCTTAATCTTATTAAATTAGGTTTTCAAATTTAGGTTAGAGTTTTTTCATGACAGAGTCAGGATTTTGAGATAGAGATTAAAAATATAGTTTTAGTTCGTTTAATATTTTGAAGTAGGATTTCAAGCCAGGGTTAGAATTTGAAGCATTTTGTGCCACAGGTCTGGTTTCAAATGAGGGTTTTAAATCAGGCTTTCAAATGAGCGTTTAGGGCTCACTAGTGTGACAACTCACATTTAATTCAAAGATCTATGTTTGTCTTTTTCTGTTTAGAGCTCAGTGAAGCTAACACTTTTCTGTTTTTTTTGCAAGACTGAACATCTCCTGGGGATGACTAAAGAAGGCAACACCTTCTTGCTTGTGTTTTGTTTTAAACAAACACACTGCCTTTTTCTTCTATGGAGTATAAGTCCATCTTTTTAGTTGTGCTCAGGCCTGGGGGAAATGAAGGTGATCTATGTACCTGCCTCCTTTTCATCCTACACATTCCCCCGCTCTGCTCCCAGCGCCTGGTGTAGGAACGTGAACAAAAGGTGGCGTCGTTCACTCATCCCTCCGCTAGAGGTGCATTCCAGTTTACCAGTGGAGACCCTGGAGACTGAAGCTGAGATTTAAAGAAACAGCTACACATGTGAGGGTGTAACAAACAAAAAACAGGGGTAGGGGTGGGGGAGGGAAGTCAGTCGTCTTCTCGCTGACCCTATGAATTTCATGCTCAGACTGTGCAAATCAAGATGGATATTGAACACGTTGGCAAGCAGACAGCCATCGGCCTTCAGCTGTTTTCATCCAATAGTTTACTTGCCTCTTTGCGGACCGAGATGCAGACTTTAACACCCACCATCACAATTACTTGTGTCAAAAATCACCTTTTCAATACAAATCGACAAGTTTTTCATACTCAACATAATATTTGTATCAAATGTCCAATTTCCAGACCAAATGTCACACTTTTTACACAATTATTTTGGTACGAAACACATTTCATGCCAAACATCACAGTTACCAATCATCACCATTTTCAAAGCAAATGTAAAACGTTTTACACTAAACATCAGTTTTTGTACCAAATGTCAAAACTTTCTAAACCAAACGTAAATAAATACATACAGTATATACGATAGGCCTCGTGTTCAAAGATTATCTATTCACCACACGGCAGCAAGTTTTGATTTAAAGCAAACATTATTTTGACCTGGTTTTGACCAAGTTCATTTTTCGCCTCTGATATCACACTTCTGCACCACACTTCCAGAGAACCAGCCATATATAGTGTGTGAATTCATCACACATATGCTGAAAACCACAAGCACATGAGCCAACATCCTTTGTTATCATTGCAGAAACTGAAGTGTTTATTATGTGTTCCTTCCTTTCCTAGATCGATGTTCTTGTTTTGAGTCACTGGCTCATAGCACCTGCAGAAGTCCATTTCGTCCCAAATCATTTCCTCTCCATTTTTGGGAACATGACTTTTCCTATTGAATGACTTTATCTCAGGCAAAGTCCATCCCTGACCTATAAGGTGAAACTTCTCCTGATAAACTTTCATGTAGAGTGGTAATGAAATACTAGATATGTGATTTCTCCTTTTAAATAATTGCGCCATTGTATATTCCCCAGAAGCTACATTACCTGGTGCATAAATGCAGGTGTGCGTGCATATGTCCTTGCATGTGTATGAGAGCAGTGTGAGGGGACTGGCTGAGATTGCTATCGCCATGATGGATTGCTAAGTGTACCTCTAAGCTATGCGTGGCGAAAGGGTGTCCCTCACTGTATTCCTGCTCTGTGTCTGCACTACCTTTGCTTTAAATGAGACGAGTGGGGGTGTAATTTTTGTGTACCACTTGGCCACGGATGTCGAGTATTTCCATACTCAACATTTGATACATCTGTACAATCTAATGGCTTTCAGTAGGGAAGCTACAAGACATGGAGGGAGGAATTAATATTTGTATTACTGTGACTAAAATTTGCAGTCGTGTAATGCACAATTTTTCACAGTAAATGTTTGCTATAAAAAGGGGTCACCCAAAATGCTTGGGGCCCATAATTGTGATTGTGAATGCGAATGGTTGGCCGTTGATGTGTGCCCTGCAATTGGCTACCAACCAGTTCAGGGTGTCCCCCGCCTATCGCCTTAAGACAGCTGGGATATGTTCGACTCCAGTATGGCCGCAAACCTCGTGAGGAGAACCAGTTCCATTTGTTAGGAATTAGGTTAATGTTGGGAATGAAAAATGACAATAGTATGGAAAAGCTTATTTATTCATCCTTTATAAATGAATTGTGTTAAAAATGTGTTGAAAATGATCAACTCTTTGTCACAACTCACTAACAAAAAGTGGCAATTAAACAGCATCAATGCCACATAAAAGATGTCAACTTTGAAATCACATTACACGGCATGTGTGTTTTATTATCACTCTTAACAGCTACATTGTGTGCAATCCAAAAGGGACAAAATGGGATTTAGCAAGTGAACGCTGCGATAAAAGGCGGCGGTGCAGTGAGGAGCACTCGTAGTGCCCGAGATAAGGCCGGCATCTTAAAGGCCGCCGAGAAGAGCGCAGATAAGCTTAATGAGCAAGAAGCAGAAGCACATTTAAACTCGACGCCTCGCCTCCGACATCAATATATGAGATGGCACGCAACATTCATCATTCATGTCACAGCCCCGCTATGTTGACTGAAAGAAAAACAAATGGGAATGCAAGCGCCTGCATGATATCACCATGAAAGACCTCAAAGTACTGCCAGACTTTCATATTTGTAATCATTTCTTTCAAAGTGCAAACTGTCACTAAACATCTATTACCTGTGCATATAATACTTTAATTCAATATTTTTTATTATTATTATAATTGATGAAAGTAGTCAAGTGGTCAAATAGTTGACGTGTAAGTATAAAGCATTTCAAATTCTACAAATGTGTGATGTTTGGTAAGCAAACAGTTTGACGTTTGGTGCAAAAAGTATGAAATCTAGTACAAAAACCTTACAGTAAAAATGTGATATTTGGTGCAAACATTAAGAGATTTGGCATGGAAAAAAGATGAAGCTTGGACTCAAACGTGTGATATTTAGTTTTAGATGTCTGCAGTTTAGTACAACAACAAAGTTTGATATTTGGTATCTTTAAAAATATGAAAAAATATATTTTGATGAAATTTTCAAATTGTTGTACATTAATTGTAGGGCTGTCACTTGGTCATTTTAGAATTGATTATACTATTGATTATTCCAGCGATTACTAATATTGAGATACGATTTTATTTGTATTGAAGTGTATTAAAAGATTTTTTTTTTTTTTTTCAAAGTCAAAGTCAGCTTTATTGTCAATTTCTCCACATGCCAAAGACACACAAAGAAACCGAAATTTCGTCCCCCCCCTATCCCACGGTGACAAGACATGGCTCACAACAGACAAACAAGTAAACAAGTATAACAAAAGCGTGCTGAATAAATAATGAATAAATAACACAACAATAAATAAATAAATAAGAGGAGCAGAAAAAAAATGAGCAAGTGCGCGTACAGCAGACATTCCCGAAAATAGCGCAACAGTGCCGCACGCTACGCAGAAGGGGGTAGCGAGTTCAGGGCCCTAACAGCCTGGAGAAAGAAGCTGTTGGCGAGTCTGGTGGTGCGGGAGCGCAGGCTCCTGTACCTCTTCCCAGAGGGCAGAAGGTCAAACAAAGAGTGAGCCGGGTGACTCACATCTCTGGCAATCGAGGTTGCCTTGCGGGCGAGATGGGAGGTGTAAATGTCCTTCAGGGAGGGGAGCGAAGCACCAATAATCTTACCAGCCGTATTCACTATGCGCTGCAGGGCCTTCAAGTTCTGTTCAGTGCAGTTACCACCCCAGACAGCGATGCAACTGGTGAGGACGCTCTCAATGGTGCCACGGTAGAATGTAGACAAGACTGCCTGAGGAGCACATGCACGCCTGAGCTTCCGCAGGAAGTACAGGCGGCGCTGAGCTTTCTTTGCCAGTGACGAGGTGTTTGCGGACCAGGAGAGGTCCTCACTGATGTGCACCCCCAGGAACTTGGTGCAGCTCACCCTCTCCGCCACAGCACCGTCGATGATCAGCGGCAGGTGTGTTGTGTGACCCTTCCGGAAGTCAACAATGATTTCCTTGGTCTTATTGACGTTCAGCAGGAGGTTGTTGTCCCTGCACCACGTGGTCAGAAGGTCAACTTCCGACCTGTACCGAGTCTCATCGCCCTTCGTGATGAGACCCACCAGAGTCGTGTCGTCAGCAAACTTCACTATGCGGTTGTCGCTGTAGGTCGCAGTGCAGTCATGCGTCAGCAGGGTGAAGAGCAATGGACTGAGCACGCAGCCCTGGGGGGCCCCCGTGCTCAGCGTGATGCTGGCGGAGATTTTGTCGCCAACACGCACCACCTGAGGCCTCTGACAGATCTAATCTTTTGCTAATTAACCAATTCATGTTGTTTGTTTGGTATTATTTAATGATGTAGGAAAAACAATTAAACAATGATTAAGCAAGATCACACAAGAAAGATGTATTGTCATTTATTGTGATATTGGGTATGGAGTGGTGGGATATTATTGTAGCCAAAGTTGAATGTTTTATAAGTTTGATATTTTGTATGCGAAAAGGTGACATTTCTAACGAAAAGTGTGGTGTTGGTATGGAAAGGTCGAAATTTCACGTTGAAAATGCTGGATTAAAAAATGTTTGGTGACTTGAAGATTTAAAGTGTGACATTTGACATTTGCTACTAAAGTGTGACATAAATCTCGGTGCTTTTTTATTTTTTTTATTCATTTTGTATGTCATAGTTTTGTTACTTACAAAGTAAAAAAGTTAAATTCAGCGCAACATGCAGCAGTTTGGTCCTGAAAGCCCTCACATTTTGTAACATTTAATTTGCCGTCCAAATTGGTGATACACACAGTGCAGCCCAACATAAGAATCTATCAGTGTTTAACACAAGGCCTAATTTTCTTTAGTATCTCTAGAGAACATTATGGCAAGGCTTTGTGTGGCTTACATGTGTTCGAACTTCTCTTCATGTTGCTCTTCTAATAATCCAGCAGATAAGGGCATGCTTTTGTTGTGCTAAAAAAATATAATGAGCAACAGACAAGAGTAGCAAAAAAAAAGTTAATGACTTTTTTTTTTTGTGAAGGCAGACGTTCCCTTAGCAGCCCTGTCATTAAACGGCAATTAAACTGTTCTTTGGATTTCAATTGGCGAGACCAGTTGCAAAAGCAATGTGAAAATAAGCAACAAATGTGGTTGATTGTGCCGCTATCCAAACTGGTGCACCACTTTACAATAAGTGGACCCTCCCAAAGGGTTCATACAGGATCATTTAAGAGATTATTAATGATAGTGTAAGATATTTATAAACTACAACTACAATTTTTAATACTGATAAAAAATTTGAAACTTTACCTACTGAACATAATTTTTGTTGTCAAAGCAAATGTTATGTTTGTACAACAAATGTAAAACATTTTGTACCACCCATACAATTCTTCAATTTTATACGAAACCTTTAGTTTTTGTAATGTGAACTTTTTGGTAACAAACAAAAATGTTTCCCACGGATTGTCAAACCTTTCCTTCTGAACTTCAAACCTTTTGTGTAGTATCAATCTTTTTGTATCAAATACAAAACAGTTTTTACCAAACGTTAAACTTTTCAGAGTGAACGTCAAACGTTTTTCTGAAAAGAAAAAATAGATGCTGAATGTTTTGTTTTATTGTTGAATTTTTTATTTTGAATGTCAAACATTTGGTGCTTAACATTATTTTTTTTCTGACTTCATGCAGAAAATCAAAGTTTTAGGACCCATCAAACTTACTCAGACCTACTGAACCCGAAAATATTCCTACCAAACATCAAACATTTCAAGATGAAAGTCGAACTTTACAGACAAAACATGACATTTTCCATACTAAGCGTCAGACTTTTTATATTAAACAACTTTGGTAGCGACTGTCAAACCTTCCCGACCTCCCTTCGTAAAAAACGTTACACTTGGTTTTGTATCAAATGTCACATATTTTTAGACAAAACCTGGTGTACAACATACTTGACTTAACCCCTAAATGAAAACCATACCATTACTATATCTTTCTGGGACAAATACGATTCTACTACTGCGACGCCTTATCAATGGCACTAACGAGTCACCCAAATGTTTGTAGTCTCTTCTCGCTTCCTTCAAGAGCACACTCAATGGCGGCTGGCTTGTGTGAACACGCTTATCGGCCACCCTCAGGCCACCCATGTTAATCCCACAAAAAAAAGATGTCATGAAATGGAAGCGCAGCGAAGGATTATGGGAAGGGAATTGGCATCATCCACTATGTCTGAGACGCGAGAAAATATTTTTGTTCAGGTGAGAATTGAAAATAGTAGCAGCGTATGAATTACCAATCACGGTAAAGGCCAAAGCGAACGAGAAATGCTTTTAATATTAAACACATAGCAACATGATCCATGTTGAGTTTGGTGGGCGAGTTTTCCCACAGCAGTCATCCTCGCACACGGTGTTTTAACTCCTCCCGCACGGAGGCATCTGCTGTCTTAATGCCACCCCTGTGAAACACTCGCTTTCCAGTTTCACACTGAATGCTTTTGGTACTGGGAATTTTCCATCCATCTTAATGGGAATACGCTCTGAGGCTTTGAAAAAGAAAAAAAGGTCCACTCATTCTTGCCAAACTAAAGTAGAACATTTTTATTAGTCCCATATTTTCAAAATTTTGATTTGAAACTTTTATTTGACCGTGTTAGCTACTTCTTCAAGGGCAACTATTTTCAAGCTAAAGGAAACCTTCCATCCACCTTTTGCTGTTCTCGATGTTAAAAGGAACAATATATACGTGTTGTCTGATTACATGAAATAGTAACAAATGCAAAAAAACTTTTATATCCACTATTTAAAGGGACAGTGTGAAGATATTATTTCTATCTTGGGCTGAACTAATAGAACACAACAACCTAAGGTTGAAGAGCGTGCATTTTGAAGCACATGTTGCACAACGTTGCCTCAGAGCAACCACACTTTGCAAGCCTACCACCAATTTCGTCAGCACAGGTGAACGCAAATTGTCATCACAGAAGACGTTTAGTATTTTCCTCAAGTGATGAAGTGCTTTACATTTGTTACACATGCTGCAGCCATTGATCCAGCAAATCCATGATCATCTGATTATTTCCTTTGCGTATTCGAAGCAGAAACTCAGCATCCTGCACAGTAATATAATTAGCCTTTTAGTGGAGGTACCTTATATTTAAAAAAAATGTAGACTGATGTGATACAAATATTTTTGGCATATTATTCAAATTTATAGGTTATAGGTTTTTCAAATTAATGACCATTTACCGGTCGATTTACGCTCCTATCCTCACCTATGGTCACGAGCTATGGGTCGTGACCGAAAGAACGAGATCCCGGATACAAGCAGCCGAAATGAGTTTTCTCCGCAGGATGTCCGGGCTCCCCCTTAGAGATAGAGTGAGAAGCTCGGTCATCCGGGAGAGACTCGGAGTAGAGTCGCTACTCCTTCACGTTGAGAGGAGCCAGATGAGGTGGCTCGGGCATCTTATCAGGATGCCTCCTGGATGCCTCCCTGGGGAGGTGTTCCGGGCATGTCCCACCGGTAGGAGACCCCGGGGTCGACCAAGGACGCGCTGGAGAGACTATGTCTCTCAGCTGGCCTGGGAACGCCTTGGGATCCCCCAGGATGAGCTGGATGAAGTGGCTGGGGAGAGGGAAGTCTGGGAGTCCCTCCTAAAGCTGCTGCCCCCGCGACCCGACCCCGGATAAGCGGAAGAAGATGGATGGATGGATGGATGGATGGATGGATGGATGGATGGATGGATGGATGGATGGATGGATGGATGGATGGATGGATGGATGGATGGATGGATGGATGGATGGATGGATGGAAAATCAAATCAGCAACTTCTACTTTGGAATTCCCTCTCAAATGAGACATCAAAATGTTTAAAAGTCTGAGTCTCATTCAGAAGATTTGCCATGGATACAAGAGTGTTTTTCGCCCTGCACTTACATACCATTATTCTGAACCTGGAAGCAATTCATAACCCGTCTACCACTGAATACTACCTAATGGACTGAAACGCTTGCGTTGTTAAATATTGCTCTGCTTCCCCTTTTTCCTCTTAATTGCGCATTAATGGCAGGCGTGCTGAGCGTGTCTGTAAATAATGAGTCTTTTGGGAGAGGAAGTTCACGGCAGGCTGGCCAATCGATTTCACCTCGAGTTGAGGAGAGGGCAGGAGCGGGGAACTGCCCTTTGTTAGTTTTCTGCCTGTGATTGTTCACCGGGCTAATTGTTAGTATGAGGCAAATGAGAGAAACAGGCTAATCAAAGTGGGTCGTGTTATTTGTAAAACGGGCCTAGATGAGCCCTGTTTTGGTGATGACAAAGTATTTCTGGAGTCACGGACCTAATTTCAGCCAGTGTCAAAGGATAACCCCGTGGTGTACATTAAAGATGTACGGATATTAAATACCATGACAGTATGGTGCATTTGAGGTACATACTACCTCAAATATAATGTAATAATGGTACCTTTTGGTTCAATAAGGTGTGCTTATCTCAAATCCTGCACAATCTACAGGGATCTGTTTGTCATTTCAGTGCTTTACAAACCTGGATTTCACAGACAAACTGGGCGAGACCCTCTTCCACAGCTGTAAAATGTACTTGATTATTATATACGGTATGATATGAAGATGAAAACAAAATAGTCACCCAACAATATTATTATCAGTCACTTGAAATGTGGACTCATAAATCAGGGTGACCTGCAGATCTAAATTTAGTTCCTGTGAAGTGAATTGACTCGAGTTCAGTGCCACTATACCGTATACTGCAAGTTTGCGCCGGCCAGTCAAAGCAATGAATTGGTCAGACAACAACAGCTCATATGTTGAAAAAGAAGGACGTTGCTCATATCTCAAAGCGTACGTGTTAGCTTCCTGATAACACCCCCGCAAGCAGTTTTCACTTTCTGTGGCGCCATACTGAGGGCTAGTTTCCATGTGTCCGGTGTGAGGTCAGACCAGCGGGAGGGGGAATCATACTCCATTCGTCCTCCCAAGCTTCTTTGCGATGTCTCTCAGGAAATAGGCACGTTTGTAAAACAGGTTTCAGCTGTAATCATCCGCCCGTTTGAAGCGGAAGAGGGCAGCCGGGTGGCTCGTGTTGCGGTTTACTCAACAGGGAGGTCGAGCCTCTGATGTCAGCGGGGGCCCATCCAGGTGGTGGGTCCACCACGGTCTCCTCATCAAGCAAGTCACGTCGACAACATGAATGGAATCAAAAAGAGGTTGACTCGGGATGTCTCTGCCACTTTCCATATCGAGTACTATCGGGAGGTTTACAGAATCCCGCTTGTTCCTAATAGCTGACATGTATCTTTCCTATGCAGACCCCTTTCTTTGGAGGTTGGGGGGATGCAATCTCTTCCCAAACATGTCTCCAGAGTGGCATCGAAGAGCAGATTTCCAGGTGTATTACAAGCATGCATACACTTGCTGGAATTGGTAAGTGAAGCGGTGTATGTGACAGTTTATGCTGAAATTCCTTTTGATGCTTCATTAGTAGCTATGTTGTTGCCATAGGCAAGCTTGGACCGCTGTTGCAACAACACAGTCTATAGTCTATCATCAGCTTCAATAGCATTTGTGTTGTTGATATGGCAACCCCAGATTGCCCCTTCTTTAACCACCTTCATATAAGGGGAACCATCTGGACACATCTTGTGTCACTTCACCTTTGATCATTAAATCTGACTTGGTAATTATGTCGGAATTCTTTTGGTGATGCTTGAATAGCATCTCTGTTGGTGCCACGGTACCCACAGATTACTACTTAACGTGTTTTGTGCGCCATAAGGCGCTTCACGTTAAAAGCTGCAGGGGCCTTTTCTGTATTTAATCAACGTAAAGGGCGCACCACATTATAGGGCACATGCATGCCATGACTTATGGTAAAGAAAGAAAAACATCACAGTAGCAAGACTGAGTTCGGCTGGACTTCATTCTACTATTTAACCATGTACTCTACTGCACTCACATTATTGTTAATCGATATATATACGCAGATCTGTGAAAGTCCTCATCTTCTGTATCCGAGTTAAACATGCCAAGTTCCCTCTTATCATTGTCTCATAGTTGTCACGCTGCTCTCCGGCACTGATCCCGCCTTTCCAGAAAGGCTGAATTGTGCCTCGTAAGCATGTCTTTTTGTCTATGCCATTTCAGAGGGTTCTTATGCTTTTTGTGTTGCACAAACTGATAGTATTTATTTATCAATCATGGCAGAGGAACGTACTCTAAATATTCCATAAAGTTCTCTGATTGGTTTACCGTCCCGGTCTATGTCTTTTACATACAACATAATGTCCTCTGATTGGATCATCGGGTCTACATATTATGCCTACATATTACGTCCCTGTGTGGCGGCAGCTACACAACGACATTTACACATTTTGATATTCGGCCCACACAATAGGCGTACCGTATTAAAAGGTGTTTTTTAGAAAATTAAAGGCTTTTAAGTGCACCTTAATAATACGGTACCTATTTCTTAACCCTCTCTTATACTGACTGTACAAGCCTGGACGTATCTCATTTTACAGGTCCCACGCACCAATGTTTTTTGTGAAAGCTTTTTTATAATCTTTGATGTCCTTTTATCGGGTTTGCAAGATAATTTAGATTGGAAATGAGCAGGATGCCCCTTTTCAAGCTATTTTTGTTGACCAGAAATGAGCAGGATGCCCCTTTTCAAGCTATTTTTGTTGGCCGGAAATGCCTATTATGCAAACAAGTCCATATCAAATATTCAAAAGTAATTTACATGTACGTATATGGGCTATGCTCCAATTGGGTCTGTTTTCCTCTAAATATGTTAGGAATAACAGTTTTCCTCAGGTGGGTTAGTTCCCTATATTTGAATATCTTGTGGCCACGTGTCTCTTCATTGTGTTTGATTCAGTTGAAATTCTGTCCGCGGAACTGCAGCTAGCCACAGTGCACTCTGAGGCCCAGGGTCCCCTTGAGGAAAATTTGTCCTCTTTTATTTTTTATACATCTGTCTCCATGCCGTGACCTCCCAGCCACCCAGTGAGCCCTTTGACTCGAGGTTGACTGATCACGAAGCCACACTCTCCATAGTATGGTTCTCAGTCATGCTTTTCTTTAAATATTCCTCCATGATGAAGCCACACAACCTTATGGCTGCCCGAGAGCACACTAATCGATTTGTCTAATTTAAAAACCGGAAATGTTCTTGTAACATGTGTCAAAGCTTACAATGTTGAAGCCGTCCTCTGCAAAATGAGGTCAAACACAGCACAATCCTGGTCCCAAAATGCTTCGGAAATTATCTCAAAATCAACTGAAGCAACATATTCAAAATGTTAGCTTTGCTCAAGAAGCAGGTGCATTGTCATTTAAAAAAATGTTTTGAGTTTCTGGGCAACCATATGGGAAAAAAAGCAACGCTGATATTATATTTGCAGGCCTTTGCAAAGAACACCTGCTATATCCCTCCTGAATAAGAGTGGACTAACCTGGATAACACAAGTGTTAAAAGTAATCTTGCCTTATGGCTATATTGCTCATGGAAACTCTTGTGGTCAGAACTGATCTTGAAATCATTCTGATGGTCATGATGCTTGTCTGGTTTCTGTTGCCACCATGAAAACCCCTAGATCACCTGCTTTTTAGCCCTCTATAATATTACTAAATGAGCCTGCCATGGACATCTTTTATTGAAGTTAGTCAATATTAACTTCACTTTACTACTATGTTGGTTATGAAAGCAGATTTGGATCCAAAAAGTTTGAGAGCCCCTGTTGCTGTCTCGTCGCTAGGACAGCATGTACAATGATCAACATGGTGGCATGGTTGACATAGAAAACAGAATGGAAGTTGGATGTTATTTTGCGGATAGGACAGTCATCGAGCGTGGACAAAAACACAGGTGCCTTTTTCCATCTACGTGCAAAAGAGATAATTATGACGCTAACACGACGAAGTGCAAAACAGCTTGAAAACTTGTAATTGCCTCTGGAAGACCTCTGACTTAAAGCTGTTTCCGTTCAAAGAACTCCAGACGAGTTCCACGTACTGGAAGCAAATAAAGAAGCACACGCGCACGCTATTATAGCCATCCACAATGAGGAATTGTTAATGGCCACCGTAGAATGGTCACCTTTCTCTTCCTCCGGGTGTGTGCGACACTTCATTTTACGCATGAGCTCTCACTGCCGTCTATGGCAAGACAGATGATGTGACGGTGGAGCTCCAGTCAAAAAAAGTCACACTGATCAACATTAAAATGGGTGTACATGACTGTCATGAAAAAAAATCTTACAAAATTAACATTTTGGTTTGAAATGGCTTTTCAAGTACTCCTGGAAACTAAGAAAAATAAGCCCCAAACACCAGTTTCACAAACAAAAATGAAATTGCATGATCATATCTATCATATAAGGGAGCACAAAAATTGATACAACAATAAAAAAAGGTGACAACAATACAAGTGAATCCACTGTTTCAACCAATATTTAATGTTTTCTGTTATGTTTTTTAGCCTCAGCAATGCACTGTGCGTAAATTGTTTTTTCTTTCATTTGTGCGGCTCTCGGCGCCCTGGTATGAGATGCCCCGGGGCCCGGTACCGGTCCACGACCCGGTGGTTGGAGTCTACTGATTTAAGGAATTGACCATGATGTCAGCAGCAAGACGGATGGCAAATAGCCGCGGCATATCCAATGATGCACTAGCAGACCTCTAAGGATCACGGTGTCCTTTTGCCAGGGACACCCTCATGTCAACTGTGACTGAACACCTTCGTTCCCCGGAATTCTCCGCACAAGTCAGTACAAAATATGTAAGCAGGATTATTTGTCAGAGCCTGTGTTCATCTGCAAAGCAGACGGCGTGACGATTCCTCCATTCGCAGGAATTAAATGCTTGCAGACTATGCTCACTTCGTTCCATCTAATCCACAGATTTGGCGGCGGTATCTCATGAATGCAGAGTGACAATTTGTAAACAGTTAGGTCAATAACAATGTCATTAGCGCGCTATTAGTTGTCACGCTGGTGTTTGTTGAGTCACTTAGTTTGCGTAAACATCAGACTTTCCACTGCGGAGCGGTTTCACGGTTGGATCATCGCAGTTGGGAACGACGTATATAAGATCAACGTGTTATTACTTTCAATGATATTGTATGTTTAGACTATATTTAGGGCAAGTGGTCGTATTTATGTTTCACTTAGCAACAGAAAATTTGGTAGGCGTGTTAATCATTAGTAAACTTAGTAAAAGTCCGGAAGCCATGCTCAACAAGACACAGGAAGGATGCTGGTTTAAATTGGGCCATTTTAAATGGTAAATGGACTGCACTTTTATAGCGCTTTATCTACACCACATGGTGCCCAAAGCGCTTTACAATGCCTCACATTTACCTATTCACACACCAATGGGAGGCTGCTGTCATGCAAGGCACTGCCAGGTGCACACTGGGAGCAATTTGGGGTTCAGTGTCTTGCTCAAAGACACGTCAACATAAGGATTGAGCCCACAACCATAGAGTTCAGAGGCGAACACTCTACCACTGAGCCACGTCACCCCCTTTTAGTGAAAATTTGCCATTTCCAGAAGTCCATCAAAGACAAACATGCTACAGAATTTGAGCCTTACATACTAGGCAGACACATTAATGGGGACAATTTGTAGTTTTTATCTGTGAATGTTGTTGGAGCATGAAAACCCGAACAAGAAGCCGAGTCCAGGCCCCTGGAATTTATTGGGAAATTCAGCCCCAGTAGCTAAAACATGCAATTTGGTAGGATTGTCTAGAATTATAAATCTACCAACAAAAAAAGCTCAAGAGGTCATGAACAAAAAGACACGAGACGTTTGACATATTGGTTTGAATTAAAGAGACTCTTTTAGCACCATTTTCAGGGATCTCATCCTAAAATACTCAAATTAAAGCAAAGCCTAAATATTTTAAAGATAACACAAAAGCCAAGGTGACCTCAAAGGGCAAACGTTCGTATTAAAAAAAAAAATTCTAGTACCCCACATTCAGTTATTACTATGTCGCTTTGAAGACTAATCCATCATGTCGCAATGCCTTAAGGAGTTGTTCCATAAAAATATATATTCTGTACATTGGCCCGCATACACATTACTAATCTCAGTAATCTCATTTGGATATTGAAGTCGGCTATAACAAACACATTGAGTTGAAGTTAGATAAAATGTTATACATATTTTTGTGCCCAAGGGCACATGCAGATCACCTAGGCATCATAGGCAGAAATAAACAACATAGATTTAACAAAAATAATCACCTCACAATATGTGATTATATCCCGAGGCGAGCACAGGCAGCTAATAAGATTGCGGCAAGTGTTCTGGACATCTTTGTTATGTTTGCACCTAATCATCTGTTGCGTCTCCATTTTTGTTGTTACATTTCCTTCCCTAGATAATATTAGTTTTGTCAATAATAATAACTACCATTTTTAAAATACATTTTCAATTATTCAAAAATAAGAAGTAATTTTTGTGCTGAATCTATGAATGTCTTTTATATTTGAATACCGTAATTTCCGGACTATAAATCGCGCTTTTTTTCATAGTTTGGGTGGGGGGGCGACTTATACTCAGGAGCGACTTATATATGTTTTTTTTTCACAAATTTTTACTTGATCATTAAGACATCACTTACTTACAAGTATAGTTGACCACTTCCCATGTTAATTTTAGTATAGTTGATCACTTCACATGCTTTTATATCTTTATCTTGAACATATTCAAAACATAAAAAATAGAGAAAACATCAAATAAAGCAATTAACACTTTAAAGCACCATATCCAAGTCCACTGTCTGCTGCATGTACACTTGCTCTATTTTTGCTCCTCTTATATTTATTATTATTATTTATTATTATTTGGCCCGTTCTCAGCTCTTTGTTTGTGTTCGTCACGTTAGCATGCCTATTGTTTAGCCTGTTGTTGCTATTTAATGAATTGGAGTGACACCGATGGTTTTATAAACATGTTATTCATGTAATATTATATTCATTATATTCATGCTTAATCACTCTATATGTTACGTCAGGCCCGTTCTCAGCTCTTTGTTTGTATTTGTCACATTAGCATACCTATCGTTTAGCCTGTTGTTGCTATTGTTTAGCCTGTTGTTGCTATTTCATGACTGTTTTTGGTGTGGGATTTTGTCCTATAAATTGCCCCCCAAAATGCGACTTATACTCCGGAGCGACTTATATATGGCTTTTTCACTTTTTGGGGCATTTTATGGCTGGTGCGACTTATACTCCGGAGCGACTTATAGTCCGGAAAATACGGTACTTTTATTTTACAAGAGTTAAGATAAACAACAGTTTTTTTAATTGTCAAATATTGACTTTCTTTTTTATTTCCTTTTTTCAAATTTAATGTAAAATGAAATCTTTAGGATTAAAAATTGAGGAAAATGACGGCATTTTGAATGAATGAATGAATGAATGAATGAATGAATGAATGAATGAATGAATGAATGAATAGGCTGACAGAACCAACTTCTCTCAGCAGTAAGAAATTTGATCAGTATTTCTGTCATGAGCAGGCCCACAAAAAAAAGGTCCCAATAAGCCATGTCTGAAAAAACACAGCAAGTCTGCCATTTCATTTCAAAGCAGCCATTTTGGGCATGTTTTGACCATTCAATTAAAATTTGAAAATGATCCCACTATAACTAGTTTCCCTTTGCAACATGTACTGTAATTTGGTGAACATGTCTATCCTCAGTTGGCTCATATAAAGTCTCAAATATCCATGTCACAAAAGACACAGGAAGTCTGCCAATTATGTTTGCACCTGCTTCGTATTTGGATCTTTTCCAGGGTTTATTCAATGACCAAGTCCTCCTAGATATTTGGTGCCCCCTACTGACAAGATGTGTACTTATCAAACCTCTTCCTTGCTGCTTGTTTTTAAATGAATCTTAAATCGAATCCCAAAGACAAAGGTGTTTGGAGTGCGATATCGATCATGGGAGGCGACATCCCACCCGACAATCGTCGCGCGGGTGGTCGCACTTTGAGTTTCCTTGCTATTCCAGCACCAGGAGATGACTCACCGTAGGCAAGATGAAGAGCTTTTTCGCTCCGTATGGCACCACCACTTTGTTTCTGTCAGCGACAAGGAGCGGCATATCATGGCTGCTCAATAAATCAAGGCCCACCTATTTGGAGTAGGTACTCTGCCATTATCTGGTACCAGGCTCATGGCAGCATGGCAGGGGTGGCATTAAATGACTTCTGGATAGGGGCATCTCTGTTGAGGAGGATTCTGTTGTCAAGGAGAAGTTGGCCTGACTGTGTTTAAAATTTTTCAAATCAGTTCTGTGCTGGCATTTGTTCATGGAGCAAATGTAGGGCGTATTGATCAGGGCAGCCAACAAGCGGTAATGTGTTATTAGACTTGACAGCTGTTTGGATTTAGACCATGACTGCACTAAAGATTTTTTTCTAATCTCAGTTGGTTTCCTTTTTCTTCTAAATCATACTATTCGGCCAAAAAACAACAACCTAAATCTGATTTTAAAAAATGCATTATTTGTAAAAAAAAAAAAAAAAAAGAAACCATTCCTTCATTCTCCTCACAAGGGTCACGGGCGTGCTGGAGCCTATCTCAGCTGACTTCAGGCAGTAGGCAGGGGACACTCCAAACTGGTTGCCAGCCAATCACAGGGCACACATAGAAAAACAACCATTCACACTCACACCCACGCCTACGGGCAATTTGCAGTGCTCAATCAGCCTACCATGCATGTTTTTGAAATGTGGGAGGAACCTGGAGCACCCCGAGAAACCCCACGCAGGAGAGCCCACGAGGAGAACATGCAAATTCCACACAGCAAGGCTGGAGCCGTAATCAAACCCTGCAGTTCTGAACTGTGAGGCAGACGTGCTAACCAGTGCTCTGCCATGCTGTGTCGCCCCCTAAATGGCATTAGCTCATTCTATTTCTCATATTCGGGTATTTTATTTCTGATTACCGTAATTTCCGGACTATAAACCGCGACTTTTTTCCAAAATTTTGAACCCTGCGGCTTATAGTCAGGTGCGGCTTATATAAGATTTTTTTCGTGATTTTTGTGATGACTTGATCACTTTTATACACTTGTAAAAAGGCTGTGGACCACTGTTGTGCGGTATCTTGAAGAAAAAAAAACAACAAAAATACTATTTTGAAATACTACTATTATGAGCTTTAGTAGGAATGCACGCTAGGTGACCTGCGTCAAAGGGCTCTAAACCCTTTCTCTTACTCTGCCATGTGACTCAGAGCTTACACAAAGCAGTGGCGCTGTTTGGACCATCTGCATTGTATTAAAACCCAATCAATCAGCATTTAAATTCAATTCTTCTGACATTTTGCTCACCAAAAACAAGTTGTAATGAATGTGAACTTTTAATGTATTTTATTCAGAAGGTTACTTTGAACCCTGAGGCTTAAATGGCGGCGCGGCGCATTTATGGATTTTACGGCTTTCTGTGTACTGTCTTTCTTTGTAAAAAACTCATGTGCACGTGCGGCTTATAGTCCGGTGCGGCTTATGTAAGAAAAAAAACTAAAATATCCCTGAATTTTAGCTGGTGCGGTTTATAGTCCGGTGCGCTTTATAGTCCGGAAATTACGGTACATTTTACTTTTAATCTCTACATTTGGAAATAGAACTGTACTTTCTATTATTTACCTTGTCAAAATGGGCTCATCGTGTTTTTGGGATGATGACGTTTGAAGCCAAAAATAGAAAGTGGAAAGTCAAAACAGACTTTGAGTTTGGTTGAGATTTAATTGGTTGGTTGGTTGGTCGGTCGGTCGGTTGGTCGGTCAGTTGGCTTGTGATAAAAAATCACTTGTAATAATTTGCATTTTTTTCTTCACAACGTGTGGGTGTGCGTGCGCGCGTGTGTGCGTGCATGCATGCAAGTTGTGAGAGAAACACTCATTGCTCATGCCAGCATCATTAGCCAGTTTATTTGTGATGCAGGGCCACGTAATACACTGCTGCCATCTATTGTGCTCTCAACCTTTTTCCTAGCCAACAAAAAGCATTTATTTTAACTGATGCAAGGTTTTTCAATTGTTTTTCTGTACTATTTTAAAATTTAATTTTAAATAATAAATGCCAATAGTTTACTAATAATAATTTGTTCAATAATATAAAATAAAATACATTACATTTAAAAACTGTTATTTTTAATAAACGGACACAGATACAGCTATATATAGAGAGAGAAAGAGAAAGAGATTTTTTTTTCAAAATTATATTCATTCTGATAATTAGATAGACTTTAATGTTTTTGTACATTATAAATACGTAAATCCTTTCATGATGAAATTAAATGAAAAATGGTAATGGTTTTCAATTAAAAGTACAGTATGGCAATAACTGATTGGAAAGGATATGTCAAAGGGAAAAAACAGTAAGAAAAGTCAAAGGTATTACAAAACGCCAATAATACATTTTTGAAACTCAAAAATTCAAAATAAAATATTTAATAACAGTTAAATATTTAAGATAAAATCAAACACATTTTAAAAATACTTTTTAAGTATGTAGATTCAATAAGATTTTTTGTATTAGTCCAATGATAGATCAACAAAATGGCTGCATTTAGAAGTTTGTTATCACTTTGACCTCTTCCAACTATTGTTCCCCTCTATTCATCTTTCAGGAATGTTTTCTTTGCTGCTGTTTTTCGAGCATGATGTGGAAAATTGCCTTTATCAGACTTCCTCCCTCATCTTCAACTCTGCCCTCTCCACTCCTTTCATACTCCCCACCACAAAACTCTCTCCCTGACAACTCTCTTAGTGTAAGTTCCAGATTCCTGTACTGTAATTCTTTTCATCCGTCGTGCTTTCATCATGCCTGGCTGGTTAATTTGGCCAAGAGCTCCAAAAGTTCCTCTACTACTTATGTAATGTTCGTTACAAACAGGGCCACAGGAGCACTGTTCAAACTTTTTTTCTGTCCAGGGAGGGGGGCACTTTTTTTCTGTCCTGGGAGGGGGGCAACCCACCCACCTCCACCCCCGTTGGGCCATTCTATGCATATATGTTCATATATATATTCATATGTATGATCGTCGTATTAGCCATACAATCTGAAAATATTATTTATATATTACTCTCTCAGTCTCTCTCCGTTTATTCATTCATTCATTCATTTATTTTTTTGGTTCGTTTGTATTTTTATAGTCATTGTATATGTCAACTGAAAATATTGTTGACCTTGACAAGAATGGAGAATAGAAAATATAATAAATAGAAAATAACAAAATAAATTCATAACACTATAATACAAGTACATTAATTTAAGCTAATTACATCCTCAAATAAATGTACTACAATAATAATAATACCATTACATTAATTTAATACTTCAATTAATTTAAATTAATTACATCCTCAAATAATTGTATTTTATTCATATAAAAGCTATGCAGTTGATATTGATTAAATTGAAAATGAAATAAATAATGAGTAATGTCATAAAGGAAATTTTAAATGTAAAATATCATTGAGTATATCGTGTCACACGGCATGTATAATTTGCATTTGCAATATTCCCTCACTAGGAGACGCTATTGGTTTATAATATACGTACTGGTAAACCTGCACAAGTGTCTCAGCAGACAGTGACTGCTTTTACATAGTCAACAACATAAAGCTCGAGGTGGTTGCCTTGGGAACCAACAGATGGCATGAAATGGCAAGGACACACATGTCAGTCATAACTCAACGAGACAGATTTGGCAAATGCATGATACAATTTATTATTAATGGGGTTTTTTCCTGTTGTTTTTGGGACCAGGTGTTAGGTAGTGATGTTAAAGACATGATCATAAAAATTAAAAGCTTTCGATCTGGTGCTTTCGATCATATCCAGAGTTTATATAAGCCCATGTGCAACAAATTCATACATAAATCCATATAGTAGGCACAGTTAGACGGATGCAAGTATTGTAATACATCCTGAATTTAGGTCGTAGGAACTAATTACAGTACGATATATACGTACCAAGTTTAAAGTCCAACAGATTCACAACTAACTTAATAGATACACAGTTTAAACCAATCAGAACCTAATAAGATCCAGAATTTAGATCAATCCCAGGATTGGCTCATGTGCAGCAGATGCACTGGATGCAAATTTTAGAATGATCCCATTTGCAACAAAATTATTGTATTGCAGACTGATCCTGTATGAAGTGGGATTCTAAGTATCTAACTGGATTCAGAGTTTACGCAGATATCTTGTGTACAGGAGCAGGTTCAGAATTAGTGTTTCTCATTCAATACATAACAGATTAAAGTCAAGTTTATTTATATAGGCCTAAATCAGAGACAAGTCTCAAAGGGCTTCACATGTACATATTCATAGAGATTCATGTACAGATTCATAATTTATTAGGTTCAGAGCTTCGACAAATATCTCCCCCCAGAATGCATATATGTTACCAAGGTGTGTAACTCACACAATTATGTCGATGGGAGAATCTGTGCAGCCCAAACAGCCTTTTCTGACATACCCGGGAGAATATCCCCCTGAATGCAGAGTCTGAGTCAAGCCTTAAAGGCTTTTTGTTCCAGCAGTCTGACACATGATTTGGCTCCACTGTGAGGTCATTAAAAGAACAGGAGTGTAATATTCAAGTGTGCACATGTACCTAATGTTATGTCCAGGTAAGGTATGTACATAATCTCTCTCACACACGCACACACACACACACACGAACACGAACGCATGCGTTCTTGCAGAGACTTTGTAAGTGCGATCAAATATGGCAGCCGCCATCTGTTCTCACCAGTCAAGCTGTCCTAGCAGCCCCTCAGGCTGACACTCCATCAACACACACACACACACACACACACACACACACACACACACACACACACACACACACACATATCCCACCACCAAAATATGCACACTAGCCCACTGAGACGTTATCATTGGCGCTCAGCAAACAAAGTTGTAATTCTAAACTTCTAAACCTACTTTTGCAACACAGGAACTTGAAAACGTTGTTCTGCGTATGTCACATAACTGCGCACTCACGGTACAGCAATACTAAACTATGAATAAAATGTAACATACTTTATGTTCAAATGAATGATGGTACTCTTCCTTTGATAGCTTTTCACTTGGATCGCATTTGTTTCTTGTTGCTTCTACACATAAGATAAATGATGAGTTGCACATGCAGGCCAGGATCATTTAGTGGGTGTTTCCTGCTCGTTGATTGGATAAAATGAAAAATATACATATAATCAGTTAGCTAACAACCAACAAGATGAAATGCATTGTATAGTTTATAGCCTAATAGTTGTTTATTGACTAACTAGTAATTAGAACAGGAGTGGTGATAACATGTTGCCAGTAACACAAGTTAAAAGAATTAATGGATGTAAGAGTTAGCATTAGCCTCCATGATGATGCAAATTGTGGTAACTGTACAGCACTAAAGCGTGACTTGGTGAAAATTTATTTTCTTACCATTTTCACTTGTCTATCCTGGATTTGCAGAGAACCTCTGCATATTTTGGCTTCAGCATTTGTTGATTTTTTTTAACTTGTCAGAGTTTTAATGGAAACTCATTTATTCTCTGGTTTTGCGATCAGGCCTAGGCAATAAAATTATTAATTTGGTGCCATCGAGTGGAATCTTGATCATATTTTGGAGTTTAATTTATTGATGGTGTTTTTCGGCACTGTGAGTTTAGAGCTGTTGTTTTGTTGTCTTGGAGTTTTTTTTTTTTTGCGCTACTCACAGCAGGGCTCTGAGTCCATCCCCCGTAAATAAAGTGGGTAACGATTAAATGTAATATGTGAATTGTGTCATTTGTGGTTGTGAAACTTTCTGACCCTTCACAAGGATTTTTGCCTGGGACCCTCCTCATGATCCTAACTGCAAATAAACATTCACTACTACCTAGGAATTCATAAATTCATTTTCTAACCCAAACCTCGTCTCACAGTTTGGAGGGTGCAGGTTTGATTCCACCTCTGGCTCTCCCTGTGTGGAGTTTGCATGTTCTCCCTGTGCCTGCATGGGTTTTCTCCGGGCACTCTGGTTTCCTCCCACATCCCAAAAACGTGCTTCGTAGGCCGATTGAACACCCCAAATTGTCCCTAGGTGTGAGTACGAGTGCTGATGGTTGTTCGTCTGTGTGCCCTGCGATTGGCTGGCAACCGGTTCGGGGTGTCCCCCGCCTACTGCCCAATGACCGCTGGGATAGGCTCCAGCACCCCCGTGGGGACAAGCAGTACAGATGATGGATGGATGGATGGATGGATGGATGGATGGATGGATGGATGGATGGATGGATGGATGGATGGATGGATGGATGGATGGATGGATGGATGGATGGATGGATGGATGGATTTTTATAATTGTGATGTTATAATAACAGAAACAAAAGATGCACTAGAGTTTACACGGTCCCAAATTTGTATCCATGCTTGCAGTATTACTATTTTAATTCCTTTTCTGAAGACTACCAAGGCAGTAGCAGGAATAAAAAAAAGCCAAACGAGATAAATGAAGGAGGGATTAACCTTGTCGCGAAGCCATCTGCAGTTATGTTATGGAGGTCAAACGGCCAATAGAGAGCGGGTAATGAGTCTGGTTTTATTATCAGTTTAATACCATGGTGTGTCTTCAAAGTGTCTGTGGTCTGTCACCAGATGATTTATGGTACGCGCCAGACAAGAAGACGTGAACAGATCTTAGATCCTTCTCAACCTGTTTCATCAAAAAACAGTGACCCCCCCATCCCTCCTCGATATTTGTAAGGCGTAAACACCAACCTGTGCCTTCCTCAACAATGTTGAAATGAAAATGTTTGCCTTTGTGAATTGTTTGGAAAAAATGCACTGGAAGTGCACTGTATGTTGCCTTGGCAACCCAGAAAATACACTTGAGCTTTTTAGTAACTGCCACTAAGCAAAGCAAAAAGTCATATTGCAAAGACTCTCCGTTAACAACCCGCACTAAATTTAGCCTCTCTAAAGATCTCACAATTAAGATTTCTAGTTCTCGTTTCAATTTAAGGGTTCAAACGTTCAAGGATTTTAACAAGTAAGGTTTCAAATTAGGGTTTCAAGACTGGGTTAATGGTTCAAATTAACATTTCAAAGCTTTCGTTAGGGCAAGGATTACAATTACATATTAGGGTTTCAAGCCAGGATAAGGGTTTCAAGTGAGGTGAGTTTTTCAAATCAAGGTTTCAAATTTTAGGTTCACAAAGTAGAGTTTCATGTGGGGGGATGGTTACAAACCGCAGAGACAGTTTCAAGTCATATCAAGGTTTTCAAAGATATTGTTTCCAAGCCAAGGTTAGGTTTTCAAATTGGGGTTCACGACTGTAACGAGCTCTTTAATGACCGCCTCAGCGTGTCGTAACCTTGCTCGTCCTTGCTCTTGCTCCTCCTTCTAGATGCACCATGTGTGTCTGCAATCTCGTTCTACTCATCTGTCTTCCCGCCGCAGCCTCTTCCATATTCCACTTTTATCTCTTGCTTCATGAGGAGACTTGCTGCGGGCTCTCAGATAGCCCTCAGATAAATCCTGCCTTCAACACACAGAAGTGGCTTTAATTTAGCGTATAAAGAAACTGTAGATAGGGTTAGGCTCTAATCCTAACCGTAAGGGTTTCAAATAAGCAGCCCGGTCTTGCCCCAGGGCACAATATGTTACCTATCTGACATTATGCTTTTATTCTCCCTTTCCTGTGTACCCTTATGTTGTGTTGGCCCCACAAATAAGAAAACAAACAAAAATGCTCTCAGATTCTGACGTGAAGTCTTATTTAACTTTTGGATCGTTGGAGGTTTGCACTGTCCTGTTTTGTGAGTAGCTGTTTGTGACAACCATGAACAAACACACACACACACATGCACACACCCTCTCACACACAGACCTGTACCTCATTAATTTTCCAATTTACGTCTGTCCTCTTGGTTGCCCTCGGCATCCATCAGCCAATTCTCCACCCAGATTGGACAGGCCCGACCGTAACAGGTGGACACTTTCTGTTGAGTTTCCTGCTCAAAGTTAATATGACTCCTCTTGTTGTTGCATGCCATGTTGTCATGTTGAGCTTCTTCTTCACTTTTCAATGTTAAGCCATAGTGTATTTTTATGTTTTTTTATTTTTATTTTAACCTTTATTTATCCAGGCGGGACTACCGAGAACAAATTCAAATTTGCAATGCTGATTTGGCATGGTGATTCATTTACAGAGCCCCAGACATGACATGGGAGAAAAAGAATTAGAACTATGGCTTCAACATATACTGTACAGTATTCATCATCATCATCATCATCATCATCATCATCGGTTTAAAGTCCGTTTTCCAGGCAGCACTGGGTTGGACTGGGTTCTTGATATGGCTTTCTTCCACCGGGAACGGTACATGGCCATCTCGTGGTTCATGCCGAGTGCCTTCATGTCGGCTGACACGGTCGTCTGCCAGGTCTTTTTAGGTGGGCCACTGGGTCTTGTTCCCTCTACGTTATACGACATAACTTTCTTCACCCAGTCGTTCTCGTCCTTCCTCACTACATGTCCGTACCATCGCAGTCTAGTATTCAAACCTAAATAACATGCACATGAAGTACTTATTTATGAGTGGCATATTACTCCCATCAACAGCACACCTGCAATGTATTTATTTTTTTAAATAATTTTTTATTTAATGTTTACCAGCACTGTTTGTCGTCCTACAGAAACAAGGTTTATATGCATATATTTTAATCATTATTTTACATTTGTAGTGTTGATTTTATGTTTTTAAACAAAACAGTGGTGCTGATCTTTTTTCCATTAATTCTATATAAAATCATTTCAAGAGTGAAAGTCACACAAGTAAAAGGAGTTCCATGTTTGGTCACAAATTACGTAAAGCTACCACTCTACTTAATTTTTGGGCCTATGTTTGATACTTTGTTCCAACTGTTAGTCTATTCGGTGACATCTTGCCTGATTTCCAAACTTTTCATTCTCGTCCTAGCGATGGATTTGTTGTGCTAATGTGTGGCCGTAAAATCATTCATTTCTTTTTGTGTCACGTCTGGGGCTCATTACTAAATGACCAAGAGCTGGAGAGCATGTGAAATGAAATGACAACTCAGTCTCTCTGTCTCTCTTTCTCCGCAGGGCGCCGCCATCTGTCCCCTCAACACATGGAATATGTATGATTGCCCTTCTCCGCACCCACTTCCATTCCAGCAAGTGCACTACTTCTTTCCTGTCCATCATCATCAAACTCAGGGATGCTCTAAAAAAAGACAGACATAGATATATGGAGTCAAAAGGCTTCGTTAACATCGTTAATCTACGTAAACGGAGGAATAACACACGAAATAAGAACCCTGGTACTCATTTCAAAACATATACATAACTGCCCAATTTTCTATTGTCCTCATTGGAAAACAAAATCATTTATTGAATATCAGAAAAACAGCTTCGCAGGCTATGCAGAATTTCCCTTCATGGCAAATAAGCTTGGAATCCTGTCAAAGAAACATTGGGTTGATACGCCGATGAAAAAAAACAGTCTATTTTTCAAAAGTCAAAGTTGGCAAGTATGGCAGACCATTAAAATTTAAACCAATGTGAAGCATAGGATGTGTTATCTTTAACATAAAGTACTAGTACCATTCCGGTAAGCAGGAGGCAGCTTCTGGTCATATCATCGTCATCAGCATCTACATCATCATCATCAGCAATAGCAGCAGCAACTTTGAAGTGACAAGTGAACTTGCTTAACTGCCGCAGCACTATTTTGATGCCATAAGCATTCGTCCTGGGGTTGCTTTTCCGAGGGGATTTTCATCATCTAAATGATGACACAAATCCTCCCGTTTAGCCGTACTGCTTGTGACACTGTTGCAACGGTTTTTTTTTTGCTTCTTTTTTCTGTGCTTTTATCTTTTTTAAAACTCCTTCTGTCAACACAGAAATCTAAAGCTCAAAATCTAGTTGATTTTGCAGAGCCAAATGTGTGAGGAAACTAACAATAAGTATCCATTTATTTTGCTTCCTTTGAGTTTATTTCGATCAACCTGTATACATCTGTCTGTCTGTCTGTCTGTCTGTCTGTCTGTCTGTCTGTCTGTCTGTCTGTCTGTCTGTCTGTCTGTCTGTCTGTCTGTCTGTCTGTCTGTCTGTCTGTTTAAGCCCTGATTTGAAGCCTTAAACCCAGACTTGAAACTCTAACTTGAAACCCTAACCCAGGTTGTAAACAGTCATATGAAACCTTGGATTGAAACCCAAATTTAAAACCTAACCCTTGAAACCCTTACTTGAAATCCCAGATTTCAAATATGATTTTAAAGTATTCACCACTACTTAAAATACTTACTTGAAACCTTAACTGTGATGAAAACCATATCCTGATTTGAAACTGCTCAAATTTCTAACACAGGCTTGACTTTTTGTTTTTGTGTGTAAAATCCCCAACCATTGTTTAAAACCTCAACACATCTTGAAACCCTAATTTGAAATCCAAATTCTGTCTGTGTTTGTGTCTATGTATGTCTATGTTTTGAAAACCTAACTCTTTTTTAAACAAAACCCAAATCTGAAATCCTAACTTCAATACCTAATCCTCACTTGAATGTTTCACCTGAAATCCTAAACCTTTGCCAGAAGCCTAACTTTGAAACCCTAATCCTCATCTTTGTATCACTATCATTGTTCTGTCAAAACAAGCATGGAAAGATTTTGAATGGGATTCAGCCAGGGTTAACAGAGACGATTTAATGTACCATCATATGGGAGAAATACATGGTGTTATCTCATGAGAGGACTTTACAAAGGTCTTTACAATGTCTGTCCGTCTGTCTGTCTGTCTGTCTGTCTGTCTGTCTGTCTGTCTGTCTGTCCGTATATAGGTGGTGAATAAAGACAAGAAGCCAAGCTCCAAAACTGGGTGGTCCAATTTCTCCTAAATCTCATGCCAAAAAAATCTCTTAAATCACTTCATATTCTTTGAGTGGCATGAATGTTAATGCTGAGTCCTGACATCATTTTTACATTTAGACAACCTAATATATAAGTACCAATGTTCAGCTCGCTCAACTGTCCCTTTATTATATATATATATATATATATATATATATATATATATATATATATATATATATATATATATATAATGCCTACTAATTGACAATTGGAACAAAGTGGGCAAAATAACTTTGGGTAATGAGAAACATGGTACTTCACCAAGCAGTATACATTTCCATTACGGTAAGTCCACGGAGGGATAGTTTAATGGGTATGATATCAAAGACCATCACCTAAACGAATCAAAGCATGATTTCTGAGAGTATGCTAAAGTTTCCCCACAAAGAAAGAAGATGGAGCAGGTCACTGCAGGCTAATAGAGGACAGAAGACAACAAGCCAACAGCGTATCGGCAGGAAGCTGTGCCAGGGTGCCCTGGGGGAAGTGGGCAAGCAGCGACATGGCAGAGCGCGCACTGATCTATAAAGTTTGAGCTCATGCCGCGGGAGAAGAAAGAATGCACGTGAGCAGATTGTTGGAGGAGTACATCAACGTGACTTCATGTGAGAGATGAACAAGGCAAAGCCAATGGACATGCTGAATGGAATCAAGATTCACAATATAACAACTTGAGCGAGGACTTTTGTGTCCATCGGTCACAAGTACTGCCAAGTCAACAACAGTGACAGAAGACAGGATTGCAGCAGGCATGGGCGATTATCAATTTCAACATTTAATGATAGTACATTTCATGTTCAATGTTAACGTGACATGGTGAACTGAAAAGAAACTGACTGTGCAGAATCTCCTTTACAGTCCCACCCCAATTATTGTAGCACAACTAATCGCTGCTATTAGGTGACTTATTCTATGTTCCACACAAAATCGAATAAACACAAAAACATTCCCATGTGCTAGCACATGTCGAGTCCCAGCAATAGCGATTAGCAAAATGTCGGTGCTTTGATAGCAGGGAGTCATCCAGACATGCTTGCCGTCACTGTGGTTTAGATCCATGCACGGCATGAAAATTGTCACGGTGTGTTGGTAAACGTTGAGGAAATCTCCCGTGTTGGTTTTTCGTGGCTTGTTGTTTTCAAGTGGTTTTTCAAAAGGGAGATCTTAATAGCGTGGTTTTAAATTCAGGCTTCAGGCAAGGTCTCGTGTTTTAGAGGTTTTTTGAGTAACATAATTGCATTCTTATTCTTGACTGGCAAACAAGTGTCCAAAATGTTGACCACAATAAAATAGAAAGAAAGAAAAAAGGAGAAGAAAAAGCCATTCATTCATCATCCTCGAACAACCTCAAAGGCTTCAAAGTTCCTCTGGAAGCGATTCCCGTAGCTATCAGATGTCCTGCTGAAATGCTGCATGATTTTTTTTTCAATGCTTGTGTCAGAAAATGAAGCCCTCAGATCATCGCCACTAAGAGGATTATAGTCACGAGAAGGCACCAGTATCTGCGCATCACGTTGTGGAGAACACTCATAAAATCCCATGGCATTCTTCCCCATTGCCAAGGACATGCCAGGAGCAGGAGATGTCAAGGATGTTGAGGGCAGGAAGGACAACACCCCTGCATGAAACATTCATATATCATATATATAAATACATACCCAGACTTTGATAGATATACACGCAATATGAGGCTTAAAATCTGAGGTACGTGTCAGGGTTTCAAGACAAGGTGAGGGTATCAAATGAGACACTCGAGTCCAATAAGGTTTCAAAAAAGGCTAAGAGTTTGAAAATAAGGTTCCAAGACAGGGTAAGGAGGCATCGAATAGTGCCGCTTGCTACAAATGTCACCGCTTTGTTTAAAGCATTAGCATTCCTGGTCCACCTCAGATGGCGGTCATAGAGCACCTTCCTCTGGATTTGCTTTGCTTGTTAGCAAGAATTTGAAAACACGCTACCATCACCTACGGTACATGTCAAAACCTACACGCAAAGCCCAGTGAATGAGGTTGTCAGTAGTCTAACGTGCTTTTTCCTGACACATCGTGGCATCATCGCAGTAATCAGTCGAGGGGATTGTGTGTAGGATTTGCTTCCATCGTCATGTGGATTGATGCCAACTTTCATCTCTGAATGAACTCTATGATTATCATCATGCAAATGAGGCGCTCATATCGTTAAGTGTGTCACATATGTAGGCGAGGGATACATCAGTGCACTGCGAGAAGAAAAGAGCGCTTTGTTTGAACGTCACTTTGAGTCCTACATGGTTCCTACCCACCTCATTGCTGACTGATTCTAACATTCCTCAACATCATTACGCATGACTCATCACATCCTTTGTTTCGCTACAGGTTCTCCTTGGCTTCCACCGTCCTGCTTGGTCAGTTTTCCAACACGACCGGTGGGGTAACTTGAGTTAATGAGTTCACGGTGTGAGAGGTGAGAAGACACACTTAGTATCTGTGGCCTACGGTGATAATAGCAAATCTCACGTGTCAGACCTTTGTGTATTTGTGTTACGCACATGCCAAAAAGATGCTGGCTGATATCGTTTTTGGCTACGAAGCTCGTAGACCCAAAGGACACGTGGTTAATTAGCGCCTCAAGTTTCTGATAAATACTGAATGACTGCTGCTCTAGAAGCAAATGTTAACGATGCATAGTTGGGTAGGCACCAAGATACAAATTGATAGACACTATCTATCTATCTATCTATCTATCTATCTATCTATCTATCTATCTATCCATCCATCCATCCATCCATCCATCCATCCATCCATCCATCCATCCATCCATCCATCCATCCATCCATCCATCCATCCATCCATCCATCCATCCATCCATCCATCTATCTATCTATCTATCTATCTATCTATCTATCTATCTATCTATCTATCTATCTATCCATCCATCCATCCATCCATCCATCCATCCATGACACCTTAGCAAGAACAATGTAGCAGACACTGTAAACTCACATCAGTGTAACTCCCATCGTAGCTGTAATTGCAATTTTAACAGTAATGTAACTGACTGTAACATCTTAACATTTGTTTCTTTGTTGGTTTGTTTGTTTGTTTCGTCGAAGCCATTCACGGCCTGATGTCTCAAGTCATTAAGGACAAACTCTTCAATCAAATCAACACATCAACTGATACTGCTATAGCGATTTAACAAATGTGTGCAACATATTTTTTTAATCTGCCACTGTAACTGCCACTCACATCATCTTCCCTTCTGAGTCTATATACTTGTGTTGTCAATGGTAATACCAGCCAGCGGGTGTCACACCAGGTGCCATACTGTGTACGGCAGTGGTGCGCACTGCAACATATGTGTACTTATATACTATATATACTAAGCTAACGATTTCACGATTATTATCACAAAAAAATGGAATGTTCCCTTCTAAGCTCATAGAGTTTCCGTTTCACATATTGTCGCTATCCCTTTACTTGTGTGAATAATGCAGGCGTCTGATCACGTTTCCACACTTTCCTTCATCAGGCTTAGTCACGTGACCAACATCGTGTTCTAAAGCTTTATGTGTGTGGCTATGGATAGCTTATGGAGTCCATCCATCCCATAAATCCAGATGTGTTTTCTCTAATCCTCTTATTGCACGTTCAAGATGATCTACAACATGACATATGTTTATGTTTAGTCATGGCTCAGGATATTTTTTGTTTTTTATGGGGAGGAATCCAAAGACTATCCAACTGATTTTATTAATGTCTTGACTTGAGCGTGCGTTTTCATCTTTTAAATGTTTGCCTTACACAAAAACACATTTCATCTCTCAACGTCACATCTTCTCTTTTTGTACTTATGTTTTTGTCTTGTGTGAGATTGAGCAACAGGGTGCATGTCAGGACAGCTCCTGTTTTGTTTGAGCCCTCCCTTTTTTCGTTGATGTGCAGAGGAAATAAATGGCTCACATCGCTTCTGCATCTGTTCATCGACGCCCTCCGTCTGTCTTGGCAAAAGAAGGGAGGGAAAAAAAATTGTGTTTCCGCCTTTTAAGCATGTGCAGACTAGTGATTTGCTTCAGCAGTGCAAGACATATGAGAGTGAAACTCATCACTGCTTTTTTGATATCCAGGATCTGCATTGCCTTTGATCGCCAGAGTCTGTAATGAACATGTCAAAAGTTGCCAGACTGCAATATCACAAAGTGGAGGGAACTGACATCAAATCAATGTACTAACATCACATTGTTTACTTAACAGGCACCGACCGACACTATAAAGTCATCTTGGCAGACACTGTAATCTTACATTCCCCACATGTGGTAAGGAGATCTTGTTTTGTTTCAACAAAACCAAGATTGAACATTTTGGCCATAATTGGAAAAAGTATGTCTGGCACAAACTCAAGGCTTATCACCAAAAGTAAGCAACACCTACAGTTAAGCAAAGTGACGACAGCTTTGTGCTTTGAAGCTTGTTTTTTCTCAGATGGAACTGGGGCTTTAGATAAGTTTGAAGGAAAAAATAAAACATTCAAACACCTCGAAATAAAAACAAAAATGTGAGGAGAGGCCTATTATAACAGCTGAAATATAATGCGGGTATGTAGTGGCACTGTATGGAGTGGCAACTCTCAATTAACAGGGATTTGAATGGAATAGGTTCATTCTGGTTCATTTTATTTATCTCTGTCTCTTTTTTCATATCACAAAGACATGGCCTTTCAAAATGGACGTGTAGACTTTTTTACTGTCACTGACTTTGTACCTGGGGCTGTTACGTCATCCAAGCAATGCCGCAAACATTAGAAACGTCTCGAATTGGGCCAAAACCTTTCGGTATGTCCAAATTTGACCAATTCATAATTTTTTCAAATAGATATTATGGGCCACTTCCCACGAGAAGTTGTTATTTTTGTTCATTTTTTTTCATGTGGTGAAAATGGCTTGCTCTCTTTAGCCCGTATCTCATTGAGACGCCGGTTTTTGCGCACATAGTGATTGTTGGTATTTCATCAGAGTTGCTAAATGGTTGCAACCAGTTGCAAACGGTTGTAAACAGTTTTTCTTGTCGGAAAGAATTGAAACTTTGCGACAAGAAAAATTGTTGACGACTATTAATATTGTTGCCGAATGTCAGGTGAATGTCTTTGCAACCGTTTACGACGTTGAATGAACACTGACAAAAAGTAAACATTCATGCCGTGTGCAAACTTTTGCTAAACTACACTGCTCCATGAGATATAGGCGATGATGAAATGTTAATGGGTTATGTTCATCTGTCTGATGCCAGCGAAACACAAAATAATAATCTGAATTTTTTACACTGTAACATCTCAGTCATCAGGTGAGTTCAGCTGCTTCCATGCGAGCGTGCCAAAACAAAGTTGAGAACACTTTATGTGCCCACACACAGGTTATGTTTGTGCCTTTAGATGGAATCCCTCTTTCAATCGTGCATGTTTGCATTCTAACAACCTCCCTCGACGTTACCATCCAGATATGTTATCACATTCTTTATGAGGTGTTTTATTTGTCATGTTTATCCTTCCACTTTGACCCACTAATACGTTTAAGTGTTCTTTTCATCGCTTTCCTTTTCTTTTGGTTTGAGTTCCCAGGTGCATGATAGCAGATAGTTCCCAGAGGATGAAATATGAACATTTTATTACACCGATTGATCATTAAAATAATCAAGTTTTGAATTGTAATTAGTGTCCCATAAATGTTTAAACAGTTGTTTGTTCGTGTTCACTGGCTCTGCATTCACGCAAAAAGCCTTAGTGACAAACATCATAACACTTTAAAGGGTAATTACATCGTTGCCCCGGGCATTTAGAACCACCCACTTCCTCGTGAACACCTCAGCCACTTTCCCACACACTTTTTGGCATACCTCTCTTTTATATCACCTCGGGTTGCAGATGCATGTCGGTTCCCATTAAAATTTGGCAAGAACAGATGATGATGAAAACAATTATATTAATTTTCAAAACAGTTGTGTCAACATTATACAATGACTGCTGAAACAACATGAGACAAGGAAAACAGTTCCAGACCCAAAAAAGAAAATCCATGATAGAGGAACCATAAAGAGAGACCCTACCTACACATCTTAATTTAAAGCACCCAACATAAAAATATTCAAACACAAAAGCAGCGGCTATTCAATGTTGTGTCAGATGATTCCATGTTAAGCGAGTCAGAACGTGCCACCGACGATTACTACCCAATGCTGACGCACATCTACAAAATTGGTTACAAAAAGTAGACTAGATTTAGGGCTCGGTAAAAGCAGGTCTAAGTTGTGGTGCAGGTAGTTTAACCTGTTGGTGTATTTGATCGAGGCACAGGCAGACACATATTTCGGGCTATATCTCATGTGTGGTGCATGTCACTAGAGTCCATTCATAAATATGATGATGGTATGGTAAAAAAAAAAAAAAAAAAAAAAAGATACGTAAATGGTCCAAAATGGTAAAGTGATCATGTTTGTACCTTGTTTTACATGTAACTGGAAGTTTGACTTGAGACTGAACCAGTAAATGTCTGCAGACAGGAGTGCAGCTTTGGTGTAAACAAGCAGTCCAACGAGCTTATGTAAGTGCACAGAGATATGGTTGGGATGCCTCAGTGTCTACGATCCGACTCGCAGGGGCCGGTAATTCTTCAAAAGAGCTTTTTGTGTCAAATTTCACTAGCGCTGCAGGCTCCCGAAAGGCTTTGATCAGATATTTACTGACTTAAAGTAAGAATATTTTGCCTCAGCCACTTAGCGCCTTTTGTCACATAATACCACGAGAGCTGTTCTCTGTGTTTTAGCATTTTCTGAAAGGCAAGAAACTTTTCTAAATGTTCTGGTGAAATTGCAACTTTTTTTCTTTTTGTTTACGCCTGCTGGCCACAGTATTAAGTAGATCTTGAATCTATACACAACCAGAGCTGACAGTAAATTCATGATGTACAGACATGAGAATAGTTAGTCGACCTTCAAAAAATTATATTGGTTGAGTCCGCTTGATTTTTTTTATCAAAATTCAGGCTCCAAAGTTAGATTTTCTTGGTAACGTAAATGTGGTCTACCATGAGTAGAATCTGAACGTCTCAAATAACGAAATTGGAAGTCAGCCATTTCAGTTTAGAGCAACTACCTCATGGCATGAGATAGACAAATTTGTCAAAATTGCAAACTTGAAATTTGTCTTTTTTTAAGCAGACATTGAGACGTGTTTGCTATTTCAGTGATCCTGCAAAGAAAAGTTTGTCCAACCTAGTTTTCCGTCGTTAGATCAGATTTGGCATCACGAGTCGACCCACAAAAAACTTAACCTTTCAAGCTGTGATTAAAAAGTCACTGGAAGGCTGCCATTTTGCTTTAAAGTTGACATTTTAGGGTCATTTCTGCCATTTCCACCAATCGATCAGAGACAAGCTTGTCCAGACCAGTTTCAAGTAGCATCTGCCAGCAAAGACACAGTTTGGTTGAATGAGACCATTTTTGACTCATGTCCATAAAAGCATGCTTGGATGAGTTTGATGTGGAATAATGACCCCGCTGACATTTTTACCATAAATGATGAGACAAATTATGAAAAACTTACATTACACGCGCACACACACACACTTGATGTAGTAAAAGCCCAGTGAAGGCTGTGGTCCGAGGGTCCGTGGGATGGGGTCAGGTCTTCGTCTCAGGGCCATGTCTTTACAGGTCAGTGATTCTCTTGTTAGAAAGACTACAGTTGTTAATATGAACGCCAGTAATATGGCCACACATTCTCATAAAAAGATTGTTGCAAACCTAACTGCTTTTTTGTTGTTGTTTCTTTATACTCAACGTGTAATTCTCTGTGTTATGTTTATTTTGGCAGTGAACTAACTTAGACCCCTTGAAGCGTCTTTTTTGATCAGTTGTTCACTATCTGTCAAACTACTGCTTGTTGTGAAGTATTTGAGTTGACTTCTCTGCCTTTATAAGGCCGGCACTCGTATCGCATGCTTTTGCTCGCAAAAAAATGACCTTCTCAAAAATCTCATAATGCATTTTATTAATAAGTTGTTCATAATCTTTATCCATCTGTATCTCTAGCTATTATATTGTGTGGCAAATGAAGCGTTATATGAGTGTTTTCTTTGTCATATCCACACACATTTCATGTTATCTCATGAAATGGACTCCGTGTGCTCCTCATCCCTCCTGCGTGGTGATTGGCCGTCTGGTGGTGCATGTTAATGAGCTGAGGGGGGCAGCGGGAGGCTTTTAAAAGCAGCAGCTAAACAGGCAGTCGAGTGAGAGCGTGTGCTTGTGTGGACCTCCTCCATCACAGACCTTTCATAAGATCCACGTCAGTGGAGATTCAACTCTGACACTTTTGACACTTTTCCCCCAACCTATTCTTTTGTTTACAGTGTTTGGATTTGGGATTTTTGAGCAGGTTGAAGATATGCTACGGTGCACAGTCGTGCTACTTTTGCTGGTGGTGGCCTTATATGTCCTGAGTGCCGAAGGTAAACTTAATGAATATGTTTAATTCTTGCTTTATAATCAGATGTCGGTGTTTTGATATTTGGGTTTTAAGTGTGTGTATACCATCAGAAAACATGGCGAAAGCTTGCTAGTCAACTTCTTGGGTGTACAAGCCCTTTCAACACGCAGTTGAACTGATTTAATTAAAGGCATGGCACAGGGGCGCATAGAGAGCGGGAGCCAGCGGGCGGAAAATTAAATGGGTTTAATAAACGTGGGATAGATTAGAAGCATTTTTTTGAGAATAGTTGCTTTGAATGATCAGATTATAGTAATGTCGAAAAAGTTGTTTGGTGGACAAAACACAAGCCCACCAGACCCATTTCATACAGTTCATTCATTTGAAGAAAATTCTGCTAGTAAAAATCTTATCTTTTAATGACAACATTTGTACAGTAAATAGCCCTTAAACATTGTATTTATCCCCTAGTTTGTCAACTGACCACAAAGATAAAGTTTTATTGTAATTTTCAACAGAACACTTGGTGTTTTAATGGTCAGTGGCTAGCCCATTTATCCATCGAGTGGTGAAATTTTTTTATGAAGTGTATTTTACAGTAATACAGAGCACCTGTAATTGCTGACCAAAGAAAATCCTTGTTGTTAGATGGATGGAATTAATTTAGCGGCAAGGCAGTAAGCCACCGCAATTTTATTAAAATGTTGTTTTATGTTTACATTTAACCTGGAATGTTTGTTGTCACTGTCCATAAAGGTTTTACTGATTATTTAAGCAGTGAGGCAGTATCACATCACATAGTATCACTTTACATTTATTATCATTATCTTTTTTTTTTTTTTTTTTTTCTATTTTTTTTAATATATTCATATTTGGATATATCTCCTACACATTTGCAGTTAACCCCTTGGTTGTTGTTTTTAAGCTGCATATTAAAGATTTTCTCCCCCACCCTAAACATCCAATTGTGGAGCAGTTAAGACTGAGCCACGCGACTTCTACAATTGCAACACATTCTGCTCCCCTCAGTTTTATGATGGAACAGTATTTGTATGAGCTATGGCATTGGAAATTTTAATTGGGAAAAAAGATACATTTATAGGACTCACACACATTTTTTTTCACCTCAAAAATAACATTTTGATAGGCCTTTGTTATCATGTAGTGTTTGTGTTTTGGCCGTGAGGGATGCAACAGCTTTGTTTGTGCGCAAGCAAACAGATGTTAGCAACCTTGGCTCTCAACCTCCGCCCCACCACAGCAAACCAAAATAAATATATTTTATTAGGCAGTCACACAACTGTCAGTGAACAGGGGGTGATGTCACCTTGAAGCCGATGAATGATGACGACTGGACAAAAATGTGGATACACTTGCACACCAATGTGATGTACATACTACCTGCTATTAAAACAAGGCAGATATTGTTCATGCAGATCAGGTACTTTATGTACTTGATAAAGGGGACAGTGAGAGTTCACTACAGTTAAATGTGACTTCTGGGAGAAAAAAAATGAAATTGCCTTACTTCCTTACGTAATATATAAGAGGCAGTGGACTGCCATGACAAGATAAATGGGTTTTCTAAAGACAAGTTTAAAAATCAAAGTAACATGACACCAACAGAAGATATTTCTATGAACCTTTTTTGTTATTATTGTTCTTTTCGATAGCCTACAAGTGCCGGTGCACCAGAAAAGGACCGAAGATCCGTTACAAGGATGTGCAGAAGCTGGAGCTCAAACCCAAACACCCCTACTGTCAAGAAAAGATGATATTGTGAGTATTTGTTTTTTAATCTTCCTCTTTTCTGTTGTTCATGTGAATTGAAGGGGAACCACAACTGAGGGATGTTATGTCAGCTTCACAAGCCAGTTGCGTAAGATGTGCACTTGGCTTCCACCTGCAGGCCAATTGTGACATCACACTCATGAAAAACCGAAAAGAGCCAAATAAATTTTAGACAACTTAATGTTTTTAAAAGGAAGACAAATTGTCAACTTGCTTAATTACTGAGAAACATATCACAGAAATTAAACTGGGTCGTTAACATAATTTGAAATATAGACTTTCCAACATTATGACAATCTAAATATATAAATTCCCATTTCATTACTAAAGTAATTAACAACTTTAACAAGTTGCTTCTATCATATATTTCCTGCTGTATTGATGATTTTGGTGATACAATTAAGTTTAAACTGCAGAAAATACTTCCTTCGTATTTACTTTGAACATATTTGTAATAGATCTTTTCCACCATTTCATGAGAATCTGCAAAAATAATATTGTTGTTCAATTGCTAAATATGCTACAATATACATATATGTTAGAAAAGAACAATTTGATGCTTTTATTACAAAATGGACAAGTTTACATTTTTTACTTTTTGTTTGTATTTTTAACCTCTACATTGGGAAAAGAAGTCAGGCTTTAGCTTGATTAAGTGCATTTAAAATGTCACTTCAAGTTAAGCCCATATTTCACTGAGAAGCAAGTGTTTGTGCACAAAATATTTTGTCAGGGTTTGCGAAAAGGTTGGAAACGGTTGCAAACAGTTTTTCTCGTCGCAAAGAAATTTTGAACATTCCAAAACTGTTGATGACTATTAAAACTGTTGGGAAATATCTAGCGAATGTCTTTGTGACCTTGAACGAACCCTTACAAAGAATCAAAATTCAGGCTGTGCGCAAACCTTCGCCAGCCTTCACAGCTCGGTGAGATATGGGCTATCATGTGGGTGTTGTATACAAAAAATCCTCTAAAACATCACATTTTCAGTGGTAGCGTGTCGCTTGACATCTCTGTGGGTTGCTCGATTAGCATGTGACGAGGGGGCCGCCACCTTACTGGTGCCCAGTGAAAAATGAGTCTCTATGTGAGTTTGAGGCAAAGGCACTAAACGAGAGATAGACAAAAAGAGGGGGAGAGGAGGAGAGAGAGAGGAATAAGTGTCTTTTTGTTGATTTTGCAGTAGTTTGGCTCACATGGCTTGTTTGGCTTGTTTAGGCATTCTAGTTGAAAAACTGCTCAACACCAGCCAGGAGGGCCTGAATGGTCTCTCTTTAACTACTTTTGCCTCCATTTTTATAAACTTTACATGAGAGACTGCAGTTCTGACTACATAAAATACTGCCCCCAAGAAAGGGGAAAAGTGCTTCTAATTGTTTTTTTTGCCATTTCCATTTGAAGTTTTCTGTCAGACTAAACAAAAAAACTGAGAATTACAAGTTGTGTGTATATATCAGGGGTGGGCAATTAATTTTTACAAGGGGCCACATGAGTTGTGTCAGAGGGCCACACCTACAATAACTTAAACCTGCTCAATTTTCTTCCATTATAAAATGCACTAAATTATTTAGTTTAAATAGCTGGTACTGATAATTAGAAGAATACAATTATTCTGTTTATATTTACATTAAGCTATGTGAAATTGTGGTGTATAGGTCAAGTAAAAAAAAAAACAGTCATTAATCGGTACAATTTATTCTTAACTTCTTTAACTTTTCCTGAAATGACAAAGCCGCTGCATCTCTGGGTGTGAAGTTTGATAAAAAGTCCTTGTTGGGCTTGCAGTTTTGCTAGCAATGCATCAGCCGCTGATGCGCGCTGTTTATCAGACAGATGTATTTTTTCTCATGCTTGGTCGTGTAGTGGCGACTCAAATTATATTCTTTAAACACAGCGACCTGTGTACCACAAATCAGGCACACGGCTTTACCTTTCATTTCTGTAAAGAAATACTTGGCAGTCCATGTCTTGTTGAAAACACGGCGATCCTTGTCAACTTTTCTTTTCTGAGGGTCCGCACACATTTCTCGGGCAGCATTAGTTCGCACTGTTCACCTTCACGCACAGCTCACATACATGTACGCTACACGGAAGTGCAACACCTTTCAAAATAAAAGCAAAACAGTTCTATTGCACGCACGACACTGATTTTATTTTATTTTTAAAATTAAGTTGTAATCAAATATAATTTATGATTGGCCTCATGCGGGCCGGACAGGGACGCACAAAGGGCCGGATGTGGCCCGCGGGCCGTATTTTGCCCAGGTTTGGTGTGTGTGTGTGTGTGTGTGTGTGTGTGTGTGTGTGTGTGTGTGTGTGTGTGTGTGTGTGTGTGTGTGTGTGTGTGTGTGTGTGTGTGTGTGTGTGTGTGTGTGTGTGTGTGTGTGTGTGTGTGTGTGTGTGTGTGTGTATATATATATATACACACACACACACACACATATATATATATATATATATGGCTGACTAGCTCAATCAGTAAGTGACATGACTTACAAACGGAAGACCCGGGTTCGTTTCCCGGCAGGGGCACAATATGAGCAATGAGCGATTACCTTACCAACAGTCAGTGTGGGTCCTTAGGCAAGACCCTTAACGATACCGCCTACCTCAGAGATAATGAGAGTACAAGAAACGAAAGACATGCCGGCTCAGACGTCGCCCGGACAAAAAAGGTCTGCGTCAGGTGCTGGGGAACCAGAGCACCCTGATGACAAATGGGCTACTGGAACAAGACACAAATGGGCGAGATGCGAGAATAAGGATCTGTTGGAATGCTACTACTCCAGCAACCCGAGCGAGAGGGGTTACATGCGGAGAATGCGGGAACAATGGCAACTTCAATACCCACAGTCAACACTATCGGCCAAGCAACTAGTAGCTCAATGTTCCAATATCCATAAACGGCACCTGCTATCACACCTCGAGATTGATGAGATACAACATAAATGCCATAGCGAAGGCCAACCAGAGCACCAGGTCAGAGACGAGTTAAATCCATGTAAAAGCCCAGAGGTTGGGTACGAAACCCCAATAAGCACAATCAAGCTGAACGAGGCAGCAACTGACCTGAAGAACAAGATCACGGTGAGAATGAATGCTCGGGAACCTAGATACACACTGCAGAGGCTAAGTGAAGTACCCTCAGAAAGTCTCCTAGAAGATGTGAATGCAGCATTGACAACAATTCCTACGGCTACCATCACTGAAACCAATGAGCTGATATACACCTCAGCAGCAGTGATCCTAGAAATGCTTGGCTACAAGAAGAATGACCATATGCGACCACAACAGTGCCCACCATGGAAGAGAAGGCTGGAGGCCAAAATCAAGATAGCACGGAGAGAAGTGAGCCAAATGACAGAGGCCCAGAAAGGTGCAATGAAAAAGCAAGTTCCCAAGAAATACAGCCATATGCCCATACCTGAAGCACTCGAAACTGCCAAACAAAGACTCCAAGCCTTGGCCAGCCGCCTAAAGAGGTACACAAGAGAGAATGAAGCCAGACGAATAAACAGGTTGTTCACAACACAACCAGCGAAAGTATACGCTCAGTGGCAGGGGAATAATAGCAGAGCAGACCCACCAAGGCTGGAAACTGAACAGTACTGGAAGGATATATGGGAGCGGGAGGCATCACATAAGAAGGATGCACAGTGGCTGGTGGCTCTGAGAAAGGACCACAGCAAGCTCCCTGAACAGAACCCAGTAACCATCACAGTGGCAGACATCCAGAGAAGAGTCTCAGGAATGAAAAACTGGACAGCACCAGGCCCTGACATGATCCACAGCTACTGGCTCAAGAAACTTACAACTCTCCATGAGCGCCTGGCAGCACAAATGAACCAGCTGCTAAGGGATGGGACTCACCCTGGATGGCTAACCCAAGGGCGTACGATCCTGATCCAGAAGGATCCATCAAAGGGTACAGTCCCATCCAACTACCGGCCAATCACCTGCCTCTCCACAACATGGAAGCTGATGTCGGGCATAATATCAGATAAGATCAGCAGGCACATGGATCAATACATGAGCACTGCTCAGAAAGGGATTGGTAAAAATACCAGAGGAGCAAAACATCAACTCCTGGTGGATTGAACAGTCACCCAAGACTGCAGAACTAGACGTACCAACCTGAGCACTGCCTGGATTGATTACAAGAAAGCATATGACTCAATGCCACATACTTGGATCACTGAATGCTTGAGGCTGTACAACATCAATGGGACTCTGAGAACCTTCATCGCCAACTCGATGAAACAGTGGAAAACCACACTTGAAGCCAATGGCAAGCCACTTGCACACGTGACCATCAAATGTGGTATATACCAAGGAGACGCTCTGTCCCCAATGCTGTTCTGTATAGGACTGAACCCCCTCAGCCAAATAATCAACAAGACGGGCTATGGATACCAACTCAGGAATGGGGCCACCATCAGCCACCTCCTCTACATGGATGACATAAAGCTGTACGCTAAGAACGAGCGGGACATTGACTCCCTGATCCACACTACCAGGATCTACAGCTCTGACATCGGAATGTCATTCGGACTTGAGAAATGTGGCCGCATGGTGACTAAAAGAGGAAAGGTAATCCACACAGAGGGGGTCTCACTCCCAGAAGGAACAATAGCAGACATTGAGGACAGCTACAAATACCTTGGAATTCCACAGGCAAATGGCAACCTTGACGAGGAAACAAGGAAAGCAGCCACAGCCAAATACCTCCATCGAGTAAGGCAAGTCCTAAGAAGTCAGCTCAATGGCAAGAACAAGTCCCTAGCCATTAACAGCTACGCCCTACCAGTAATCAGGTACCCTGCAGGAATCATACGGTGGCCAAAGGAAGATATACAGATCACAGATATCAAGACACGGAAGCTCCTAACCATGCATGGAGGGTTCCATCCCAAGTCCAGCACCCTGAGACTGTACACTAGCCGTAAAGAAGGAGGCCGAGGACTAGCGAGCGTGAGAGCCACGATCCAAGATGAAACATCCAAGATCCATAAGTACATCAGGGATAAGGCCCCAACGGATGACGTGCTCAGTGAATGTCTCAGACAATGGGCATCAAAGGAAGATGAGGTGCTGGAGGGACCATCATGGGAGGACAAGCCCCTACATGGTATGTACCACCGAAACATAGCTGAAGTAGCTGATATCCAGAAATCCTACCAATGGCTAGAAAGAGCTGGTCTGAAGGACAGCACAGAGGCACTGATCCTGGCTGCACAAGAACAGGTCTTGAGCACCAGAGCAATAGAGGCCCAAATCTACCACACCAGACAAGACCCCAGGTGTAGATTGTGCAAAGAAGGTCCTGAGACAATCCAGCACATAACTGCAGGGTGTAAGATGCTGGCAGGTAAAGCATACATGGAGCGCCATAACCAAGTAGCTGGAATAGTGTACAGGAACATCTGTGCAGAGTATGGACTGGAAGTCCCAAGATCCAAGTGGGAAACACCTCCAAAGGTGGTAGAGAATGACCAAGCCAAGATCCTCTGGGACTTCCAGATCCAGACAGACAGAATGGTAATGGCGAACCAACCGGACATTGTGGTGGTGGACAAAGAGCAGAGGAAAGCCGTTGTGGTTGACATAGCCATCCCAAATGATGGTAACATTAGGAAAAAGGAACATGAGAAACTTGAGAAATATCAAGGGCTCAGAGAAGAGCTGGAGAAGACCTGGAGAGTTAAGACTTCAGTGGTACCTGTGGTCATTGGAGCACTAGGGGCAGTAACCCCCAAACTGGAGGAGTGGCTGAAACAGATCCCAGGAAAAACATCTGACATCTCAGTCCAGAAAAGTGCAGTACTAGGAACAGCAAAGATACTGCGTAGAACCCTCAAGCTCCCAGGCCTCTGGTAGAGGACCCGAGCTTGAAAGGAAAAAGAGACCACCCACGGGGGGCGAGGAAAAGGTTTTTTATATATATATATATATATATATATATATATATATATATATATATATATATATATATATATATATATATATATATATATATATATATATATATATATATGTGTGTGTGTATATATACACACGCGCGCGCGCGCACACACACATATATGGATGACATAAAGCTGTACGCTAAGAACGAGCGGGACATTGACTCCCTGATCCACACTACCAGGATCTACAGCTCTGACATCGGAATGTCATTTGGACTTGAGAAATGTGGCCGCATGGTGACTAAAAGAGGAAAGGTAATCCACACAGAGGGGGTCTCACTCCCAGAAGGAACAATAGCAGACATTGAGGACAGCTACAAATACCTTTGGAATTCCACAGGCAAATGGCAACCTTGACGAGGAAACAAGGAAAGCAGCCACAGCCAAATACCTCCATCGAGTAAGGCAAGTCCTAAGAAGTCAGCTCAACGGCAAGAACAAGTCCCTAGCCATTAACAGCTACGCCCTACCAGTAATCAGATACCCTGCAGGAATCATACGGTGGCCAAAGGAAGATATACAGACCACAGATATCAAGACACGGAAGCTCCTAACCATGCATGGAGGGTTCCATCCCAAGTCCAGCACCCTGAGACTGTACACTAGCCGTAAAGAAGGAGGCCGAGGACTAGCGAGCGTGAGAGCCACTATCCAAGATGAAACATCCAAGATCCATAAGTACATCAGGGATAAGGCCCCAACGGATCACATGCTCAGTGAATGTCTCAGACAATGGGCATCAAAGGAAGATGAGGTGCTGGAGGGACCGTCATGACAGGACAAGCCCCTACATGGGATGTACCACCGAAACATAGCTGAAGTGGCTGATATCCAGAAATCCTACCAATGGCTAGAAAGAGCTGGTCTGAAGGACAGCACAGAGGCACTGATCCTGGCTGCACAAGAACAGGCCTTGAGCACCAGAGCAATAGAGGCCCAAATCTACCACACCAGACAAGACCCCAGGTGTAGATTGTGCAAAGAAGGTCCTGAGACAATCCAGCACATAACTGCAGGGTGTAAGATGCTGGCAGGTAAAGCATACATAGAGCGCCATAACCAAGTAGCTGGAATAGTGTACAGGAACATCTGTGCAGAGTATGGACTGAAAGTCCCGAGATCCAAGTGGGGAACACCTCCAAAGGTGGTAGAGAATGACCAAGCCAAGATCCTCTGGGACTTCCAGATCCAGACAGACAGAATGGTAATGGCGAACCAACCGGACATTGTGGTGGTGGACAAAGAGCAGAGGAAAGCCGTTGTGGTTGACATAGCCATCCCAAATGATGGTAACATTAGGAAAAAGGAACATGAGAAACTTGAGAAATATCAAGGGCTCAGAGAAGAGCTGGAGAAGACCTGGAGAGTTAGGACTTCAGTGGTACCTTTGGTCATTGGAGCACTAGGGGCAGTAACCCCCAAACTGGAGGAGTGGCTGAAACAGATCCCAGGAAAAACATCTGACGTCTCAGTCCAGAAAAGTGCAGTACTAGGAACAGCAAAGATACTGCGTAGAACCCTCAAGCTCCCAGGCCTCTGGTAGAGGACCCGAGCTTGTAGGGAAAAAGAGACCACCCACGGGGGGGGGGGGTGGGGAAAAGTTTTTTTTTTTTTTTTTTTTTTTTTTTTTTTTTTTTATGTGTATATGTATATGTATATGTGTGTGTGTGTGTGTGTGTGTGTGTGTGTGTGTGTGTGTGTGTGTGTGCGTGCGTGTGTGTGTATGTATATATATATATATATATATATATATATATATATATATATATATATATATATATGGTTTCTCTGTACGGTGGACTTTCACCTAGTCAGTGAACATAAAGAAGTGGAAGTGTACTGTGATGAACAAAAGCGCAAGTGCACACACACACACACTCATACAATGCATATCATGCTGTGAAACTAAACGGTTCAGGAAATAGATTCAAAAAGCCTTTAATCTAATCCTATGATCAATGACTTTTACTAAAAAATACAGCCCATTTGTCTCCAAGTCAACTCATTTAACATTCATGGCAGTTGGATGGAGAGGCCAGGGCATGCTGGGTGTTGTTCTCACATTTTTCTCTCCCTTTGGCCAAAATGTGCCACATGCCAGGCAAGAGGTTACAAGCAAGCCGGCCCCGTTCATGGAGTTCTCATGTGAAATTGTTGAACGTATTGTTATATAATGCAATAAGCGAGTTTAATGGCGGCCAAAGAATTGCCGTTTATCGTCTTGCATACAAAAGAAAGAATGTTCTCAAGCTTCTGAGTGTGTGAGTGTGTTCTGTGCAACTAAATAAAACACAATGGCACTTTCACATAGCAGCCAATCATCAGCATGTCGTTTTGATTCACCTATATGTTTAGAATTATTTAAAATTAATTTCTGGGCTTCATTTCTCAGTGTTGCATGACATAGAATATGACAGGACACAGTACGATACAATTGGATAGGAATGTCTGGAAAATATGATGCAATCAGCCATGATACCAGACAAGACGATGCAATGGGATACCGACCATGAGCTAGAATACGATGCAAAAAAAAAAAAAGGATATGATACAATACAATGCAACTGGCTACAATAGCACAAGATACCATTTGACATGACATTCTAGGATACAATGGGACTGGTGTGATATCAAATGATAGCATACAATCTAATTGGTACTAAGGGATACCCAACAAAAGAATATGATGCCATACAGGAGGATAGGATATGTGGCGAAAGATGTGACTCAAAAGAATCATTCAATCAATTAAACTTTAAAACTTTCAACTAAAAAACTAAAAACGCAAAACAACGTGCTTTTATGAGTTAAGACTCGCCACTTCTATCAGCCTACAAGGATACAGACCTGTGTGATCTGGTATCATAGGATCTACAGTAATATCTGATACAACAGGACAGAATATAGTTTGATGGATGCAGTACAAAAAGAAGCGATATCCTATGATAGATACAAAACTAGATACAAGAGGAGAAAATATAGTACGATTTAAAACGATTGATACATTCCTACAGGATATGACACCATACAATATGCTGTAACACTAATTTAAATGAGATTGAGAGATTACATATTTAGTTTTGTCAATATGAGCATATTTACCTCCTCCTTCCCCATTTCTCAACCAATTCAAACCATTCTAACTTCGAACTGCTCGTCTCATCCAGGACATAAATGGAGTTGTTTATTCCCTTCACAAAAATCCCATATTTTCACAATGAACTGCACAAATTGACGTATTTTACATTTTAACCTCCTCCATCCACACTTATCGATCCATTCAAACGATTCCAATGTCAAAATACTTCATTCAGGACTTCTTAGACATGTTTTCCCCCGTATTTAAAAAATCCCCATTTTTTCCCCAAAATGCCACATCAACAATGTTTTTTTTTTTTTGTTTGTTTTTTTACAATTCAAACCTTGTGAACCAACTTCATATCTCACATTCTACATTTCAACAACTCCACAGAATTCACTATTGATTTGTTTTCCCCATTCAGCGTGACGATGGAGAATGTGGCTCGCTTCAAGGGCCAGGAGTACTGTCTGCACCCTAAACTGCAGAGCACCAAGAATCTGGTCAGATGGTTCTACATCTGGAAAGACAAGCACAGGTGAAATCATTTTATATTCAAATGAGACTATATTACCATCTATTTGATAGTAAAAACAATTAGAAATAAATCCCTTGTAATGATCATGCGTGGTATGTAAATGTTTTCCAACAATACAGTACATTCTCAATGGGACATTTGCTACAAAAGTACACACGACTAAGGTGCTTTTTAAAATCACAAAACAAATACAAGTCTAATTTTTCATTTCAGAACTATGAATCATTGCAGTTGTCGCAAACCTCTATTGAAAATAAATACATTACTTGAAAATGCTGTAAACCAGTATCCCCACCAAGGAGCAGAGACGATACCGAAGCCAACTAAGAATGCAACTATTTAAAAATCTTATTTTAATCGACTCTCCTTTCCCTCTGCAGGGTATATGAAGCCTAACACATTGACAACTTTTCATCACAAGAAGAAGAAAACATTTTTTTAAAAGTCTAAATAAAAGAAAACAACAACCACCGGAACTGTTTAAGATGTCGCATTTCTGCAGTACGTCATTGTCTTATTCTGTGGAAGCCATCAAGAGTTAAACTTAACAATACGTAATTACATTACTCTTGAATGTTTTTGTTTTGTTCTTGCCACACAAATATACCTGCACATATGTACGTATGTACAACATTCATTACTCTTATTTTGTATGCATTCCAATTTCTAGTCCATTTTGTAAACATTGATGTCTATTAGCATCTTTATAGTGATGTGTGTAAAGTGGCTGCATTATAGTTGTCTTGATATGTGATTTGAATGTTTTTTCAGCTTTGGTTGATTGACCAATACACCATTCAACGTTCGATTGTGTGTATACAAAATAATAAGCGCAGCAATAAAATGTCCATAAAGAGCAAATTGTTTGATTTAATTTGTAGCCCCACATTTGAATGTTCTTTCGAAGAGTTCAGAAGTTTCCAATGGGGTGGCGAGGGGGTGGCAGAAGGTTCAGTTGGGGTAGGCGCCGGCGAATGTTGTACGTAACTCCCTTCATACACATGCATGCCCGCAAATGCACACGCGTGCACACGTACGCAAACATTCTCACACATATTTCTAACTTAGGTTTCCTTGTCCGCATTCCCTGGCACATTTTCAATCCTTTCAGTGTAAACGAGAAACAAAGCACTGTGAGCGATCACGTCGGCCGAGGTGCGGGTGTAGCACACGTGTAGCTCTGTAGGACTTTGAGCTGGATAACCATAAAATAAGCACCGCGAGCAACCTCCTTCTCCAACTACAGACTCCCTTTCGACTACATGTGTCTAATTAAGTGACCTTTTCATGAAAGTGAACTATGCATTCACTTGGAGGCACAGAGGAAAATACTTCACTTGAAGGTGAATGTTGAAATGAAACTGTGGTACAAACCAGCCACTCAGCACATATGAGCAATCTCTGTCTTCAGTCTCTGTCTCAAATCTGGCGACTGAAGGTATCCCTAACAGCCCTGCAGTCCTGACTACCATTGATTGGATATGTATGCATTCATCGGATGAAAAGGAGTGTTAAAATGATCCAAACGGGAGTGGTTTTATATCAACTTTAACCTTGAAGCAATGTATCAGTTCAAGTTAGCCCAAAATTTAATCTATCAATTTATATCCTATCAATTTACAGCAGGTATTAATTGGCAAGCTTTATGAAACAGAGAGCTACGACTGCTTAATGCCAAGGGCTTTAAACTTTGATACAAATTTGCTAAGATTACATTTATTAATGTTGCTATCTTATGTTAGTATTGCAAAAAAAAAAAATTAAATCGAGTCAAGGGATGATTTAAATCTTGCTTAGGGCCCCAATTTCGTCAGAGCTGGTCCTGGGATCACTGCTAAACATGTTCAAATAAAAAGAATCGCATAACATAACGCCAGCACACCACAGAGCTGGCAGGAAGGTTATCCCTTGGTGTTTAAAGAGCCACAACTTTTGAAGACATTTCCACCTTGAAAAATACCCCAAATTATTGTTATGCCTAATACACAAAAACACGTTAACACACAATTAAAACATTTCATGTTTTCCTTCAGATGGCATACAAATTAATATGTAGTTTCATATATATATATATATATATTTATATATATATATATATATATATATATATATATATATATATATATATATATATATATATATATATATATATATATATATATATATATATAATATATAAAATAAAAATATATATAAATATATATTTATTTATAATAATAAATATAAATATTATATATATATATATATATATATATATATATATATATATATATATATATATATATATATATATATATATATATAGGGCGGCTCGGTGGCGCACTGGGTAGCACGTCCGCCTCACAGTTAGGAGGGTGCGGGTTCGATTCCACCTCCGGCCCTCCCTGTGTGGAGTTTGCATGTTCTCCCCGGGCCCGCGTGGGTTTTCTCCGGGCACTCCGGTTTCCTCCCACATTCCAAAAACATGCTTGGTAGGCCGATTGAAGACTCCGAATTGTCCCTAGGTGTGAGTGTGAGTGAGATTGGTTGTCTGTCTCTGTGTGCCCTGCGATTGGCTGGCAACCAGTTCAGGGTGTCCCCCGCCTACTGCCCGATGACGGCTGGGATAGGCTCCAGCACGCCCGCGACCCCCGTGGGGACTAAGCGGTTCAGAAAATGGATGGATGGATGGATATATATATATATATAATATTTATATTTATTATTATAAATAAATATATATTTATATATATTTTTATTTTATTTTCACTTGTATATTTATTTTAGCAGTTTGAGTCCTCCATACCCAAAGTTCGAAACATGGGGAATTTGCACTTGTTGCACTTACACTTGTGCACTTGATGCACTTGCATTTGTTATTAGAAAACTAGAAATTGTTTTCGATTAAAACTTTTGTCAAACAACTACACGCGATTTAAAAAAAAAAAATTCACACGAAAGTGCTTAGAATCCATTTGTCCACCAGATCACAGTGTAAATCGTTTGCATGATCTTAGCAAGTATTTTATAAAATATAGAATAATAATTTGAGTGTCAATAAAAGCAACAATAATGAAACAAATGTCACTGTGAAGTGCAACTACAAAAATACAGAGGACTCTACAGCATTGCCTTATAAGAGGTTCATCCACTAGATGGGAGTGTAGAGCTACTGTGCAGAATGGGTCAATAAAGACCCTACGAGAATTTTCTCGAATACTATCTTCGCATGAACAAAACCTATGTAAATAAAAAAAAGGGGTGTCGTTTTTAAAAATGAAAATACATAACACATTAGGCATTCATGAAAACAAAGAAGCAAATAAAAAATACATTAAGATTTTACACTTTAGGCAGTTCGAAAAATTAAGTAAATCTGCACCCATAAAGACCGATAGTATTAAAATTGAAACTGGAAAATGAAGTTCCCCAACGTTGAAGTTCAATCAATACTTACATTCCTGAAAATAAAGTAACATTTTCCCCCCACGACAAAATGCTTTAAGAGAATTGAAAGTAAATGGAAGTTACAGTTACGTATGTTTTCACAAAATGTAATTCTTGAGTTAAAGCAACGCTTTGTGGCCGTGAACAGGCACAATTTGAAACGGACCAAACAAAATGTTTACAGATCTACCTCAATGACAATTTGAAAAAAACAAAACAATAACATAACATAACATAACATAACATAACATAACATAACATAAATCAACCTGTCACACACACACGCACGCGTGCACACGCACACGCGCGCACACACACACACACACACACACACACACACACAGACTGATTTAAACTAATTTTTAAAGCACAATACTCTGTTGCATCCAAAGAACAGTCAAGCAACCAATGTTTTTAAGTGGGTTTTTTTTTTTAGTGATTTATGAAGTGTACCTGTGCCTGCCTAAGGAGTGACGTCGGCAACGTGCGAGTCCCTTTGCTCGACTCGCAATTTTGCCAACAAAACTAAATAGAACATTCAAAGGCGCAAAGTAATCACAAAACGAGTCGAATCGTGCCGCAACTCGAGGAGGGGGCGGGCGGAGACAGTATATTTGGCAGCTGGCCCCGCCCCTCTTCTTGTGCTGCTGTTGAGAGAAGGGGGCGGGGTGAGTACAGATCTGTCCAAGGAGGGGTGTGTGAGGAGTGCTCGGCGACGACGACCTGCAACAGTAAAGCGGGCATTGAACAGAACGGGCAGCTGTTCCAGTTTTTTTTTTCTGGACAGCATCTTAAATGTGATGAGCCTGACGCGTCGTCTCCAGCGCCCGCTGTGATCCTCCGCGTATTTTCCTTCGTCATCCAACTCACAATAGGAGCCAGACAGACAGCGGGCCATCCGGCGAAAGCAAGCCGGAAATCGATGCTCATCGGCCCGCGTCCGTGCTTGTTTTGACCTGGTAAGACTGGCGTTAGCTGGCTATGCTAATAGCTTAGCATCTCCGTTCAATATAACCGGGGGCTAAGGGTGTCAAACGCCTTATTACGTTCAGTGAACGGTTGTGCATCATATGAATTAATACCTAGCGTTGTGTGTTTATTTTTGCATTTGTGGTTTGTTTAATCTTACTCTGTGAATAATGGATGGATTGTGGTTGCATATGGAGAGCTAGCTGCTAAATAGGTTAGCCGACAGAGGTTAAGGTTCGTTCCATCACAACTAAGCTCGACAAAGCAGAATAAAATGTGTAGCTGTACTGATACAAATTCTGAAAAATTTATACTGTTTAACAGTTGATGTATTTTGAAAGATAAGTTTTGGACGTTTCCTGTGCGTTTAAACGCCATTTTTATTACACCTGTCACCTTTCAGTATTGAAGCTTTTTTGTATTAATACTTATGTTACTTTTGTCGTCCGTTGCCTTTGCGGGAATGCGTTGGGTTATTTTTATTGTAGTAGCTGCACATGCACGCTTCACCTTTAAAGTCAATCGCTTATGGTTTAAATCGTATGACGCGAGATCTTCCTGGTATCTGCTAGAGCAGGGATTGTCAACCGGTGGCCCGCAGCTCTCTAGTGGTCCTTGGCGGTATTGCAGGTGGTCCGCAAAATGGAAAATAGTTGTAACATTTTTATTTAATAAAATTGATTTATTATTCAGACTTGATTAATTTTCAGCTAATTCTGTGAATCATTTACCCATCTAAATTATGTCAAATGTAGCTGAGATCCCTAAAATATTCATATAGGTGCAAATAAATAACCTGTGTAGGTCTATCTATCCTTCGGTGCAAAAAAAAAAAAAAAAAAAAATCTGCAGTGGCCCCCTAGTTGCTTCTTGGTTATAATGGTGGTCCCTTGGACAAAAACAGTTGAAAACCCCTGTGCTACAGCATCCATCCAGCTTCTGGGTAAATGTTGCCTTTACCCTCCACATTTTCTCTGGTTCTTCCTGCAGCCCTTGGTATCTCTCCAGTTTTTTATGTTCGTTTTTCCAGTTGTTGCTCTTATTCCGTATTTCTTCTTTTATCATAACTGCTGTATATATGTATTGTATATATTACTGTACAAAGGTCTGAGGCCACTTTTGCCACTATAACATTTATTGTTTTGGCAATGTCACAATGATCATAAAAACTAGATTGCTGTGAAAATTCCAGACCTCTACTAAGAATGAACTGCCAATACATGTGAAAGCAATTCATACTGTAGAGCTTGGCATTTGGGTTCGTTTGTCCATATACTTAATAGTTAGCAAGTTACCATCTTGTTAATGGAGGATGGGGTGCAGATGCTAGGTGCCAAAATAATTCTGATGGTTGGACAATTCCAACTACTGGCTCACATTGTTAAAAAAAAAGGCATTCTTATTCAAATCATTGCCCAAAAATAATGAAACATTAAGTTGTTAATTAAACTGTAATTGTTTTTCCCCTTCACACTCCATTCCTCTACAAAGTTTTATATATTAATTTAATTTCTGTGTCCCAATAGTTATTGTTTTACTACTTATATTAATGACAACTAAAAATAATCATATTTATGGGTGTAACAAAAAACAATTTGAACCAGTTTTAATTTAAAAGTTGTAAATGTAGCGAATCGAATGAACCTTTGCATACATATCCATCACCTTTTATTGGAGAGGTATTTCTTTGCCGTCCTTACACTAATGACAAGCTCTTTTGTATGTATGTAAAATGGTAACAAGAAACATACCATCTCAAATTGAGGTGTACCATATCAAATAGAGATGTAATGCTACACCTATTTAATCGATGTGTGTACCCCGCGATAGAGCTGCATCGAATGGCGCTGGACAAGTGCACATCGAAACATGGCACCTCTGTATACTGTATGTGTAGCCTTTGGTATGAACAAAATAGGCCTCGCTGCTTTATTTACTCACGTTAAATGCTATTAGGGTGCACTATAGATTTTTATCTACATATGGTGCTCAAAGTTTCTTGCATTCACCCTTTCACACATTCTTACCCGCAATGTGTTCTGCAGCAACTCATGCTGTCAGTGGTTTTGATACTAAAGTGTGGAACTGCCAATCTGGAGTTAAAACTTTTGACCGGCAAATACGTTTTAAGTTTATTTGCAAGTACTTTAGAAGGTACATGTATGCCAAATCCTAAAAGTAGACAGGGTAAGCATAAGCACATGTTTTTTATTGATATTTCCATGCTTCCGTATTTTGCGGCTGACTCGGACGAGGTGGTCCGAATCACTTATTTCGTGTCTGTTTAAAATTGTTTTGCTACTTCTCTTCACGCTCGGTTAAGTTTGTTTTGTGATGCAATTTTAATCTTTCAGGGACTACATATATATTTTGATTGTACTCATAATTGGCATTGTTTTATCCAGTCACCCCTTCCCTTTTGTGGAATGTTATGTGGTGTGTCAGCCAAAAGGGCTCAGAGCCACAAAAAACATTATGACTCAGCATTTTAATTTCTGCAATTAAATGTAATTAGCATGCCAAGGTTGACTTTCATGTCTTGACGTAAGCCTTTTCCCCCTTTATATTTTTAAATTCATATTGCATCATCTATTTGCATGCCCTTCCCCCATCAAACTTAGACACCCAATGGGAATATTACAAATCATCCATTTCAGGGTCAAAGGGTGCCTTGTATAAATTGTGCAGACAAGTGGTCTTTTTTGTATAATGCACTCAGTGTAAAGTGAAGTTAAACCACTTTAGCGTAAAACCAATCACTCTTTGAAAGAGTGACCCTGAAGATGAGATTTAAATGTAGGTGATCAAAACCAGGAGTAAACAAGAAATAGGTTTAACAGTTTAACTGACTTATGACCAAATAAAGCACGATTTTGGTTTACCCTTTTCAGCATGGATTGGGAAAAGTCATACATTTTGAGTAGGTTTTCCAATGCACAGAGATAATGTGCAAACAATGCTGCTGCCTTTTCTTCAGATCTCCGTTATAGATTAGAAAAGTCACAATTTGTTTTTCATTGGACAGCGACAATACACAAGCAACGCTGTATTCTTGCTGCTTTCTCATCTGAGACGATGACATTGTTTATTGACTTCCGCCCCGTTATTCCCTCTTTGCCTGCTTGACTGTCAGATGGAAATTTCCAGACCCGAGCAACACCGCCAAGTTTGTGCCCCTAAAAACAAAGCCCGCCGTTCTCAGGCAGTAACACCGCCTCTCCACTTATTTTCTAAGGGCCCTTCCAGGCCATACTAGACTCAAATAGCACTGGACTTGCCCTGTCATTTCCATCAGTGTGCCAAGAGGTGGGTTGACACTGCAACTGCCTAGAAATACATTAAATCAGTGACCAAACAGACAAAGAAAGTATTTAACAGATTTAAAATGGCAAAGATGCTGATACCATGCTGCAACCAAAATAAAGAGCCAAGACAGCCTTTTGGCCCTTAGCCTTTTGGGGAAATGTCATTTTTATGAACCTATCAGGGCTTGCTATTGAGGGAGTCTACGGGGTGATTATATCCAATCATGTTGATCATTTTTTCTATTGAGCAAGGTTGTCATGAATGGTTTGGACCCCTGCATTAGTGCAGCTTGGCATTTTATACTTGAACTCTTTGTGGTTTTTGGGAGGTGAGCCTTGCGCCTGTTATTTGCAGAAAAGCTCGCCACTTCACGATTTTCTGTAATGTGGCAAAAATATGCAAACACTTCATGTAACTATGTAACATTACATATCTTACACTACACCTTATAAATTGTTTCATGTGGCTAAATATAACAAGACATGGACAAATATCTTGTAAATTGAAGGACACCGGGAGTGTTGTTGACCATTTCGCCATTGTAGCCAAGAGTGGAATCAACTCTAAGTCAGTTATTGCAGTGTCGTACAAAATAGTATCCGGCGGCATCCTAAAGCTGAGCAGACGTTCTCTCTAGCGCAAACAGCTTTATTTTTTATCTATGCGTTATGGCAGGTATGTGCAAACTACGGCCCGCGGGCCACATCCGGCCCACAGGACCGTTTAATCCGGCCCGCCAACCCTAAATAAATTGTATTAGTAAACATTTTTTTGGGGTCATTTTGCCTGCAATGACTGTATTTCCCCAGTAGATGGGGAACCACTCGCCTGCGCATTTACTACCGGAAGCCGTGTCAGAAAGCTCGGTGCACACTCACAAGTGCGTGTACGTACTCAGTAGTACGGAAATGGCGCACTCGCGCTCTATTTGTATCAGTGCCGAATTTAGAGCGTGGGCTGTGACGACAGCATTCTTGTAATTTGCGCGCCGAGCTTTCGGATACAGTTTTACGCTAAAGTTGCCCACAAACCTTCCCCTGGAATCCTTCCATTAAAACGAGTCGCCCAAGGAAAAGCAAGGTGGACACTGAGTGCCGAGTGTTTAAAAAGAGTGGCCAATTTGGCTCGACGTACGCGACGTGACGTTCAGCCACATGAACATCAACATCAACCCGTCACAGATCTAGGTAAACGGACCAACACCTTGGATCTCTCCTAAGAATTGCCACAACAAATTTTACTCCAGACTATGACACACTAGCAAAAAAAAAAGGAGACCAACAACACTGTTCCCACTGAAAATGAAGGGGAGGCTTTCAAGTTTGTTGTAAAAAAATGCATTTTGAATATCTGTACAAATAGCAGGGATTGAAACTAGCGATCATTCTCATTTTCTAACAATGCAGGATGGTCAAGGACATTGATGCACCACCTGTTTGTGACTAATCTTAACCTGTAAAGTTCTTAAGGCTTACTTTAAGGAAGTGTTTCCCGTTTCCTCACCTCTGTTATCAGGTGTTTGTGAGTTAAAACTCTGCTCTGATTTTCAGATACCCCTCACCGTGTTGCCGTTTTGATTGCTTTATTTGGATGTATGCTTTCACCGATTCTTCAAGATGATATATTTGGTCAGAATGTTTGCCGTTTGATGTGATCTCATAAGATAAACATCTTTCATTAATCTGACCTGCAGGCACTGAAGTGATGGAGACGGTTATTCATAATAACAGTGTCATATTTTATGAGAATCACTGATAGCAGTTTTTTAGGGATGGTTTTTTTTTTTTTTTTTAATGCTGTTGATAAATGCATTTGTTTTCAAAAAACTTTTTTGGAATATCCATGCTTTACTACCTACTAAAGGCCAAAACCTTTTATGCAATGACCTTTACAGGTCGTTTATATTACTTCACACAAACATTACATCCATCTGCTCGTGGTTCGGCCCCCTGGTCAAAATTTAGAACCCAATTCGGCCCGCAAGTCAAAAAGTTTGCCCACCCCTGCGTTATGATGTGAGAGAGGAAAACCACTTTCCGCTGTCCTCTGTCCGTCCTTTTTTTTTCTCCAACTATCCCATCCGTTGTCTTCAAAATGTCCTGGACGGATAAACTGTTCCATCCCGTGGATGGAATGCCCACACATTTACACACTGGTGTCATTTGAAGGAAAAGTAGTTGTGGTGGCCGTCGGAGAGCCCCTCTGTCCCACGCTAATCAGCTTTTGCCCAGCTTAGCATGGTGTCATCTCGTTGCGGCTTAAAAGTTTCCAGTCGGAGATTGGTTGCCGCGTTAGATTAAATAGGTTTTTGAATGACGTGTGTCTGTGTTCAGTCAGTCAATGACGCTTACTTCGTCTTTATTACATTCATGATTATTGTTAGCTTGCTTCATGAGGAAAATGTGCGATTGTGAACTGTGACACAGTTAAAAAAAGAATTTATGGGAGGAGGGTGATGTTGTGTTTCATTCCATCAACACAGATAAGGATCACGCTCATGGTTTTTTTATGGGTGCGTGACATTCACAGATGCACCTGTCGTGAGCTCATGTTTTCGCACTTGTGCAAACTAAGAAAGTAGTGTTTCTAATGCCAACAAAAGTATTGGCTGATTTTGCTTGCCATATCAGCAATGCTAAAAATCATGAATGTTATTATGACACGAAGGAAACCTTTTGTTGCAAAAATAAACATGCTTGGATTAAATAAAAAAATTAAAAAATCATCATCCGCCAGGAAAATTCAGGACGGCAATAGCACTAAATAGCAGGAGAAAGAAAAACATGTTTCTATCTGCTAGTTGCTTCAAGTTGTTGTACACTGATGTTGATACAGCACCTTCATAGTGGCGCAAAATACATAGCTGCCGCAGAGGGGCATCAATCGCTCAATCAACATACAGTAGCTGGAGCGTTATGCTGTGTTCAGCTATATCGGGTACTCTGGCTGAGCATGGCAAAAAATGAGCTGGAAGCGTTTGCCACACAATTTTGAACGCAGGAAAAACCCTGTTAACGTCATGCAATTGTGGTGATTGAGGCTCTTATCCTTTCATAAAACACCTTGAACAATAGAAATCAATGTGGATGAGAATAAAGTCTAAGTCTCTAATGTCATCCATCTTTGTTGTTGTTACAAATATGCTTTCCTTATGCAATGCTGCATACTTGCCAATTCAGACACCATGTCCAGATCTTAACTGGTTTTCACATTTGTTTCCACCCTCTGCATTTATCTCCTTTCATTTTCTTGCTCAATCTACAACTCTCCTCCCTCCCTGTTTTCTTTCTTTTTAGCTCGAAAAAGGAATCCTGCAAGAAGGATTAGCGGTCCGTCAATGAGGAACTACCGGCTCATCTTTTGTCACAACCTGAAGCAGCCATAGATGGTTCAGTGTTTCGCTGTCTAGGGAGGAGCGCATAGGACACACTTTCACTGCTACACGGTAAGTGAAAACACGCACACAGAAAAGCTGACTTTTGACTTAGCTTTGACACGCATGCACACACATGCCATGAAACCAAACTGAGGTGACAGAAATATTTATTTTGAGTGTTAATTATTTATAATGCCCAAAATCATCAATACAAACTGCTGCACCTGTCATGTTTGGATTACTACAGCATATTTTGTGCCCGCAGCCAGTTACGAAGTGCAAAGGAATGCGTCTGACACAAGAAGCCCAGGAAACAGCTACAATAAAAACACTGTTGAGAATCTAAATCTGCCAAAAAAGTGAAGTGCAGTGAAGAGCTATTAGTTTAGTTTTTTTAGATAGCTTCATCTGTTGTAGGCCAAATTCGACCAGTGTCTAAATTTAGACCGGCCCAAAGCATTGTGTCATAAAATCAATAATATGTGGCCCGCAGGCACTGTCGCGGGGACCTGCGCACCCCAGAGCGAGCCACAGATATGAAACTCGTCCGAACGGGAACGCACACATAAACGAGCGCTCATGATCGAGCGCTCATGATCGGTCGTGAGCGCGTCTCGCCCGCCGTCCCTTCCCAGGTCACGCGCACACAAGTGTCCGTTTGTAAGATAATCAGTGACACAGACACTTCCTCATTCAGGTGTCCACACACCAAGGACTAAGGCGACGATAAGATCAGAGACACAGCAAGTGACGCTGCACAGGGAAAGGCAAAAAAAAAAAAAAACCACGGAATTGTGTACTTAGTACTAACTCTACACACTCTTGCGCGTTCGTGCCGCCCACTCAGTGATCGCAAACAACTAAGACTGGATTATTATTTTGTGATTATGAAGTAATTTGTTGTGTATGAAGTTAAAATAAAAAAGATAAAATGTAGAATGATTTAATTTGGGTTAAAAATCCGACATGACGCAACCTGGCCTGTTTACTACACTCGAAACACCGATATCCCTCTTCTCATTAATACAACAATAACAATAATAAAACTAACTCAATACATCTAATATAAACTCATTCAACTCCAATTTCATTGTACTATGTAGAATGACAATAAAGGTTTTCTGATTCTGAACTTTCATAAAATTGTTCATTTGTATTTAACTTATTATTATTTTAATCTTTAACTTTTCTGGTAATGTAATTGCCAATAGATTCTCATTTGCAATATCAGCCTATCTGCAGACAGCAAAGGATCTAGTTACATATTTACAAGTTCATTTACAATGGTAATGGTTCGAGGAATGTCAGTGCGAATGGTCGGCGCCTCTGCATCTTCATCTAAACAAATCTGGCCTGCTTTGCAAAAAGTTTGGACACCCCTGATCTATAGTCATGGGGACCACTGCACTACAGAGAACAATGCGGAAATATCAATGTTTTGATAGCCAGCCATGGAAAAACAGTACTTTTGGGCCAACAAATTTGCCTACCTTGGACTCTATCCAAAATGTATTGTATTGACTATTCTCAAAATTGTCCTTAGGTGTGACTGTGAATAGTTGTATGTCTGTGTGTGCACGCGTTTTCTACTGTAGTGACTGATGGCTTGTGATTTTTTTTTTTCTCGGTCCTCTCCTCAGACGTCTCCGCGTGGTGAGGAGCAGGAGAGGGGACCATGAGGAAGAGCGCGTCTCCGTTGCCAGGCAACGAGGGCGGGGGCCCAGCTGGCACCGCCCGCGTATTTGGCGTGCCCTTGGAGGAGGTGACGCGAACGCACACACCTGGCGGTCTCGAGGTCCCGGCGCTTGTCAAGGACATCGTGGAGTACATCGAGGAGCATGGTGAGATGTGTGCGTAATGAGCGTTATGGTCTGTCTTGGAGCTGCAACTCATAATTATTTAAATAAATTGTTATTTTGTCAATTAATTTGATTAAAAAAAAACATGTTTTAAGCCTCTATGCCACCTGGTAGCAAAGAAAAGTTTTTTTTTTTTTTTTTTTTTTTTTTAAGGCGCCGAATGTTGCATTCATATCAAAATTCATTCAAGATTGCAAACTGTTTGTGATTTTTCTTGTCTCAAGGGATCTGACGGACGTCTGATGAATGTTTTGTGAACCTTTGAAACCTTGAACGAATCCTGGCGTGAAGGCAACATTGGATGCCTTCAAAAACGCTCTCAATTGTTTGCTGCACAGTGAGATGGGTGCTTTAGGGATGTTATGCCAAATTGACAGTACGCGAACATTGGTTAGAAGTTATATTTTAGAAGTTGCGGGGTCTCAGCCACTGGGTTTGCATGGAAAATATTGTGAATTGATGTTGACTGGATGTTGTGAAGTCTGCCGCTGTTATCTGGTCTGCATGAAAGTTTGCCTGTAATTGAAGAGTAAAAATTGGTCACTTAAGCAACAGCTCATCTAAATACGTGAGGACACTTCTTAGTTGCAAATTTTAATAAAGCCATAGATTGAGAATTCTTTTCACTTTTTGGCCTTGACTTAGTAGTTGTCATGACATCATTATTGTTTACATTTTGTCTGTGATCTTTTGAAAAAAGTTACCAACGTTTCGGAAACATGATAGCATTTGGGGCCGAAAACAGTTTGGCGGATTTCACTTTCTTGTGATCATTAAGTTAAGATGATAGCAAAATATAAATACCAGCCCACTGGGACTTCACCTTATGACCATATGAGGTTGTATAACAAGTCTTTAAAGCCCCCGCTGGCATGGCTGGTGCGTGAAATGGGCCGTTGCTGCGAGTCAGGAAGTCATTCAGCCTGTGAAAAGGCTTTAATCTCATATTTAGTGTGCGCGCGGGTATTAGCATCAGCTTAGCATCAAAAAGATCTCTTAAAATGGGAGGCATGGAAAATGGCTGCACATTATTTTGCTGCACAAGTGATGAGTAAAAAAAAGTTTTAAAAACATACGTGACTGTGCACGCTACACTTAAGTGCATCATTTCACACAGGTGATGCATGATAAAAAACTTTTAAAAAACAATGAGGGCAAAAACATGTGAGGCCTGAAAGTACCTGACAAAATAATCCACAATCCATAAAAAGGCAACAGAGGTTAAGGGATGCCACGATACCAAAGTTTTTACTTTGATACTATAATTGCAAAGAGTACATCGATACTCATACAGAAACAACACTACTGTGAAAAACATACAGTTCACTCCCAAAGCATTAGAAAGTAGGCGATTCAAATACCCCAAACATTTTTTAACGGTCATTTTTGCATTCCACTAATGATCAGACAGTAAAGCTCGTCCAAAACCAAAAATGTGGATTTAATTGTGATGGACTGTAATGACTGCTGCTATTGTTAGCATTGTGCTTTGTCATCCTGTCCTTTGTTAACTCAGCCTGAGAGCTTCACCAAGCCTTAAGACTTGACCTTTTGATTTTGCACCCCCAGTGAGTTTTTTTTTCTTCTTTTCTTTTGCCAGGTCATCTGGATTTGGAGGGCCTCTTCCTAGTCAACGGCAACGCTGAGCGTGTGGGCTGGCTGCGGCGTCGCTATGACAGTGGCGAGGAGGTAGCGCTGGACAAGGAGGCAGACCTAGCGTCGGCTGTCAGTCTGCTGCGACTCTTCTTGCAGGAGCTGCCCGAGCCCGTCATTCCGGCGCCCATCCAGGGATCCATTCTCCAGCTTCACCAAGGTAGGCCTGACATGCTTAGAGCAAATTTACTTGAGGCGTCTGCCATGTTTTACAGTTGAATTTCACTGTACAACTGCAAATAATCCACACAAGAAAGTCCATAGCGAGGATCTAACGTCGGTAGGAAAGGGCCAGTTTCAGTTTCTGACAGCTGAAGAACAAAAATATCAGGATACCACGGTATTGCAATTACAGCTCTGAAATTAACTATTTTGAAACATTTAGGTATAGAATTTTTTTCAGCATTAAATGCCATTTTGTTTTTAAACATTATATAGATTGTTTGGTGCATTAGTAAACACGTAGGAACAGCAATTAACATTGTTCTAAATTTCAGTTACATATAGTACAACAGTAAAAGTACTTACCATAATTGCCGGACTATAAACCGCACCGGATTATAAACCGCGCCAGCTAAAATTCAGGGATATTTCAGTTTTTTTCTTACATAAGCCTCACCGGACTATAAGCCGCACGTGCGCACGAGTTTTTTACAAAGAAAGACAGTACATAGAAAGCCTTTTTAATGTTTTAATAACATACTTGAACATGTCTTTCTAAACATTGCCTGTGACACAGCAGTAGTACCGCAGCAACGCGGAAGTGTGCACGCGAGTTATTAGCAAAGAAAGACTGGACACAGAAAGTTTTTTTAAAGCTTTAATAACATACCTTAACATTTCTTTCCAAACACTGCCTGTGACGCGGCAGTAATACCGCAGCAACACGGAAGTAACACGGAAGTAACACAGCAAAGTCACTGAGACGCGGCGGTAACACAGCAGCAATACAGCAGCAACACAGCAGCAACACGGTAGCACAGCACTAACAGGGCTGGTTAAAAAAAACATACCAGTAAAAGTAAAAAAAGAGACGTCTTCATCTTCCTCCTGTGCACTGAAACCATCGAAGTCTTCCTTCTTGGTGTCCGATTGGAATAGCGTTAGATATCCTTCGCCTCACACTTTCTCAGTCTCTCTTTCGTCGTCGGTTTTATGCATTTCTTCGAGTGTGAAGAGGGTCTGTTCATGCTAATCTTATTCACGCACGAAGCGCTAAATTACATTAAACTAGCGAGCGACACGTATAGCTTAAAAGCGGCATCGTATGCATTTCTTTTGTCCCCCATAATGACGGTTTGTGTATAAAAGCTTCCTGTCTTTGTGTGAATGCGGGTGTGTGCATGATGCGCGAGACGATCACGTCTTCTTCGGCGCATTATCTCTTCTTCGTCTGTCTCGCTCTTGCTTCCTGCTAGAGAGCCCCCTGGAGACCGGAGGCTGTAAAAATCCATAAGTACGCTCCAGAGTAGACACAAGATAATGTCAGCAACATCGACTTTGGCTTAAAAGCGGCATCATATGCATTTCTTTTGTCCCCCATGATGACGGTTTGTGTATAAAGGCTTCCTTTCAGTAATGTCCGTCTTGATCGCGTTCTGCGTGATGTGCGAAATGTAAACACAAACTAGCACGTCTTCTTCGGCGCATTATCTCTTCTTCGTCTGTCTCGCTCTTGCTTCCTGCTAGAGAGCCCCCTGGAGACCGGAGGCTGTAAAAATCCATAAGTACGCTCCAGAGTAGACACAAGATAATGTCAGCAACATCGACTTTGGCTTAAAAGCGGCATCATATGCATTTCTTTTGTCCCCCATGATGACGGTTTGTGTATAAAGGCTTCCTTTCAGTAATGTCGGTCTTGATCGCGTTCTGCGTGATGTGCGAAATGTAAACACAAACTAGCACGTCTTCTTCGGCGCATTATCTCTTCTTCGCCTGTCTCGCTCTTGCTTCCTGCTAGAGTGCCCCCTGCAGGCCGGAGGCCGTAAAAATCCATTAGTACGCCGCGCCGCCGTTTAAGGTTCAAAGTAACCTTCTGAATAAAATGCATTAAAAGTTCACATTCATTACAACATGTTTTTGGTGAGCAAAATGTCAGAAGAATTGAATTTAAATGCCGATTGATTGGGTTTTAATACAATGCAGGTGGTCCAAACAGTGCCACTGCTTTGTGTAATCTCTGAGTGACATGGCAGAGTAAGAGAAAGGGTTTAGAGCACAGGTGTCAAACTCAGATACGGCCCGCCACATCATTTTATGTGGCCCACGAAGACAAATTGTGCATCAAATTCGTGTGTCATTACTAGAATTGCAAATTGTCTTCACTTTTAATAATATCTTTTTTTTTAAATATTTGACCAGTTTTTACTCGTCTGATTTGAAAACAAGTTATTTGTCGGTTTGTTTTGTAGCTTTTACTGTATATAATAGTGTTAAGAGTAAAAGTGATCAAGTCATCACAAAAATCACGAAAAAAATCTTATATAAGCTGCACCTGACTATAAGCCGCAGGGTCCAAAATTTTGGAAAAAAGTCGCGGCTTATAGTCCGGAAATTACTGTATTTCTGACAGTGTAGAGCAGCAGAGATGTGATTGGCCACAATGTTTTTAGATTTTTTTAATGGTCATTGTACACGTGGGCATTTATTAACCATTGACATTTTGGGGAGGTTGATTTTTTTTTCTTTTTTTTTTCTTCTTTTTTTAAATACACCAACGGAGACTCAAGAACATTTACTGCTCCAACTTAATTCCTCGCTTAACTTCGTGATGCCCTGTGCATTGTTGGTTGAAACCAATGATTTGCAGAAACAGTTCATGTTGTGTGTTTTTTTTTTAAATTTTTTTTTATCCAAGTCAACAGTCATGTGGTATTAAAATAAAGACAAAGCTGAATGGGACCATCCCTATTGAGACCAGTGTTATTTGTGTTTGCATGCTTAAAGTGGTAAGAATACATTAAAATAAAAATGATCCCTAAATATAAACAACGCTGATTATTTTGCCTTTGAAGGGCCATAATCGGCAGGTCGATTCATCGAACGGGCCCGAATAGGCTGCTTTTGAATATTAACGGGTGGGAAGCTCGCTGTGCCTCTCAACGCCGACACTCGACTGGTGTTAGGGCATCAGAGAGAATTTCCGACCGCGCCCCATGTTGACTGCAAATTTGAGTTGCATTCAAAACTTACAACTGAAGTTTTTCATATGAGTTAAAAATGGCTTGCCCAGTTAGGGCAATCGCGCGTCGCATTGCGGCCAAAGTAGTGTAAGTAGTGAATCCTTTTCATGGCCGCATGCGAGCAGCTACTTTATCTTCTATTTCTCTTTCTTCCATTTCTTCTAACTTTGGCGGTTGGCATATACTCTTGGTTACCAATACCTTCTCTAGCATGCATGTGGCCATAGGCAGTAATCCATGAGAACTGCTACTACTAATTATAATTTTCGTTGTAATTTTCATTTGTCCCTTCCATTGCTTCTTTTTTCCTTCTTCTGCCATTGGCGCTTCTTTCATCGCTGCTTGTTTTTCTTCCATTACTGCTGCCGCATCCATCTCTTGTACCGGCTTGGCGGTTGGCAAATACTTGCTGTGCATTACCGGAGGTGGAAAGAAGGTTGGGGTAATGCACATAGAGTCAACACAATTAGGGAACAGGGATTTTGGGAGCCAGTCTGAGCTTTAATTTTAACATACTATATAAATCGCACCTGAGTATAAAACACAAGAGATGTAGATTACTTCTAATGGTCTGATAATCACCGCTGGTATTGCTAACGTTGTGCTTCATCATCCTGTCCTTTTATTGACTCTGTTATCATTTCACATAATCTCCCCTAATCCCCATGACGGCCAAGGGGGAATCATTTCAAATTCTCTTAGAAGATAATTTTTTTTCCTCCTCTTTACCTCTTACAAGTTGATTTTTTTGCACATTTTTCTATGTGAATGTGTGTTCAAAGCACAAACATACAATGGACTTCTGTTATTAAACCTATTGAAAAAGTAATTGCTCCCACTCCCTGTTAAGTAACAGCACTAATTAAAATGTGCGGAGTCACTCAGGCAATGGTTTTGCATTTGCCCTTCCTTCCTTCCTTCCTTCCTTCCTTCCTTCCTTCCTTCCTTCCTTCCTTCCTTCCTTCCTTCCTTCCTTCCTTCCTTCCTTCCTTCCTTCCTTCCTTCCTTCCACATGACACAAATTCATATTCATGTATCCATGTAGAATACAGCAGCGATGACGAGCTGTGCCGCAACCTGAAGTTCCTGCTGCAGCAGCTTCCACAACTCAACTACGGCCTGCTACGCTTCCTGTGCCGATTCTTGGCCAGTGTGGCATCATTGCAATGTGAGAGGTGGAACGTCGGTGCACTCGCTGCTGTCTTTGGACCTGACATCTTTCAGTAAGACACCCATCTTATAGACACATGCATGGTCTTATTCATATGTTTGATATTTATTATATTATACAACTTGCGTACTTGTGTAATGGATACACACAATGGCCAAAAATAATCCACGTTTCAAATAAGTGGACAGATTGTGATCACTTGTCTTGCCAGGTATTCATGATAATCGCCAGCATCCACAGTGAAAATAAACAGAAAAACGGACATCAAATCACAGAATTAAAAAAAAAAAAATTTGGGCAGACACAGAATGTGTGCTGTTCAAAACTTGCTGGTCACCTACAAAAGTCCTTATTATTTTTCTTTTATATAATGCTTAATTAACCAACAATACTTGTCATTGTTCATGTGGTTTAAAAACATGCGTTTAAAGAAATGCTTTGTTGTTTTTATATTTGCAGCTCTTTTGGTCGTAATTAATTATTTTAGTTTAGAAAAATGCGCAAGAATCATCCTATGGGATGTAATATGTGCGTATACTCGTCGAAGAAGAAAATCAATGCAAAAATTTCATTGGTTCAACCAGAAAAATCCCACGAATTGGCATGTTATTCCATCATTTGCTACTTAAGCAGGTTTTGTCGAGCTCCTGATGTGCACAAGTACAAGCAGCTGCATGCATGTGCACTAAACGTTTTATGCTTGTTGAGTAGACTGTAACGTTCACTTTGAGATGGGGCAAGCCATAAAGGTGAGTTTAAGGAGGAAAATTATGACTTTTTGAAAATAGAGCCTTTATTGATCTTTTTGAACAAACCAAAAATTGGGGAGGGGATCAACTTATCAATTTATGAATATCACTTTCATAAGCTAAAACATGATAATAAACAAACATATTTACCGTATTTTTCGCACTATAAGACGCACCTAAAAACCTCCAATTTTCTCGAAAGCCGACAGTGCGCCTTATAATCAGGTGCGCCGTATATATGGACCAATATTGAGCCACTACAGCAGGCGTGTCTAAAGTCCGGCCCGCAGGCCAAATGTATATATCTTATATATGGACAAAGTTTTAAAATGGGCCATTCATTGAAGGTGCGCTTTGTAATCCGGTACGCCTTATAGTGTGTAAAATACGGTAACATTTTAGTAGTTTCAATCATCAAAAATAACTTTTCCACTAATATAACTGCTAACAGCAGCATTGAGAACTCGAACGGAACTGGCAATAGACAAAGGGAACATTATTGTTTGTTTGTTCGTTTTTCAAGATTTGAGGGTATGTTTAATGCCCATAATAAAGTAACAATTGACCGTGTCATGACTGTATACACCTGCTTTTTGAATTTTAATACACTGATTTTTAAAATGCTTTCACTGAAATACTTATTTTAAAATATTGGGTATTTTCATCTTTCACATTCCCATTAACTGTTTATAATAGATTCATGGTAAAAAAAAAAACTTAAAACATTTTCTTCCATAACCTGTGAAATCAGTGACGCTCATTTCTTAGTTACAGTGAGGGGGGGCTTCATACTTCCTGTATTTTTCAATACAAACAGCCAACTTCTATGGTAGACTGCATTCACAACCTCACCAGCCACGTGCACTCAGCCTGAATAGTTCTGTGTAAGACACAGCAAAACAGTAAGTCTTCTGAAAAAATGTAAAAAAAAAATTTACACATTTTTGTAGTCTTCTTTTAATTAATTTTCCACAACAACTTTGGGAATTGGAATTTGTGCTTCTGAACCAAATTACAAATCTAATGACTTACTTTGACACACAGTTGTCTTCTGCTTTCATCCATGAGCAGTCTGTCGACAGAAGGCGAGGACTTGCGTGACCAGGAGTCCGTTAGCCGAATCCTGGCCGACCTGCTAGACAACCAAGAAGGCCTGTTTGATTCTGAGGACGACGACGTCTCTACCACTAACGACTACAGCTCCATCAACGAACAGGTAAGAGACTCATTCGTCCGCTGGTTACTAAAAACTTTGAGAGATAGCGGGAAAGAAATCGTCCGGAAAAGAGGCCGGTACTTGGAGAAAGACTGTGATGGAGGGAGAAAATGGAAAGATGTAGTCAATTCGTCTGTTAATTGGTTGTGTAATTAGGTGGTTGTCATTTACAGACTTGGTTATGGTAGTGTGTTCATTGTGTAGTTACTTCGGTATTCGGGCTGGGTGATATATTGTTATTTTATCGAAATCCACATAACCTTCAAGATATTTGAATTTGAAAGATATTGAAATTTTGACGATATCAGTCTTGTGACCTTGCCACGCTTGTATTGCGTGTAAAGCCCCGTCCACAAGTTTAGTGTTGATAGCCAGTCAATGACAATTATTTTGCGGAGAGAAGGAAGAACGTGCAGACGCAGCTGCAACTATTAGTTGGCAATCTTGAATTAAAAAAAATATATATAGTAAATATGAGAGGCATTTAATTAATCAGTTATTCACAACTTACTGAGACTAACTAGCTTTAACCATGGTGGAACAGTTAAAACTAGAATGCTAACACTGGCCTCCGTCCTAGTTGGAACATTTTTTTCCCCCAAAATTAAGTTGTTAAAATCCCAGCACATGGAGAGTGCCTGCAGAAAATTAGCCCAAACTCATCCTCTGCTATTTGATGCGTTTTGCACCCACCCCAGACAAACGATGGAGGCCTCGTCTTCCATCTTGTCCACCTGCTGAGCGAATGCGACTATTTTTAGACATGTTATGAAACTGCCTCCATTGCCTTAAATGTCTCAGCTAAGTTACATCAAATGAAAAGGTTGTTCAGTGTCATGGGTGACATTGCAAAGTCACGGGTGGGAGATGGGCGCAATTGTTAAGTTACATAACGATATCACATTCAGGTTTGTGGAGGTAACATTAGCAATAATGATAATATACAGTCCTGCCCTGAATGATTGAAATAGCAATTCTTTTATTTTTGTTGTTTACAGAAGACCGATTAAAAACTGAATACAAGACAAAAGTTAAGTCTAGCTTTAATTTCACATTATTTACTGTACTGTACCAATGAATGCAAGCAACTCTGGACAATTCCCCTGTTTTTTCATGTACACCTAGACAATTAATCTATTGTATTGTCAGTTTTTTTTTTTTTTAACTTAAAACCGTTTCCGTGGTTTACTCCACCTGTCGACGTGCACTGCTTACACTAACCACAAGGCCGTGAACAGAGTACAGCTTGTTTAAGAAAGAAGTTAGTTACCAACATAGCCATTTCCATTTCTTGCTAAAAAAATAAAGGAGTGAAATCATTTTCACACTTGAATTGTTTGTGGTCAGATCACAGAGCTGCTGGACGACGACAAGTGCGAGGCAGAGTGTGAGGAGCTGCCCCAGGATAGCGAAGACTGTGCCGCCTCCTCGAGCTCCCCTCAACACACTTGCTCCAACAACCCCGCCAACAGGTGAGCGTTTCATGTTGTGGTTATAACTCACAAAAACACCTCATTTAGAACAATATATCACACATTTTGCTATACGAATTAAACGTGTGCGAGCCTTGGAGCATACGAAGTGAGTGTGCTTCAAGCAAGAACCAAGGGTATACATGTCTCACTGCTTGAACTCGCGTCAATCATTAATCTTTTCAGCGGCTTCTCAGGTCATCCCGATGTTCTCAAAATGTTTTATTCTATTTTAATGCGTAGTGGACACACCGACCTTGACAACTAAACAGTGTGTGCCAATTGAATCCATCCATCCATTTCCGATACCGCTTGTCCCCACGGGGGTCGCGGGCGTGCTGGAGCCTATCCCAGCAGTCATCGGGCAGTAGACGGGGGACACCCTGAACCGGTTGCCAGTCGATCACAGGGCACACGAACAACCATCCGCACTCGCACTCACACCTAGGGGCAATTTGGAGTGCTCAATTGGCCTACCAAGCATGTTTTTGGGATGTGGGAAGAAAGTGGAGTGCCCGGAGAAAACCCATGCAGGCACGGGGAGAACATGCCAAGTCCACACAGGGAGGGCAGAAGGTGGAACCGAACCCACACCCTCCTAACTGTGAGGGGGACATGCTAACCAGTGCGTCACCGTGCCACTCTGCCAATTGAATGACAAACACAAAATTGAGCATTTTAGTTTGATTGAAATAAGAATGAATAATAAACTTACAAGTTTAATAGTCACAGTTGCTTATTTAGGTTTTAGTGTTTGGTACTGTTACCCAGTAACAAATAGATAAAAATGAATGGGATGCTTCGGTGAGGGTATCCAGTGTAAAAACAGAGAATCACAGACTCCCTGCCACTTTCTGCCACTGATTTTGGGGGCAATATGAATTGCTGTGCATGATGTGCCAGTGTTGCAAATACAGCTTATTAAATGCACAGTAGCATTAATATCTAGTTGAAAAATCAATTTCGGTGTTTAAGGCAGCAGTTGTCCTCACTCTGGGGTGTCTGAAGCCCTCCGACGGCACTCTGCAACTTAATGAGTGACACCATATTTATCGTATCATATAGACTCCAACGTTTAAAGGATCAAAGTGGCCACATGACAACTCTCATGTACACCATATAAGAGCCTTGTCCACACATGGCAACAAGAAGACCCTCCTCTCGGGGTGCCAAGGTCTGATCGGCTGATCTTCTTTAAGATGATTAACATTTGCTGTGGCTGTTTCTGCTACACTCAAGACTAAAGCATGTTACTCACAAAAAGACATTTTATTTTCAGTTTAAAAAAGTGTTTTACATGCACTATAATTGCTTAATTTTATACATAACGGCAAGCAGTATGGCTCTTGCATTGAGATGGTTTTAAAAACTTTTAAAAGGGACTGTCTCCTTCACACAACCTCTTTAGTGTCCTTGCACTATTACAGTAATAGCCTTCAATGTTTCAATAGTATATGTCATTTACATGGAATTGCACCGAAGCTCGATTTGAGGAAAATCATGTATTGAATAAAAATCACAACCTTTATCAAAAATTGCAATTACCGTATTTTCCGGACTATAAGTCGCTCCGGAGTACAAGTCGCACCAGCCATAAAATGCCCCAAAAAGTGAAAAAAACATATATAAGTCGCTCCAGAGTATAAGTCGCATTTTGGGGGGCAATTTATTCGACAAAATCCCACACCAAAAACAGTCATGAACGAGCAACAACAGGCTAAACGATAGCAACAACAGGCTAAACGATAGGTATGCTAACGTGACAAACACAAACAAGGAGCTGAGAACGGGCTTGACGTAACATATAGAGTGATTTACAACAACTATTACATAAATAACATGTTTATAAAACCATCGGTGTCACTCCAATTCATTAAATCCATCGATCGTTCGATACGATAGCAACAGGCTAAACGATAGGTATGCTAACATGACAAACACAAACGAAGAGCTCAGAATGGGCCTGACGTAACATATAGAGTTATTAAAGAAAACGATTACATGAATAACACGTTTATAAAATCATCGGTGTCACTCCAATTCATTAAATCCATCGATCATTCTTTGTCAACAATGGGTGCGCGTGGCTGAGGGCGCTTGCACTTCAAAATATTCCACAGGCTCATATAACGATAGATAAACTATATTTCAAATAACTATAATATAAGGAATAATATTATCAAACCATCCGTGCCCTTTAAATCCATTAAATCCATCGATCAAATTCCTCATCGTTTGTCAACATCGCCGCGCGTGCGCCCTGACGTCAGCCTCGTCTTTATTCCACAGATCTAGTATATAACTATATTGTAGCGTTAACAAAGTACAAGGATAGACGTGGGTTTGGTAAACGGCTCTTTATTAAACAAAAGAAACTTCCAAGCGTGTGGCGGCGTGGACTTCGAGACACGAGAGCTCCATGGCATAGGACCGGGCGTGCGTAATGGCCATGTCCAAGCCCCATGCACCGTTCGCGGACAGCCACTCGGCCGAGCGCCGGCCCCCGACTCAGTAGAGTAGGACCGAGCGTGTGTAAAAGCCATAATAGTTTTTCAAACCTTCTATGTCACTCCAAATCCTTAATTCCTTCAAACTCTTTGTCCTCCGTGTCACTTAGAAATGATCACCGCTAATGATGCCGGTAGTCCTTATGTGGGTACGTTTGTCCTTTATGTAAACAACCGCCGCGCCGCGCCGTGCCACTGACGTCACTTGAAATAGTAATCCCTTGGTACATCACGGTTCTCCAAACTTTCTTTCTGCTGCTCGATTACTGTTTTCAGCTGCATATTTTACAACTTGAAGTTTGTAACCTGCAAAATATGAGTTTCTTTTTGGTGCCATTTTTCTTAAGCCCACCCAGTTGATGAGTCACGGCCAACTGTGAAATTTAGAGCGCCCTCATCCAGTTTCGTCTGAAAATATAATTTTTTTCAGATATAGTTTTTTGTTTTGTTTATTTGGTTGTTTTATCAAAGTCAAAGTCTGCTTTATTGTCGATTTTTTTTCATATACCAAGACACACACAGAGATTGAAATTACGTTCCCACTATCCCTCGGTGAGATAGTACACATATGCATACAAGCAACACAAAAAAAAACAAGAAGGCACAAACAATGAATAAATAAGAGTGTTGAATAAATGATAAATAAACAAATAATAATAAATAATAATAATAAATATAAGAGGAGCAAAAATGGAGCAAGTGTACATACAGCAGACAGTGGACTTGGATATGGTGCTTTAAAGTGTAAATTGCTTTATTTGATGTTTTCTCTATTTTTTTATGTTTTGAATATGTTCAAGATAAAGATATAAAAGCATGTGAAGTGATCAACTATACTAAAAATAACATGGGAAGTGGTCAACTATACTTGTAAGTAAGTGATGTCTTAATGATCAAGTAAAAATTTGTGAAAAAAAACATATATAAGTCGCTCCTGAGCCCAAGTCAAGTCAGATTTATTTTTTCTATGCCCTTAATCACAGAAAAGTCTCAAAGGCCTTCTCATGCCCACAGTTGAAAATACCAATAACCTCCCATGATGAAATTATGTGAACGTCCATTTGATCAGATGACGCGAGTAGTGTTTGTGTAATCCTGCTAACAAACAAGTGGCAACATGTCCTTCCTGAGGTGACAAGGGAAGAACTGTTTGTCTGCGTGTCAGTTTCTAATTGTATTGGATGGACTGTTGCGATAACTTGTAGGGACATTTAATTAAACAGTACATTTCGTGGTCGACATGGTCTGCGTCTTTGTGGCTAATGCCTGCTTTGTGGGCCAACAAAGGATTTGTGCTGGATTTCATGTGGCAGCTGCAGCAGTTTAAAGCCTCACTGATCAGTCTCTTTGGATCTTTGCAGCTCGTGTGATTGTTTAGGTGGTATTATTGTTTGCTAGACGAGTCAGAGGGGGATTTAGGCTGTAATGTAGGCTTTCGGGGCCATGGCCGACATTAGCAAAGAAAAAAAAAATAGATCACCACTGGCATGCCGCTTGAGGATAAAGTGTTCAGTATGTGTCTTTGCTGTAATCCAAGGAGGGTCAGGGTCATTCATGACTGCACACACAAATAAAATATCATTACTGGACATCATAAAATGTCATAAATCAGCCAATTAGCAAGATCAATAAGGTGATCATTTGGTCTAAAAGATTAATATTTTCTCGTTTTCATGTGAGCGCACAAATATTCACATCTCGTTTTCTCTCACTGACCTTCCGTTCGTGACATTTTTGCAGATGACAAACAAGGCAGTCAGGAGGACATTTGAGCTTTTGGCTAAGTGACACTGAACCAGTGCAAGGACACCCATAAATGTCGGCACTCGGGCCAAGGGCATGTCTCAAAAGCAAATCTCAAATGATTACTTACAAGCACATGGTACTTCTAAATTCAAATTGGAGCCTACCCTAGCAGTCATCAAGGGACATCCTGAACCAGCCAGCCAATTGCAGGGCACACAGAAAGGAACAACCATCCGCACTCGCACTCACACCTCCGGGCAATTTGGAGTATTCAATCAGCCTACCATGCATGTTTTTTGGGAAGCGGGAGAAAACCGGAGTACCTGAAGAAAACCCACGCAGGCACAGGGAGAACATGCAAACTCCACACAGGGAGGGCGGGAGGTGGAATCGAACCTGCACCCTCCAAACTGTGAGGCGGACGTGCTAACCAGTGCTCGCCGTGCCGCCTGTAATGTGAGAGTCAAACAAATAATTACTTCAAATACAAAAATGTTTCATACCATTGGTGAATTAAGTTGTTGTGCTATTAGAGCGATATTTAATATTTTGTATGACTTCCATGAGCTTAAAGGACTGCACCCATGCGGTTTGACCCATGCGGTTTGACAATGGTTCATACAATTTATTGATAGTCAATAACAAAGAATGACGTCATTAAATTATCAGCCAAGTATCAAAAACCCTTGCCTCAATTTGAAAGGATAAAGTTGAAATTTATCTGTCTAAGGAAAAGACTTGATCTTTTAGAAATAAAGTATTTTTAATTTCAAATTAGTATTGCAATATTGATGTGTGGTGTTGGTTAATGAGCAGAGCATGTTGTGGTTGTGAGTATGCTTCCATGCACACAATGAAATATCAGCTCTGTGGCACATTGCAGTAAAGCCAGATAGAGACATCAATCTCACACAAACAGCTAAAAATAATCAGGGTAATGCACTAAGAGCTTATACGTCTCAACAGCTGTTTGTTGTGACCTTGTTGGTGACAACTTTTGGCAGATATATATTTTTTTAAATTCTGCATAGACACATAGTCAGAAGAAATATCAAGTTTATTTGCCGGGGACCCAGGCAAATAATTTTTGGGCTAAGGGAAGGGTGGTGTTTTCAGTCTTAAAGGTGTGAAATGACATATTTTTGAAAAAATATGAGAACAAAGAGTCTTTTCAAGCTAAATTAGACAAGAAAAAATACATGAAGACTTTTGTATTTTGGGAGGAAAATCATAATTTTTTTTATTTTTGGGGGGCGGGGCTAAAAATAGTCAAATAGTTGCTTGCACTTCAAAATATTCCACAGGCCCATATAACGATGTCAAATAACTATTATATAAGCAATAATATCAAACCATCTGTGCACTCTAAATCATTAAATCCATCGATCAAACCCCGACTTCTATCCACGGAGGTGAAAGAGAGCTCCGTAGAGTAGGACCGGGTGTGCGTAAAAGCCTTCAAACACTTCGTCCTCCGTGTCACTTAGAAACAAAGCCGCTAATGATGCCGGTAGTACGTGGGGCCCTTTGTCATCTTCGTCATCCCGTGATCAATCTTTGTCCTTTTTGTAAACAACCGCAGCGCCACGCCGCGCTGCTGACGTCACTTGAAATACAAATTACAGTAATCCCTTGCTACATCGCGGTTCGTTTATCACAGTTTCACTTTTTTTAAAGTCGCTCCTCATTATAAGTCGCCCCCCCCACCCAAACTATGATAAAAACCGCGACTTATAGTCCGAAAATTATGGTACATTTCAAAATCTTGCCCTTGCGTTCCTGTGTTAACAATACACAATTATCTTACCTGAAACGATAATGCGGTTATCAGAGTTCTTGCGTGAACATGCGTGGACACGGCCCGCTAACAACAATGGTGCAGTACAACAAACACGACGTGTCGCCAGGCTTTAACATCAGTATGCTGGTCAACAGTCAAGTAACATGACAAACTATTAGAAGTTTCATTTTGTTATTTAAATAGAGAAATCAAGCTATGTTTGTGTATTCAGTCCGGCTAATTATGTGGACTGACTATACTGTGCTGTCTGCATGGCAACAGAAGAAAACAGACCTCACAGTCAGTCAAGCTGCACACAAACAACTTGACTTTTGTTGCCACTCGCTGCATGCTAACACTCTATTTGTGAACCGCGAGAGCAACTGCACATGCAAAGTTGAGGCTCTGTAGCTGTTGAAGAGTTGTCTTCAAAACAGGCCGATGTTGACCAGCATGTTGGTGTGAAAGCCTCACGACACGTGTTTATTGCCCCGCCATAAACTGCAGCGTGGAATGAGAGGCCTCCTATTTGCGTCACATGCGGAAAATGTCATACGGCGAAATCCTTATAGCAGTGTTTCCCAACCTCTATTAAGACAAGTTTGGCGTCTGCAAATTCTCATGGCACGCCGCCAAACTAGAATGTTTACAGAAACCTAGTTCTACTTATTATCCAAAAGTATGTAGAGCATATAAGGAAAAAGTGTTCTTTTAAGATGAGCTGAGCGGTTGCCGTCATCATTGTATATTCATCTGCAGTAATATTCTTGTTTTTTTTCCAGAGTATGAATGTCATTCTGGGAGTATTGTTAATTGACAAATGTTGCTGCATTGATTGGGTTCTGATATCCGTTGCTTCAAGAGTTATAGTTATTGAAGCTTCAAGAGTTATAGTTATTGAAGCATCAGTCCTAGTTTTGCTAGCCTGTTTATGACATTCTGCTTTAATTTTGCATTAAGATGCGAGTCAGGCAAAATTATGCTGTTTGTTTAAATAAATGGTTGAATTTTTGTGTCTGTTTAGTTTTACAGTAAACTTGTAGGAGCGGCTGTAAAAGCACTTTGCATCTTTTTGAAGAACTGTTCACTGTCTGCAAAACAGCTGCTTGTTGTGCAGTTCGCTGCCACCTTGTAGCTCCCGTTACCCATTTTTGCTTGCAACGCCGACAAAAGAAAAAGCTGCATTGTGAAAAACGTGTGGGTCGAAGCAGTTGCATGTTGAGGTACCACTGTATTCTGAAATGATGTACAATGTACTTGTAGTTATGTTTTCTCTGTGTATAATCCAAGCATGTTGAATACAAAGCTGCTTCTGTGGTCCTTCAGCTCTCTAGTTAAAGGACATTTAGTTGTTCTGCCTGTCACGATACATCAATGATATACATACAACAAAGATACATTCTACAATAAACTGCAGATACGTAATTGTGAGTTTTCAAAGGTAATAAAATGTTGTTAGGGTTCACTCAGGGTAAGAAAACATGTTCGCCTGTACATTTCTTATTGCACAGGTGTTCAAAATTCCCTCTTGAACAGAAAAAACACTGAAAGCTTTGGTGAATGTCTGACATCCGTTTGAACATTTGCGACTTTGTACCAAACCTGTCGTGAATGCACGTTTCGCTACCTTCGCCAACAGTTGGAAATGTTCGCCCTTCAGTGGGATAATATACCACAGCACAGCGGTTGGCGCACACACTCTAAGGAACGGTGTCAGTTTATGACAACTCGGACATTTGCCAAAAAGTACCACCTTATGCCCCCACTTTACTTCCACCCCTTCTCACCCTGGCTTGCATCCCATCCTCGTGTGCTTAACTTTTCCGACGATGCTCTGGTTCCTCACTGCGCGTAAGGAGATCCGCTAACTGACCCAGATAACATCGGAGCCATCTCTCTTCTGACCCTTACTTTCTGGTAGCGCTCTGCCTTCCCAGAAAGGTTTTCATTTCCATCCCACACCACTTCTCACTGAAGTTTAAAATCTCGATTGTTTCAAAAAACATCCAATGAAGTTCTGACTTAAAATCTTGTATATAACGTCTAAAAAATATGAGGGCTCATAGCATACATTGTAACTGTCCATTTATGTATTTGCTCATTTACTGCACAAGTGGGAATTCTACACTGACTCTCATTACACTTGAGTGTATTACACTTTTCATTGTCCTTGAGTGTATTTTACACAACTTACTTCACTTAGGAGGCATTTTCCATTCTCTCATCGCACTAATGTGGATTTTACATATAACTTATTACATAAAGCGTGGGACTCAAGTCAACGGTGTTGTGTGTGATATTTCACGCTGATGCATTTTAAGGGCAGAAAGAGGCCTGGATTGAATGGGTGGGTTGTCATTTCACAAAGAGTAAGTGGGGGCGAGGGGTACATCTCATCACTCAAAATACTTTCACAAATCTCACTGAAGTTATTTTATCTTTGCAGTATGTCTGTGATATTGCATGCAGTGAAATCTGTGATTGATTGTAAATTGAAGAAAAATTACTCTCGAAGCGAGTCAGCATTTCACCATGCAGTTTGACCATACTTTTTGGGTACTACCCATACATCATACCAAGTTTCACTACTGTACTAGAAATGTGGCCAATGAATATCCCTACATGTGCTTAAGATGGTTAATTGATGTGTAAGTGACGTTTAACAGTGACATGTTGGTCAAATGTAGACCACAGCCTACTGTTTATTTGTGATTTACTTAACTGCAGTTAATTATTTGCATTGGGAACGGAAGTAGGACATGAAAAAATGAGCTGAACGGGCAGAAAGCGGAGTTACCAAATCTTTGACAGAAGCTCGACAAGATTGACTTTATTGCTTCTCTTCGCAGTTAAGAGTTCAGCGCCCTTTCGTTGAGACATCAAAAAATGCATGCGACAGTGTTGACTCCCACAGAAGCTAGCAGTCACACAGAAGTTTCTGTCTTCGGTGGTAACATTGGGCAATAACTGTTTTTCTCAATGAACCCCTCAGGCCACTTGTCTGACAACAAATCGAGTGACTTTTTGTGGTGTCATTGCAGAGTGCAGCAGTAGTTTTCTCTTAAGTCTTAATATTGATTTATCACCGAGCTCTGCCCAGGCATGTAGCCCATGAAAATATTATAAATTATTACTTGACAATGGTGGGTTTTCACCTGCCCTTGTTCCCAAGCCAGTTATGGTTTTGGGGCAGTATAATGTATATTCGCGCAATTGTGAAATCATACAGACTTTTTTTTTTTTTTGGAGCAAAGACTATTGGTTACAGATAAATAAGTTTGTCGAGCAAAAATTATTATTGAAGATATGTCATGTATATTAATTTAACTTAAATATAGAAAAACAAAAGTTTTATTTAATTGTTTCTCACGAGTAGCTTGCTAGTAGTGTATTTGAATTGATTACCAGTGTCGGATCAATTCAACTTGTACAGTAAATATTTGAAAAGTCTGCAGGCCAATGTGTACAGGAAAAGTTCCCAAAAAAGATCCCCAAAATGTATTGTCTGCAAAGATGGTATGACCCAGTCTGGTTTGTTTTATTTCGACCATCCTAGATTCTTTGCGCCCGTCAATCATTCACTGAATATCCGAGGACTGTTGCGTAAGTGGGCAAGCAAACCCAAAAACTCCTGCTGTCTCTGCCTGCCTGCAACTCTTCTCTCTATTCTGATTGGCTTACACAACTTGAGTTCCCTCCCCAATGTCTGCTCCTCCTCCCCCTGGACTGCTGGTGTTGTTGCCTGGTTACGTCAGGACTTTACTTGGGCAGCGCCACCGCCTCGGCTGGATGTAGGATGCAGCCGGGTGCTGACCTGAAAACAGCAGCTGGATTTTGTTCACCCTGCAGGAGGTCTGACTGACCAGCAAATTGACTCAAAAGTCAGCTTTGGATTTGTTGCCGCTGCTGTGATTGTTTTTGAGAAGCGTTGTAAAAAGTGCTAACAGCAACCATGAGGATGTCCTGTGATGTGCTGCTGCAGAGGTAAACGTGTCAGTTTCATAACTCAGGAGTGACTGATGTGACATTATGAATTATGCGCAAGTATAAATACAAAGTGATTTTTTTTTTACCTCGCTATTTTTTGTATGAGATCGTGAAGAGTTACATTATTGAGAATCCTGTAATATTTGTTGCATTCATTTGGTTGTTTTTTTTACCTTTTAAATCTATGCATTCAATTTTTAAATGAATTTCTCATTGGTTCATTTATTGTGAAAACGAAAATACTGTAGTGTATATGCACTATACGTGACAATAGATACACATTTAACAAGTTTGATTCATCCAATAATTATTTTGATATAAAGCAATGTTATCAAATAATTGATTATAGTTTTTATAATTTCTTAGTTTATCTCAAATAATTGGTCATTTGATTTGCAGAAAAAATAAGTTTGTAAAATGAGAAATTTTATTATTAGGTAGTGGGCTGAATAATAAAATTAATGTTAAGTAAAACATTGTTTTATTCTTATTATTGTAGTCTGCCCGTGGCCTTGTCGCCACCCAGCGAGCACTCTGAGAGGAATGAACGAAGCCATGTGCCTCAGCTGATTCTCAATGTGCGCCATGATTATTTATTTCAAACGCAAACGTCGGCACACCTTCATGCTTAAAACTCCAAAACGTTTGTGTTGCGTGTGTGAAAGCTCAAGCTGAAGAAGGCCTCCAGAAATGTGCCCAAACACAAAAAGGTTCTGCCTTTGAAATGCATAGGAGTTACTCCCAAAATAAATTAAAGCCTTTTATTCTTCGCTATCTCTGAGACTGGCAGCTGATGCAGAGTTTTAGACGCTGCATGGTATTTCAACAATTCTTTTCCTAAGTTGAATGCACCCGTAGCCACGAAATCAACACTCATTTGAATAATGAGTCGTGTCCCCAAGCCGCCGAATTCAAATCTGAGCATTTCATCCGCTTTTGTGGCCAGTGTACAACTCTCATTTTTGTCCTATGTTGTAAGCCTGAAACAATTGGAAAATTAGATATTTATACTACTGTAGCATGGTACCTTTCATCAAGGCATCTAGAGGCGTAGTTACATTGGTTTTATTGCCAATGTTTTATGTGATGTTTTCTGTTGTATTATGTTACATATTTTCTAAAGCTCTCTGTTACGGCCACAGCTGTTGTGGAAGCGCTGTATAAAATTAAGAGATTATTCAAAGTAACTACATACGTTTGTTTTCTATCCTCATCTCCGAATGGCATGGCCCATCTGTACATTCTATAAATCAAACGTGTTTATTGAGCACAACAATTTTGCCGGGACGGCTTCAGAGCATTGTCATTGCCTCTTTCAATGAAAGGCTGTGAATGCCTCACACACAGTGAACAGATTAGTTTATGACGTGTCTGCATGTGCCCTAGTCATAATTGCTTACTTGCTGACAGCAGCTCCTCAAGGGCCTGCATTAATCTCTCACCTTACACATGGAGCTTTTGGTCGGATCTGTGTGGATGAGCGTTTACACTGCAGACGATTCGCATACAGATCCCAATTAGATCTACATACAAAAGAGGCCCAGGTTTCATTTAAAAAAAAAAAAAATAGTAATTGTACTCTTCACTCTGCATAAAGAAAATTGCATATGGGCAAAAAACCTCACCTATAAATGCACTCCATTTACAATTTACTAAAGTACCCATAAGTCTTCGTCCATCCTGACTGCCATGTGCAGAGTAACTCGGTCCCGGGTTGACAGTCTGGCAAAATTGAGACACATTTACAGCAATGGGGAACTTGGTTGAAAAAAATCCAAAGAAAAAGTAAAACAAGCATTTGATGATGCAGAATTGTAACATATCTCGGCCATTCATCCTCATAATTGCTAATGCTGAACTGTATTGATGCCAAAGCAGTGTCGAAATAGAAACGTATTAGAATGGATCCAAGGAAGTATCTTGAAGTGTAACAGCTTTACTTAGAGACAAGCTTTGCATGTCAAGGAGGATTTAAATTTTGCTTGCATTACAGAGAGTCTGGATGCATACAAGGGGGCACATTTTTTATATCAAATCATGTGTAAGGCTTTTTTGTAATGGTAGTGTTCTAACATGTGTTCAAAGTGGTATTTGAAGTTTTGGGGATCATAGTTTGTGACCTAATAATGCTACAAATTATTAGTACAGGAAATTATAAAAACTATTTAGGTGGGACTGGTTCAATTGATTGTGTCTTTTTGCTTTTACTGTCTAATACATTTTGCATGTTGGAACACTATTTTTGACACAATCTTGGCTACGTAGCGTTTTCTCGTAGCCTTGACGTGTTACCCCACAGGTGTATTTAATAGAATAGCTTTGTCAAGAGGCCCCCAAGGACATGTCGTTGAGTCCTTCTCAGTGTAGTGATGGCACATTATCACGGGTTACGTAACGTTCTAGCGCTCGTCGATGTGGTCCCTAGAAACGGAGCAGAAATCTATTCAGGACGTGAGCTTTGCTGGCAAGATGTTTGATGTACCGTTATTATGGCAGGAAGTGAATTAGGCAGCTTATCTACATAAGATGTCATTTATATTGCACGTTTAGAAGTCATATTAGCAGGTTTTAACAGAATAACTTTTAGCGTGATGTTACCTCGTTAAAATGTGATACGGTGTGTGTGTGTGTGCGTGTGCGTGCGCGCGCGTATTTTTTTCAGTTAACACTTTGTTCCAAATATAATCATCCTTGAGTCCCTTGAAAGTACTACATAAATCTTTATTAGTCATCTAATCTTTTGTGACTTTTCTAAAACGTTCATATTTTGCTTGTAATATTTTAGTTTTTCATCTAATATATTTTTATCTGTTTTTATATTTTTATTTCCCTGTTTTTGTTTGGCATGTAGACTGTTATGTTCAGATATTTTTTTCATCCAATTGTCTATTTTATTATTTTCAGATTTTTTTTTCATCCAATTGTCTGTACAGCCGTTTTCATACAGCAAAATAGTACACCTTTTATAGTTTTCTGTAAGTGTGCCTCTGTACAAATATATTGCTATTTTTGCTGCGTATTGTAAGTGGATGAAATGTATTTCACGATCAACTTTTTCTTTGAACCCCCTCACCCCCACGCACACACACCTAGACTTGAGTGTGTACTTGAACTTGTGCGCTGCTCTAACATCACTGTCCTTGTGTTACATAAACGTGCTGCCCTGGAATGTGACCCGGTTTTCCTTTGCAACCCTCAACAGTCTCGTATCTTACTATCAATACAGTAGCCCAAATAACCATAAATAACCATCCTTATTCAGTTTCCTGTTTTGACTCCCTCGCGCACACATACTCGCCAAGGTCATTCAATTTCTGTGATGGCAGTCGAAGAGAACAGGATGTTCTAAAGACAAGGTCTTCTTTTTCTTCTCTCTGCAGCTCCCATCTCTCTCCTGTGCCCATGCTGCCTGCTGACTCTGCAGAGTGAGTATGCATGCACACGTAGACACGCACCCATGGTATAATTCAGTTACACAGATTATTTATATTATCTTCCAATTTTATTTGTAATATCATTTAACTAGCGTTTCTGAATGTTTTTAGCCTTATATTTTTGCATTATTCATTTTAGTGTGTTTTTGCGTATAGTAATAATTTAGCTTTCTTGTTATAATGTAGTATTTTCTATTATAATGGTTTCTGTTGTTTTCTAATATTTTTGTATTTTTATCATTCCATATTTTCTGAGTATTTTTAACTGTTTTTAATATTTTCTTTTTTTAATTGAATCCTGTTGAAAAATGTTCCGAATGTTTTATCATAAGTTTCTGTGTTTTATTTTTCCACCACATTAATATGCAGTGTTGTGGCTAATTATGCTTGAATATACCTGAGATTTTTATACTGTTTAGCCACATGAGTTTAAAGATTACATGACCCCTGCTTGAGCCTTCCACCACTCACCCCATTAAACCAGCCAAATTACTTTGAACAATATCATGATCAGATTGACCACAACTTCCTTTTGCTCACCGTCATGATATGAAACATTTGTATTTGAATCATATTTTGGTGATTAAGGACGAGTATGGTCAAAGTCAAAGGTGTGTTGTAAGTGAGTCAATGACAGAAGCAGGAGCCGTTAATCCAGCCGCATTACTTTATTGACCACAAACATCCTCTTGCTCATCGTCGTAATATGAAACATTTATATTTTAATCATATTTCTGTGATAAGGAGGAGTATGGTCAAAGGTACGACGGAAGTGAGTCAATGACATGTGAAGACAGCGATAAATGTGTTGGATCAGAAGCGGGAGCCTTGCAAAATAAGGGGGAGGGGCGGGGTAAAGACTCGCATGACTGTCAGCTTGTGCATCACGTGGTCAAGTCCCGTCTTAAATGAAGGCTTTACATGGTATTTTACAGACAGCTGCGTACACAGTATTAGAACATCACATTTCCATCACGTGTACCAAGACTGTGAGCTAAAGTAAACGAGAAGGACGATAAATAATACGCACCAAAATCTTCGTAAATCTTAAGGCTCAAGTGTCCAAAAAAGGTGTGTAGGTAGACAAGCGGTGCGACCCTGCCTTTTACAGTCTGACTTGGCTCTCTCTTTAGCGTCAAAAGGTCCAACATAAGAGGCGACCCTAAAATAGATTTTTTTCAAAACATTGAATATGTCTTGTCTGAAAAGGAACCTTGACTGCATTTGAAAGTAAATGTCGAAAACAATTGATATCGGAAGCATTTGAGTGTCTTTTTTGGAAAATGAAACGCACTAACTAGAGAAGATGGAAGTAGTAAGTATTGATGTATCCTGCCTCTTGTGTATGTGTTGCGGAGGGGCGTTTATAATAACACATCCTACTATTATTAAAGGTAGTTTGAGCAAATGTGTTACTTCAGATATATAATAGGGTATCAAATGAGGTAGCCCTTTGTCCTGATTGGTACACAAGTAGCTCTCCCATAAAACGTTTGGATTGATTAGTACATAAGTAGCACTCGTAAAAAGTTTGGTGACCCCTGGCATAGTGTGATATATATAATATTATACGGCATCACATAAAATGTTACGAGTCATAGCACACGTAATATAACACACCTAATGTTACAGCACATGCTGACCTCATATCGCTGCAAGTGTACCAGATGTAAATGTAATGCATATTTAACATATTTAACACGATGTGCAAAAAAGGAAAAAAATGTGTATTGTGTCTTCAGGATCATCGAACGAACCATCAGGGCAGCAGTAGAGCAGCATTTCTTTGATCTCAAGTCCTCCATTGACCAGGACATCAGCAACTTTGACAGCCAGCAAGAGTGAGAGACCAACACGACTTGATACTCCCACCTTTGTGTGACACGCATTCCCCTTATCCTTTTAACCTTCTTTCAGTGACACAGCGCAGCCTGCTGGTTGCCATGCTGAGTGCCAGCAAAAAGTAGACCAGGAAGACACACAGGTGAGAGTGGAAGTCTTGAAAGTGTTGATTGATTGAAGACACTCAGTGTTCATGGGCTCTATTACTTGTTCTTCCCAGGATGCAATTGGGCCCCTGGAGGAGGGTTTGGGAATGGAGCTGGACACCATCCGAGATGTCGAGAACAACATCAACGTCTGCAGGTTCATTGCTGCTTTTGGTTTGGTTTGGACAGCGTTTCTCGTGTGCCAGAAACACTGAAGGCTTAGCTGGCAGTTAACATCATCCATGTTTACAAATTGCGTGGCTGCAGACAAGCGTCCCAAGGAAGCAAACTTAACAAAACGTCGTTTGTGTTGTCATGCTACGCTTCGTACCGCTCTGCTTGGTTTAGCTTATAAGCAAATTGATCGGCTGAGCCGCGTTGTGACACACTCGTGATGACGCGTCATTGCTGCTGTGATCATTTGGTCATGGTGGTTAGTACCACCACTAAGGAGAATATGTGATTCCAATAAGGCAAGTTAAACTGAACATTAAAAACCATGTGACACGTTCACACTGTCAAATACAAGAACAGCTTATAATAATGCATTTTGACTTTGGACATGTATGCGCTCATAATACTACTTGTTCTCTCGGCCACAAAAGAACTTTTGGAAAATACTTTAACATTCAATGTTCTACTAAGCCAGTGAGTTCATTGGATGTGTTGTGTTTTGCTTTCAGTGTGGACAATCAGCCCGGTGACAGCATAAGCTGTGTAAGTTAACTCACTAATGTAACAATGAAGAGTGCAACATGCATACTGTAACACGCAACAAAGTTGAACAAACATGTAACGACGTGATTATTGTACCACATTGAATTCAACAGAATGCGTGCAACCGAGCGTATAACAAATAACAAATCACGTGTATCAAAAAGTGTGAGTTTTAGTGTAACACGTGATGTAACCACACGCACCATCTAGTTTTTTAACTTCATCAGTTACAGTTCATCAGTAATGTACATAACACATGTAGCATATTGTATCACATGTCTTGTAAATTACGAGTCGTAGCACACCAAAGGACATGCAATGTAACACATCCCACGTGATGCTAGAAATACACATGCAGCACCGTGTAACATAACATACCAATAGTTGAACACATAACATGTAACTTTATTTAATATAGCGTAAAATGTGAAGTAACACACATCCTCCCTTCTGCTCACCTTCCAGGAATCTTCTTTATGCGACCAGAATGCCAACACCAGCCAAACGTCAAGCAGTGGTCACGCCCCCCACATCCAGCTCTTCCCCGACCACCAATGGGATGGTGTGTGACTAAACATACATAGGACATAACTCATCATCCTTGTGCCGTGAACTCCAGCCTCTTATCAGTTTACATTTTGCAATTTTTTACTGTATAACATAAAAAGTATTTGCTGAAAAAAGCTCACCAATTCGCGCTTACTAATGTTTCCCAAACAGCCTGCACTTTCTAAGGCTCACATGTTAGCGGCAGGTGCTAACATTGGCTACTGGCCAATAGTCAGCAAGGTTGATTGGTTTGGTTTTAAGGGTCGGTTATAGCCAAAGTGAGCTCTGTCATGAGACCAGAGCACAGATGGACTATTTGAGCCGCATCCTCCCACTCCTTTTGTGACTTTCTTTCTTTAAGAAAGCTTTGTAGGCTTATCTCACTTTCTAGTTACCTTTGAAAGAAAAGCTACAAGATATTTAATTTAAATGTGAGTAATTTACTACCAAGACACGTGTGTATATGCATACCGCTGCTCATCTTTTTCAGTGATGTTACAGTGTCAGACCATTAAATGACCTCCTATGATTGTTTGTAATGACGCAGCAGAGCGCAGTTTTGCAATGACCGAATGTTGCCGGCCGGTTGAGCTTATCGCTCGTCTTCTCCTCCTCTTCCTCTCCTCTTCCTTCCATCCAAACAGCACCACCACCTACATCTCCTCACCATCATGTCCACGTTCCTTCCATAGACTTCTCATGCATGCACCTACAGAAAGAAGGCCAAGGTGAGTGGTTGTTTCAGATGAGACCCAACCTCTCACCTGCCCAACCGACCAACACGACTTCACTCATCCATCCTCTCTGCCTTCCATCCTGCTCCCCACTGGGAACATTGTGAAAGGGCTTTGTTGGTTGTCCTGGTTCTTCCTTTTTCTTCTTCCCCTGGCAGATTTCCCTTTGTGTTCCCGCCCTAACTGTTCAAAGCCTCTCGTATTGCCTGAACACACCAACTGAACGTTTAAGACCTGTTCTCCATTCCTGTCCTCCTGCAGAACCGGTTCCAGCCTTCAAGTCGTGGCAGAACGACAGCGAGAGCGGCGAGGCCCAGTTGTCCCCCCTTGCGGGCCGCATGGTTCCCCTCCCCCTGCTGCACCTGGAGGATGACGGGGATGAGGGTGGCGGCGAAGGCGAGCGGGAGGATGCCTCGCCCTCATCCTCCCGCTCGCACCCACACCACCTGGCGCGCCGCTTCCTGGACTTTGGCGTGCACGGCGCTCAGCGTTTCCTGCAGCAGGATGCCGACGCCACTTCGCCCACCAAAGCCCACAGGTGAAAATACAGACCAAAGAAAAAGACAATACTAAAGGTGTAACTACTGGTTGAACTCCTTAACCTACGTATATGTAAAGTAAGCAGAAAGTAATGTACCTTTTTTCACTGTAAATTTTGTACTACTGTGTAGTTCTGTATAGCTCGCTAGAGGTGGATCCCTAACGAGCTGCAATTATTAATTACGGTGTTCAATTTGGTCTTATACCATAAACCCCTAGATTTAATGCACTTTTTAATTTATTTTTTATTATATCATTTATTATTTTTGCTGCTGCAATATGCCGTTGGCTCAGATGGAAAAACAAAAAACGATTTAATAATTTAATAAGATTACTTGATATAATTAATAATGCTGTGAACATTTACTTCAAAGCTAACTATACCAAACCATCATTATTATGCTGGAATACCCAGCCACATTTCCTCTTCAATGCTCTCACTGGCGGAAGGAGGTTTTGGCTCCACATCTCGCATTCCATGGGCCCATGAATGCTTTCCTTTTTTACTTCCCACAATTGATTGACCCGGTTGCATCCTCTTTAGGCCGAGGCGAGCGTCGTTCGGCTCCAAGGAGGCGCTGAAAGGAGGCGACCCAGTGATGCACCAGCTCACCAAGAAGCTTCAACACCTCAAGAAGAAGATCAAACAGTTTGAGGAGCAATTTGAGAAGGAGAAGAACTATAAGGTACAAAGAGAAAATGCAATGAGCAAGAAACACACAAAAAATGTAAAGCATATTCTCTACATTCCATTATTATTATTATTACTATTTCAAAACGTTGGAGTTCGCCTATAGTAAATTCAATTGATTTGACATTCACTGTTATGTAACACAAGTTTGATGTCATCATTCCATTTGGTGTGTGCAGCCTTCTCATGGCGACAAGGCAGCTAACACCAAAGTCCTCAAGTGGATGACAGACCTCACCAAGATCCGACGGCAGATCAAAGGTAGACACTCCTCACACGTATGAGTATGTATGTGTGTATGTCGTATGAGCTGCGAGTGTTTTGTGCCATGGCCACACACAGACACAAACACGCGTGCAGGCCCACTGCATGAATGCAGCACTAACCAGTGGCTCTCACAAATCCACCCTTCAGTGGGACGTCTGTGAAATTGCAAACTCATGAATTTGTACCATGGATGTCATTGCACCAGACACGTGGCGCCCAAGCTCACGGTTTCCCTAGGCGAGGCGAGCGCTCCCTCCCCGGCGGAGACCGCCACATTTGTCTTGTGAATAACCCAAGAACCCGCTCTCCGTTTTCCTTCCTCTCTCGACTGACCGACCCAGGACGCCAGCACCACCTTTTTCCCAGGAGCACGCTGAGGCACCAGGCTTTGCTCCATTCACACAGGCGCTACCCTGCGCCGCCCGCCCCCACGCCCCCCTCACATTGCACACTCGCCCCACACTTGGGCCCGTGTCACCTCAGTAAGTAGCAGAGTGCCCGTAAGTAGATGCGTCCACTGTCAGGTGGCACTGTGAGAGCATCCCGCTTCCGTCACGTGGACATGTGCTCTGTGGGTGTGTACGCGTGTGTGACTGTGTGTTATGTGTAGTCATGTGTTTAATGTCATTCAAGCTGTTAAAGTTGTCATTGGGGTTATTTATAACAAAACAATTATATAATTCATCAGAACCACACCCACACATTTGTCCATATTTTCTAGTTTCAAGCCTGGGTCAGGGTTTAAAGTCTCGTATTCAAATGAGGGTTTCAAACCTGCGTTTAGGCTCTCCAAGTATTGTTTTAAACTAGGGTTCCAATTTGGGGTTTAAATCAGGGTAGGTTTTAAATGAGGGTTAGGATTTCAAATTATGGTTTAAAGCCCAAGATTAGGGTTCATCCTCAAGTTGTTGTCAAACAAGGATTAGACACTTTTTCATTAGCCCGGTTCCACTTTCCCACGTTTTCACTTTTTCAGGGCCCAAGTGTTACAATTGTTCCGCTTTTAAGGAATATCTCAGAAGGGGTGATAAAGCGTCAGTGCTATGGGGGTTTGTCATCGCTGTCATCTGATTGACACTGTGCTGCACGCGGTCATTTCCTGGATTTAGACAGAGCTGGCCAAAGACATAAAGTTATAGTACTGTAAATACAATAGGGCTGCCACAAACCAATGTTTTTAGAATTAATAATGCTATTAATCATTCATTGAATATTTATTTATTGATTATTTGATACATTTTTTGGGGGGTGGGGTAAAATGTGTGACAATTAGGTTTGCCCAGCTTGGTATTTTTTTTAGGTTGGTGTATTCTCACACTCCAAAGTAAACAATATTGTCATTCATTTTTATACAAGCCTGGTGTACTGCACTATCTTGCCACATCAAATGCTTCTCGCGGATATTTAAGCTGCTTTTATAGCCCGCAGTAGACGCAAGGACTCATTAAAAATATACATATGTACGGTAAAAGATCCAAGATAAAATGTTATGTAATTAGAGATCCAATCGTGACTGTCACTCTCACCCGCTGCACCTCTCTGGTAGCGGCGAGTGCACCGATGCTCTGCTGCTGGAACCATTACTGCGATGGCATGCAGTTTCAAGCACATCAACGGCAATGAGTGAGACCGCGACCTTTCACAACCACGGACGTGCATTGCATTGACCTGCTTTTTATTTTAGTTGTCCACATTTCCCCACAAGAATTCACGTCACACTCTCATTGGATCTCTGCGAGCGATGTTGACAACAGAGCTCACGTTATGGTTTCAAAATTAGTTTACAAGCATGACTGAAGGTCGAAACCCAATTTAGAGTTTTAAGGTGAGGACTCAAGTCTAGGTCAGGGTTGTAGCAGTCGTGTTTCAAGTCATCACGATACCGATATTTGGGTCCAACAACTTGAAATGTTACAGAGTCACGTGTGTGTGCGTCAGTGTTGCGTGCTGCATGCATGTCTAACATGTTGACATTGACATGTTGTCCATGTGTGGTCGACATCAACTCAAGCTCAAACGGTGTTTCACTCGGAACCTTTCCGACATGGTCTTGTCCTTGTTGTTGGTCGTTGGTGCAGATGCCAAACAGCGCGCCGAAAGCGAGCTGGGTCCTCAGACTCGTCCTCGCAGCAACACGCTGCCTAAGAGCTTTGGCTCTACGCTGGAGCAGACGGCGGTGCAGCAGGCCTCGGCGCCACATCCCACCCGTGAAGAGACTATGGAGCTCATCCAGCGACGCGTGATCAGCAAGCGCCAGGAGGACGGCTGGCCCGACGACATCAAGGTGAGACGCTTAAGCCTGAGTGCAGCCTTAGTGGAGTGAAGCCTTAGTGGCAGTGGCCTAAGATGACATGGTGCTCACCGCAGAAGATGACAAAAGAACAACTATCCTGTGAGAAGACCGTCCTCCAAAAGAATCTGCTGCATTATGAGGGCCTGCACGGGCGACCGGTCAGTTCACGTGCAGTACAAACTGGCTTGTCGAGTCGGCCGGTGTGTATGCTAAAACGGATCCTCTTCACGTTTGGTGTCAGGTGACTCACGAGGAGCGTCTGGTGGTGAAGCCTCTCTACGAGCGTTACCGTTTGATTAAGCAAATGCTCACCAGAGTCACCATCACGCCGGTCACTGTGAGTATCGTTTGGATCAATAATAACATTGTTCACATCAGTTGGTATGATTAGCTTTCGCGTCAGTATCTGCACTTGTTAGCACTTATAGCTCCTTTCTTCTAAGTAACTATTACTAACCCCGGATGGCAGCAAATAAAGCAACACTTCGAATATGCATCGTTACGACAAAATGCCGACGAGGGGAAGGAACACCTCCAGAGAGACCACAAGAAGCCAGTGCTATTCGCTAACCTAATATTGTGTCCCCAAAGACCTTTAGTGTACAGTGCACAAGGTCTCTCTAGAACCGCGTTCAGAGCATTTGTTTGCTCTTTTATGAATACTGCGGTCCTGAGTTTGAGATCTACGCAATGATGGGATGTGAGGTGCTCCTTGAGATTTTTAAAGCTTGGGAAATCTTTTTGTGTCCAAATCCGGCTTTAAACTTCTCCACAACAGTATCTCGGACCTGCCTGCCTAGTGTGTTCCTTTGTCTTCATGGTTCTCTCTGCGCTTTAAACAGAACCCTGAGACTATCAAAGAGCAGGTGCATTTATACGGAGACTTGATTACACACAGGAGCGTTCTATTTATCATCATCAGTCATTTAGGACAACATTGGATCATTCAAAGATCCTCACTGAACTTCTGGAGTGAGTTTGCTGCACTGAAAGTAAAGGGGCCGCCCCACTTTTCAGTTTTTTATTTGGTAAAAAAGTTTAAATTATCCAATAAATTTCGTTCCACTTCACGATTGTGTCCCACTTCTTGATTCTTGACAAAAAATTACAATTTTGTATCTTTATGTTTGAAGCCTGAAATGTGGCGAAATGTTGAAAGGTTCAAGGGGGCCAAATACTTTCGCAAGGCACTGTATATAGTCATAATTTGTTGCATCTTTGGCATTAACGTCGCATAAGCTATATCATCATTTTAGCATTTGCGTATTAAATTGAAACTGTAGCTACGGTTCTATGAATCAATGCTGACCGCGAGGTGACGGAGCTTAAAGCACTGCCTCCCCAGCAGGGATGAAATCAAACTTTTTCATGTAGCCCTAGCATACTTAGCATTAGTGACAATAAGCACATATTAACATGTACCCCACCACCACCGCCAGGTGTCTCCCTCCAGTAAGAGACGGAGCCAAACCCTCCAGCCAATCATCGAGGGAGAGACGGCTCACTTCTGGGAGGAGATCAAAGAGGAGGAGGAGGAGCAGAAAGTGGCAGGAGAAAAAGATGACAACAAAGAGGAAGACAAGAAGGAGGAGGAAGACTACAATGAGGAGGATGAAGAGGAGGAGGAGGAGGAGGAAGGAGAGAGCAGCGGAGGAGAAATGCAAGGTTCAGAGGTCATCATGGCCATGGAAACCAGTGCAGGGGGGTCCATGAGGACCAAGATGGAGGAAGGCTCTGGGAAGATGGCACTCGACCTGAGACTGTCCAGCTCTAACGCCTCGTCCATGTGAGAACATGCATGCATGCACGCACACAAAGAACTCATGGTCCAGATGATGGTGACATCACTTCCTGTGTATGTGCCTCTTAGGCCAGAGCTGCTGGAACAGCTGTGGAAAGCCAGAGCAGAAAAGAAGAAACTGAGGAAGACCATCAAAGAATTTGAAGAGGAATTCTATAAGCGGAATGGCAGGTACATGACATAGGGTATGGTTTCAAGCATTTCAAATGTGTGTCAAGCCAGTTTCCTGGTTTTAGTTGAGGGTAAGTTTAGTTTAGTTTAGGATTTCAAGCCTTGTTTAGGGTACCTAAAGAAAATTCAAACAATATACAGTGATCCCTCGCTATTTCGCGGTTCGTCTTTTGCGGCCTCAGTGCATCGCGGGTTTTTTAAGAATATTAAATATTGCGAATATTTCGGTGCATCGCTGCTTTTTGCGACGTCATTTGGAGCGCGGGGCTTTGTATGCCCATTTGACTTTACAGCATACTAATGGCTGGTAGAGGAAACGAGACCAATGGGAACATGTTGATCTGTATTCTTGCCGCTGATTGGCCTAGAGCTGTAAGAGCAGTTCTAACCACGCTTTATCTCAGCCTCCCGCAGTCGCGCTACGTATCCACTCTTCCACTTTGTTCGCGTCGACAGAATCAGCAGCACTGGTGGCAGGGATCAGCACTGGTTAGCACGCGCATTTCCACATTGGATCTGCGCGGACCAGCGCGGCGAGAGCATAGCAGAGCCGTGACACGTTTACAGTAGTTTTTTTTTTTTTACTTTGTAAGTTTTAGTGGAGCCCTAAAGAATGTTTAACTTTAAAGTCTTTCAAAAGTGTTTAAAAATACAATAAAGTCATGTGCAGAAATCGTAAAAATATTGACTCTGTCAGGGATTTTCACCTATCCTCTCTTGGACCCAGTTATCAGCAATGAATGAGGGATCACTGTAATATCAATATGTTGTTCCATCGTCAGTGGTTTCAATCAGTCGTACATGTATGTCAAAAGGTAAACAGCATTAATAGTAACGTTAAAAAAAACAATCAAATGTATTTGCTTTATTTGTATTTTGTTTGATTTTACTTTGTTTTTGTCCTTCGACCTCGTTAGGAACGTGCAGAAGGAGGACCGTGAGCCCATGCTAGATGAGTATGGAGCCTACAAAAGGCTCAAGGCCAAGCTGCGCCTTCTGGAGGTGCTCATCAGCAAACAAGACTCCTCCAAGTCCATATAAACACAAACACAAAGCAACTCCTCAACTGACCAACTCTCCGTTTGATTGACAGCGCCTCGACTAATCCCCAGCTCACTGTGTAGCATCCAACCAGTCCAAGCATTGCTCAGTCATCACCAGGGCCTCAAAGAGTTGTCGCTCTTGATGCCTTGGAACTTTTTACTCGTCCTTTTAACACAAAACCTTCAAGATTATTTTGTGTTTTGTTGTTTTTGGGACAAAACTCCCCCAACACACACAGTGGTGGTGGTTTCTTGCCGGCAGGTCCTGTGAGGAGTTATTGTAAAGCTCACAAAAGCCAGCATTTTGGAGGCAAAGGCATTTGTGATCAAGGTGTTTTAAAAAAAAAAAGAAAAAGAAAGAAAAACTGTTATTTGCACAGCGTTCTTCAGAATGCAGCCCTGTTTGTTTGCGTGTGTGTGTTGTAAGGATGGACTACTGTTATTTACTACTATATACATATACTAATATATGTATGTGTGTATGTGTGTGCGTGTATAATGCACATACATTGTGTAAATACTACCACGAAAAGGATGAATGTCATCAATGTTTAAATTATTTCATGGTCACCCCCATTGGTCCATTTTTTTTTTCATATTTCTGATGCCTGAGGTTTTTTTATTATGAATTATTGCTATGATTTCTCATATCTGACTTGTTAGTGTGTGATGACAATGATTTTTTAATCTTCTCAGTGTACAAAGCAGCTTCAGAATTTCGTAGTGTGTGCGTGATCCTGCTTGTCCTGTGATGTTTCAGAGATTTAAAAGGAAAAAGCTTGCATGCTACAACATAGTGACAATGACACGTTTTATTGTTTCTATTATTTGTGCCATAAAAAAAGCAGCAATAATAATAAAACTGTGTGATCAACTACACATTGAATTTGAACTTTTTTATGCGTGTGCACGTGTGTCAGCCAGGGAAATTGCTATTATGCTTAGTGCATCATTCGTCTCACATGGCCACCATTTTTAGCGCCACAAACATCCGAGTTACAGTAAAGTATTAGTGCTTTTTGGTCGTTTTTGCTCCACAGTCGTCCTTTTTTGTTGTTATACATATTAAACCTTTACGACAGATGTATATTGTCAGCATTACACTTAACAGCTGTTATGAAAATGCTACATAATTAGATGTGTAATTGCCAAGATCATATTTAAGTGATTTTTTACAAAACAATTTTTAGAAAATAATGTTTTGATACTGTAGTAAAACACTCGAGGTGTGTAAGTTAGCTGAATACATGTATGTTTCTATCGTGGTAGTAGCGCCAGCTACTGGCTACAAGAAATACATTTATTCTTTGATGGTTTTTTTTAACCTGATCTGAGCTCGCCTTCCGATTTACTAGTGATGTGCATTCCAGTTCTTTTAAGTGAACTGAATCTTTAGAATCAGTTCACTCAAAAGATTCGTTCAAATGAATTGTTCAACTAACTTTCTTGCATGAAGGGATGCGCCGTTATGCAACAACGGGGAGATTATGCTTCTCTTTGGGTAATCTTGATTTTATAACACTTAAAATAACATGGATGCATATATACACCTAAATATTGTTATCCAATATATCTACTGCAATTTAACATTGGATTGTTGGTTTGAAATTTACTTTTAATATTATCATTATTATTTTTAATAAACATTTATGTTAAAACTTGTCTGGTGTTTTATTCCTTGTTTTTATATTCGCCAATTAAAACATAAAAATCAGACATTTGGTTAACTGCTTTATATGACAATATGTGTAGGTACACCTCATGGACACTTCAATAGGTACACTACACGAGGTATAAAAAAAAAAAAAGATTAACTAAATGGTTAATTGAACAATGAAAGAACATTTAGGTGCTTTGTCACACTTGGGATCGAACCAAGTTCTTACCATGCAAGAGCCCGTGTCATTACCCAGTCGGCTATTTCCACCTGGCAGCCCATGGTCGTCTGCACTGTTTTGTACTAGTGATGTGCATTCCAGTTAAGTGAACTGAATCTTTAGAATCGGTTCACTCAAAATATTTCTTCAAAAGAATCGTTCACCGAATCGTTCGCTACACTTTCTTATTTATGTATTCTTTTTTTTTTTTTTTTTTTTTTTTTTTACCTTGTGTAGTGTACCTATTGTAGTGTCCATGAGGTGTACCTAATCACAGGCCACTTCAATAGGGAAAAAGCTTAAATGAAAGTGAAAAGTGCCACACCCGCCCTCACCCCCACTTTCTGATTGGCTGTTTGATCTGTGATGTCACTTGGAGACTCCATTAGGTACACCGCCATTTTCAAGTGTACCGAATAACAGGCCACTTTACTAAGGAAATATCATGGTCAAAGGTCACAGGTGTCAAGCGCTAGTCCTCGGGGCCGCGTTCCAACATGTTTTCCAAGTGCCCTCGTTAAGCGCACCTGCGTGAAAACTTTTAGCTTCTTTCACGTTCTGCGGGAGCTAAAACTTTTCACGCAGGTGCACTTAACGAGGGAATCACACGGACACTCCATTAGGTACACCGCCATTTTCAAGTGTACAGGCCACTTTATTAGGGAAATATCATGGTTGATTCAGTAGTAATAAAAAACTGGCGTCTAGCATTACACAATCAAGTACTGAACGGTCAAGATGACTCTGGCCGTGTCCATGATTTAGAGAAAAAACATCAGGCATGCATTACACAGTTCCTTAAGGGTCATTAAGCTGTTTAGGCAATATATTAAAAGTCATTTGTTATTTCAAAGTGCTCAGAAATATATATCAGATCATAAAGTTATAAAAACCTTTCTCATCACCACTTATCAAAAATGTCTAGTTATGTCTTCTTTATTGATTTGGTGTGTAGGTATAATTATATGCTTAAAATGTTTCTTTTATTTATTTAATATGTGAATATACTTGTCTGCTTATGTACTTTATTCAATGAGGTTTGAGCATATCTTTTTTTGTAGCTAGGCAGGACTTTTTGTATTTCGGCCCCATTCCTTCAACATCACTAGTACAAAACAGTGCATTCGACAGCAGCCTATCGTGTCGAAACAGCTGACTGGTTAGTGACACAGGCTCTTGCTCGGTAAGAGCTTGGTTTGATCCCAGGTGTGAGAAAATGCTTTAACGTGCTTTTATTGTGCAAATAACCCTTTATTTATTTATTCAATTTTTTTTTTACCTCGTGTAGTGTACCTATTGAAGTGTCCATGAGGTGTACCTACACATGTTGTCATATAAAGCAATTAACCAAATGTCTGATTTTTGTTTTAATTGGCGAATATAAAAACAAGGAATAAAACACCAGATAAGTTTTAATATAAATGTTTATTAAAATAATAATAATAATAATAATATTAATAATAATAAAAGTAAATTTCAAACCAGCAATCCAATGTGAAACTGCAGTAGATATATTGGATAACAATATTTAGGCGTATATATGCATACACGTTATTTAAAAACTACTACAAGTGTTATAAAATCAAGATTACCCAAAGAGAAGCATAATCTCCCCGTTGTTGCATAACGGCGCATCCCTTCATGCAATAAAGTTAGCCGTTAGCTTGGAGAAAACGTGCATAAAAGAAGTGGTGTTTCAGTGAGTGGTTCTTTCTTTCCTTGGCAAATCGTAAATCCACATTCTGGTTTACATAGTTCACGCCAGGAGACGCAACACGTTCACTGACTGATCCTTTGATGCACGGGAAGGCAGTTCACTCATTAACTCGTTCGCGAACGGGAAAGTCAGGATTCGTTCACTCACTGATCCGTTCTCGCGATGAACTGGAAATGCAAATCACTCACTCACTGACTCGTTCACTCACAGATCCGTTCAGTTGGTGAACGGGAAATACAATTCACGACTGGTTCGTGACGGGAAGTGACGTCATTTTCTCCTTCGTTTTGTTTTACGGCGAGGTGGCACCAGCTTCAATGCGCATTACCGACACCTACTGGTTGAAGTCATATGAACTGAAAAAAAGAACGAATCACTTCCTAAAGTGATTCGTTCAATCTCGTTCACTGAAATGAATTCGTTCTTTTAAACGAACTGTTCACTCACGAGCCAACACTACTATTTACTCGAAAGAGTGCCCTGACATTCATGATGTTTTAACATGACGTCTTTCTGAAATGCTGTTGCTATGGCAATGCACTGTTTGAAAGAGAACGCTAGATTTTAGAATGGCTATTTGTGACCTTTTCAACGTTTTAAAACTCAAATAGACGAATGGGGAGCTGAGCAAGAATAGGCACATTTCTGACGGAGCTGTAGCACTACCTTGCCCCGGTGAAGCGCCGTGCATATTGGGGATGCATCAAAACGGAATCTGGCATGACAGAAACTGCAGGATGCTCATTTCCTCCTTTGCCTATAAATGAGCCATGGGGCTAATTGCTGTGATCTTTTCCGAGGTTTAAGTGGGCACAGTCCGTCAGTGGTATGTGGGGAGAAATTTGAGAAATATTAAAAAAATATATATATCAAAATAAGATCCTCTCTAATACCTTTAAGACGTGCGGCCAATTATTTCAGGGGTATAATTAGTAACAAAGTAAAAAGTTACCAGCTGGCTTCTAGAGAGCAGCTCATAAACCTGGATGACATCACAGTCATGCAGATATGGTCCACTGGTCCGTTTGTTCAGTGGCTTTAGTTTTTTTTTTTTTTTTTTTTTAGGTCTGATAAAATTCTGTGAACCAATAAAATAATTGTGAATATGAAATGCAGGATTCCTTTAAATATTTTTAATCTGTGCAGATTTACATATTTTAAATCATTCAAAATCATCTGAAGCATAATAACATGTGGTACAATGACGTCACTTTTAGCAGTAATTACAATATAAATGCAAGCCCTGTAATAAATAAGCATAGCCTTTCTATAGGTACAGTGCGTTTTGACACTTCTTTTGTAATATTAGTATAAGAAGCACAACATATAAAAACTTTATGGACCACCATTTTGTTCATCAGTAGTATGTGACGTCAGCAGTGCTTCTTTTTCACCTGGTTTGCATACAAACATTTGTTTACATCTTTTTGAGTATTCAAAATAAATTTCTATATGTTTTTTTTTTTGTGTGTGTGTGTGTTTAAGTCCACGAGAACATGAATGTAAACGTGTGTTGTTGCTGGTGGTGGTCCAGTTGGCATCGTCTATGCCTTCCATTCGGAGAGCCTGAGAAGAAACGTGTGCTTGACACCAAAGTGCATATTTGTTGCTTGGGTTTTTAACTGGAGCACCATCCTCCGCAGTGTAAACAGCAACTCAATCCAGGTCCAAAACACTGACAGGATAAATCCCGATTGGCTCCTTTGGAGCAGTATTGGCAGAGGTGGCATTCAGGATATTTTACTTCTCGCCAGCGTCAAACATCAGCCATTTCAAACACTTGCCACAGTCAGAAAGGTTTGTCGATGACTGCAACTCCTGTACGCAGCACAATGAGCAAAGTAGGGTTGAGAGTGACGGAAGGGAGTGTGCGCCTCAGATTAAATAAACCTTTTATTATTTGTGGGACGAAACAATTGCCAAGAGCAAGTACAATTGCCTGGTTGAATAACTTAACGCTGCAACTCCAATAAACACATTCTGAGTGTGAAGTTAAATAAATACGACTTGCCTAATCTAAAAGTATCAATGAATGTCGACGCTCCAAATAATTACTTTTTCTGGAAGGTAATAATAATCTTATCGTCGTGGTGAACGCTTACGAGACGGCACGTCAAAGTATTACGTATACGCCTGTAATATAACAGAAAAATCAAATGTCTTTCATATGCTTCATTTTCCTTTATTTTAGTTTTCAAAACGTAATGCCCTATCTCAAATAAACATGATTTGAAGTTTAGAAAGTACTTATTAGATCATGAATAACAATTAAGCATGTCAGGGAATTGGAATGAACACCTTATTAATAGTTATTATTTCAATTTCAAAATTATTATTTCAATAATTGACCACTAAAAGAAGTGAAGAGAGGAGGTTTCTCAAACAGCCCCACCAGTCAGAAACAGGAAGTGAATAAAAGCTGTGTCTCACCGGCATAGCTGCGTCCATTGCTCATGTTGGTGGGAACGAGGCTCCACTTGTCCACGGCCGGGTCATAGAACTCCACAGAGGAAAGGTTGCACGAGCCGTCATCACCTCCGATCACGTAGAGCAGACCGTTGATTGTGCATACGCCTTAAAAACGGACACGCATGCAACAGTGCAACAATGCTACATGACAATGTTTATTTGATATTGTTGTGAGACGACGGTGTCCTCTCACCGGCATTACGGCGACACATGTTCATGTCGCACACGGGCCTCCACGTGTTGCTGGCTGGGTCGTAAACCTCCACGCTCTTCCGCACTAGGGGCCCGTCGTGGCCGCCGGCGGCATACAGCTGCCCTCCCAAAACCCCCACACCTGCAAAGACATACGGGTGTGTTCACATGCTTTAAGTAGGATGACATTGTAGAATACACATGCAGTTGAAGTGAGTGAATCTATGTGCTTGTGACTAAGTTGGTGTTTTACCTGCTCCACTGCGGCGTGTGCTCATGTCAGCGACGTAACCCCACTGATCAGAGACAGGGTCATATTCCTCCACTGTACTGAGACACTGACGTGAAGCTCCGTCGTAACCCCCCACAGAGTACAGCTTACCTAAGACACGTGCTCACACATAAGTCATGTGATCTCTCTCTGAGTCACACATGCGCACATAGAGAGAGGTGTTCATACCGTCAATCACGCCGACACCAACGCTACTACGCCGCGTGTTCATAGACGTCACGTACGTCCATTCATTACTTTTTGGGTTGTACACTTCCACTGTGGACAGACCTGTATGCAACACATGAGGACATGACACTGGACAACTTTCTAAAAGTCTATAACGCATGAATCTTGATGTCGGAGTTGTGCGCCAGTCACTACTGCTATTCAAAAGATGTTCAGTGACCACATGACAGTGAGTGAGTGTGCGTGCCTGTGTACCTATGCTTCCATTAAAGCCTCCCACAGCGTAGAGCAGCCCCCCCAACATGGCCGCCCCCAGCGTGCTGCGTCTCTCCTGCATGCTGGCTACAGGGCTCCACTGATCCCTGGTGCCGTCGTACACATCCACCGTCCTTTCGCGCAGAGAACTGTTGAAGCCGCCAACCGCGTACACTCGGCCTGCTAGCGACACCACGCCTGTACATGCCCCCCCGCCCGCACACACATATATCTTATCTTTTGGATCTATATATATTTCTTAGTTTCTTATTCTCAATCAGCAAAAAATCTTAGACTCACTTTTTTTATACATTGTCATAATAGGGTACAGTGTGGAACGTTTCCGATGAATCCTTCTTGTATTCGCAGTGGAGTCTATGAGTACGTTCACACTGCAAGGTGTGATGCCCAATTTGTATTTTTTGTCAAAGCCAATCTTTTTATGTGCTCATTGACTTTACGCAACACACCCAGACACACACACACACCTGCTCGGCAGCGTCTTGACGGCAGTTCGGCAACTTGATACCATCGATCTTCTTGGACATCGTAACATTCAACACTACGGATGGCTTTGGGAGCCTGGCCGCCCACCACCATCATAACCTGGCCACAAACAACGGTAAGCTACAGATATGCACACATACATGCACCTAACTGGGCCTGTGTGAGCACCTTGGGGATGCTGACAGGTGTGCGCGGTCGCGTCCTGTCTGTCTTGATGAGGTGTCTCTGGTCCGCAGGAAGGAGGTGGTACTTCATGGCCTCAATGAGGAAATCCTTGCAGATGTTGTTGTTCTTGATTAGCGCCTCTTCTTCTACTATCTGAAAGGGAACCGTATCTTGGCGAAGGGTGCGATAATCTATTTACATTGTTTGATTGTTTTAGAAGAGAAAATGCTGTGATTATTTTTTGGTTTCTTTATTATCACCCTGGACATTTTGAACAGGCACTGCACAGCCACCTCACCCTGGCTGCAAACCCCACACTTTAAAAAACGAGTCTTTGGTCAAAATAATAAAGATGTAATGATTTCCACATACATTTAAATTTTCAATTCAGCTATTAATAAGCATAGGACACAAAACCTATCCAGCAAAGGGGGAAAATTTATAAACATCAAGTGAAAATAGTTTGTTTGGTCATTCACGCTGCGCAAACACCTCATTTCTTGCGTGAAAAAACTTCTGCTAACTTTGAACGCTGTGACGCCAGAGTTGTGTGCTCCCAGCACTTTCCAGCCTTATAGTAAATGTACAACACATGCAATTATAGTGTATGGCTGGCTTTGACGCCTTGCTGAGTTGGACCTGCTGAGTTGGATTGATTAAAATTCTGACAGAGGTATGAATTCCCAAATTTTTGGTGGTAAATGAACACATCACCAGTTGCAGCACAACATACGGCTATGCAGGCTCGATGGAAGAGTAACTTTTTCGTGTGTTTGAATATTAATTTTGGACACAAAAGAAAAAACAGAAAATAAAACTAAATAGGACTACAAACAAAATAGGACATATTGTAAAGAAAATATTTGCCTTGACTTTCTCTTTAACATAACTTCAAAACCCATCCCACAAATGTATCCTTAAGAATAAAATGGCTTACAAATTATTTGATCTTGCAGCAGAAAGTTTCTCCTAATAGCTCTTATTTAAACTTAGATCCTCCCCTACATACAAAGCTTGTCTCTTAGTGGAGGGGTATCACTGCAACCTATTTTCTTCAAACCAACGTATTACCTACTTAGGAAATATCTTGTGGCATCTTAGGGTGTTTCAGAAAGAGTACAAAAAAACTCAAATAGTTCAGTGTTTCACAGAATAGCTAGGATAGGTTCCGCAGAACAATAACACCACTAGTTTAATTCATGAGTAGTGAATCTCAGGGTGTCCCCCGCCTACTGCCCGATGACGGCTGGGATAGGCTCCAGCACGCCCGCGACCCCCGTGGGGACTAAGCGGTTCAGAAAATGGATGGATGGATGGATGAATCTGGAATTTGCAAAAACGTCAACTGAAAGACTTTCTGTTCATATGTTTGAAGGTGTGGATGTTGTGTTGATGTACCTGAACCAGATAGTCCCTGGAGAGCAGTGGCAGGCGAACGTGCTCCATTAGTTTGGGCATGTGCTCCACACGGGAGCTGTCTTGTTTGATCCACAAGATCATTGCTTCAAACACCTATGACAGCCAGCAGGGGGTGACCAAGAAGAGCACAGCTAAATCAGTAAAGAGTTCTATATAAACAGGTAAGGGGTTTCAATATAGGGTTTAAAGTATGGGCGTTTCCAGTCTATGCACCCCTAAACTGAGTCCCAGCACCCCTAGAAGTTAAGATATCAAAAAAAAAGCTGTGTGTCCTTTTGTAGCAACTCAGAACAGTGTAAGCCCATAAAACCGTTTTTGGAAACACGCCTCACTGGCTGACTGCATCAAAATGCTTTTGCTCCAACGAATCCCTCCCACCACGCACTCTATCTGCACAGATCATTACGCTGCCTTCCACTGTTATGGTGTGAGTAAAGTTAATCTTTCATTGATTCATTCATGAATCCCCAGGCCTACTAGTCAGCCTCCATTTTATATGATTTTTTTGTGTGTGCGTGTTTTCACCTTCTCTTCGGTGGGCACGGTGAGCTTGTCGCTGGAGAACAGGCTGCATACCTGCTGTAGAGACAGAGATGCAAACTCCTCACACTGGACCACCTCGGAGAAATGCTGCTCTGTGAGACGTAAAAACACACAATTGATCAGATTTACAAGCGCATGATATGGATTTGAAGCTCCAAATTGCAACCCAAGCCACTCTGACAGCAAATGAATAAATGAAAAATGAGCAAATAAAAATAAAACTACTCGTGCACAAAAAAAACAAAGTCAAAGAGAAAGCAAAAATACTGAAAGCAGTTTTGCAATAAAGTTGCATTTCTGGCTCCTTATTTAAAGTGACTTTTTTTAAATGCATTTTTGGTTGTTTTTAAGACGATGAGGTGTATTTCTTCAATATTAGTACTACTGTGTTCTACATTGAAAATTTCATTTGTGCACAAGTAGCTCACCGGCGTATGCGTGCGCCTGTCCAACAAGCTGCGTGCATGTGTGCACGTCTGCGAAGGCTCGGATACCCAAGCAGTTGGAAGGATGAAGCTGAGACTGCAGGAAGTCACAGCATGTCTGACGCACATCCATCAGCTGGAGGAGGCTCGCTGCTGGCAGCAGAACCTGAAATAAAGAAAATCAAACAAATAAAAGCTCTCTTTCCACATGACGTAGAAAAATGTAGCATGTAGCTGTCGTTGTGCTTCCTTTTCAGATTTTGTTTGTGTGGGGGTAGCACAAAACAGTGAATAGAATCCAAGGAGGAGCAAGAGGGCATCACAAACAACCACCAGACACTAATTGCATGTTAAACAGGGCCAAGTAAATAGGACGGCTATCCACTAAACACATTAGTGATGGAGGTGCACTCGCGAATGAGGCGCGTAACTAACAGTGGGAGGATTTCCCGTCTCTCTCCATGAGCACACTTCCTGGACTAATAATGACAGGAAGTGTGCAGGCTGCGAAGACGTGATCGCACGTGCGCACACTGCTGGAATGAAAAAAGAATTGGTGTGTTTTCAAGCGAAGAGGTAGAGGCTCTTTCATATGGAGCCAGCAAAATTTAAAAATAGTGGGTTCCCTGCATTAGGAAATTAAATATGCAAATCAAAAACATGATGGTCAAGAACAATTTCCAAACCTTACACCGTATTTTCTGCACCATAAGGCGCACTTAAAAGCGGTTCATTTTCTCAAAAACCGAAGGTGCGCCTTTTGTACGGACCGAATTCCAAAATCGGTAAATGTTGTTGTCCGGTTGCCGCCACACAGGGATATAATGTATAGGCGTAATATGAAGACCCGATGAACCAATCAGAGGACATTACATTTTACGCAGACCAGGGCAATAAAACAATCAGTTCACTGTACGACCTCACCTGTACATTGTCTTCAGTGACTTCTATCTGAGCCGTGTAGATGTAGTCCACCAGCTTGGTGAGGGTAGGGCCATCCACCTCACCAATTTCTACTCGCTGGGCCTTACTCTCACTCATGTCGCCTACATGTGCACACACGCACAGATATGTACACACACATATACACACACACACAACACACACGCAGGTAAACAAACACATGACCATCAAAGCATACAAACAAAAAGGAGAGAGTACCTGTGAACATGGCACAGAAGTAGGGGCTGGAGGCTGCCAGGACCACCCGGTGCGCTGCCACTGTTACATGTCCCGCAACCAGCTGGACATCACAAAGCATTTTCTTCCTGATGGACACCCAAAATGGAAGTTATTAGAGTTTTGTCTTTTATGGCGATGCCTCAAATTTGGTAGCAATAGGAATACATTTTTAGGACCACTTTGTCTATGAAAGACACCTGAAAAGGGTCAAAAGACCAATTCTGTGCAAATTAGCAATCTCACTGGTATGATTGAGACTTTTGTGGGTCTACTAATGATAGACAAGCCTTTTTAAAAAACTCAACTGAGGCTATTGAGCCTAAAACTGTAACTTCGGAGCAAGATTCCCTCCAGTCTCTTTTCAGGCATGGCATTTGTAGACTTTTTTTGTAGGTCTACCGATGATAGGCATGCAAAATAATTGCCTGATTTTATGTTGCCAAGTGAAACCGACGCTGACTCTATGGAGCTGACATAACTGTTCTGGTTTATTGTTGTCGCAATCAGATAGGCTAGGTTCACACTACAGGGAGTGATGCCACAATTCCATTTTTTTTATGTTCTCGTTCGATTTACAAAAACAATTGGGATGTTTAAGTGAACGGAACACATCAGTGATTAGACACACGGGCACAAAGTATGACTTCGAGTGACACATACAGTACAAAAGAAAAGATTACATGTCAGTATTTACGGAAGTAAGCAAAAAATAATAATAATCTGTTAAGTTACTATTACAATATACATCCAAATACATTAATTTAATTTATAACCGTTCGTTTATTATTGCCCGTGTAAAATAAACTTGCAGCATGTGCAAACACACATGGTTAAAACAAAAGGGCTGCAACTTCATGGCATAGATGAAAACAATAACATACTTTCTCAGGTCATTCATGAGCTGGAAGGCTTTCCTCATGTGCGTGTGGTTGAAAGTCAGCAGTGTGCCATTTGCCGTCATGGACTCCTCTTCTTCTGGCTCGGGATGGCACATGGGATGCGATGGGACCTCCACACTGGGAACGCATGACACGACGGCTCTAGAACCAAGACAGATTTATTTTATTTCCACAAATAGTTACCACAGGTGCTAATTTACTCGACTGCTGATGGGGAGAGTCATTTTCAAAATGATGTTAGCAGTAATAGAGTCTATGTCAACTGAAAGAAAACATGAAGGTAAACATTGCATAATTCAGACTTTGTCTTTTTGCCCATGCATTTTTGGGGCTTTTTGTAGTTCTAGCAATGCCTACCAAATTTGCTATGTATACTAACTGCACGAGCGGAATTTACAAATTCAAATAGAGTGAATCACCCTAAAAGGTTTGCTTGAAACCAAACTGGCTGATTTCCTGTGTCTTTTTGTGTATGGCTTTGAAGGAATGGGGTCGAAATACAAAAAGTCCTGCCTAGCTACAAAAACAGATATGCTCAAACCTCATTGAACAAAGTACATAAGCAGACAAGTATATTCACATATTAAATCATCAAAAGAAACATTTTAAGCATATAATTATACCTGCACACCAAACCAATAAACAAGACATAACTAGACATTTTTATATATGATGATGACATAAGTTTTTATAACTTCATGATCTGATATGTATTTCTGTGCACTTTGAAATAACAAATGTTTGTTGATATATTGCCTGAATAGCAAAACGACCCTTAAGGAACTGTTTAAATGCATGCCTGATGTTATTCTAATTCACGGACACAGCCCAAGGTGTCTAAGAATGTTTTGTACTTGATTATATCTTGTGTTTTGATTAATGCTTGATGTGACGTCGTATTTTGCCTAATGCTAGATGCCAGCCTTGGATTACTATTGAATGTTCTGGACAGAAAGAAAATGTTTTGACTAATAGTGAAAACTACGGTCGGAAGCATAATTAAACTAAGAATGTGACAAACAAACAAATGCATAGTAAGTGGTGAGTTAGAACTTTGCATAGTCAGGGAACATTAACGAATTGATGATGTCACACACAAAACTTCACATGAGTCCGTACAAAATGACAAAAGTGGAAGGATGATGAATGGACGAGGTGTGACGGTGTATGTGCAAGAATGGAGGAGAATGTTTACAGGAAGGTCATTTGGAGATAAAACCAGCAGGTGCCAGAGGGAGACAGCCAAGAACCCGGCCAAAGATGATTGCCAAGGCCGAAAGACATAAAGGAAAACAGCCCCCAGACACATCGAATCGCCCGTAATCAGCACCCAACGCCACGGAACCAGCTCTCACCGAACCAGCACCCACTCCCGTGGAATCAAACTCTCCTGCGAACTTGCCCCACCCCAAAGACTCATCACCCATCAAACTCGGCCCACACCGGCATGTGCAACTGAATATAAGCTGACCAAAGAACCTTGAACGTTGCTTTTTCTGAATGGAGACTTTCTGCTCTTGAACATGGTTGCACGAAAGGCCCAGCGCTGTACTGTACTTTCCTGAAAACAGAGCTTTCTTAACAAGAATTGTGATTGAACTCAACCAACCTGTGTAAGTCTAAATTTTGTTTTGGTGTCTCAGTCTTTTCCTTACATTGCAAAAGACAACGAACACGAAGGGAGTAAAATGGATAACAGGTGATTGGCTCTGGCTTTTGCCGTGAGGCACGGATAGTGCGCTTCCTAAATTGTGAACCAAATCCAACCTCTTCTTGAGACTTTTTTTCTTCTCGTCCCAGTACTACTACTTTGTACTACTTTTTGGTATAGCTATGTACTCTTGATACAAATGTTTACCAGATTTCATGTGAAGTTTAATTCGAGTAAATGTCCCTCAAAAGGATGCTTCAAAGCAAAATGGCTCACTTCCTTTCTCATTTCAGTATGGCTGTTGACATCGTCCGTCCGTCCGTCCGTCCATTTTCTGTACCGCTTTCATCTAAGTGTAATTGCCTTACGGGGGAGGATTTTTTAATTTGTGTGAATGGACAAAATGACACAAATGCTCCAATAATAACATTCCAATAATGCTATTAGGCTATATTTAATTCAACATCCAACACGGTTTCTGTTTTTTTTTTTTAAATACAGAGTATAATATGCAATGTAAGAAATAAAGCAATGTTAAAACAAAATTGAGAAAATGCATATAAATACACCACGGGAGCACGGCATATGCACGAGTGCAAGTGTCCATAATGATACCACGTCTGCATCAATTTGAACCCGAAAAGACCGTTACCTTTGAAAATGCTTACACCTTGACTCACATCCTTAAGTTTGAGCCACTGGCTTTCATTATTTGTCAACATTAAACGTGTTACCCAGTTGCTTATGGGTCCAATCCCAGTTGGGACACTTGACGTAATATTTTTGTTGAAAAAAAAAAAAAAAGCCTTTTTGTATATCAAGTTGAGCAACGTTAGCTACTAGCACATTCACCTTTACTACACCTACAACCTTCATTATATGTCAACATTGAACGTGTTACCTAGTTGCTTATGGGTCCGATCCCAGTTGAGACAATGGACGTAATATTTTTGTTGAAAAAATGTCTTTTGGGGGGTCAAGTTGAGCAACGTTAGCGTTTAGCACATTTAACTTTACTAGTCGCACAACCTGACAGGAATTGTCGATCGGCTTTTTAATGTTGGGCCGTGTCTAGAAAGGAACGTTACGAGGCGACATGTGTCCGGAAACAAAAACAAGTCACATTAGGGAGCAACTTAGCACGTTAGCTCTCGTCATCATTATCATCATCATCACAATCAACAACAACAAAATGCTAGCTTATTCGTGGGAGGATGGGGGCTTGTACCCCAAGCAGGAAGCACGTTTTCTTTGTCCCGTATAACATATGGTTTGAGGACGTATTGTCAAAACGAGGTAATATTGGTGTTATTTAGAAAGACAAACAAGTACGGAGGGGAATTATAGTAAGAACTCACCCCGGCGACACATCGTCCATCCTGGCAGAGTCCCCAAACGCAACACCGCGGGCGCACAACTGCCCACGGACACAAAGATCGTCTATTCCAGTTTCTGACCACTCTGGCCATTTTTTTTATTTTCTTTATTTATTACGTACGCTGAATTCCGTTACATATCCAAAGACAAATCGAGCCAAAAATATATTGTACATATATATACATTTTTCGAAAATTACATAAATTATGTCCAAACCACATTACTTACTAAATAAATAACAGTTAACATACTAATTACTGATTTTTCATTGTAGTGTTGCATATTGGTCACAAATTGTTGATGCCACAAGCAAACAAAAGCAAGAGTACTTGCGACTTGAAAATCTTGTACAATCTTTTAGATTATCAATGTACTTTTGTATTATTTTCTTTACAAATTGATAACCGTAGTTTGTGCCCTAAAAAGTAGCTTCACTGGCAAGTAAATAGCTACATAAAGTCCAATTGCATTAGTATGTGAAATAGGTGATGACAATCGATTTATTTGGGGAAATAAGATGTGTGATATTCCGCTGAACCTATTATTTCAGGATTGTTGATCGTTTACATTAGTTAGTTAAATTTGCACTTTAATGTCAGTTATTTTGATTTTACTACTATTTTAATTTAAACTCATGCTACTATGGGTTTTAATTATCAAATAATAGTATACTCCATTTTTTTTTTAATCTGATGACATGCATTAACTGGTTTTGAGACTGCAGCACAATTAAATTAGCCATTTTGCTTACAATTCAAAACTGTTTGGTTTTTCAAGGAATAATGAATGCTGGAATTGAGACAGCAGCACAGAGAAAAGTGCAATTTCTTTCCATTTTGTTTCCAACTCAAATGAGCACATTTTAAAATATTGAGTGAACCTTGGATTTTATACACTTTACTTTCGATATCATTGACAATGACATTGAATAATTTTGGACATACTGACTCGCACTTTTTGTATGCAAGTTAGGTAAATGTTAGAGAATTAAAGCTGAAACTAAAACATTCTAGTTTGTTGAGGTGGGTCTACTTTCCCAACAGCTCATGATCTCTGCTCTAAACTCTAGAGAAGAATTGCCACCTGTAACACTCAGTGGTCATCCCCAAAATATTCTTAATTAGCCGTTGGGGTTTTCTACAAATCAACCAATCATCTCAAAAATGGCGATCAATAAAAAGGGAGATGCTGCCCCCTGGGCGGCACTAGTTAAATAGCACCCTTTAGAAAATGTACCTTAAAAACGTTGAGATTTTCCGAACATTAAAAACTTTAATAAAACCAAACATATGTATGTGCTAAACAGGATTTCAGAACATTTTTAATCTAAACAAACATTAAATCAAAGCTGACGGGGGTGGGGGGGAGGCTTTGTCTGCTCCAGAGGGAAGAAACACAAAGTCAAGCGATTCAACTGTCACGCTGCCTACAAGTCGACATAAAAACCCTGAGAGAACTCAGGAAAGAAAACCAAAAACAATCAGACGCAAGAAAAAGTGACAAACGTGTCCGTAATCACACAGAGCGAATGACAATGTTTCATCAATAATTCACAATTCTGTTGTAGTAGTAGCGTCCGTGAAGAGGAACACGATGGACGGGGAGGAGGTTAATGGTGGGTAGACTCATTCATTCGTCGGGGGGGATGGACACTTCTCCCAAACTCGGAAGAGGAGAACCCCCCATACCCACCTCCTCCGTGGTGGTATGTATTCAAGTTCTCTGGAAGTCTGAACCCCCTTTTCACCCCCACTCCACTCCCTCCCGTGACCGTATCAAAAGTGGAGGGAACTTTAATAGCCGCCTCCGTAGCCGCCTCCTCCTCCTCCTCCCCGGCCATAGCCGCCTCTGCTGTACGGGGCACCGCTCCGAAACGAGGTGTAGGTTCCCCCTTTCATGGCGCCGTAGCCGCTTCCCCCTTTCATGGCGCCGTAGCCGGAGTGCTGCTGTCCGTAGCCCTCCCCGAAGTCCCCGTTGCTATACCCGCCACTCATGCCGCTGTCGTAGTCTTCGTAGCCCCCACCGTAGCCTCCAGAACTATAGCCGCCGCCGTAGCTTCCTCCACCGTAACCGCCGCCGCCACCTCCGTAGCTCCCGCCGTAGCTACTCGAGCCGTAACCGCCTCCTCTTCCTCCGCCGTAACTCGACATTGCTCTGCCGCGACCGCGGCCACCGCCACCTCGACCTCCGCCGGACATCTCCTGCTTGCTCATGGCCTTCTTCACCTCCACCTTCGTGCCGCTGATAGTGTGGAACTTGGTGAGCGCAGCCTTGGAGGCAGACTCGCTGTCCTCGAAGAAGACAAAGCCGAAGCCCCGCTTTCTACCGCTCAGCTTGTCGGTGATGATTTCGGCCTTCTCCACCGCGCCGTACTGAGAGAAGTAGTCGCTGAGGTTCTCGGACTCCAGATGATCCTTGACACCACCAACAAATATCTTTTTGACGTTGGACGACGCGTCTGTGTTGCTGGCCTCCTCCCGGGCCACGGCCCACTTGAGCTCCACGTTGCGGCCGTCAACGACATGTGGCCTGGACGCCATTGCTGCGTCGGCCTCCTCCGCCGTTGTGTAGGTTATGAAGCCAAAGCAGCGCGAGCGACCTAGCATCTGGTTCATGACCACCACGCAGTCGCTGAGGGTGCCGAATTGCTCGAAATAGCCACGGAGGCCATCGTCCGTCGTCTCCACGTTCAGACCTCCGACAAAAAGCTTTGTAAGTTTGGACGACATGACTAGATTCGCGCTAGGGAAGGTGCGACACACCGTCCCTCTCCTTCTTCAATGAGCGACGAGCGGGGCGGGACGTTTCGACTCGCGCTTTCATAAAACGTTGCGGTTGCTGATTGGCCAGTTTGAAAACTGGCGACACCTCTACCGCGGTGATGAGCCAATCATGCGTGAGACTTTGCTTGGCGTCGTAAAAGATGTGGGAGCTCGAGTCCTTAGCTCGTTTGCAGCCTCTATTATTTCAATGCCTTTAGGTAGCGCAAATGATGCTGCTGTACACTCATCTATCATTTAATCGTACATTAGGTTTCCACTTAGAATTACAAGTGTCCATTCGTTCATGTTACATCATGAGCACCGATTCATTTTTTTCATTTCAAAGGTTTTACAAAGGGGAGTCAGCATTGGGTTTAATACCATTACTAGTTACATTTCCTTTTGGTATCTTACCGTTATTTCATTTCCAGTGTAACTTCACATTTATTCTAATTCCAAAATATTGGTTTAGCCCATGTACATGGTGCGACCTGCTACACAACAAAGATATAGAAGCAAGTACGATACAAAATGTAGCCTTTCGATGTTCACATTGCACTTGGAAAACTTGCATTCAAGACATCACATCTCCAGACTTGAAGCCCTAAAGCAATATAACAGAACAACATCCTCCCCATGTAAATAACTGACATAAGGACATCAGTGTATTGGTCATAATTTATTCTCAGATATATAAAAAAGATTGTCATTAAAAGAAGATTGTTATGATGTCGAATCTCCTTGAGCACCACAATCTGTAATACAAACAACGACACGATTAAAGCTTTTAGCACAACGGTTGTCTTTGATCTGGCAATGGCAAAGTACCACTAGTTAAGTCCCGAGATCACCTGAGAAGACTTGCACCATGCACCAGCCGGCTCTGCTCCGCATCGGCACATTAGGGGGATCTTTTGCCTTCTCCTTTGCCCAGGTTACCATTCCAACCTGGAAAGGGGAGGGGGGGGGAGAAAAAAGAGAGAAAGCAAATGAGATTGTGTGCAAATAGACTTTTCGGCAGGAGACACCAGAACACCACCACTTTTGTTGCCATAGTTAGTTTGTAAATGGTGGGAAAATTTGAATCCCCTCCTCCCAAGTCATTAAAAACCTAATGAAATCCCGGCCCACCCCTAATGGCGTTTTACATAAGGATTAGCTAGGATTTAAGATGGTATAATATTCTTCCATACATGGTTGACCAACACAGACATAAGATAGGTTGTTTTTACATACCTAGTTGGCTGGATGTTGATATCCTAAAGAGATATTTCAGACTCCTATCACAACCGACCCCAGGTAATCAACAGGGTCCTGACGTAGCCTACAAACAAACTGCTACGGCTATTTTGGCTGGGATATCCTACTGGAATACGTGTAAGAACACCTAAATGTAGGGATAATCAACAGGAATGAGCAAAAATGATGTGTCCACATAAGATAGTAAATATATATATATTCATAAATGCGATATGGTTCATTAGTCACATTTAAGTAAGAACATGGTCAAACCCTACATAGCCTACATGCATTGGCTGTGGGCAGACGTGTATTTTTGAAATACACCCACCTGACTTTAAAACTGGGAAAAGAGGCCCCGTGTAACTACAAAGCTGACCTGTGGATAAACTTGATTAATGAGTAAAGTAAAACTAAGCTATGTGGTGTAACCTTTTATTTAAGAATGAACATACAGAATAAGTTTCTTCAAACAGTAATGAATTGTTTTCTGAAGAACATGAAAGTACACAGCATACATTTGGATATTGCTCTACAGGCTGAATGGGAGGAATAACAAATCGACGCAAAATAGCCGCTGAGACGCCAGCTAGAATGAATGCGTGGTCGGTTTTAGAGCATAAAGAGGGGGGGGTAAACAAAAGCAGTGCGTCTCCCGCCATCTTTACTGGGGGAAAACGTGAGTCTAGTCACAAAATGGCCTTGTGACAACAGTTAAAAAAAAATATTTAACAGATCAGAATATGTGCTCACGCCCACACTGGAAAAAAAAAAAGCATCTAAAATATTAAAATAAGAATAATAAAACAAGCCTACATTCAGCTTTTAACAAAGGGTGAACGCAAAAGGGTCTAATTGTTTAGACGTCAGCTACACGAGTAGTACATACAAAATGGTGATAATCTGTATTTTATATATTGTATGTATTTTAAACGTCCTAATTTGTTTTAATTTGGTATTTTTTGGGAAGTGACCTTCCTACCTGTTACGGGGCTTTGAGGTCTTCATTTTGTTTGGGGGTGGGGGATGACCCCCCCCCACCACCATTACTGAGTTTTGACTTTTGACGTCCAAATCCACGGCTGGAGGTATGGTCTGGAGGGATGTTCGGATGACTTGGTCTAGTAGCCGCTGTAGCCCCCCCTGGGGTAGCCGCCGCCACCGCCGCCGCGTGAGTAGGGGGCTGGGTTCCGCTGGCCGCCGAATGGTCCCTTCATAGGACCGTAGCCAGAGGATTGTTGGCCGTAGCCGCTGCCGAAGTCGCTGTAGCCGTTGCCACCACCGTAGCCGCCCTGGTCGCCGTAGCCACCCCCGTAATGTCCGCCGTAGCCCCCGTAGCCTCCGCCGCTGTTGTAGCCTCCACCGCCATTTCCGTAGCTGTAGTTTCCGCCATAGTCTCTACTGCCGTAGCCATTTTGATTAGCCCTCATGCCTCGGCCGCCTCTTCCTCTCGGGGACATGCCGCCCCTGTTGGCCGCCTGCATCTCCTGCTTGGTAAGAGCCTTCTTTACCTCCACTTTGTGTCCGTTGATGGTGTGGAACTTAATCACGACGGCCTTGTCGGCGGCGTCGTTGTCGGTGAAGTACACGAAGCCGAAGCCCCTCTTCTTCCCAGTGTCCTTCTCGGAGATTACCTCCGACTTCTCGATTTGGCCATACTGGGAGAAATACTCGCTGAGGTGATCCTCTTCGATGTCGTCTTTCAGTCCGCCCACGAAGATTTTTTTCACCTTGGCGAGAGCTTCAGGTTTGTTGGCGTCCTCTCGCGACATGGCCCGCTTCACCTCAACTGTGTTGCCGTCGACGGTGTGCGGCCTAGCGCTCATAGCGGCGTCGGCCTCCTCCGGCGTCGAGTAGGTGACGAAGCCGAAGCAGCGGGAGCGTTGGAGCTGCTTGTTAACCACCACCACGCAGTCGGTGAGCGAGCCGTACTGCTCAAAGTGTTTGCGAAGCCCGTCGTCGTCGGTGTCTACGTTGAGGCCGCCGACAAACAGTTTACATAGCTGGTCGGACATGTTTCAAAATGGAGATTTACTATTACCGCAGAAGAACTGTTAGACACGGTGCCTCAAATCTCAAAATGGTGGACGAGGAAACCAACGCAGTTACATTTATATTGAAGCACCAGTTACGTCACGCACGCTTCGACTTGGGTACCGCCCTATTTCCGTTTTTATTTTGTTGTTAAAGTCAACGTGCCCTTTAAAGATGTTTAAAGGTACCTCGATGAATTGCCTTTATGATGATTTTTTTAAAATAACTATCGTATGACATTTTCAAAAGTCAAATTAAACTGATTGGCTATTTAAGAGATAACCTTTATTCATTTGACATTCTAGTTTAGCTGACCTGGTCGAGAAACCTTAATTTGCAACTTTAACCATAGCTTGAAAACCATAACTTCAGAGCCTAAAGCTTTTCACTCAATCGTGAAACCGCGATTTGAAACTCTTCCCAACTCTGACACGAAATAATAAATTGACACTCTAAGGATTGTTTGTAACTTACAAACAACATACTTCTACACCCTACTTCTTGGCTGAAACCATCTCCCAGTCTTCAAGCCTTTATTTGAAACCCTAACTGGCTTTAAACCTTAATTTGAAGACTTAACCTTGCATTGAATTTAAACCATATTTCACAACCCTCATTTGAAACGCTAACCCTGGCGAGAAACTGTACCCCTTATTTGCAACCCTAATTTGCTCTCATAAGACTGGGCTGGGCTTGAAACACTAACCAAAATCTTATTTTAAAAATGTAAGCCTTTCTTGAAACCCCTATTTGACACCGTTTGGGGGATGCACAATGCACACACGAGTAATGTACAATCAGCATTAGAACGTCCAAGGGGTCCTCGAAAAAAATTCTCCCCTGAACCCATAACGTATGAGAACTCCTGGTTTAAAAACAAAACGTTTGTAAAACATCTCCAAAATTGTTTCAATGTGATGTATGTTAATTAAATTAATTTCATTAGCATGACACGGTTCGAGGATTACATATTATCTCTATGACTTGCTATGTCATACCTCAATTGTAGGTTTCAGGTGAGAGACACAGCAGAAAATTCAATGTGAAATGGAGTCAAGTGATGAGCAAGCCACACCCTCAAATCACAGAGACACAAAGAAGGCAGCCAATTGAAAAGAAAGACTGGTAAAATCTTTATGAGGCATATTTATGACGAAACAATCATCTTCACCTACGTCTAAGAACAGAAACACACAAGACGACAGTCCACAAAGCAGCAACTCCTGGTTTGTCACAGTCCTTCAGTCAGAAAACTTGAAATTAAAAGTCTGGTTTACTTCTATGTGGTGGGGATTTGAAAACCTTTTTTAAATTTCATGCTGAATTTTGTGCTTAGTGTTTATCATTATCAATCGAAATGATGGGGGGGGGGGGGAGGGGTGTCACGTCTCAAATCCATGACTGTTTCACACAATCCTTTTTTCATTCCAAAAGAACACATATGGATAAAGTATTGGAACACGTAAACAATTAAATCAGTCAGAAGTTAGACCAAGAGTCCTATAGTTCAAGATATGTTGGGCCACTTGTTTGCTTCCGAGTGCACAAAACCAGGTCCCATGGGAGCGGTGTGAAAGAATGAGCCCGTTCGCCCCCAATGGCAAGCTCCTGTCCCCAATACCAAGTGTCTTTACAATTTTCTACCCACCTTATAGTATGGAAAATAACAGTGCCCATATAGACATGTATCAAAACACCTCACTGGCCCCTCGTTTCATAGTTTGCAAAGATTTGTCAATTTATTTGCTTTTTGTAACACAGTGGTTGAATTGTCAAGCAACATTATGCACCTCATTTAATTTTGTCCCACTATCATAGGACTCCCATCGCAAGTGAAACAAGTTAAGCCGGATGGTGAAAATGAATGTGAGAAACCTTATACAAGTCCAAAAAAACAAAAAAGGAAGATCAGCCTTATCGCCAGAGACACTCATGAATTAGTGTGTGATCGTAGAAAATAAACGGTCGTTTTAGTGAAAGCAGGAGAGAAGTTAAACCAGAGGAGCAAAATACTTGTTCAGTCGCACCCCTCCCCCCCTACACAATGATGCGTCACCAGGAGATGTGAACAAAGCCTATCTACTATTTACATCTCTAATGCAGCCCTGATGTGGCCTTTTAAAGCCATGTAGGGAGGTGGAGGCAATGTCAGAGGCAACAATGTAGGCATTTAACATCATCCAGCCTCCAGCACAAAAACACATACAGGTACTTTGCTACCTGGCAGGCATGTTTGCCAAGCTAATCTCTGGACACCAGTCTTGAAGGAAGCATACTGGTATCTGTGAGAGCCAATGGCCAAATGATTGGAAGGAGGTGGTTTGTGAGGGACACGGATGGGTTGTGCATATGTAGTTTGGGCGGGGGGTTAAATCTTGTGGCATTTTTGTTGCGTTACAGCGCCTGATCACATGATGTAGACCTTCTCAGCCTGAGAGAAGCTGAAGACTTCTTTGGTTCTGGGGCAAACTACTTTGTCGTCTTGGCGGATGGAGAGCAAGGACTGCCAAAGAAAGACACACACAAAAAAAACATTTAAATAATGTTTAGTGTACCTGTACCTGTGTAGAAGTACCTCATGTACTAGGGCTACACAATTTGGGGAAATAATCTAATTGTGATTTGTTTTCCCTCTCAAAATTCCGTTTGGAATTTAATTGTTGAGTTTTTTTCAAAGAATTTGTTTTAATTTTTCCCTCCAAACAAACTCAATTTATCTTTATTCTATAAAGCATATATATATATTAGATCAGGGATTATCAACCGGTGGTCTGCGACCCTCTAGTGGTCTGTGGCGATATTGCAGGTAGTCCACATAATTGGAAATAGAAAATAATTGTAACATTTTTAGAAATAAAATTGACTCATTATTTAGATTTGATTTATTTTCTAGCTAAATTTGGGAATCATTTACCCATCCATATTATGTCAAATGTAGCTGAGATTCCCAAAATAGATGATGCAAGTAGCCTGTATAGGTCTATCCTCCGGTGTAAAATTAAATAATTTTCCGCCAAAACAGTGGTCCCCGACTTGCTTCTTGGTTTTAATGTTGGTCCCTTGGACAAAACCATTTCAACACCTCTGTATTAGATGACACTAAGATGAAGGCTAATGAAGGATTGATTACTATTAGACAGTTTGTGTACAACTTACTACTTTGCGTGCAGTTTTGTAAGACTACATCACATGCAAACTACTTTGGAGATGTTTTACAACCATTTTGACTGATAATTAAATAAAACAAGTTTATCAAAATTAAAGCTTACATATTTTTACCCACTAACGTCACACTTGCTAACGAGGAGTAAAATTAAGATTATACATGTTTATGGTGTAGCGTTTGATTACAAAAATGGGTAGATAAATATTGTGCATCTAATTGAATGTATATTCACCTCTAATCTACCATATCTACGTGTTTTATTGTCTTTGTAGCCATCATATTTAATGTATACAATCAGGTGCATTTCTAATCTACCATAAGTGTTCTACGTTATACACTTCTAATGTATCATTTTAACCAAATTTACTGTTCCCATTCCAGGTTGTGTATGTACTCACATTGTATCCATACACGTATCCGTTGGGAAGCATCATGGGGGGGTTGTTCTCATTCATGACCTCACCGGAGATCTTGCACACGAGCCTGGAGTTGGCGCAGTGGGCCATGGGCAGAGGCTGAGCCAACTTGTTTAAGGACTTGCTGCACACGGGGCAGTCAGGATTCTTGGAGGTGCCATCCTCCTTGTAACACTGACTGGAAAAGATAATTAAGGTTCACACTTCTTTACATGCAAATAAATAATTTAAGTATCTTCCCTCTCTTGGCATTAAAATCAGAAAAAGCCCCATTATGGGATCTTGTTAAAATGTAAGCCTTTAACATGTGATATTACTAGTTAGTCAAATAGCAATTACTATTATGTGTTACGTTACTTAGTAACATGGTGATGTGGTGTGCTGTGTTGCTCATCTCCAGCAAACCCACTCACTCTAAGAGCAGTAAGCACAAAAAAAAAAAAAAAAAAGTTTAAATCCCCCTACGTGTCAAGCCCACAAAAGGATACGGCGTCTTGATGGCCGACAGCCCGGCCTGTAGGGTAATGGTGAAGACGGAGTTGTTGCCCAGCTGATGCAGTCGATAGTTGTCGTACCGGAACTGCTGAATCAGCATCTTCCAGCGGGCCGGATCTAACAGATCCTGAGAGTGTCACAAGATTCTCACATGAACTGTTCGGGACCAGGTCACATGACTCCTGTCCATCGTGTGAATGTTACCTTGTACGGGGAGATGTGTGTGTCTGAGGGGAAGGCCAGCATACCCATCACCTGCCGTACTTCATCCAACTGCCCCCCCTCGGCTTGGCTGAAGTGTTTCCTTGCATGTCTGGCATGGAATCGGCATGTGGTATTAATGAAAGCACTTAATAATACCAATATTGCAGTATCAGAATACCTAACGGCATCCATTCGTTTGTTCTGTCGGATGAGCTCAATGAACTCCTGGATTCTCAGACTGAACTCCAGACAACTCTGCACAAACAAAATCACATCATGTCTATCCTTGTGACATTAGTGACACCTAGCGGTCAAATGGAGTATATGTAGTGCAACAGTAAAACATCCAAGTTCTGTCGATCGCCAAGGCACTACTGGCTGATCGCATGACATTTTTTTTCTATAGGGGAGAATCCATGCCATCGCTTGATTGACATACTGGTAAGCCTGTCGGGAGGCAATCCGAATGAACAGTGACCAAACGCCCACCGCAGCAAGTTTAACGGCCGTGCATACACAAACTGGCGCCAAAGCTAACAAGCTTTTTTGTAGTGGGTAGCTTTTTGTGACATTTTAAAAGTAGCTCGTGAGCTGAAAAAGTGCGACCACTAAAGTGGTGAAATTTGGGGAAACCTTTTTTTTTCTATACTAATGTTATACAACTTTTATTTACAATTCCCACGTGAGGCTAACATGTATCCTGTTGACTTGATTACGTGTGTTATCTAGTTGACAGTATGATAGGACTCAGGTTCTACTTATTACCTTCATCTTGCGAAGGCGAGACTTGTTGTCATGGCACCAAGCTAGGCAGGTCGCCGTCTCCTGCCTTTCCAGGGACTCCTCCACCTCCTTTGCTGTGAGGAACATCTCGATGTTGACCAAATCCTGAAAAGTTCAAGACTTGAGTACGCATTGCCCAAGACTGGTGAGCAGCGCTTCAAAACAAAAAAATGGCTGACCTCGATGCCGCTCTGTCTCGCCAGCTTGACGGCTGTATTGTAGTATCCGCAGCGCAACAGGTGCTCCACCATCATGCGGTCCATGCGTTTCTTCTTCCACAGATTCACCGAGGCCGGCTGGTCGCTGCTGTGTTCCTTCAGATGCTCGATGCGTCGCTTGCACAGTTTGGCGCTCTCATCTTCTGCCTGGATGGACTCAGCTGCCTACAAATAGTTAGCGCTTTGAATTGAGCAAGACTCATGGAACAAGTGCTATACAGTTCCTTCCTTCACTGCTTAAGTGAGAAAAAAAAAACAAAAAACAAAAAAAACGATTAAGGCAGAGCTCGATTTACTAGTGATAGCGAATGGAGACTCATGAAGCATTGACAGCTCATTCGCAATATTGTCTCAAATGGTTCGAAGTGTCCAAGTTGGGAAAAACGCTGACCTGCAGTGGACACATTTAACCATTGCAAATGAGCACACAATTTACCCATATGCTACTTTTCTATTTTGAAACATTCAATAAAATAATGGCTGTTTTTTTTTGAGGATGTGAAACATATTAATGGCATTTCCATTCATTTCAAAGGCGAGCGCTAATTTGAGATACAGTGGAAACTCAAGTCACAGTCAAAATTATTATGGAAAAATTACCTACTATTTGGTGTATACTAGATCTGTGCACCAATGAGTCCTACTTTTGTTCGCGCGTTCAATTGCGCATGTCAAATCGATAAAGTATCAGTACTTCTACTTCAGAACAGAAAGTGAGCACTTTTACCACCTCTGGTCTCACAGAGCAAATGCGGTGTCCACATAAACAGGCGCTTGTCACCTTTCGTTTCAGTGCGCTGAGTTTCTCCACGACGCCGTCCAGCAGGGACACCACAGAGTCCACCACCGGGAAGCTGCTGAGCGTCTTCTCCAGCTCAGCCACCACCATGGTCACGTGACTTGTCTCCCTGTCTATATTTTTCTGGGCCGCACGGAATCGCTTGTTCAGTGTCTCGTAGGGCACCTGAAGAATGGAAAAAAGGGAGATGTTTGAGCACCTTGACGCAAGGATGAAAAATTCGTGTCAAGTCGGGATGGGCAAAACAGCTTCTACAATAAAATCTGTTTTTTTTTCTAGCAAATATTTGATACATTTTAATAATGAGCACTACTTGACTTATAGGAAAGGAAAATTATGATGCCATTCAAATATTTTTTTTCTCAAGCAAGCAAGCAGAGACTGTATTTTTACCCCAGCATTAACTCGCACCAACTTTTACAGAAATAGCGGGGTAAAAAAACGTTTCTCTTGGGGGGAATCCCATTTTGATTGATTCATTTGATTGCAATATTTTCAACAAGCTGTATCCAAATAAATAAAAACAATTGATTATATAGATAATAAATACATAAAATAAATACATAAACAAACGTGTGCAGTGCCGGGCCAAAAAAAAAAAAAGTTTAAAAAAAGACTCATCAAAAAATGCATGTATTTGTAAGTTATAAATGACCATTACATATTGAAAACAGCCATCAACTGTTCGGCTCTGCAATCCATACACACACACACTTATGTAAAATCCTACAGGTGAAGCACTGCAACGCTGGCAAAGTATTTGCAGCTTTGAAGCATTTACTGCAGGTCAAAGGTTTCCACCATTTGCAACGGATAGGGTCTCTGACTTTGTCAATGTTCAGCATGATTGACCCTCGTGAGTTCCTTCCATCCGCTTCATTTTTTGTCATATACAGCACATACATTGTCATATACATATGCACATACATCACATTCTGACTAAGATCTGAATTCTCACGTGAAAATTAGGATTCTGACAATTCTGAGTTGAAGGTGAGAATTTTCACTTCAGAATTTGAAGATTAAAAAAGAGAATCCCCTTCTGTAATTATGACTATACAACAATATATCGCTTAGTAAAACGCACACCTTTGGAACCAACTAGTGACGCAAATGGTAAAATAATCTGCACTCCTGTATCTGTACCTTTATGTGCACTGTGCTGCCTGTTATGAAAAGGACACTTCATAAGAACAAAGCTATGCATTTCATTGGAACATTATGGAAAAGTGTGGCTAAATATGTTATGTAAGATTCTGAAGTTCAGATTTGCATGGACACTTGAAAGTTCATTTTGCACGTGTGTTTTACACAAGTCAGACTTTCTTTCCTTGATGAATAAAAACACAAACAACACCAAGCTTGGAGAAACCGCAAGGAACAAGAGTAACTGACGTCCACCAAAAAAGGTTTGTAATTTATTCTTGATGCCACAAGATGGTGGGGAATATATTCTAACATTTAGAAGAAGAAAAAAAGGCTATACTAAATGAACCTCCTCCACTCACTTCACTATTTGCTGTGGGGGGGAGACCCTCACCTGTTCAATTATGTCACATTAACTGGGGCGAACAAATATATTAGTGCCTGAATGTGTTTATTACATGTTTATTTTGTTACCATTTTTCAATAAAGCAGAAATGCACTGTGGCCATGTCTATCCTTGACCACCTCTGGGAACATTAGCTATTAAACACTGGACATAGTCTTTTACAGACAGACTAATTTCTACTCGAGTCTATCTTAACATCAGTCGTGTGGAATAAATATTACTAAAAAGCTCTGTGGCAGATATTGTGCTTCAAGTTTTATTTTTTCATGAACATATGTGTAATTTGAATAATCATTGCAGCTCTACAAGGAATCACGTAGAACTGAAAGGAGGAGCTTCATTTAGTCAAGCCATAACCTTGTTGAATAGAAATAATGCTTAAAGCATCAATAAGCAATTACAAACCTTTCAGGGTGGGCGACACTTACTCGCTGACTTTGGCTGTAGGTTTTGATCCCCATCTTCTTCCACATGCAGCAAGCTCCCTTTTTTAATTCAACAAATAAAAGCTAGGGACACTGGAATAGCATTCGACTTCATTTCAATGTCTCACACATGAATCAGCATGTTAGAGCAGACTGCAACAATTGCTACAAATATCAACCACTGCATTCCAAATGCAGTTTGCAAGGCTATTTGTATAAATGCAGATTAACAGCCGTGATGACAATTTGTTCCTGCAACATGCCTGCAGACGTGTAGCCCCATGCACCCCCATTTGCTACCACTTCTACTCCTAAAATGGATCCCATCATCGCCAACCCCCCTCTGACTGCAGCATCGACACAGACACAGTAGACCCAGCCAGCCCACCTTCAACATAACACATACAAAGGCTGATTTAACATGTGATGCATGAGCTTGATCATGTACTTGCTACTCACAACGAGAGATGCAGAGTTGTGTGCGAGGGGCGAGAATGGGAGGGCGAAGATGATGATGATGAGGGAGGTAATCCGGGTTTGGTGTCGCAGCGAGAGAAGAGCGGCTGCTTTCATTTCCTCTCGTTGGCCATTTTGTGAGGAACATTCGCAGAGAACAGGGGTCGTACCAGCCCCCCTAAAACCGGAGCTACTCCACTACCCACGCCCCCCAAACAGACTAACACGAGTGATTTCAACCGATCTCCCTTTCAGATGGCTCGGATTTGTATGGCACGAATGCTTGCTCTTTGAGCCCTAGACGATAGCCCGAGATAGATGGTTCGACCGCGATGCCGTTCGCTTTCCAGCTGACTGTCAAAACGTTTCAGCGTGACGCCATTTTACGACAAGAAACACATTCCACCCCGTCGTCCATGTTGAATAAAGGGGGGGGACGCCATATTACACTGACATGTCATTTTAAAGTCTTTATTGTACAATTTAGTGACAAGGAAGTCTCCACAAGTTGGTCATGCGAAATCGTGGCACCTGTTATGTGGGTAAGACAGACGTTTGATAGCTTGGCTAAGCTATCTCGGCTAACGTTGAAATCCCGTCAAGATTGGTGTCAAATTAGTCAGAAACTAGCGTCTCTCTCTATTACCCCCGGCCACCTCGTGATAAGGAGTCGCTCGGTGTCACTCGACATCGGTAGTTTACCTTGAGCGTGGGATATTCTTGTACTTTAAGAGCCATGGAGAGTTGAGATGCTGTCTCTTGCACCGCCATCTTGGTTTTGTGCGTGGGGCTTTCAACTGAAGGCGTGTTTGTGTGCGCGTGTGTGTAGTGTACATGTGGTTGTGTACGTGTGTCTTTTTTTCTTTTTTTCTAATGCGTCAGCATGGCGTCGATTGCTCGCGACCGCCACCTGGAGGAACGGTGGCAACATTAACACCACTGACCAACAAATATTTTAATTTCCATCCATCCGTCCATCCATTTTGACTAGTTAAAATGAAATTTTACTAATTGAGCATAGGATAACCGAATGTTAAGGTAGAAAATAGAGATCCATTTTAAAATGTCTGCACTCTTTATTTTTTTTCTCTCCAATTCTCCCAATTCTACCTTGAAATCATAACCCTGACTTGATACATTACTTTGAAACTCCAATCCTGGGTTGAAAGTGCACTTTCAAACCTTGACCGTGACTTAAAATCCTTCTTTTGAAACCCAAACGCCAGCCTGAAACCCAACTCCAACTGCCAAAACCAGCTTTAAAACCCTACTGTAATTTAAAACCACAACCCAAATTTATAACCCTACTTTGACACTCCAAATTTGACTTGAAACCCTTCTTTGGGACTTTAATTCTGATCAACGACCTTGCTTGGGAATCCCAACTGTGCCTTGAAACACTATTTTGAAACTCTGAATCTGCTTTAAACCCTAACCCTGTCTTGATACCTTACTTTGAAACCTCAATTCTGGCATGAAAGTCTACTTTGAAATCTTAAATCTGACATCAAACCCTATTTTCAAGCCCCAAACCTGACTGGAAACACTACTTTGAAACGCTAACCCTAAATTGAAACCCTACTTTGAAAACCCCAACTGAACTTGAAACCCTACCTTGAAGCAAATCCTGCGTTGAAATCGTACTTTGGAACCTTAATGCTGACTTAAAACCCTACTTTGAAATCGTAACCTATCTTGAAACCCTTATCCAGACTTTAAAACCTACTTTGAAACCCTATCCCTATCTTAAAACCATGTGTTGAAACCCTGACCTTTTCTTAAAACCCTACTTTGAAAGCTTAACATAGCTAAAGGAGGAATCTCTCAGTATGATTTTGTACTACACAATTGCATTAGAGCAGGGGTCTCAAACCCGTGGCCCAATTGCAGGAGGATGGTTTGTGGCCCTCACCTTAACATGAAAGTTTTGTTAGTGTGGCCCATGATTTTGATATGAATGTTTGTGTGCGGTGCTGATTCGAATGTGTCTTTTTGGGAGCACATAGTACTTGTGCAAAAAGCTCTTTTCTACCTTGAACTTCAATAAGTCCAAGTACAGATCCAGACTTATTGATGCGCATAAGGGTCTCAACTGCTTCCTCCCTCACGCCAAATGTGGCTCAGCTATCCAAGAGGAATCACTGCCAGGTCTCTAGCAGCAAGAAGTAGGCAGAAGCCATGGTCAGAGCAATGTTCCTTCCAAGGTTAAAAAACTGTTAATACAGACAATGAATCTGAATAATAATACATTTCTCTAGTCAGCAACTATATGTGGTTTCTACAGTTTTCTATATCTATTAATGTTGTTTTCATTATATCATTTTAGTTATTTATTACTGTTTGATAATTATTTTTCATTAAACGTTTTTATCCAAGCCTAAAAAAAAAAACCCAATGCGGCTCAGCCTCACCCCAGACTGTACCTCCAGTGGCCCCCAGGTAAATTGAGTTTGAGACATAATGAGACATTAAAGCATTTAATTTAACGTAAGAATCTGTTAATGTGTGTGTGTGTTTGTGTGTGTGCACTGTGCAGCCAAGCATGCTTGTAATTAGCCTGTAAGTGCTCCTGTCAGTTGCTTGCCTCAGCACCACTTTAGAAGAGGCGAACAGAGGATCTTCAAGATGAGGAAACAGCAAGAAACAGTGGTAGGAGGGGGGTATTTCCCACAGGTGGGGATTACTGCAGTGGGTACGTACACACAAAACACACACACACACACTGTCATTCAATGTGTATGTTCAGAACAGTATGATGTATTTTTAGTAAACAATATAAACGTTAAAAACTTAATCAGAGGCTCAAGACTGAATGTCTATTTGGAGCTGTTCCACTGGTTGATAAAGCAAGTAAATTAAACAGAAAATTATGCAATGATCATTTCTTCTTTCCCTTCATGAGTTGTGTTGCAACCCTAACCTCTCTGCATCTTCAGCTCCTTTCACCGTCGATTTTTATTATTTTTATTTAGTTGATTTGTCAGTTGGTTTGAGTGACGCAAAGTTAAACGTGCATATTTTTACAGACTTCAAAAACAATTTAAAATGTGGGAGACTTCAAAGAATTTAAGCATGGAACCTCGCTGCTGAAAACTTGAGTGCAAGCCATTGACCTAGATTTGTCACATTTTTATGTAGCAATGTCACACATTGTTTGCGTTCTCATCTATGTACTTAGTAGTACATGCTGTGTGTAAACCCTACACATATCAACTGTCTTTAATGTCATGAAGAATGACATCACGTTTTATGAGTCATTTTCTCTTTTTAGGGCTTTTTTTGCTTTAAGATGGTACATGTGACCTTTGTTGTAGCAGTAGAACATATTTGTGCAAGGCTGGGTATGTTTAAGATGTAGTTTGGCCGGTTTGGTTGCATAAACACAAACACAACAAAACTGAGTGGGTCAAATGGAGCCATATGAAAATCCACTGGAAAAAAAAAAAGCTTTACAAAGCTTTACTGATGACCTTGTTATGTTTCTTGGTGGTCTTATTTTGTTTTTATCCATCCAATTTTTCAAAATCTGATCATACTTTTATTGAATTTTGCAATGATGTTTTTTTTTCTATACGAACCAAATTGAAATGAAGTTTGAACGTTGTAAAAAACGCATGCTACTATGCACTTTTCGGGCTGTGCAGATTCTCCCATCAACTTAATAGTGTCAGTTGCATGCCTTCATGAAATGAATATGGCCACACCCCTTGCTCTCCCTTGCTGTTTTTGTGGGATGCAAATTTACTTGCTTTATCAACCAATGTAACAGGTCCAAATAGACATTCAGTCTTGAACACAGTCCTCTGATCAAATTTTCAACTTTTATATTGTTTACTAAATACGAAATGCAAATACACATTCTCCTTCAAAGTAGCCCGTTAGATGAGCCACATAAATCACTGGTTCGGCCATCTTAGAACAAATGACTGCTAAGGTGCGCTGTGCTGTAGTTGCCGTTAAGTCGGATGATTTACTCAATTAAATGCTAATCATTTTTGGGTTTTTGGATTAAATTTTGATTTGATTTTATCATTGTAGAAAATGTAAAAAAGTCAGTGTAACAATGGTTACTATTTTTCATGCTTGTATGTTCTGTATTTGTGTGAAAAGCGCGTTCGCGTTATTTGCACGATGCTACATGTGGCTCAAGTGCAGCACAGTAGAGTCTGGGGCTATGTTGTGCACGGTGTTGTGAGTTTGCAATGTGCGTTGACAACCAGTAAGTTGAGTCATTCTTATTTTAGTGTCTGTAAGCACATTGCCTGCCAAAATGTTTTGTTAGTTTTTTTCTGAAACGTTTTCCATGTGTCCACATTACCGCGCAGTGATCGTTAAGTTGTGTACAAACGTTTATTCTTTCTTTAGGAAAGATACATGACACATCCATACCAAATATTAATAGCCCACAATACTGTACCATTGTTGTATGACGATAGAAATAAAGTGATTGGGGAAAGCTGGAAAAGAGCAGGGAAAGACAGTTTGAGAAAACTAGATTAAGATGCAGTTTTATAATCGGATATTAATGGATTTAACATGAGGCAGCTTTTCTTTTTTATTTCATTCTCTTTTCTTTCCACAAAGTGTTGGCGCTCAGAAAGCAACATGCCAGAAGAGATAAATGACGTTCGAATCAGGAACAAGTTGGTCTTCTCTTGCAACTGCCTTGCATTGCATAACTTTTTTTCCCCAGCTTCAGGAGACAAAAGATGAGCTCTGCCCCTTTTCTACTGCTTCTATTACACACACACACACACACACACACGCACACACATACGCACACACATACACGTACACACACGCGCGCATACACACACACATGCACACACACACACACACACACACACACATGCACACACTTTCACATTCTTCCTGCACTCCCTTACTGCCACAAACAGAAAGGGAGGGATTTGCTGTAGTGGAGAGAGAAAAACGTGAGGGAGGGGGGGAGTTGGTAGAACGGTTGAGAGAGACAGCAAGACAGAGAGGGGGGGAAGCACATGTGTATGCGTTTGTGAGAGAGGGAGGCGAGGAAGCCGCCGCCATATGCCGAGTGGAGTCTACATGAGAAAACCATGGGAAGCTCACATCTCCTCAACAAAGGCATGCCTCTAGGTAAATGTGTGTACTTGTGTGTGGTAATGTTTGTGTGTGTGTGAGTGTATACGCTTCCCTTCCCCCCTCTGTTTTTCCTCCCCTTCATTCTCCCACACTACTACATTATCTTGTGTTGGCCTTGCAAGAATGTGTGTGTGTGTGTGTGTGTGTGTGTGTGTGTGTGTGTGTGTGTGTGTGTGTGTGTGTGTGTGTGTGTGTGTGTGTGCCTGTGTGTGCGTGGTGTTGGTAAGGACAGAAAACGAGGGCTAGCGAGAATAAGCACGCATGCACGCACCGCGCACACACACAGACACACAGACACAGACACAGACATACACACACACACACACACACACACAGGTGGCTTCGAAAGACTGTTCTGGAAAACAAAAAGGGTGATGAAGGTAGTGCCGGTTGCTGAATGTAAAGGCCCAGCGTGTTCTTGTGGGGACCACCGCGTATGCTCCTCCCCATCGTCTCCCCTGGGGAGGCAGCGAGTTCAAGGTCATGGGATATGGCATCCATCACTTTCAGATCAGGAAGAAGCAATCGATAACTGAGGCATCAGGCTGCTCAGATTTGATTTTGTGAGAAATAGATGATCCGGAGCACAATCCTCTTAGCATTAGCTGTGTGACTTGAACCCCAAAAAGCTCATTTGAAACCCTAATTCAATACCCTAACCCTGACTTAAAACCCTACCCAGACAGCAAAACAATGATTTGAAACACTAACCTTGTCTCTTGAAAGCCAAATCTGGAATGCTAGCCCATGTTAACCTACTTGCTTACAAACACCAACTCTGGTTTGAAACCCTAACTTGAAACCCTGATTTGGAACCCTAAATGCAGTCTAAGACTTCTTCAATAGAGTAACCCAGTTTAACCAATTGTCAAAACCCTGATTTGAAACACTAACCTTGGTTTGAGACCCTAATTAATACTCACTTTTATTTTGACTACAAATCGTCACCGTTACATTACATCCTAATGCAGGCTTGATACCCGGATTTTAGAAACCTGGCTCTTGTTAACCTACTTCCAAACACTGACCCAGGTTTGAAACAATAAATCAAAATACTAACTCTGGATCAACCACTTATTGAACCCACTCTAACCCTACCTTCAAACTCTAACTTGCAACCCTTAACCTAGTTAAGTAGAAACATTAACAGATTAAAACCCCCACTTTGAAACTCGAATTCAGACTTGAAATCTTGATTTGAAACCCCAACCCATTCTTGAAACCCCAATTTGAAACCCAAACAAATCATAAACCCTATTTAGGAACATTAAGATTTAGAACCCTAAACTTTGTTTGAAATCTTAACACCCAGACTTTAAATTCACTTTTCAAACCCTAACCTCTCTTGAAACTTCCATTTAAAACCCGAGCTCTGGCACAAAATAGAAAGCTTTAATTTAGCTTCATTTATAACCTCACTATGGTACCATAAACCAGGTATGAAATCCAAATTTGAAATCCGTAACCTTGACCGGAAACCGTACCTATTTTGAAGACCGCTAGATGGTCACCCTGATATTTGCCAAACTTCAGCGTGTTGTGAAGTGAGTTGAGTCACCTGCCACCATAAAGTATCTCAAGTGATGACAGACCAATAATTAGTTTTTAACATTAACCAAAGAAAACCTGTGGTATTTTTTTTCTTCAATAGGTTCAGACCTAGTTTGCAGGCCTTGAGTTTTGATACCTACGTTTCTGCTGGTGGCCCAGTCATTCTGTCAGCGACGTTCTTTTGATTCTCCATTAAGCGTGTTTTACAACGCGTGAACACAGCACAGTTGATCATTGGATCAGGTTTCACATTGGAATCCAATGTCACAGATAAGTAGGCAACAGCAGGCTGAGGTTGTGCTGAGCTGGTGCTCAGCTGTCAGAAGACAACAAGAAGCATTTTGTTGGTGATTACTTGAAAGCGGCGTGTAGAAAAGTCATATCATAATGGGACACAGTGATATACCTGAGCATATATGACTTTCACTCATTCGCAGCTCCTTTTTCATCAAACAGGTCAATTCACAGGATTTCAAAGCTGGTTTCAAATTAGGCTTTGAAATTCTAGCCCAACCTGTTGTGAAACCCTGATTCAAAACTCTGACCTCATTTTGCAACCTGACTTTTATACCCTTTGAACTCTAATCCTGTCTTGAAAACCTAATTTAAAATCTTTTTGTTGGCATAAAACCCTAATCCTGTCAGGTTTGGAACAACTTTCATACCCCACTATAAAACCCCACTTTGAAACACTTACCCTGTAATTAGCCCAAACTTTGAAAAGCCCTAACCCTATCTTAAAACCCTGAGCTAAAAATGTAACACTGTCTTGAAACTACAATTCCTGTTTAAAATGACCTTCCCTTGTTGAAAATGCTGATTTTTATGTGGTACCCTAATTTGAAATTGTAACTCCGACTTGAAACTCTGACTTTAAATCCTAATGTGCAGTTCTTAATACCCAAACTTGAAACTGTATCTGTGCTATATAACCCTAACCTACTTTAATCCTATCTTGAAATTTTAATTGGAAAAAGTTACAATTATACATCATGATCCAAAGATATCAATTATCTCCGGGCACTGCTCGGTACAATGTAGGGCTCGCCTTCTGGAAAAGACGTTGCTTAGTCAATGTTTTTAACAGTAAAACTAACCAAGGCAGTGATTCCACAACTGACGTCTCATCCGTTTCTCACCGAAGGACATCAGACCTCAAGAATGTCATCACAAGAAAATCTCCATTTGGAATCTTCTCCCAACAAGTCTGATTCTTCGGAATATTTGAAAAATAGCGATTGTGAAATCACTGCTTTTACAATTTCCCATGATGTGAGCTAATTTAAACAGGAAAGCTGAGCCGTCTAAACAGAGGAATTTCCACTTGTGCATCCTCCAGTTGAAGGACATGAGAGATTTTGGACTCGCTGGGAACGAATCCAGTGGAAACAGGGTTGTGAGGGTTACTGTTAGTAACTGATCCAAGTACCATATTATTAATGCGACATGAATACTTCTGATACTTTTTAAGGACTCGCGCTTTGTGGGGTATTGGGACTAGGCCAACCCAGCCCTCAACTTGCAAAAATACATAGACAGATTCAACCAGTGTGCCACTGCTGGGGCACATTAGTGTAAGATTATTTGTGTGCTGGAGGAAATTATAAAATTTTATTGAATTGTCCCCAAAAAATAATTATATATAATGCAAGAATAGTGAGAATAGTGACAGCTTCTTGCTTTTTCCTGCAGGAATTTTTTTGTGTCTTGTCAAAGTAGTATCATGTTTTATACTTACATCACTTGACATCGGCTGACTTTTACTATTTCCGTTGTGTTCAAGGCATTAGGCCCCCCATCATGAATGGACCTATGCACCCACGTCCCCTAGTGGCTCTGCTGGATGGACGAGACTGCACAGTAGAGATGCCAGTCCTGAAAGATGTCGCCACTGTGGCCTTCTGCGATGCCCAGTCGACGCAGGAGATCCATGAGAAGGTGGGTCGTTACACAAGAAAAACTATGGCACACTGTTTTTTTTTTTTACTTCAAAGACAAGACAAACTGTATTATGTGTAAGTGCACATTTGTATGCTTGCTTTTGAGACATCACTGGTTATCATGCCATCCACAGTTTGACATTGACTGTGAGAATCAAGTGTTCTTTACTGAAGACGGATTCTTTAACAGTTCACATTTAGACCAATTAAAATCTGTAAAAACGTGTTCTTGCGTCTTGATAGAATCGTTCACCCAATTATATGTTGATTGGTGAAATTGGTGCCGGGCGCTGATTTATTCCCTAAGTTTTGGTGGGCCACAACTGACTGAGACCCTGTCACCGATAAGAAAGGGGAACACTATCTGATTGCGTTTAATCTGTTTCCATGGCGATATTCAGGAAGTGCAGCCGACCATTGCAGGCAGGTATATTCAAACACAGGATATTAAGAAGACGCAAACAACAAATCCAAGCAAAGCCATTATCCATTCATAGAAATGCATTCATGTGCTCCATACAGACGGACCTGGAGTAATTCACACATTCTGTGCACGCAGGTGCTGAACGAAGCCGTGGGAGCGTTGATGTATCACACTATCACTCTGATGAGAGAAGACCTGGAGAAGTTCAAAGCTCTCCGCATCATCGTGCGCATCGGTAGCGGCTATGACAACATTGACATCAAGTCTGCGGGTGAGCTTGGTGAGTGAGCTCTTGGCCCCTTTCATAATGCCTGTTTTCCAGCACCAACACAAAAACGTGCGGCAAGTTTTTGTCGTCTCAAGCAGTATCGGAATGATGCTGGGACAGGGGTCTGAAGTTTTAACACGCTTTCGTGGTTATTTATTGTGATTGTGGGTTGTAATCATTGGAAAGCTCACCCTAAAAATGACAGTTCAAAATTGAGTTTCCAAAAATAATCTGTGGACTGCAGAAACAGCCCAAATCCTGGCTCAAACACATACGCGATGTTTTCGATGGATGCAGATGTTTGGAAGAGTTTGTAAAGCTAAAGATAAAATGAGGGGGGAGATCCATGTCTGTATGGCATTCTGTTCATAACAATCCATAGAGCAGCGAATCAACCAAAATCCCGTCTTGGACACTTCCGACAAACGTAGAAGGATGTAGGTAGTACTGTTGGAGCTCACCCCAACAAACATTGTGGGAGAAGTTACAGGTGGAGTCAAGTCACAAACATTCTCGAATATGCACCCCTACTCTTATCAATATGCTATGCTGATTAATATTAACGTTAAGTTAATAGAATATGAATCACAGCTCACCTTTTTTCTCGATTTGGTCGCGTTTGGACAAGGCGACCTTAAGCACCATGATCTCATTTTCAGTCGACAGCAAGTGACCGTACGAGGTAGAATGGCGGCCCCCTGAGATGGATAAACCTGGTGGAGGTTGTATTATTTATAATACCTTGCTTGGACAAGTGGGGGCACATTGAGCATATTTCTGTGAAGAACCACCAACAAAGGTTGGGGTAGAAGTTAAACTCATTTCTGTATAATATTCCTTGCAAACGTTATTCATACCGATATTGTTTATTGGACCTCTGAAATAACCCAAAGCTGACTCGTAAAGCTGTTGCCAAAACGTTCTCATCCTCTATTCCAACAGGAATTGTTGTGTGTAACATGCCAGCCGCCTCCGTGGAGGAGACGGCTGACTCCACGCTGTGTCACATCCTCACCTTGTATCGGCGTACAACATGGCTCCATCAGGTTTGTGGCTTTTGACCTTAAGAAAACCCATAACGTCAAATTGTTCATCACATACCTACACGCTACACGCTACGCCAGGCTCTCCGGGAGGGCACACGGGTCCAAAGTGTGGAGCAGATCCGAGAGGTTGCTTCAGGAGCAGCGAGGATCAGAGGGGAGACGTTGGGACTCATCGGACTAGGTCAGTCAAGGCGAAAAGCCAGACAATGTACAGCTGAAGCTCAATCTTACGCGCTTTGATTTGCAACTTTCTGTCTCACGGGGTTTGGTGATGGACCCCGATTTTTTTTTTTGTCGTATATACTACATATTCAAGTAGTATTTTAAATGGCCAATATAAAGACTTCTGATTTAATTTCCGTGACTAATTTAAAGACGTTTGATAAGTAATTGGGCTGTTTGATCTTTATGACTGCTTTATTGCAGTGTTAGGGATAGCTTTGTTTATTTTTGATTCGAAAAGGGGGAGGTTCACAGTAGCACCTCATCCACACAGTCACTCACAAGTCAAAGACCGTGGCCCGACACACTAGTAAAATAAGTGGCCGCTTTAATCTCTCTTCCATCCATTCACTTAACAAAATGACTTACTCAATTTGCCCAACATTGTCATCTGCGCATTGCATCTCTTTTAATATAAATGTCAACAGACGGTCCTTGTAGGAGGGAGCCTCATATTCATGAACGGCGAACGAACCCCTTAGCTGACGTAAATTAACGTGACAAAGGACCCCTTTGGCTGCCTAAAAACATGCCTTTCTAAAAAAACAACAACAACATTTTCTATATAATGCGCTTTCGTGGTTAACGCGATTCCCAAATTCTGGACCCCAAAGTCCGCGTAAAATGAAGCTTTAGCTTTACTTTGACCCCCCTGCTATTCAGACAGTTGCAAATAGTGAAAATTTTAAAATTGACCCTTCCTCTCAAAAGGCACATCTATGTGTATAGATGCCACACAATGGTCGTAAACTTAAAACAAAATTTGAATGAAATTAGGCGCAATGGGGAAGTGCATCATGGGCCGTTGGTAGGGGCATCAGTGGAGAAGCAGACCCATAGTTTTAGTTCCACATTGAATGTGTACAAGCTAGGTGCATTCAATGAATGCCAAAAAATAGGGTATCTTAAACAGTAATAAAATTGATTCAAGCTAACAATATAAAGGTCGCAACCAAGATAAAAATTACTATTTAATTCAGACTCAAGTGAAACCACCTACTCTACTAACTACTGCCTTGATATATCAAGTATGTGTTAATGTGTACGCACGGATGTGTGTGTAGGTCGAGTGGGCCAGGCTGTAGCCTTGCGAGCTAAGACGTTTGGCTTCAATGTCATTTTTTATGATCCCTATTTGGCGGACGGCGTGGAAAGATCCCTGGGCCTTCAAAGAGTCACCACGCTACAGGTACATTTGATTTGGACAGATTTGCTCACATGAAGGTTCATGTGTTTCCACCCTCACTATTGAATATGTGTCCCATTGTAGGGTAATAGTGAATTTTACTATGCCATACATATCCTTTCATATTGTATCGTAACTGGAGCGAACTGTTTTGTGGCAATGGGTATGATATAAATGTACTGAACACTATGGTGTGTATTCATAATTACTGTAGTGAATAATGTGTTGGGTTTGGAAGGCTGTCACCGACCAATTATTATTATTATTATTATTATTATTATTACTACTGCTCCTATTATTATTATTACATGCACGCACGCACGCACACACACACACACACAAACACACACACATATATCTAATTAGCTTTATAACGTGCCGGGAGCCTTTGTAGTATCGGCTCGCTTGTAAATATCTTCTAATAAATAGATTAACATAATGGCTAGCACACCACAGAGTTGGCTGGAGGAGGTATTTACAGTCGTATGCAAAAGTTTGGGCACCCCTGATAATTTTCAAGATTTTCCTTTATAAATCATTGGTTGTTTGGATCAGCAATTCCAGATAAATATATCATAAAGCAGACAAAAAAAGTGATATTTGAGAAGAGATATGAAGTTTATAGGATTTACAGAAAGTGTGCAGTCATTATTTAAACAAAAGTAGGCAGGTGCATACATTTGAATATAACTGTCACAAAACCTACGTGAACACAATTTTAAATAATTAGTTTATTTTTAAGCTTCAATGTATCAGAATCGAAGTGAATACCATTGTGCCATATTATCTTGTAGTGCAAGTGGAGTGAACAGCATTGTGTTGCGTTGCATCAAATTGTGTCTTCATGTATTGTAGTTATTATGAACAGTATTGTGTCACATCGTGCTGTATTTTGTATCTTAATTAGAGTGAATACTGTCGCATTTGAGTTTATAAATTTATGAATGTATGATGTTGATGTCAGTATCCCTAATCCCTTTACGTTTTTTTTATTGTGTTGTTTCGTTGTGTGTGTTGTTAAATTAATATTTGTCTCTTGGTTATCCCAAACAGGATCTGCTCTTCCACTCCGATTGCGTGTCGCTGCACTGCAGCCTGAACGAACACAACCACCACCTCATCAACGACTTCACCGTTAAGCAGGTGGCTGAACCAGACCTTCCTCTGATTTCACTTTGATTCCAACAAACAATGTGAATGGAGGCATGTGTTCCAGATGCGTCAGGGAGCATTTCTGGTCAACACGGCAAGGGGGGGTCTGGTGGATGAGAAGGCCCTGGCCCAGGCCCTGAAGGACGGAAGAATACGCGGCGCTGCCTTGGATGTTCACGAGACGGAACCCTTCAGGTAATATCAACTCTGGTTGGTTGTCAAAGTTAAGTGTTCAATATGGTAACTATTGGGAAGGTATTTACATTTAGCGAGAATTTGCAGTATAAAAAATCCTGCAATATTTGTTGCATTAATTTAACTGCCCCCCCACCCTAAAATTGGTGCATGTAAATGGGAAAGTGTTTACATATTTGCGAGAATTTACATTATAAAAAATCCTGCTATATTTGTTGCATTAATTACCTGTCCGCCTCCTATAATTGGTGTATGTGAATGTTGTTATTCCTTTTATGTCTCATTAATTTGTTTATTGTAAACAATGAAAGAAAATTAGTAAACTAAAACCTTACAAACATAATGTAATGATTTTATTTCTTTTATTCAGTAATTGGTAGTTGTAAATAGTGAAATAATGAACATAAGAAAATGAAAGATTTTTTTTATATTTTTTATTCATTTATTGTAAGATAAAAACTAATTATAAATTACAGTGGACCTCTGCATACTCATGGGTTCCTATACTCAAAGATATTCACAATGGTTCGTTTACATACTTGTGAAAGAAAGAACGACTGACCTGGACTTCATCATTGGCATAAATAAAACAGGCCCTTGAGCATAACATTTTTCATCCTGTCATTTCGCCCCTTTCACACTGTGTGTGTGTGTGTTTCCCTTTGTAGTTTCAGTCAGGGTCCCCTGAAGGATGCCCCTAACCTGATCTGCACCCCTCATGCTGCCTGGTACAGTGAACAGGCCTCGCTAGAGATGCGGGAGGAGGCTGCCAGGGAGATCCGGAGAGCCATCACAGGTCGGGCCCACATTGATCGCCAGCTTTACTTCCATAAGTTCCATTCGAAAAATATTGTGTCTGTGTTCAGGTCGTATTCCGGACAGTCTTAAGAACTGCGTCAACAAGGAATTCCTGACTCAGAACAACCACTGGACGGCAGTGGAACCAGCCAACGTCCACCCAGAACTCAATGGAGCCTACAGGTAACGACACATCGTAGACTAGAGACATAGTCATCATAGAAACAATATAGCTTTCGTCGTGCCACTTACACCTAACCTAATTTGAAATGCTTACTATCTTTTGAAACCCCAGCACTGGGTTGAAAATTTAAACCCCAATCCTACCGTGAAACCCAACTGGGAAACTGTATCCCAAATCCTAACCTGACTTGAAAATCTAACCCTGTCTTGAAAGCTAAATTTGCACAGGTAGGCTCAAAAGCTTAATTTACAAACAGTGAAACTATTTTAGTCCCAGTTTGAAACCCCAATAAAGCTGTGAAATTTGGGAATTCTAACCCTGCCTTGAAAACCTACCTTGAAACTGGAGTTCTGCTTTCAAACGCGATTTTAAAAGTGAGACCTTAACACAGGCTTTAAACCCCAACTTGAAACCCTAATCCTGGCTTTAATCGTATTTTGAGAACCCTCCTCCAATTTGAGACTTTAACCCTGGTTTTGGAATCATAATTGCAAACACTTGCACATTTTAAAGTCTTGCCCAATTTTGAATCTTATTCCTTGTTTGAAAATAACCAAAATAGGTTTAATAAATTCAAGTGGAGCACAAGCCCAACGCAAACTCCTCTCTCCCCGTACCAGGTACCCGCCAGGGGTAGTGAGCATGACCAGTGGTGGCCTCCCGCCCCCCGTGGAGGGCATCGTGCCCAACGCAGTGCCCATCACACACCCCCTCCCGCCTGCAGTCGCACACCCGCCACACACCCCGTCACCCGGACAGAACACAGTCAAACCACCGGAGGGTGACAGAGAGCAGCATCCAAACGAGCAGCTGTAGTCTAAAAGCGCAGCAGGAAGACAAAGTCCAGTAAACAACTACTGATCCCAAAATGATGTACAGGCACCCAATTGCTCGTCCAAACTCCAAAGAAAACCAAGAAGACAGCAGTGATGGTCAGCAGACGTAAACAAAGAGGTTGGATGCTCCATTTGTGCGAAGACTGAGGGAAAACTAATCTTTTTGACAGTCGCGTGTCCAAAATTTCACATAGGTTGCTATTTTACCCCGCCCCCTGCCCCCATCATTCCTTGGGCCTGGAAGTAAAAAAAAAAAAAAAAAAAAAGCTGTTGGCTTTGAAATGAATGTAAGTTGTTCAAGCAGACCAGTGTTTTCCCAGCCTTTTAAGAATCAGGGTGAATTCATTTACATGAGAAAAGTCATACGGCACACCAAAGAAAGATGTCGCAAAAATTAGATACTACTACAGTGGTACCTTGACTTAAGAGAGCCCCAATAAAGTCAGATTATAACTTTTTTGCCTCGTGTTGCGAGCCAAACTTTGAGTTTTTGCCACTCAAGTCAAGTGAAAAAGAAGTTTTGAAATTTGAAATATGCGTAGTGGGTATGCGAGTGGACTATTTGTGGATTTCCTTAACGACATTTTAAATGTTTTTTCCCCTTAACATATTTTTATATTTATTTATATTTTATTATGAACTTTTCGAAATATTGCTTAGGGTTAATCTGATCCACCCCCAATGCATTCATAATAGCCTAACCCTATTCCCGAGCTGGTTTGCCCCTATCCCTAATTCAGAATCAGTTTGTTGATTTTAAGTACTATAACGCTATAGTGGTATATTGACTTAGGTGTTCCCCAATTGACCAGTTTTGAGAATTCTGAGCCTTCACTTCATCATTATATTTTTTCATGTTGTGAACCAAAAGTTGGGTTTTGCGTGAGCTTCACACATGTTGTTCTCCATTTAAGTGGAAAAAAAAGGAAAAATAATTTAGAAACTGAAAGGAGAGGCACAGTCACCGATGCAATTTCAAACTTTAATTAAACTACACAATAGACTTCACCCACTGGGCCAGACCCCTTAAAAGCACATTAAAAGCACACATCTAACAAACATATACTATATTATGTACAGTAATTATACTTTATGAAACCAGTTTATTTCTTTAAATTCAATCTAGTGCTGTTTTAGGTAGTTTTTTTGGGGGGGGGCGGGGCTGGGCTGTGAAAATAGCATTGAAATTCATTTATATGGGGAAAAACTGATTTGCCATTCAAGTGAATTGAGATACTGTACAAGCTCAGCCATGGAATAAAGAATGAAGATACCACTGTACACCGTTTCTATTCACCCACAAATTCTTTGGACATGTTTGGTTCAACAAAGATATTTTGGCATCTAATCGAAAAACGACAAACTCAAGTCACTAATACATCATGATCAATGTTGTAAAATAAATCATTTGGGCCAGAATGAAATGGGGGTGGAGGTGTGCAATTTCCTCGACTGATGATCTCTCATGGCATTTTTGGCACAGAGGTAGGGAATCACGGTTTTAAACTGGAGTGGAGGCCAGAAGATGCTGGAAACAAACTAGATACATCTGTGTGACAATTTTCCTAAACAAGCCACCCTGAAAAAGAGGCAGCTATTTTTTTGCACACCATCTCAGGATCTTTAGTTTCCGCAGTTGGTCTACTGTTGACTTCATTTCCTGCCGTTTAGTGCTCCTTTTTGTTGTTCTTTCTCACTTTTCGTTGCAACTTGAATTGCCGGGGGTGTTTGCTATAGTTTGTACAGAGCCTGCAATTTCTGAGTTTGCACGTTTGTTGTATGCAGGTGGCGAAATATTGTGCTTGACATTGATTTTTTTTAAACAATGTTGGGAAGATGCAAAATAATGCACTGAGATTCTGTACTGTAGCAGACTTAAATGTGTAGCGTTAAACTTGTAAAGTATCCCCCCCCTCCACCCCGCTATATTGCGTCCATCTATCGCAGCCTCGCTGCAAAGCACAATTTTTGTGTGGACCGCATTCACCTGTCTACCGTGGAAATCCCCTCTGTATCGCAGTATGCTTAAAAAATGTAATGCCCTCACATGTGGAAAAGTATAGGAGAACTATTCTCCGATGCACTTTTCAAAAAACCACAAATCCTGGTCACAAATCATACTTTGAAACCATAACACTTGTTTGAAAGCCCAATCAAGGCTTAAAACCCTAATTTGAAAGCCTAACCTGAAACCCTTACACATAGCCTGGAACCTTAGCATAAAATAATGAAGCTGGTTTAAAGCCTAATTTGAAGCCCTAACTCTGTCTTGAAACCATAATTTGGAACACCAACTTTTTTGGACAACTAAACTTGGATTTAAACCCTGAAATGAAACTTGTTTTAAATTATACATTGGGCTTGAAACCATAATTCTGCTTTAAAATCATACACCAGGTTTGACACCCTATTTTAGAACCCTAACACTGTTTTGAAACCCTAACCATGGCTTGAAACCATAATTTGTAAACCTAACGCTATTTTGAAACCCTAATTTCAAACTCTAGCATTTGTTTGAATTCCTAATTTGGTTTTAAAACCTAAATTTAAAATCCTAACTGTGGTTTAAAACTCAAATTTGAAATCCTGAAACGCGTAAGAAACAGTACACCCCCCCCCCCCCCCCCTTACTTTGAATCATTTTTTACAAAGCACTAGAGTGAATAGCACAACATTCCCTTTAACATTTCATGAGTCCTTACTAAGTGTACCATTTGGCCACCGCGGCGCTCTCCGTGTCCTTATATGTACATAACGTGGTGGTGTTTTTCTGCCTGCCTGTGTCAATGTGACTTGGTTTGTATCTGTGTCTAAAAAGCAGCGCTGCGAGTGGGAGCATTGGGTTCCTGAAGGTATCGTCACTGAGGGCGCAATCAAATGAAACGAGCTACGGTACTCGGCTCAAACGTTTCTTTTGGTCAAGCATTAAAATCCATAGCCTAGTGTAAACACAGACTTTCGTCTGGATTTACAACCAAACCGGATCTATGTGTGGTGCTGCAATTCGCGACTATACCCACCGAAATATGCATGCCATGGCCAAAAATGCATGGGAAGCTTAATTGTGAATCACTGCTTAGGGGAAGAGCTGAGAGTTTGATGACCCGGCCAAATGTGAGTGATGACAATTGGTCACCCAAAGAGGCTAAAGTGCCAACTGACAGAAATGTATACAGTACTTATAGATGCAATAACTTTGCTCCCGAGTCCACTGTGAGACTCGTGTATGTACATCTACATGTGGTTTACAGAAAAATACAATTTACATTTTCAAATCTGGAAGTTTGTCCAAGTGACGGTGCTTTCAGGATCCCACTCCAGATCAGGCATTTTGAGTAGTAAACAGTTCACTGTTGCCTACCCGTTTTACTTTGAGGTAGCAAGCGTAGCGACCAGGGATGGACATTTCACATCGACGTTACCAATTCTAAACCTGAGCTGAGTGCCAAGTTCTCGCTGGGCCAAACTCTGAAATGTGTACGTTCTAAGGCCTTGGGAATTCTGCAGGGAATTCCTGTGGACTACACATTCCTCACAAGATGCCTATCACCTTTGCTGTTTCTATGGCAACCTCTACAGAAATTGTTCATCATTCACAAACAAAAACAGCACTTTGAAATTCCTTCCCTGGTAGTGACAAACAGTCCACTGTTGCCTACATGTTTGTCATCTTTATGGTAGTAGTAGGTGTAGCAATATGCAGTACATATATATATATATTCTACAGTAAATATTATTTTTGGCCAAAACCCTAATGAAAAATATGTTTGTGCCTGTATGCATTTGTATGAATTATTTTAAAAGGAAATAAAATTGTGGATGATGATGTTTTATTGGTGTGGTTACTGAGGTAATGATAATGATCAGTAGTGGCAATTGAAAGATGATAAACACCCAAAACACTTCATTTGCACTGTCAATAGTTTCTTTACATTTAGGCTCTTCACTAAAACCACACACTTTTTCCACTACACTGCCTTTAAAGAGAGCATATGATGGCAAAATGTTCTCACACACACACACAACTGAAATGCTTTGACACACACTAGTGAAATGTTATGTTCTCACATACACAACCCTCTCATAATACTAATGAGATTTCAGTGTAACAGGAAGGCGTTTCAGTGTCACAGGAATGTGTTTCTGTCTCACGGCACCTCATATGTTCCTGCTCACTGGCTATCTCCCAAAATGATCTTGGACACTGAACCCTGACACGATTGCTCCGGACCAACCATGATTGCTTTGACCCGACTACGAATTCGCTGTGCCTTGCCTGATCTGGCAACACTTGTTTTCCTCCCCATATCCCCTACCTGCCTACCTTTCTGCCTGCCTACCTACCTGCAAAAAACAAACAAAAAAAAAGGTAATTTTGTGCAAAACGACCCAACTTCTCCTTGGGTCAAACTAGTCCAACTTCGAGGGTCGGTCTAATTTTTAACCCAACATTATTAAGGGTGTATGGTAAGAAAAGCCGCACATGCTGTATGTGCCACCATCTCTACAAAGGTTTACTTTTTGCCACGCTATTGGTTACACAGTAGCGGAATCATGATACTGGATCACACCCTGGATTACAGGAAAAGTTTCAGGCATCTTAAATAATGGTTTAGTATGCTGGTATGTGTGTGGGGAGGGGTAGATAATGTGTCTTCTTTCATAATATACAGAGGAAGAAGTTTCTACTGTTTGAAAATGAAACTAAGTTTCCTCGTTCACGTTTATAGTTACAGTGCGAGCCACTAGAGGGCACTAGATGCTACACTGTAACCAGTCTTGAAAGTCATCTGTCATCTGACATTGACATTAGTTCTATTCTTTGAAAAACTTAAGTTGTAGGTCAAACTGACCACTAAAGTGTAACATCAAACACATTCAATTTTTCAATATTAACATACAAACAAAGATTAATGGCGTCGAAAGAAAATAAGTGCAACTGCAGTGGGTTATGCTGACCCGTGTAGCTATTTGGTGTACCACACATTAGATGACATGTTTTTCATTGCTTCAGTGAGTCATTAAATAATTTATTTAAGCAATGTAGTGCAATAAACCCATCAGCAATGAAAAGGTCCTCGCACCCCATGATTTCATGGCAAATCCTCAAGATGATCCTCAAACTTTTGATGAGGCCAAGCCTACAAGAGATGACAAAGTAAAAAAAGCTTCATAATTTACCGACTGGCTCAAGCTAATTGGGGCAAATTTCCTACTAGGAGTTTGCCAAAGTATGAGCTCTGGAATTCATCCAAACTAAAAAGCCAACTTCCTGATCAAGTTTGTGCATTTCGTGCTCAATTTCATTCATGGTTCCTTTTGACTTTTTTGTCAGATCTCTTTTGATAGATGTCCATGCAATTTGAATGGTAAAAGTGCTGAGGATGTTCCAGAGAGTCTTCATCACTTATCATGTCACTTACTCCCATTTGTTGTGCAATTCACTTAGTTGTAGAGTTCATAAAGAGGAAACAAATCTTTCCAAGTAGGTCAGGAGTAGAAGATATTGCTTAAGGCTAATTTTTTTACTCCAAAAACTAAGTCTATGCTTTTTTTGGGGGGGAGAGTGGGAGGTATATGAAAGGGCAGCATTCATGGTGTAGCCCACCGAATGGCTCACATCCACCAAGTTTACTTGGAAGCGGCTTACTAAGAGCTGGGAACTCAAAATGCTTTTCAGCTAAAATACTTCCGTGAGCTCAATGGGAACCAGATGGAGGGAAAGAGTTGTTTACTCAGCGTCTCCGAGGGGGCACCGTGCAACGAGGCCTTGGAGGAGATCAAAAGCTCAAAATAAAACAGATGAGGCGGGAGATCTGTCAGAAGTGAACATAAGGGATTTAAACATCTCAATATGCTGTCAAATGCTGGTTCCCAATGCATGATATTAAACAATTGTGATGTGTCAGAAGAACCGGGATGGTCATTCTAATCCTTGCTTTTACTTTAGGGAATATTGCTGAGCTGCTTTTGGGCAAGGCACTCAAACAAAAATCTATGATTTGTGTTGTTCCAACACTTTTTTGCCCATTGTTATAATGTTCTAGCTAGAAAGTCACCAACTGTGAAACATGAAACCCTTTAGGATGGAGATACTATTTTTTGCTGTTTATGAGTGCAGATTGTTATCAGAGCAATCTAATAGAATGTTTACTAAGTGGTTTAATGTTACATATACATATGATCTCGCGAAACGAATTTCAACTTCATTGAGTCTAAATCCAGAGAGACCTGGTTTGTCCAATAGTCAGTCTGTTAGTTAGCACGATTTGAGTGATGGGTCACAATTACATTTTGATATTGATCCAGATAAAAGTGTAGATGAGAAAATTATCTGCATGAGGCGGTGGTGGTAACCAGTGATTCCTGACCACGGAGCCGGCAAACTTGTACTTTCTGGGTTTGGATGTGACGTACGCAATGCGAGCCTAAAGCCACTTGGATGTCAAGATTGGTCGACAGCAAAAAAATCATGTTTTGATTAGTGGGGGGCATATTGAAGATAGTATTGCAAAGAAGTTTAGCTCCTGCTCCTCACATGTTATGTAACGCTACAGCTATTCTTTATAAAAATTTATATTTTAATATTTCTGAGTGTCTTGAATGGATTGGTTGGATTTATATTATTTCCAATGGGAAATACTGCTTTGGAATTAGTACAATTTGATTGTAGTCAGACTTTCTCACAAAAACTGCAGTTAGACAATATATACTTTTTGTGACATTTTTTTACAACAAGGTGAGACATGCGACCAAACAAAAATTATTTTTTACATGTTGAAGTGATCCTCTGAGCCAAGAGTCACAAAACGTTGGCTGCCAAGCCCATTAGCAATATTGGCAGGTCACCACAGCAAGTAAAAGGTGCTCTACTTCTAAGTTTACAGACATGCAGTCAGCCTAGGTGTGGAAAACGTGTTATCACGCCAAGCCAAGCGTCATTAAATCGGTTCATTAAAAGGCAACAATGGCTGGATGGATGCTGAATGTTGGAAAAACATGTTTCCATCCAAACTAATCCTAGTGTAACTCAGATTAAAACCTTTATATAGGCCACTTCTACAAAATTTAGGAAATCTCATTCAAGAAATGTGACTGCAAGATATTTTTGAGACGATATTTTGAAAGACATATCAATGTGAACAACCAATGGAAAAATCTACCCCGAAAGAATCGTAATGGCACGACCACTCCACCCATCAGCTGCCATCGATCAGGAACCTTCACACTGATCTTAATTTTGTTTCAATGAGCAAAAGAAAGGTTTGTTTTAATGAAGTGTGTGTCAGCAACCCCCAATTGAGTGTTGAGCTGCAGCAAAGGGGCAAAACAAGAAACAACTTACTTTTTTGATGAACCAAGTACTGCGCTAAGAACCACCCAAAGAAGGGGTGAAAACTTACCTATGTTTAAATGCAGTAGATAACCTTCTTAAATCCCAAGTATTGACAGTATTCAAGTATTTGAGGCCATGTAAACGCACGCAAAAATCTGAATTCTAAAAGCTTTTAGAAACCCCAATAATAATCTGAGTTACCCCTTGACCAACCCGGATATTTGCTCACATAAACGAGCCTGAGTGTCCATGATCTAAAGTCAAAAGGAGAAAATAAGTATCAGGACTTTTATTTTGTAACCGTTTTTGTGACCGTGGTGTGGACGACGTTTGGCATAGTGTGAAAATAAGAAGTAACCACCATGACTCTCTTTTAATAAAGTGAGCGTTGACGGTTTGCCAGCAAATCAGCCTGCCTTGGTTTGTTTTAATGACCAGACAGTCGACAACCACCCACAAAGTGGTGGAAACAAGACCAACTGCCCTTACTTATTTTCATCCATCCATCCATTTTCTGAACCGCTTAGTCCCCACGGGGGTCACGGGCGTGCTGGAGCCTATCCCAGCCGTCATCGGGCAGTAGGCGGGGGACACCCTGAACCGGTTGCCAGCCAATCGCAGGGCACACAGAGACAAACGCTTACAGCACCTGGTATTCCCAGGCAGTCTCCCATCCAAGTACTAACCAGGCCCGACCCTGCTTAGCTTCCGAGATCAGACGAGATCAGGCGTTCTCAGGGTAGTATGGCCGTAAGCCCCTTACTTATTTTATTAAACTAAATTTAACAACCAAGCAACGCAGCAAAAACAATAACTGACAACCCTCTCTTATTTTAATGAACAGTGTCGACAACCTGAAATAACCGGCCATTCTTCGTTTTTAATGACGCAAGTGTATATGGGCAAACTATGAAAAATGAGTGGACCACCCCTCCTTTGTTGAAACAAACCTCTTGCTAAGCGTCAGTGTTGGTTACACTAGCTGGATTTAACAACGTAAAAAAAACATAGGAAGAAACCGAATAAAAAAGTAGACTATGTCGTTGCTGCTGGTTTCCAGCCAGGTCACGTTTTCCCTCAACGTGTTGTGTGCGTGTGTGTGCTTCCAACACAATTCTGGGAAGGTGCTGACCCACTTTCAGCTGCCAGGCTTCTGGGGTTTCCTGCGTTTGATTCTGCCCACGTGCCTTTTTGGTCTGGGAGGACCTGAAGGCTGATAGGTGACAGACGCCATGCGGCACACAAGTACATAAACACACAGTCAGACAGGGGTGGGTGTCAGGGCTACACGTGGACTGCAAATGATCAACAAAAGCAATGAAAAAATGCCTTTTCCGGGGTTTAAATTTGGATCGGTGTCACAATGAACTGCATGAGTTGATCCATGTACAACATTCTGATATAAACACACTGTGCTATCTTGATTTTTAAATGGCATAAACTACACTTTGTTATACACATGTAATATTTTCACTTTTTGATATTTTCAATGGAAGCATCCACCCGCGGAATCCTCCATGAACTAGGAAGTAATCCTCAAACAAACACAAATAAAACGCTTTGTCATTTTTTTTTGGTCATTGCTGGTTGTTTTTTCGCAGTGTGTTTTTGGATCTGTTGTGGGACCTCAAACCTAAGTCAAATACCAATAATCTTAAAATTTCACTGTACCCAGCACAGTCAGGACACCCTGTGTCAAATCTGGCACAGGAGACCCAAATGACAACATTCAGTCTCTCTGACACTGGACAGCATATCCCACTCCAGAATATCATGACAGCCATGAATTTTCACTGTAGCCTACAGTACACAGATTTAAGATGAAGCAAAATGGAAAATAACAGAGCCTCTTCCATTAAGCAAGGGAATAGCACGTGTAAATGCCCACTACGTAAACAACTAGATACAGTGCGGCTCGGCCTCTGGTGAATCGATGTCACCATCGGGCTCTTCGGATTGAGCAACTGCAATGAGAAGTCACATTTTCACATCACAACGAGGCATACTTGTCAAACTAAATGTTTTTTCTTCATTTTCTAAAAAAAAAACATTTAGTATGTTGCACTTTCCTAAAAAGACAATAAACTACAGAATATAGACAATGAAACCAAGATACTGAACAGACCAAACCCTGATTTTTGGCATACCACTAGACCCCTAATAATGTCCATCATTGCTGATATTATGTCACTGTTATCGGGTGGTTGACAAGTAAAGAAACAACGGTGTAAAGAATTTCCTTCTTTCCCCGATCCCGTTGTAATATTCGTCATCATTCTTTCATTAAATGAGAAACCTGAGAGACAGGGGCTGGCAGAAGATAATTCATGCAACATATTGTGCTGCTAAGTGCTTGCACCTATGAAAACAAACCTTGAAACACATTACGCCTGTCTAACCATCATCGGAAACTCAGGGAGGAAGAGAAGAATTACGGTGTTATGGTAATCTCATTCACTGGTAAAATGAAAGATGTTGTAATGTTTTAAGGGGTACAATAACTTAACAGCCATTCAAAATTAAGCATATGTTGTTTCTCATTCATTACAACACAGAGTATGACATATTGAAGCCATCCATCCATCCATTTTCTGAACCGCTTAGTCCCCACGGGGGTCGCGGGTGTGCTGGAGCCTATCCCAGCCGTCATCGGGCAGTAGGCGGGGGACACCCTAAACCGGTTGCCACCCAGAGACAAACAACCTCTCACACTCACACCTAGGGGCAATTTGGAGTGCTCAATTGGCCTACCAAACATGTTTTTGGGATGTGGGAGGAAACCGGAGCGCCCGGAGAAAACCCACGCGAGCCCAGGGAGAACATGCAAACTCCACACAGGGAGGGCCGGAGGTGGAATCGAACCCGCACCCTCCTAACTGTGAGGCGGACGTGCTACCCAGTGCCCCACCGAGCCGCCACATATTGAAGCTTTTTTTTGTTAACCACGAGTTGACCGTAATAAACCGCCAAGGGGAATCTAGACTAAGAATGAGCATATCAGCTCTGCTTGAGTCTTCATTTACCATAAAAATGTAGGATATATTATTTATTTATCTTCCGTATCTATTGACGCTTTGAAATCGCAAGAGTCACTTGGATTCTTAGACTTTTCAAATCTTATCAAAAAAAAAGCCTTGTTGCATTGAGGAGGCAACGAATACATTTTCAAAAGCGTTTTTTTAAAAAAACGCATGTAGCTGATAGTGAAAGCATAGACAGTATGTTTTTGTTTTTTTTTGTTCCAGGATGCATTACAAAGCATCACATCATTATGTACCTCTCTAATCTTGTGAACGTCATGTTGATTCTATCATGGCTTCACCCCCTGTACGCTAACCTTCTGCGGAACACATTCAAAACCAAAATGTATACTGTATTTAAAACACGTCACATGGAAAATGCCAAAATACTTTTGCCGCACGCCGCAAAAGCTATCCATCTTCATTCCGAAGTGAAGTCAATCTGTTCCCTGGAAGGATGACCTCACTTTCACAATGTCATCTCTATTTAACATCGAAAACACTCTGAGATGGCCTCACACATTTACACCTTTTTTCCGCTCTGCTCCAAATGATCAGCTATGCATTTCCTGCGGTGTGGAACCGTATATGTCTCCAGAGAGTTTGTGTTTGGTTTAGACCGCTGGCGATGTTGTAAGAGCCTCCATGGTCTCTTCATTTCCACACACTGAGTAAATCATCAGTATCATCGCCTGAGACGGTGGTCGGACAGATTGTTTTCCGCTGCTAAGATACAGTAATGAGTGGACTATACAGCGAAGGGGTGGGAAAAGTATGGCCCGCAGATCACATGTGGCCCACTCTGTTCTTTAACGTGACCCACTTTGCATTTATTTACTCTACAACTTCAACATTATGGAAAGAGTTGCTGCAATAATTTAGTATTTTATACCATAGAATGGTGTATTTAATAGCATTATTTATTTATTTATTCCTTCATGCATTCATTTATTTATTCATTCCTTCATTCATTCATTTAAATAATTGATTGACTGGTTTATTCCAAACGATACAAATTTTGGGGGAAAAATTTAGAGATTTTTGCAAGCATGTGTACGGGTTGCTGAATGCAACTTGCTGAATGGAACTCACTGTTCATAATTTGATGAAAACTGGAAAATGAAAATAAAATCAACCTCTGATGCCAGTTTAACTGATAAACACCAAATTGGGTGGGCATGTCTATCATGAATGAACACATTAAAAAGTCTCAATGACCCATACCCACAAGACTTCCCCCATTTTGGTTTGAAACATCGTTTTTTGAGTCAATTTGGCCACAAGACTTCCCCTATTTTGGTTTGAAACATCGTTTTTTGAGTCAATTTGGCCACTTGTGTAAACTTAAAAGATTTGCCCCAACACAAGCTTTACTGATTCAATAAAAGCTGCACAAATCTCAAGGACCTATGCAATATTTTGAACAGGACATGTCAATCTAGTTTAAAGTAGGGCTTTGATCTTGACAATTATTTTAATAATGTGATTATTTTTCTATGCATTTGATAGTATTAATTTTTAGTCTTTGATATTTTATATATTATATATTTTATATATTTACACGGTATGGCTCAGGTGGTGGAGTGGTTGTCTTCCTTTGTCTTGTAGGGTGGTTCTTCAGCCGTAATTATGTGGCCATGTCGAAGAGTCCTTGAGTAAGATACTGAACTCTCAGATGCTCCTGACGCCGTATCATCTATAGGTGAATTTGGAGACAGTGCTAAAGCGCTATGAGTAACTTGAAGTCAGAGAAGTGCTATACAGGAGAAAACCCATTTACCATTGAAGAACAGGATGTTATTTAAAAATACACAGATCTGAATGTTCACAAACACAAATAGATTATGATTCAATTAAGAAACTACAATGGGTAACACCTTACAGGTATTGCTGGTTGATCATGATCTATAGCTTGTGCTCTTACGTAACCTGTCATGGTTAGCAAATTATTTTAAGCAGAGAAAAACCTTTGTATCAGCTTTCAGAGAATCTGTTCTTATGATGCCAATGGCAAGGTGGAGAAAAAGGTATAAAGAGGGGAGCCAAAGCCATAATGCTGCTGTCCAAGGCTACCGTTACGGCCGAAAAGATGGCCAACCTAATAAAGGATGTAAAGCATGAAGGCCGTTCAAGTTTGAACGGCCAGAAGACTGAAGACTCTGACAGAAGCGTAACCACATTGTCGTTTCACACAGTTAATGTTCTCGAATATCCACTTTTACGTTATGATTTCTTCAGTAGCTTTGCAGTATATTTCATAACTCTGGTTATGTAAGCGCAATAAGATATATTTATGGCGGATTGAGGTTCACTTTAGCACTTGGGGACAAATGAATAGCTGTGCATCGAGTAGTAAAAGTCTGTCTGCGATGATGCAACCCAAGGGATGAACGTGGGCGGCAGCTTGCCTTCTTTCACTTTAATAGAAATGAAATAAAGTCAAACCACTCAACCTTTGGTCATGTAAAGGAGCAGGACAAAGATGGGCCCCTGTGGAACTTAATGTTCAATGTATAAGTTACATAAAATTACATTATAATGAACTTGTAAAAATGTGTTTGGTTAAACAAAAATCAATTTCAATGTTAAGAAATTATATTAAAATCAACATTACATTAAAATTACCAATACATTAAAATAACATTAAAAGAAACAATACTGGTTTCGAGGTTTCACAAAACACATCAAACTGTACATATACAGTTCCAAAAAGTAAAGTAAAAGAAGCAGTTGTAGAACCAAAGCTATCTACGTCATGATTATCATTTTCAATCAAAATTATGGTTAGGTTTCCTCTTTTCTAGCTCAGGTATACTTCTGTCGAAAAGCACAAACAAAAGGAAAACTTAGAAGTAATTCTTAAAAACTGATTTTTTTTGTAGATTGGATAAGATCAATTATGATGAGAGGTTCAACAAAGTGTCAAAACTGCCATAAACTAGTCAACTTTGAACAAAGAGATACTGTACTGCTCCCAATGTAATGTAATATACTACATAGTCCAGTGAATCTGCTACAATGAAATGTAAAAATCTGGGGAGCACAAAACAAATGAATGGCAACTCCATACCATGTTTGCTACCTTATTTTTTACACACTTTATCAGCTGTTACGCTCCATCCTGCTCTGAAATCATGTCGGGCAAAACTACTGTACTGGAAAACTGATCGTTCTCCACTTTTTTTTTGCTGTTGTGTAGGGATGCAGTAAATCACATCCTTTATACCTCCGGTCGGGGGCTTGCCGCCTCCCTACATTGCATGATGTGAAAAACATGATGGTATCACGTTTGAGTGGGTCGCGGCGGCTGAGGAAGCAGAAGAAAACACAGAGACCTCGAGGCACCAACCAAGAAAACCGGCAACAAACTTGCTACATCTACCTGATGTGTGGCAGGTGGACGGTGCACTATGCTATGTTGTCACACTATTAACAAATACAGTAGTGACCCTCTCACAGCCTCATGCATTCTTCCTCCCCCATCTTAAAACAATTAAAGACAATAAAATAATTTTCACTCAGAGGCAGCACATATGGTGTGGCACTGGTTTGCACGTCTGCCTCACAGTGCAGAGGTCATGGGCTCGATTCCGGGCTCCGGCCCTCCCTTTGTGTAGTTTCCATATTCTCCCGGTGTCTGCGTGGATTTTCGTTGGGTACTCCGGTTTGCTCCCATGTTCCAAAAACATGCACGATAAGTGAATTGAGCACTCTAAATTGTTCTGTGAGTGTGAATGGTTATTTGTCTGTGTGCCCTGCGATTGGCTGGCAACCAGTTCTGGGTGTCCCACGCCTACCGCCAAAAACTATTGGGATAGGCCCCAGCATGCAGCACACTTGTGAGGAAAAGCGGTTCAGAAAACAGATGGATGGAGGCAGCACGTCACACCCTATATTTTAGACTCAGTTCTGGCTGTACAATGTCAGGTGATGAGCAAGGGCGGAGTTCGGACGTTACAACTTGGTAAGTGGCTATTTGTTCTTAAATGATTGTGGGACTAAAAACAGAAGTGAGCATTTTTACTTGTGGAGACAGCTCTTCACAAAGTTGATGAATTACATTTTGTCAAGTAAAATACGGATCTACATGCACACACAGGACTGCAACTTGTGCACACATACTTTAAAATGACCTTTTCCCGAGTAGCAATGTCCTTGGTCCATCAGAGTGAACAATAAAAAGCAAAGTCAGCAGTTTCTCCAAATGGATAATTTATACATGCTGTGTTTTAATACTCTGTAGTCATAATACCCTGACCAGATATTGCTTATCCATAATTTTTGAGGTATAAAGCATGTTGCTCTTCAAAATTTCACATTGGCTCGCCAGGACGATGGGTTTGCCGTGATTGATGGTGCAAACCTTCACCGAGGTCGTTTATAATGCCAACGTAAGTCTGATTCGGCAGGATTTGGGTAATGCATCAGGCAGCCGCTTTGACTCACAGTATTTCTACTGGATTTTGCAAGCATTTGTAATTTTCTGACAACATTTACTCCCTACATGAAAACGGGTCTACTCCTCATTTGGTCAAAAGAAGCGTGGTACTTTTCTTAATCTCTACGAATGATGACACAAGTTGTGACAAATAGTCACAGACATCGCTCTCCAGCAAACTAAGCTAGCATTAGTACTGTACGCAATAGTGTTGCACGAGATACCAGTACATGTACTGTACATCAATATTTCGGCGTCAAAAGCTGCTCGACGATACCATTTATTTTAAGCTCTCTCATCACTTGTCCACACGTACACGCACGCATGTACACACACACAGTAAATAAGAATTAAAAGCTAAATTAAAAAGAGTCGGTTTTGAGCAGGCGGCATGGTGACGCACTGGTGAGCACCTCCACCTCACAGTTTAGCCCTCTCTGTGTAAAGTTCGCATGTTTTCCGGTTTTATCGCACATTCCAAAAACATGCATGGTAGGCCGATTGAGCACTTCAAATTTCCTGTAGGTGTGAGTCTCAGTGCTGGCAACCAGTTCAGGGTGTTCCCCGCCTACTGCCCTATGACTGCTGGGATATGGTCCAGCAAGCCTGCGACCGCCGTGGGGACAAGCAGTACAGATTTATTTTTTTATTTTGTGAATCCAAGTTAGTATAAACTAGTATTTTCTATAACTCACAGTACATATTAACTTATAGCTTTTACTTTCAAACATTTCAGTTAGTATTTGTTTGTACTTCTACTTGAGTACTTTTACCACCTCAGTGCGCACATGCACATGCACACTAGAAGGATCTGTGTGTGCAGAAATGTGCAAAAAAAACCTCACGTGCTCTGTGATTGCTCCCACACAATGGCGGAAATTACTAGGAAATCAGGGTGATTATCGGGCCCCTGCGGTACGCCGACTGGAGGATGAGCGTGGAGAAGGCCCAATGTCACCACCAGGTGTTAACACAATATATAGAGTATATGCATACTGTGCATTCATTTTCCAATGATTCCAATTTCCTACGCCTCACAAGCAGCCAAGTGACAAGCACACCTGCATCACAGTTCAGAGGTTTTGGGATCTACGTATGTGGCATTCCAAAATACATACATGCTCCCTTCATTAAATTGGCCAAAGGTCTAAACGTGAGCCTCAATATCAATTTAAAGCACGTTTTCCCATATGCTATGTTCAAAAAACAACACAAGAAAAGTCACTTCTTTATGTTTTAAATAAGAAAGCAAAAGTTGACTCAGTTTTGAGATACATGCTTTTCTTTGGACTGCAAATTTATGTCTATTTCCATTACCTGACACAATGACAACACTTCCTGTCGCCACAGCAACACTGGCGCCGCACGAAAAGTAAATGCTGTTAAATTGTCTGAAGCCGGGCGCTCATTTAGCGTGACCGGCGGCGGCTGTGGGGCTTTGTCGGACGTCGCCACATTTTGAGATTTGCCTTCCAAACAGCGTCTGCTAGCTGGATCAGTGTTTTAAGATTGCTGGTAAAAAGTGCAATGATGTCACTTTTTTTGCAGCAACTAAAAGCCATTTTTTATCATTTATTGAAAGCCAGTTGAGAATTGTAATAGCCGTGACACGTGTGCGGTGTGTTGGAAATGCTAAGAATAGCAACGTTGCAAATCATTGGGGCAGTGGCTCATTTGCAGAGACTTTGGTTTTTTGAGCCAAAGTGTCACAAGTTTGAATTCCATTGTAAACAGAAATGGAAGAATAGCAACGAGTCGGTGGGGAGACACTAGTCTGATTTCTGGCTACTTAGCAGAGGCCTTTGTGCAAGGCACACCACAAATAGTGCCGATAGTCCAATTCGTTCCGAATAATTTTTTTATACCGCTCCTTGAAAACCATTAAAAATGTGGTTCCATTTGTTGAAAATACTTTTTAGGTGCTTTTAGGTGTAGCTGTGTTGGTTAGCAAAGGAGTTACAATGGTGTAGTCTTTCATGCCCAAGTATGAACAAATAACAGCAATGAATTAACGCCAGATCATCTTTCCACCCCTGGAGGTAACTTGTTCATAACATGGAGTTCAACTACCCTATTTTCCGGACGATAAGTCGCATTCTTTTTTGTAGTTTGGCCGTGGGTGCGACTTATACGCAGGAGCGACTTATGTGTGAAATTATTAACACATTACTATATAATTTCACATGTAATTTGAGGGCGTTCTAGGCCTGTGGAATAATTGGAACTGCAACTGACAATGAGTCTGATATAAGCCATGTAGAAGAGGAAGCGCCGCATCTTCTACCTTCGGAGTTCGCGGAGTTGTTCAAAAGTGACACAGAGGATGAAGATTTCATTTGATTTAGTGATTTGGAGTGACACGGATGGTTTGGTAAATTTGTTAGCATGTTATTTATGCTATAGTTATCTGAATAACTCTTAATATTTTACGTCAGGCACGTTCTTAGTTTGTTGTGTATGTGTCATGTAACGTTTGTATACCGTACAATTATTCAGCCTGTTGTTGCCTCTATTCTATTTTTATTCTAAATTGCCTTTCAAGATGACATGTCTGTTCTTGGTGTTGGATTTTATCAAATACATTTCCCCCAAAAATGCAACTTATGTCTTTTATTCTTCTTTATTATGCATTTTATGGGTGGGGCGACTTGTACTCCAGAGCGACTTAGAGTCCGGAAAATACAGTAGTTGCACACTAGTAAAGCTTTGCTCTTTTGGTAAGCAACAGAGTTGGAAAGTGAGGCCTCTATTAGAGCAACAACCAATATTTAGGGAAACACAGTGCTGCATTCATGATACTGTGTAAACTATTAAGTGAACAAATCAATCTTGTGAAATTGGAAGTCCAGTGAAAAAACATCTTAATGCGACTACCAGACGAAGAGATGACATGTCAAGGAAATCAATCTCCTCCCTTCAGACGTGCACCATGCTCGCTCATCTATCAGCGATATCACCTTTGATGTTGACAACCTGTCCGTCTTGCCGCCACAACGTGCACTCACATCTTCCTCCCACCACCGCCAAGTTATGGCAGCCACGTGCCTCACTGACATGGCACAAGGCCCACCTCACGTTTCCTGACCAATATTTACGAAAGCCTTTTGTATTTTGCTCTTGTTTATGGCTTCAAAACAACACAAGACTGTGCTCAACACACATATGGCGAGTAACGTCATCGTTCACGCACTTGAAAATGGTACTGTCATACCAGCCTTGTCTGCGAAGAAAAACGATTAAACCACTTGTAACAATAATAATAAAAGGCTACTACTGTTTTAAATGTTGTGATTAATGTAGTGGCACCCGTAAACAGCAGATACGAATAGATCACATGACGTAAAGAGTTGACCAGATGTCTTTAGTTGGAATGATTTCAATCATAACGACAAAGAAAAACTCCTTGCAAAAAGCCGGCTATCCTCACCATTGTGTTGAAAGCAATAAAAGAAGGAACGGGCAGTTTTCCAGATCCGAAGAAAGCGATTCCTACCAGTAATATTCTGGCTTCGGAGGTAGAATCAGTGCTATAACAAATGCGGGATGCTGTCTACCTGTGTGTAAGGGAATTCCACAATACCGGGACATTGGGGTATGAAGTTTAATATTCACTTTTTTTTCCACTACATTATTTAAAAGCAATCTGGGTGACCCAAATTCACTAGGTGAAAATGGGAAAAAGTCACCAGTCTAAACAATAAATTGTGAAAATTCTAAGGGGTTGAGTGAGAGTCAGCGGCCGCAGCGTTTGAGTGTAGGTGTGTCAATGTGTGTTTTCAAGAAGAAACGTGACCATATGGAAAACATTAGATGTGGGCTGTGTCAGCATGCTGGTATATTTGTGTGTTTGCACGTGAGCATATAGTGTTGTCTGCCACCTCTAGGCACCGACTTGAGCCAAGCACCACACCCGGCCTCCGCACACGCGCACACACAGCTGGCTGAAAGCTTACCAAAAGACACATACACAAGGTTTCGGAGAAGATGGAGGAGAAAACAACAGCTGCTATTGTGGCTTCCTGTCGGTGTAGAGACAAACATCATGCACTGTAAAACAGAGACACAGCATCTTCTGTCCACATGGAAGGCCTGACTGGGTCAAACGTGACACACTTTTCAATGTTTGTAGAAAGCATTGGTCAAAAGACAAATAATCACACTTAAAGAGTCGTGGGTGCGGATGCCGCTGGTAACTGAATTTCCCCCTGGGGATCAATAAAGTATCTATCGATCGACCTACCTACCTACCTACCTACCTACCTACCTACCTACCTACCTACCTACCTACCTACCTACCTACCTACCTACCTACCTACCTACGTACCGTTCCACCCGCCCGCCCGCCCGCCGGCCCGTCCGTCCGTCAGTCTGTCTAATTGCACAAGCTTTTATTGTTTTTTTTATCCTCATTGAAAAATAGTGATTTTATTTTTAAAATAAAAACATTTCCAAGTGAGACTACACTTTTGAACGGTAGTATATGTAAAGTGCTTCCTTACAGCGGCAGATATTGTGAAAGGCGCTATATACGTATATAAAGTTGTATTTGTATTGGATTTGTATTGGATTTGTATTGGATTTGTATTGGATTTGTATAGGGTTGTATTGGGTTGTATTCACTCTTTTTGTGCAGCATTTGGTCACAATTGTGGTTACAGCATACTTTATACCAGGGGCATTCTTCTGATTAAAACTGTCACATGTCAAATCACATCTCCCCCCCCCCCCCATTGAAATTGAATGGAAATGTCATTTGGGTAGCATAGTAGTTGAGATAGATGTCTTTTGTGAAGCTGGCACAGGATCAATCGACTAGCAGATAGGACGCAGTGAAGCATGTTTAGGAGGAGAGTGGAACCGAGGGGGTTTGAAAAGGGGATAGGGGTTGTAGAGAAGGAGGGGTTGAAGCTCCTGAGAAGGCATAAAAAGGTGAAACTGGACTATGGAGCTTCGCAGTCACTTTTGCCGGCAGCCACAACCACTGCTCTCCACCCCCCTCCTCTCTCTCTTCCTCAACCCTTCATTCACCCTCTGCAAAATCAGTGAGTATTAATTAACTACTGTATTTATACACTCACAAATGCATGCAGACAATATGTATTCAGAATTGAAAGTAGTAGCAAAATGTGTGTCCATTAAATAAGGATATTGGATATTATTTTGACAAGGAGTGACTTTCATGTAATTATGTTTTCATTGTGAAATGTAGAAAACTTGTGTCATGGATTTTTCTGATTTATTTTTTGGTGGAATCTGCAAATAGATTTGAAAAAAATCATGGAAAGCTGTATTTTCACAGTCCAAGTAGTTTTCGTTCTGTAGCAGTTTCAAAATTTAAAGTTTATTGTATTTTTTCACATTACAATAGAACCCCGGATCTAACACTAACTCCCTAGCTCTCTGGAAGCGCACCGCACACGACCGCAGTCAGGCCGTACAATGGTTTAAAACTCGCGAAACAACAGTGCCAACTCACGTCGAATTCCCAAGCTTTGTTTAAGATCAGAGGCAAAGATTTCCCGACATTTTGCATCCAAGTCCGAATATGTTGAGTACTGAGGCGGTCGAGTTCCGGGCTTCTACTGTACATAATACATAAATGTGAACAGCAGCAGGAATAGGCATTCTGTGCAACCAAAAACGTATAGGTGTCAATCGTGTAAATTAATGAGGGATTTAGAGTCTTCAATAAACTTCACATAGATTTGTGACAGTCCATTTCTATTAAAACTATTCATCTTCTTGTCCTTAGTCTCCTTTCCCACTTCTTCCGCCTCATAATCATGGACGCCTCGACAAGTGTCTCCTCCACCAGCGATGCCATTCTTGGCCTCGTGGTGGTCACGATGCTGACACTGGGCTACGGTGTCCATCCGATGCCCGTGCCGACAAACATCCCCATCTGCACTGCCTCAGAACCAGCCCAGTACAATTTGACCTTCATTGGCAAGTGGTCACAGGCAGCATTCCCCAAACAGTATCCTGTCTACCGCCCCCCTGCACAATGGTCCAAACTTGTCGGTGAGTACATTCATGATGAGGAACTCTGGTATATTGCAATGGTGGAATAGACCAACAGTAACATTACATATTGTATGCTACATTGTAGAGATTGCTTGAAAATCAGTCACCAAAGCGAGTTTCGCTTAGCAACACATAATTCATGATGATACTCACCAATAAGTGTCAAAAGGCGATTCTCGTCAAAACACAAGATGCAAGCGATTTTGTTTTGAGGTAGGCATTTTGGGGTCGGTTTCACTATTCCCAGGGGCCATCCAAACAGAAACTTATCAAGATTTTGTCTAAATGCTACCGATTTTGAAATGTGTAAAGATAGGAAATGTGAAATAGTGACAAATGTGGGTTTTTATCTTTGCGTGTGGTTGGACGTAATGAGCATCGGATCCCATCCTGTGTGCATCGGACATGAGAAAACCATGTGAATTCCTGAACCCGATAACCCCCCCAAAAAATCATTATCAGGGATGAAAGCAAATTAGACATAAATTTATAAAGATAAAATAAAATGACTAATGTTAATAATAAATACACAGTGGTGATCCCCCTGCCCTTCCTCTCTCTGCTTTCAGGTGTGACCCACAGCTCCGACTACCACATGTGGCAGCGTAATGGCTTTGCCAGCAATGGAGTGAGGGAGTTCACAGAGAAAGGCGAAGCTTGGACGCTCATGAAGGAAGTGGAGCAGGCCGGAGAAAAGATTCAGAGCGTTTATGGCATCTTCTCAGCTCCTGCTGTCTTAGGAGGCACCGGCCAGAGCAACACTGTGGTTGAGGTCTTTGCCAGACACTCTTATGTAAGTCGCTCACGAACCTGTTTTGCTAAAACTAGGTCAGGGCTTCAATCAGAGCCTCTCCGAAGTCAGTCTATAATAGATGACAGCGGTCTAGACAACCTTCCGTTTTCTGTCATTCACTGAAGGTTATTTTTTAACCATACCTTCCATGAACGCATGTAAAGAGGGGCAGAGGCAAGCAAAGTGTGTCTCAGTACATGAGTAAAGCTACTTTCTGGCTAGGAATACACAACAAGTGAATTTCTTGAATAGCTTAGAACATAATTAGACCATCTCCTAATGTGGTGAGCTTTCTCTATTTGTCAATTCTCCAGCTGTCGTTTATTGTGCGCCTTGTTCCGAGCCCCGACTGGTTCGTGGGAGCGGATAGTGTGGACCTCTGCCTCGGTGACCAATGGAAAGATAGCGTGTCTCTGGAGCTCTTCCCATATGACGCTGGGACCGACAGCGGCTTCACGTTCTCCTCACCCAACTTCGAGACCATGCCACAAGACAAAATCACTCAGGTAGGACATACTACAATTGTGGGCAACCACACAAATGTAAGATGGGCATGCTGCTGGCGTTTTAGATTTACTGTCTAAAGCGCTTGGGTACAAAGGCCCTCTTCGGCATTACTATTCTGAGGCCAAACAAACAGCAATTTTCAAGGATTTTCCATTTTCAGCCTGGTAAGATTTTGCTGGGTTACTGAAAGTTTATCCCCCCGCACAACCATCACTTGGGAATGCAAAATTTGACCCGTATAAAGTCATTTTGATGATTTTCAGAGGTCCTTCACAGATTAACTCTACCCAGCTAGTTTCACTTGGCAACATCAAATTTGGTAGCCATGTCACTCATGACTATAACGACAAGAAATAGGGCCAAATAGGTTTAAACCTATATTTCGGGGTCATTTTGTCCTTTTCAAGGGACTTTCATAAATGGATTATTCATCAAGATCTTGTCTAATTGCAACCAAATGTCAACAAAATATACGAGACAACAGATGAATGCCGCTAAGTTGAATTTGTTAGGTTGTTCCCTAACGAAATGTCTTGGATCTGTTTGATAGTGAGTTACATTTCAGATCATCTTTATGTATCCAAAGTCATTTCTTGCCTTTTTCCATTCCTAGATAACCTCTTCCTTCCCCAACCACCCTGCTAATTCCTTCTACTACCCCCGACTGAAGCACCTCCCACCAATCGCCAAGGTAACGCTGACCAAGATAAGGAAGACCAATCAGATAATAAGCCTTCCAGCGGAGCCCACCCAGTCCAACCTGCTGCCAACGGGGAATGAGATTGAGGACAACCTCATAAGTAAGTCAAAGAAATAATAAATCACGCATGGTCGGAGATTAGCATTTGTAGTCACGTACTGTTACGCACAAATTAGGTATTAAAGAGTAAAATTATGTATTAAAAAAGGCATGTCCTCAACACAAATGTGCAGATGTAAAAACATTTGTTGAGTATGGGTCCATGTCGGATATAAATAATAAGCCATTAAAGAGCTGGTATTCAAAAAAGCATGTCTTGAGCCTTTTTGATTTCAGTTTTAACACACTAAAACTACTAATCATTCGGTAAGAGATGCATGTTTTATAAGAGGGTTTGTTGGTAACAATCCAAACACTGATTAACTGCCTTGACAATGTATCAACAAGTGTACGCCACATCTAGAAGCTATAAACTGACATGTTCCACATGACCTACTACATTTTCGAAAATGTTAAGAGCACACTTAAGGTCATCACTAAAACGCAAAGAGGACCAGAGAGAAGTGGAAAAGGAATTATATGTAGAAAAAAAAAAAAACGACAGCGATAATATGGGTCAGCCACCCAAAATGGGAGGCAGACTCTTATATTTCAACAGGACCACTATTAATGAGGTGAAGTTCCATTCAGTCTATGTTGAGTCATAGACAGTTACTGTTTATGACTCCCTGTTGCTCGGATTAAAAGTGAGCCAAAGCAGGAAGCTGAGAAAATACAGCTTTTTTTACGAGTTAAGACAACCACACGGTGGTCCAGTTGATGTGGGATGGGAGGGCCATGTGAGTTGTCCATCTTTAAAATACGAATCTGACAAAGGTTTTACAGAAGGAAAACTGCAGTAATTAGATTACACGACAGGTTTGTTCCCGCTGACAAGGCGCCAACAAACAGTCAGGGACTAAAAATCAGAGATGTTGTCCAGATCTTACACATAAAAAAAACTATTAAAAACATTCTTAAACTTACAAATGTTATTGATACAGTATCAAAACAATCTCAGTTCATACAGACCTGACAACACTGTCATATGCATACCAGGCCTGTATTTGCTGATGTTGATGAAAACATCTTTTGAATGTAAGTACAACTCTGAGGCTAGATTGCTGAAGAACCAACTTAACCTGAGACCTGTTGTCACACTCTGTGATCATGTAAGCAAACAGTCCGAACGAGACATTTTATTGGCTTTCAGTTCCTGCAAACAGCCCCGAAGGTCTAATCCATTGTTCAATCTTTCACTTAATCGTCAATATTTCCAGAGAGTCAAAGAGATGGCCTTCACAACTAGTTCACAATCACCTTGAACTGTGTAATATATTCACAGATGTCAACTAATTGAGGCCAAGTTTGACTGACGGAATTTCATCCTTTAGCCCACTAATGTCTTTCCTGTGTCCTAAATGGACTGGCAATATAATGCCGGATAGGACTTGACGCAATCTTCCAGCAGACCATCCATCCTTCAGTGCCTCGCCTCATCCTTCTGCTTTTCGACTTTACACTGAAGCAAATTTGGACTCAATCTGACAAACTAGGTTGTCAAAAGCATTCCCTTGCTTTCATTCTGATTCTCAAAAGATAGACAATAAAATGAGACATGTATAAAGGATTTGGTGCTCTGTAAACCATTCTTAGCACTCCTGCGTACGTGTGCACTGCTTATATGCAGCCCCAGATATGTAAGAGACGAGCTGTCTGAATGCCCCGTCTCTGTATTAATGTAGTCCATGTGCAAAAGGAGGTCAATATTTCAGGTTTATCGTTTAGAATTAGGTCTCAGGATAATTCCTACTATTCCCCTTCAGAGTTGAGGTTTAGGACTGAGGTTTGGGTTAGGACAGCAGTATGAGCTTCAATTCCTCGGGATCTTTATTCTGCCTGTTGTTAGATGTTTCCTTCTGCCAACACCCCTGATTCAAATGATAAGATCATAATCAAGCTCTGTAAGAAAAAAATGATAATTATCCTGACCATTTCAATCATGAGAGACATCTAAAACAGGCAGGATACAGCTTTCAAGAAACAGGAGGTCCCTACACCTGGGTTCAGGATGGGAAAAGGGCAAAACCTCCCAAAGGGTAGTATGTCCTAAACAAGTCCTGTGCATTATTACTGACATTAGAGAAACCTAAGAAAACCTTAGAAAAATGTAGCGCATGCAGCGTAGCGTACCCATGTCGACAACTCGCGTACTAAAGTCTACCATTGTGCAACGCAGAAACGCCGCTGGACTGTGAGGTGTCAGCATGGTCTCCCTGGGGCCTGTGCAAAGGCAAGTGCGGAGATACTGCCCTGCAGTACCGCACACGCTATGTCCTTATGCACCATGCCAACAATGGAGTACCCTGCCCCCTGCTGGAGGAGAAGCGGACGTGCGTGCTGGACAATTGCTTATGACTAGGCCTGGAAACTAGGGAGGAGAAGAGGAAGCGGAAGGACAGTAAAGGGAAGAAGAACAGGAAGGAGCGACAAGGGCGGAAAAGACGTCGGAGAAGATACAACAACAAAAGGGTTGCGGTTTATTTGCTAAAGTCATGAACTGGACCTGCTCCTTTGTCAGTGAGAAAATAAGATCCTCTGTCCTAAGGATGGACCTGAAATCAATGGAGGGATGTAGTTGTTGCGAGTGATCAAAAAGTGGCTTCGAATTAATCGACCAGAAGCTCAAACGAATGTATTTATTTCCAGGATTTTACCCTGACACGTACAAATATGAAAATACCCATTTGTATTCTTTTTTTGTAACTCAATTAAGGTACTGGTTTCATGCAGAAAATATTTTTGTACAAAACATTACAACAAATCTTTAAAAGAAATGTGATATCTGTATTGTCAATAAAAGTGCGTTGATTTTATTTGTTTATTTCGACAAGTATATAATTCGACAATCATTACGACTTCATGTACCGTTTCCACATGACTTGTCGAAAAGGGAATCGGGTTGAAGCAATTTTGCTTATCTGTTGATAGTGGTGTTTTCATTTTTATTGAATTTGTAGAATTATATCATTAAAAGAAATGAAAAAATCAATAAATAAAAAGAATATAGAATTATAGAATAGAATCGAAATTTTAGAAAATAGTTTACCAAGGTTCAGTTCGGTCTTTTTTCGGCCAATGAATGTGTTTTGTTAGGAATTCAAGCACCCCCGAAAATAACAATTGAGAGCAATTATATTCAGAATAAATCAATTAGCAGGAGAAGCTAAAATAGATACATTTTCACTCTGAACAACAGGTTGTCAAACATTACAAATGGACTCAAATGCCCAACACCAGTGGAAATTTCACATAAATAAGCCCTTTGTTCAAAACAAAAATGGTCAATATGCCGACTAAGCAGTGTTGGGATTCAAACCGAATCATCGTACCTTGAGGTGTTTAACAAGTAATAGTTTTAAACACACATACTGCACCTATTATAAAATACCATAAACTAGGTAAAGGTACTCAGCGACCTCAAACCAAATGATCGACTCCATGAGACTTGAAATCACACTGTGCCGCTCACTGCACATCTAACAAAGTATTAGATAATCCTGGTTGATATCCAAAACAGACATTTGCAGCTGTGACAGAGGAATATTCTTTATTTCCTGAATTATACCAGTTGGAATTTGTAAAACAGACACCAATGTGCATGCACTTGGCCTCTCAAAACACTGGGAGAGGCAGATTGAATAGCAGTAGCACACATCTGCCGGTTTTGAATGATGACAGATGGGAAACGGAAAGACACTCATGAGGAGCATGGATTTTCATCTCTAAACCTTTCCTGTACACCCGTCTTAGAAACGTCACTGGCTAAAGTCACTGGGATCTACATATAATCGTGTTCAGAGGGTTAGACATTTACTCATCACGTTTAGTCTGTAAACTAATACAGTGCTGCTCAGCCTCTGGCTTGAGAATATGATGGTGAGCCATATACGTTTGGCATTACCTCAAACTTGTTAACTCATTTGAAACCGCACCATCCAATCTATATAGATATAGTATATAGATATATAGATATGGATATAAATATGGGAACTAACAGCAGATGCTGAACTCATCAATCCAAACAATTGTAAAGACGTCCAAGGTATTCAGTCTTGAATTTAAATGCCACAATTCATCCAAAAGTCATGCCCATGATGAGCACATGTAAGTATGTGTGTGACCACAATTGTACTGAATACGTTTTGACACGTTTATGATCAATGGTTTCAGACTTTGGAAATGACAGACTTACCCTACTTACAGTAGATATCGCTGCCAGGGAGTATATTGGTTCAGCATTTACCGCAGTGTGGGAAGACGTGGAGATGTGATATTATAGACTTAAGTGTGAGGGGATGGTGACAGCTTTAGCAGATGCTCACTTGGAGACCAAAATCTATTCTCTGCGGCTATGTGGGTGTTAACATTATAAATGACCTCATATAAGGAAAGTATGCTCCTATCAGTGATATAATGTGTTAACACAAAAACTCTTAATTACATAGTCCTCAGAATAATGGAAGAAACAAACCTAGTTTACGTATTCAATTTATTTATTTTTTTAAGTATTTGAAAGAGGTTAGCTGATATGAGAAGCTAACAGTCGATATCTTTACATAAACCCATAGGAATTCACCCCAGAAGAATTTGTCTGACTTTCCATATTTTTTTAGAATTATGTAAAGAACAATACAGGAGGCAGTATGTTATGTAATAGGATAAAAATAATTTTGCATACCACACAATCACACAACATAAGCAACTTCAATATTTATATTATTTTATAAAATGAAAAAATATATTGTGTGGAGAGTGACAAGTGACACCAAGATGTGAAGATAATATCGGTTGAAGGAATAAATGTTGATTAATTAGAAGTATGTGTCAATATAATTCACTTGTTGGCTAATTGGAGTTTAGGGACTTTATCTACCTCAAGGAATAGGAGAACTTTCTCAAATTCACTTTTTAGTTGAAGATGAACATTAATATTGAAAATCTTAAGTGGTCGTTAGTCAGCTAACTTAAGATGTTACATCATTGTAACCCAATTAAAAACCAGAACAAAATGTCACATGACTGACCTTTTGTCAAAATTGAAGTAAAAGTAATACTAAAAGCATGGGGTGGATCTTTGTTGGGGGCCAGGAGTTGGGCTAATGAGTATTTTGGTTCATTTATGTGATTGTATTTGCAGAGTTTGACATGTAAAAAGTGCAAATTAGAAGATTGTAATGAAGCTGTTTGTCTCTTTATTGTAGGGGTGTGCAATTATGGAAAAAAAGTAATGGCAATAGCTTTGATTGATGCTGAAATCATGATTAGCAAACACATATCTATTGGTTTCTAAAAATAGCATTTATTCAAATACCAAAACTCAAATTACCGTATTGGCCCGAATATAAGACGTCCCTGATTGTAAGACGACCCCCTTTTTTTCAAGACTCAAGTTTGAAAAAAGATTTTTTGAACACCAATTTTAATTTTTATACAGAAAATAATTACAGTACATCTGAAACAAATGATTATAACAATATATTCGAGAGAAAAAGCATGTTATTTTGCCTCATTCAAATCATGCAAAAACTGTCTATCACTTCATCACCATCATCTGAAGTTTGCGTCATAACAATCTCCTCAGCTGCCAATCTATTATCTCTTCTCTTATCTTTTCTTGCTTACCGCTATTTTTTTATTTTTCTTATTCTTCATGACAGCGGTTCGCTTTGGCCTGGGGAGTTAAGTTCAGCATTCGCTTTAAAGATATCTGGCGCCATCTAGCATTGTGAATGGGTATAATGTCTAGACCCTGAATGTAAGACGGTTCAGTCTTATTTCAATGCAAAGAACACCGTCTTATATTCGGGCAATATGGTAAAATAAAGGATATAAAAAACACACACAAAACGTGGCTTTTTCTTCAAACACCATCATGTGAAAGTTTTGCCTACCTTACAGATTCCAACTTGCAGACAAGGAGGGAAACGATGCTGCAGAAAATTGTCTCGACTCAAACGAGTCAACTTCAATCCTTAGGTAAAGGCGTAAAACAGCAATCAGTGTGGAATTTAGGTGAACCCCTATCGTAACAAGAGTGTGACATCCGAGACTACACAGGCTATTTTATTACTGAGGGGTATTAATGCAAGTGTTTTTAACACTGATCCTAAAGCCTTAATTCTGGAAGATTTTCAGTGTACCTTTACTGTTATGCACTAAGTTTTGGGATTATGGTTATAGTATTTCAGTGAGCCCCACCCTCACAGCTATGTGAATGGGGTTTGCCTTTACCATGAATGCCTAAAATTAGCAATCATCCGTAACTTTTGGAAAATAAAACAAACTGTGGCTGTTTAAGCTTGGGGAGGCATTTACAAAACCATCACTCATGTGAACGTTATGTATTGGTTTAGCGAATTGTTCATCCCCATTCCTCACAATGGGAGTAAAAAACAATCCCAATGAAGTAATGGTTGCGTTGCTGACACCCGCACTTTAGTGCACCCTGCTCTTACTGTTATTGTTCCGTTTTTGATTAACTATTATTCAAGACATCTAAGGGGGGGGGGAATACATATGTATGCATCTACATATTGATTATTCCTTGAAACTACAAATCTGTGTGCTTCTGAGATGAACAGATGCCAATGAAAGCGTAGGGTCTCCCAACTATGTATGTGAGATATCGCGAGTGATGTTTTGCTGATTGGTTTCTTACTTGGCCAATCGCAAATCTCGTTTGATTTCGCAAACGGGAAAGGCAGACATTATCGGCACAATTAAACACTATGTAACGCTTAGTATTTAATATTTACTCATTGATTAAACAAGTGCAAATTTTGTTAGCTTTCTTGATGTTTGGAGAGAGAACACAATCATGACATAACATTGGCGAGGTGCTATTGGCTGCTAAGTGAACCAGTCACACCACTTGACCAATGTCGAGTCACGCAACGCAGCACCTGCCACTTTCTCACACTCGGCAGCCTCCAGCAGACACACGCTGTGGATTTTGGAAAACCCATTTGGGACTTACAGACTTTTTGGTTTAATAGGCCATAGTGGACTGACCATGAGGCTACAATGGGCCATCTTTTTCCTTCAGGCTTACCTGATGCTGGCGGTCGCCATGTATTTTGATCTGGGCGAGCAGGAGGAGCGATGCATCATTGAGGAGATTCCCCAAGACATGCTGGTGACAGGTGAGTTATGGAGAGGGGATAAGAATTAGCCAAAAGCAATGGACAGAGGACCGCAGAGAACGATTAAATGTGTCTTGTAAATTGGGATGACTTATAGCAGGAGGCTCAAATGAGCGTATCTCTTTCCCCCCAGGATATTTCCTGTTGCAGCCGTGGGACTTGAAGTCGTCCACCCACTCGCCTCACCTTGGCGTCACTCTGACGGTCAGGGACCCCAACCATGAGGTACAGTCATAATAAATGTAATATATGAAGCGTGACATGAAAAAAAGTATTTGCCCCATGCCTAATTTCAGTTTGTTTTCAATCACGTGTAAATATTTCAGTTCTTCAAAAGCGTATTAAAAAATTGCTTATATTCTCAGTATCGTATTGCTGTACTAAATGCAAGTATATTCCTGGTATTGAAGTCATAAGATTGGTATTATCACAACATTGAGCTGCGACATCTCATTGATCAGAACAGTTCAAATATGTAAATATTTCTGCTTGCAATCCACTTAATACTAGGTTTTGATGAGCAAGCGCTACGGAATCTTTGCAAAATTCACCTTCACAGCACACGCGTCCGGTCAGCACTTCCTCTGTTTCCAAACCAACTCTACCAGTTTCTCCGTCTTTGCTGGAGAACGTCTGGTAAGACCTGCAACACACACAATCACACAAGACTTCATTTTTATCATCTTATTTTTTAACAATGATGATTCTTCTTGTGTTCGACAGAAGTTACATTTGGATGTTCAGATAGGCGAGCATGTTATGAATCCGAAAGCCGATGGAACCAAAGACAACTTGAAGACACTGGAATATGGGCTGCAACATCTCATTGATCAGATGGTGCTCATCACCAAGCAGCAGGATTATCAGCGGGTAGGACTGGCTGAAAGAGCCTTAAAATACAATAATAATAATAATAATAAGAAGAAGAAGAAGAAGAAGAAGAATGATAATACATACATGCATAGATTTTAACTGATTTCAACCCTCTCGCTGTTAAGGTACAAATAACAGTTTACATAATTCAAAACAAGCTTCACTTTTTGTTAATTTTCCCCTTATGGGATTTTTTATTTTTTCCTGATACCAGAAAAGCTCTGGAACTTTTCCCAGCAAGTTTTAGTCTTTACAGATTTGTCAAAACATTGACACTACCTTTCAAAAGTTTGGGGGTACTTGTTGTTGCTGCCAACAGGAAAAGGAGGAGTTCTTTCGTCAGATCAGTGAGGACACACACAGTACAGTGCTGTGGTGGGCCGTGGTGCAGACCATCCTCCTGCTTTTGGTCGGTTTCTGGCAGATGAAGCAGCTCAAAGATTTCTTCATCGCCAAGAAGCTCGTCTAGTCACCATCTGTCAATCATGGGCAAATCACGTCATTTACTTGGAGTACATTATTGCCATGGTGATTACTTATGCCTTTACAACTAAGAACAGGGCTTCCCAAACTGTTTGGGATTATTGTGGTTCTTCCGAGGAAACCTAAATTAATACATGTAATATGTACAGTAATTTATTGACACATACCGGACATAATCTATTTATAAGAATCACAGCAAACATTTTGGGCCCCAATCCACAGTGTGGGAAACCCTGCCTTAGAATAGTCATAACAATAATTACAGTATGTGTTTATTGCTCGAAAGCAGGTCGTGTTTTTTTCTTCACAGTTTAAAACAGTTCCCAGCTGTCTTAGTAGCGTCTGTAGCGTGCTTTCATCAAAATACCCCAAGGATGAAAAATCTTACACACATTTTTATAGAACATTTCTTGCTACTGTGAAATTGGCTCATTTCAGGGCCAAACATATCGCACACAGTGCACCACCCGCATTTTGTCCTACAAGCCCAACTTTGGTTCTATCATCAACTCCTCAACTGCTTGCCTCAATTAGTAGAAGTAGAGCCCAGAGTAACCTCGAAGACAATTAAAGCATTTTTGTGGTGCATGGACACATTGCCCAAAACAAAAACTGCCGCTGCACCCAAGTTGCTAACAATTTCAGACCTTCAGAAACCAAGACCGTAATCCAAAAATAATCTGTGTATCCCTAGAAATTTATAGCAGCTATATTTACTGTTAGTGAAGGCACCACAGTGTAACAAAAGCCCCTGGTGCATGCACACGCGCAGAAATATATACAATAATCCCTCGTTTATCGCGGCTAATTGGTTCAAAAAACCACCCGCGGTAAGTGAAATCCGCGAAATACGGTCACCAACAAGAAGTACTGGGCAGGCTAACGAGTTAGAGGAAAAATGCTAATTCGCGATCGTGCTAACACGCGAAAACGGACTTCTAAAGGAATGTAAACGAACATTTGGGTCAATACTACATTGTCCTAAAGGTTAGACACATGTTTCTTCAATTTAGAAGTTTTATTTTGACTTTTAAATGTTTGTTTTTTTAATTTGGGGGGGGGGGGTAGCCGCGATGTAGTGAAGCTGCGATAAACGGGAAGTAGCGAGGGATCACTGTAGTACACACACACGCGCGCACACACACTTAACACTAGCGTTATCATTTGTAATGGCAGCTTTCCTTACCAAGTCACCAAAATAAACTTTTCAATAAGCGTGGTGGTGTGGCGCATGACATCAGTAAACAAAAATCATCCTCATCCCTACATCAACTGTCCAGTTGACCATCCTTACAACATTATTATCGAAAGCTAATTCCTTTAACAATGGTTCTAATCTGTACTAAAACTGCAGCTCTGCTTACCTTTTCACATGATAGTGTCAAAGTAGTTCCTTTGATCTGGATGTTTGAGCATATTGACCAAGTGTGCCATGTCCTTTCCTCCACTCGAGCATCTGCCCCAACTTCTTTTCCGGGTTCTTCTGACGCCATTTCAGCATACGTCACACGGCTGTCCCCGGGTCTCCAGCCGACCCTACAGTAGGTCCTAGTTAAGGGGTAAATTTAAATTCATTGATCAGTCTTGCAAGTTTAAAACGTGGAAGTTCAACACAAGACATATTTATTGCGGGAGCAAAACTGCCAATATAACAATGAATAAACGAGTAATCGAATATAGAAACAATTGAAAAATATATCTAAAAAAATATGAAAACAAAAATACATGTACAATACAAAAGTAAATATAAATGCAAAAATAAAAATAGTTTTGAAAATTTCAAAATAATGATAAAAAATGAATACAAAAAACATGTATACATACAATTAAACAACAATGTATTTTTCTTTAGTTTTTTTATTTGTGTTTTTATTTCCACTTTTCTTTACTGTTAATTTTGGCGGTTATATATATAGCAGACAGCGTTAGCCGTTGACAAGAGGTGCTAACTTTCCGCCCGGTCCGCAACAAGACAAACCGAAAATGTCGCAGTGGGTCTGCTGCAACGCCTGCTTTCTTCCACCCTCATCCGAGCTTCGAATGGCGCTCACCTCTTGCGGCCATGTCGTATGCAGTGTTTGTTACAAAAAAGGTACATAGAGGAAGCGTCTGAGACCTTATAAAAGCGTTTGGCGGGGGCTCTTAGGGCCTCACCTCGGCATATCACGTCTAGGTAAACAGAGACCTCTGTTGGACGTTATCTTGCAGTACAATGACCTAGATTTTACTTAAAATAATCCGTAAAAACAAATCTGCTATCTCATTGTATGACAGCCAGGATCAAAAGTGAGCATTCGTGTCGTTCATGTTCAATACATAGATACTGTATATGTGCGCACAGAATGCTAATTAATAATATTGATATATCTTGGACAGGGTGGTAAGCATATCGAGCGCTATGTCTTTAGAAACAGCAATGTTCTAGTTCTAGTAAAGGTGAGCATCATTTGCTTCTTCAGATAAGTTGTCATCACGAATGATAAAACCCACAAACAAACAAAAACACAATTTCTTTCCCTTGGTTCCTTCAGGTAAACAAGGCAGGTGTTTTATTTGCAAAGACAAATGTCAAGTGACTCCTCTCACTGACCAGGTAAATAAATCAACTGGAAAATGACAGCTGCAAATGTAAAAATTTGGACAAATATTTTGTTTGTTTGCTTGTTTGCTTGCTTGCTTGCTTGATTGCTTGCTTGCTTGTTTGTCTGTCTGTCCAGAGCCCCACGGAAGTGAAGGAGCTGTTCTCCAAAGTCAATGTTGCGGCAAAGAAACAGTTGTCAGAGATTAAAAAGGTTCATTTGTTCATTCTTATTCTTCAATCTATTTTGTATTGCTTATTTGCGAGCTATGAGTGTGTCAACAAAGAGCAACAATTGTCATTCATGTCACATTCTAATCTCAAATCAGTTTTTTTCCATTGGAAACAATGTAAATATTAAATGTCACTATCATGACACTATTAATTATGTACATTAAATGACGTAAAACCACTCACTCTTGGAAGATATCTGACATTGAAGGGGGAACGGGAAATTCTTGGTTCAACAACAGTCACCTTGTTGCCCACACGGCATCCAAATATGATGAAATTGCTTTGGAATTTTCTTTGGATTTAGGGCTAAATTATTATGCAAACTATGTCTTGAACTTCAAGTTGTGTCACTTTTAGAGGTTCCAGTGTATATAAGTGTTAATTTAATTGACATTAAATACCCCTGTGCCATCAGTTAGATGGACCCAATGTTATGGTTTGTATGTTGTTAATGCTAGTTTTCTCCACTTGTTCTCTTCAGGTTGCAATGTTCCAGGTCAAACATAGTAGAAAATTGGTGGCATACTACCGGAAAAGGGTGAGAAGTCTTCTCTCGCCTGGCCTGAAGGCACTTTACATGCGTTAATTCCCATGTTGTTCTGTTTCTTGAACAAAACAGAATGAGAGATTGGAGGCGGACTGGGTTAAGATGAAGCAGGAAATGCAGAAGATGACCAAGTGAGTTGAATTAACCAATGATATCGCAATGGAGAGGGGGGAAAAAATACAAATTCAACTTTTTTTCCCTTTGACACAGGAAGATGAATGAACAGACTGCATACATTGCTAAACTGGAACATTCATTTCAAAGGTACTTGTGACACAAAAATGCAACAGTCACATGGACTCCATTTTAATTTCTGTAAGCAAAAAAGAAACCCCAAACCTAACGTTTAGTCCAGTGGTTCTTAACCTGGGTTCGCTCGAACCCTAGGGGTTCGGTGAGTCGGTCTCAGGGGTTTGACAGAGCCCCCACTGAGGAGGTCCGAACAAACCTGTTTTATCGTGTAGCTTCTGATTTGCCAGTATGTAATTTGTTGCGAGTTCATGCATTGTGTTGGTTTTGTTCTTTGAACAAGGTGATGTTCATGCACAGCTCATTTTGTGCATTAGTAAAAAACATCTATGTCTATGTGAATAATTTTTCACTAACGAGGGGTTCGGTGAAGGCGCATATGAAACTAGTGGGGTTCGGTACCTCCAACAAGGTTAAGAACCACTGGTTTAGTCTTAATTTGCAGGTGTGTCTCTCTTCCACCGCTCGATGTCGCTGTTTTCACATTTATTGTTAAGCATGTATGTTGCCAAGAAAGAATAGAGAAAATAGGTTAGTTAGACTCGTCTTGTCTTTTCTCCTTTTTATATTGATAGTTTTACAAATGTAAATGTGTATGTGACAAAACTATATGGTTTATTAAAAATATTGGTCTGGCAATGGGTCACACTGAACCAGGAACATTTTTGCTGTTCCTGAGAAATGACTAACAGGTTACAGATATGGGTCACATTGACCCGAGAAATATTTTTCTCCGTGTAATCAAAGAAACAGACATAACAGAGGGGTAAAAAGAGTTTTAAAGAAAGAATTAAAGCCGCATTATTGTGTTTTCAAATGTCGTCACCCATTTGTGAACAATAGCATCATGTTGAAGGAGTAAGTGCTTTTCTGCCACTTTTATGTCACGGTTTTGTCTTGCCCCACCGCGTCCAGTGACCTTGCGCATATGGCAGCAGCTCACAGTGTGGTCTTTGTGTGCCACCCCGATAATCTCGGCAAGCATCTTCCCGCTTTGTCTCCCTCTGTAATGCCACGAGGATCATCCTGTCGACTTCCCTTTCTTTGCAAGCCCCAAAAAATCTAAAGTTTAATGGCAGAAGTCGGTTCAGAAGTCTTTTATTGTGAAAGCTGGGATCCAAGACGATGTGTGACCCCAGTACTGATGTTAATTGTGTGACCTGAAGACAGTAGTGGGTTTTTTTCAAGTACAAGTACAGATACAAGTTGTTGTCTGTGCTCTTCTTCCAGTTTGAAGTCATCGTCATCATCGATGGGCCGCACCTCCCATAGCTTGCATGAAAAACAAGGTAGACAAACTAATATTGATGTCCGTTACAACCCAAAAATATTTTTGGGTTTAAAAATAACTACAACCACATGTTCGGCTTACCCTTCATATATACGTAGACGTATGCCCTAGATTGGCCGCTAGTGAATTGCAGGGCTTTGTTTTGACGGGCATTCATTCACACTCATATTCACGCCTAAGGACAATTAACGGAGTTCCTGGAGACCATGGAGATTGGAGCCCAGACCTCCTTACTGTGAGCCAAACGTACTCGCCCCTAAAGCAAGACTCCAAAAAGCAGCCAGGCAGAGATTACATTTCAGTGACCACCCACATGGCGTCTTAATCACAAAGATGGCGGGTCTCAATGATAATTGTTGTTATTACCCAAATAATACAAATGTCTTTTTAGCTGTCAAGAGGCAATTTATCTTTTTTTTTGGGTGATTAGTCATGTGTGCGTGTGTGTCATTGTTCCTCCTTTGCTTTAGCCCCGCAGATGCTGTTCAGTTCTCCCATGCCACTCTCCAGGCATTCCTCATCCTGCAACATGTGAGTGCCATGAACCCGTTTTGACAGCACATGCACCCGCACACACACAAGCTGAGCTTTAGCCACTGTAGATTTTTGCTCTGCCCTGGAGCTGTCTATATACACACACTTATAGACAAACCTGAACAAGCGCAGCTTTGCTTGGCTTTAGTCACCAATCCCTATTGGGTTTCCCGGATCGCATCGACTCAAGACTTCATCCATGACCCATGGCAGATCAGCAACTTTGACTGCAGAGCGATCTGTGTTTTGCTTTTTTTTCCAAGGCTGTTTTTCTGACATTGCTCTTTATTTCAGCTTTGCTAAATCCATTTATTCATCATTAGATACTTTTTTTCTAAATGCAGTAGAATTATTTTTCACTATCAGATGACTAAGTTAGGAAAGGCACCAAATAATCTTTTGGGCGAAAGCCCTCTAATTGCCTTTTTGTAGGTAAACAATTTTCCCTAGTGCGTCTATCCTGGAGAAAATATAAGTATACAATATAAGTATTATATAGAATATAAGTATTGCCTGCCTTTGAGTTCATTTTGTTGAATTTGTGCCATGAAAATGTTTATTATGTTGTGTCTCCCGTTCAGCAGTGGTGACAACACGGACAGGGATGAACAATTGAGTTTCTTACGTAAAGTAAGTGTTATTGTTCATATTTACTGCGTGCAGACCTGAAGACACATGCTAACATTTTGTCACCATGTGTGGTTGTGTGTGTCAGCCTCCACGCGCCCCCAGTTTGTCACTGTTCAGTCCTCTACATGATGGAGGCACGGGTAAGTCCTGTTACTATTCCCACCAGGGATTCCCGGGAATGTCCTCTAAAGGTTTAGCTTCCCCACGTGACGTTCTCAAGTAGCTTCACTGTAAATATTCTCAGGAAAAAACCCAAAATGTTCTGTCGGGGTTCGACAATGGTTCTTGTGAAGAAAAAAAAAAAAGTTTGTGTACTTTTGTTGTACATTTTGCACTCTTTGGTTCCGAGTATTATGAATGGCTTAAAACTAATCAAGTATCAATCATTTACTAGCAAGCTGACAGTGCATTGTTCAACAAACAAATGTTGAATTTCTGGTGGTTGGGAATGTTACATGCTATATGTTCTACATTTCCTTGCAGGCACAATTCCTCACAGGCTGTCCAGCCAAATGACCAATCACTTCACATTCAGGTAACCACTTCTAACTTTTGTATGACCTGTATTGTATGATTTATTATGCTGCTCTCACCTTGAGCCTGTGGTCTCTTAGTCAGTGGTCAAGGTCACCGACGACGCCTGGCGTGTTGTTTGGACCCAAGTCCATTTGGAATTCGCCCGTCTTCCGGGACTACCCTGCTCCCTAAAAGGAGGTGCATACATACCCAACTGGATGCTTATGATTATTTATTTTCCACTTCCTCTGAGAAAGGGAGAACGCCAGCACCTGTCCTATTCACGCATTTAAACTGGGATTTCATGAACAATAAATACTGTTTACAGGCTTTGACACATCAAAGGAGGCCCAGTAACTCTGTGTTTTTGTGTGCGTGCGTGCGTGCGTGCGTGCGTGCGTGCGTGCGTGCGTGCGTGCGTGCGTGCGTGCGTGCGTGCGTGCGTGCGTGCGTGCGTGCGTGCGTGCGTGCGTGCGTGCGTGCGTGCACGTGCCTCTATGACCTCAGTTGCACAAGTGAAGGCAAGGAGTAAAAGTGTGGAAATAGAAACGTGATATCACCCAAAGTCACGGCAGGAAGGTAAAGATGATGGCGGCGGCAGATTGATGCGCTCAGACACGTCCTCCATTTCTTCCATTGTCCTCGCTTGTCAGCCAAGTGAATGGCGTCTATTGAGGGAGGCTCAGGTGTGACTGTGTGTATGTGTGCACATGGGTTCCAGGTCTGTGCATGCCATATTACCGCTGTGTGTGCAAGTGTGTGCGTGAGAAGCTGAATTAAGACTATTGTGGAGAGTCATCAGGCCTGATCCTCCTCCTGCGCGTTCTTTCCTGTTTTTTAAGGTCCACTTACGAGGAGTGACTCCTCCAAGGCACAGCCAGGCTCACTTATTTACAACAGACACACATAAAGAGTGAGATGATCACTCCATGGGCAAAAACATTTGGGACATGTGATCATTCTGCCCAAAGGAAGCAAATATGAAAGACATTTAGGAGTCCTGGCACAGTTGTGAAGGATTATGACTGGAGTTGATTACGGGTGTGAGTCGAGCAATCCAAAAACAAATGAACTAATCTGCATCCTTTGTGGGGATGATGGAAATTTTCATTGGAATGGGAAAACCTACAGGCAAAAGACTTGGATTGTAATTTTCCCTACAGGAGAAAAATGAACAATTGGCACTTTAATCAGAACTGGCCAACACACGGACAAGAGTATCGGGTCACGCTGCACCTAATGCAGTAAAGTTTGACAAAAATATGGAATGACTACAAAATGTCCCCATGTGTAACTTCTTCCACACAAAAACATATGTAATTATAACATGATGGGCATTACACTGGACAGAACATTCCCCCAAAAAGTCTTGATAAAATGACCAATCAACAACTAAGAACCCAATTCCAATATTTGATTGATTGAGCCGTTAATTAAGAGGTGTGTCCCAATTCGCAATACTTTTTGTAAATTTAGTTAAGTTAGTGCTCCCACCGTTTAGTTATTGCTCCCACCTTTTCTTTTTCTTCCCAACTCCTAAATCTAGAACCTCTCACACAAAGGCCTTGTCACTCTCGCTCTATGCCACGCACGGGCGCACGCACACACACACACACACACACACACGCACACACACACACACACACACACACACACACACACACACACACACACACACACACACACACACACACACACACACTTCACCTCTGCATGGCTCCAGGCTGTACAAATGAGCTGGGCCCACTTCAGAGAACTAAAGAAAACTATTCTCTTGTCAGTCGGAATTATTGAGCACCGTGTTCCCACAGCGTGTGCGCACACACACACACGCACACACACACACACACACACACACACACACACACACACACACACACACACACACACACACACACACACACACATCTCCCTTCTTCCAGTTAAGTGTGAGAGAGAGAAACTTGTCTCCCTTTAATGTGATCCAGATTTCACACTTTGTCACACTGAGTTGGGAGTGTGTAAGCGTAATCCCCCAGTGTGGGCAAGACGTGACACGGACCAAATGATTTCACAGCACAGAAATTTGTCTTTGGATGAAGACATTTATACTCTGACACTTAAAGCATGTCAGGTGTTTATTGTCCACTTTGTGGTTAATATGCAAAATGTGTGGAAGTCGTTTTAATGAGCCTCATAGTTCGGATGTGAACTTATGTGCAAGCCGAATGAGAGTTTTTGACATTTGTTGAAACCCAATGAACACAATTTAGAACACATTATAGATTTTACAAAATGAAAACAAAACATTAGATGCCACCGCATATGGAAGATATGTTTTTGATGAGTTACGTAACAGCAACAACAGTTGTTTTTGTTAGTGTGGCATAGTGCGAGAGAGAGAGAGGGCGAGAGAGAGAGAGAGAGAGAGAGAGAGAGAGAGAGAGAGAGAGAGAGGGGTATTCTGTTTCGGCTGTTTTTAAGTTACAAAAGTATTTTTTGTAGTTTTTGTCCACTTTGGCCATGTTTGACTGAAGATTTTTGACGTTTTGGTGCCTCTTAAGTCCCAGCACAATTTGTCTAATTTGTCACATATTACAACAATGTCCTACACTTCATTTTCTTTGGAAAAGTGATTTGAGTTGAAGATGAAAGATGAAAGATGCTCACACATTGTAATTAATTTACACAGCACCCAAACGTGGGAAGAGTGCAAAACGGTACTTGCCCATACTGAGCATTGGTTGCCAAGCGACCAAACAGGAAGCGGCCTGGTGCCTTTTCCCACGTTTGGACTGTTATCATCGGAAAACAAACATTAATTAAAAAACTCAACCAAAATGTCTTGTGGTTGTTTGAACTGACTTTGTTGGCCATCAGCCTCTGGCACTCTTCAGTTGTAACCTGCAGTCTTGTCAACATCATTCACTTTACTAAATATGTGATTGAAATCTTTTACCATACATGGTCAAGTAAGCGTCTTCCAACATGAATACACACACACACATAAAGTGCATGTCACACACGTCAATCACAAAAGCAGACTTTGGGTTTTTAACCCAAACTAGAACAAATTTTGATCGACACATTCACATCTGCTTCTTTTGAAGCGTTAGTAGAAGATGAGCACACGCACACATACACAGCATTTTGATTTCAGGAAGAAAAGAGGTTGACAAGTCCAAGAGGAACAGGTGAGAACGTGAATACACATATGCACTTCAATAGACCCTTGCGCAGACACACACTTACACAAAGGCAAGCAGGCGGACTGTTGTCTTTTGAGGGGCCCACTCTAAGTGTCTGACGCATACTTGAATGATGTCAGCGTGGCTGCTGAGAGATTCCTTTTCCTGTCGCGCAGAAAAACGTGCACACACACATACAGAAAGGCCACAGTCTTACCACACACATTATCACCCTTTACAAATGATCTTACTCATATCAAGTCAGTGTAAACTAATAAAAATAAAAACAATGAAAGTCAGGCGTTGGTTTAAGTGAATTACTGAATATTAATCATAAAGGACTGTGACAAAACTGCTCTATAAATAATGAAAACAATAAATATAGGTTTACTTTTTTGTGCTTTTTTGCTGTATTTTCTTAATTTTTTGTAAATATTCATTGTGTTGCAATGGTGTAAAATTTATTGACTATGCCCTTCATTTGTGAGGAGGTTAAAAGAACTTTGCAATACAGGCGGATGGACAAAATTGATGCTACCCCTAGAAAAGATTGGAATTTTTCAACATTGGTTGAAATGTTCAAACTTGGTCATGTGACTGAGTCAGTCGGGCCTATTTAAAGGCTGATAGGCATGTCACTGTGCTGACATGGGGTGTACCCCATGAACATGAAACAGAGGAAGCAAACGAGAGCATTGTTTTAGGAGATTGGAAATACAATTATAGATAAGCACGTCTCCATCTCCAAGAAGGTTGATGGTCCTGTGACTACCTTTACACATAGTCAGAAATCACAACTCGAGCAAACTTTTTTTTTAATTTGAATGATTTTTTCATTTGTTTTCAATTACATTTGTCTTTTTTACTTTTATCACATTCAATGACCACTGCGTGTTTTGGTTTCATTAACAGAGGGCTGCCAACAATTTTGTGTGCATATGTGTGTGTTAAAGACTTTGGAAAAACAAGACTGTGAACTTGGGCTTTTTTCACCTCTTTGTCGTTCTTTCCTCTGCCAGCCTCGCCTATCAGATAGCGGAGGGTGATGGGAAAATAGTCGGTGGTGGTGCAAGAAAAATGGAAGTTACGCCCTTTTAGCCTATGTTTTTTTTGTTTATATTGTTGGCTTGGTAGCCCAGTTAAAGATTGAGTGCAACCACAGCCAGGTGTGTGTGTGCACATGCGTGTAGCGTGTGTGTGTGTGCACAAGTCTGTCATGGTGGCTGCCTCCATTGAGCACCTGAGCGGCGTTTCTTTTCTTTGCTGTGAAAAGCTCTTTGGACAGCTTCTCTTCTTCAGCGAGCACAGCTGCTGTTGACTCAAACACACAAGAATCTCCTCTAGGATGAGACACACACACACACAGACATACACGCAAATGCACGTTTGATTTTAGAAGCACACAAAAGCACAGCACAGGCATCCCAAGGGGCAAATATTCCAATTTCAACATGAGTTGGGTATCAAAGTGAGATTTCAATTCAGGAAGAGGACTTGAAAGTAGAGTTTATAACAATTGTTAGGGTTTTAAATTTGTGTTTCACTCTAACAAGGGTTTCCGTTTTGAGTTGATGTTTCAAGTCTTGGTTAGAGTTTCAAATTTGTGTCAGGATCGGAATGGAGCAGGGCGACCAAATGCAGCTTGGACCAGGGTTTATTGGAGAACTTAAACACAGACTATAAGAGGCTTGACTAGGGACAAGACTAACTGAACAAAAAGACTAGATAAAGACAAGAACCACGACGACAGACGAGACGAGAACAATCCGACGGGTGTGACACGCAGACAGGACTTATATACACGACAGGTAACGCGAGGCAGGTGACTGTGATTAGTACATAGATTGAGAGTAGACACAGGAAGGGAGGGGCGAGCACACAGACACTGACAATTTGGGTTTTAAACCTGGTTTAGGGTTTCAAACTGAGAAGGGTATCAGATTAGTTTTTGGAGCTTGCTTTCCAAAAAGCATAAAGACTGCTGTGTCATGGTTTGTGTTTTGTCTAGATTAGATTTATTTCTTTTCCAGGTATTTCCTTTTCATCTCGTTAGATTATTTGATGCCCCGCTTTCTGTCAGTCTTTGTTGGATCATGGTCTCGTTTTGACATTTTGAGTTTTGGTGAACTGTATTGTTTAGATTTTCAGTTCTCTCCCAGTGTCCCTGCAAGTGCTTCTTGTTAATAAATCATTCTGTTCAGTCCGTCCTACTCTCCTGCATTTTGGTCCATTGCTACATACATCAATCATGACATGCTGGCTTCCAATTATGCGCTGTACTCAATTGCCCTGAACCTTATTTTCAATTGAACAGTTGCAACAGTTGTAATTAAGTTAATTTTTTTTTTTTGTCAGACATTAGAAGCATCCTTGTCAGAAGCATCTGGAGGTACCTCAGTGTTGCGTCTGGATGGTGTCATGCTCTCCACACGGCCAACAGCAGTCACATTTCAACTATGGAAACTCGTGCATCACCTCTGGGAGAACGAAAAGAACCAGACCAGCGAAAGACATAAAAGTCGCGTGGAAAGCCATGACTCTTCCGAGGTGTCGACGCCTCTGATGTTTTTACCTCATGCGAGATCCTTGTCCATCTCTTCCTCACGTCGGTTGAGAGGATGAGGATGGAGAGCAGATGTGCCGAGTGAAGGAGCAGCGTTAAGGCTTCAAATAAGACGAAAATGATTTGCAGAACAGGATGAGAGGGGAAACATTTCCCTTTGAGTTGTGTGACGTGCGATAATGATCACTGACAGGCTACAGATGACGTCTGCAAAATATCCACAGACAGATGATCATTTTGGATTGCTCTAGATCAATAAGAGTTCTCTATCTGGAGCACAACTATAATACCATGAAAGATGGTGGACTGGCAGTCATAGAAAAAACACAAAAGGGTTTCAACTTTCAAAAGTAGGGCTTTGCGCCACGATTACGGTTTCAAGCTTGAGTTTCAGGTTAGAGTGTGTGTTTCTAAATGGTGGTTCAAGCTAGGGTTTAAACAATTTTAGAATTAGGATTTAGAGCCAGCGGAAAAGGTTTCAATAGAGGGTTCCAGTTTCAACCGGTTAGGCTTTCAAATTAGGATTTTACGTTTCAAGACAGGGTTACTTTTAAGTTAGGGTTTCAAGTTCGAGTTAGGGTTTCAAGTTCCGGTTTCAAGATAGTGTCAGAGTGTTACTCAAAGTACAGTTATGGTTTGGAATAGGATTTTAAATTGGGATTTCACATCTGGGTTTGGGAAAGGGGGAAAACATCTGTAGAAGTAAATAATAAAATATAGATAATTATAATCTAATTAATAGTCCACATTTACACTCAAATAAGGAATGCAAGAGATTACCTTGTTTTAATGGCAACAATTTATATGAAATAAAACATCAACTGTACAAGATTGTCCGTCCATACAATGAGTATCAATAAAATCATAACATACATCTGACAACAGGTATAAATACAATCAATATCTTACAATGAAATAATGTATACAGTTTGCATATAATATAACAGTAGCTGTGTGTGTTTGTGTGTGTGTGTGTGTGTGTGTGTGTGGTGTGTGTGTGTGCCTATGCATGAACACAAAATGAAACTGCAGTATAATGCCCAAAGAAAATAAATTACATATGAAATTTCGTGTCCTCAATCTCGAAACATTTTTAGTTTTTTCTTTTTATTCGCTAATTCGACTATTTTTAAAAAAGATAAAATTTTAATTCACATTCATATAAACCAGCGGTAAGTGCACATTAATACATTAATATATTGTAGCGGCAGTCTGTTAGCTTTAGACAACATGAGCAAAAACAACAACATAGTAGAAATGGCTTCACAGGTTTTAATTGGTATAAACTTGATAGGCAGTAAGTTCAATGCATGCACTCTGTGGCCATAACATTAGGTTCACCCGAGATGAGGTTTACAAAAAACAATCTGTGTTTAAATATAGTAACTAATTAATATTGCCAGCATAGATATTTTAGTATCTGTCTAGTAGGAGTTCTGAATTTGGTCACAATCTGTCAAGTGAGTTTGACGAATCCCTGGAAATTAAAGTAAAATGGCCACTTCTGACCAAAATGGCTGATTTTCTGTGTCTTTCCAGACTTTTTGTGGGTGTTCCCATGAGAGCCATGCTTACCAGATTCCATGTATCTAAGGCACTGGTGTCCAACTCAAGGCCCGGGGGCCAGATACGGCCCGCCACATCATTTTATGTGGCCCGCGAAGACAAATTGTGCATCAAATTTGTGTCATTACTAGAATTGCAAATTGTCTTCACTTTTAATAATACCTTTTTTTTTAAAATATTTTGTATATTTTTACTGTATATAATATGAGATGCTCATATATTTATTTGGGTTGACGGTCGTAATGGCCCTCCGAAAGAAGCTATGACTACAATGCGGCCCGCGAAAAAAATGTGTTTGACACCCCTGATCTAAGGGAAACTGTTTTACCCAACTGATTTAAAAAAAAAAAAAAAAACAATGCCAACCAAGAATTTACTGTTTGATGGTGAATAACTATATTTTGCTGGCAGAATCCCTGCATTCCTTCCTGTGTCTTTTTAGACATGGCTTTTTTTGTGGGTTTACTCATCGTCAACATGCCTACCAAATGTCATGCTGCTAAATGAAACTGGCTTTGCGGGTTGTATTTTGAAATACTTCCACAAAATGGTGAGTTTGATGGTGTCATCTTATGAAACATGTACCGAGTGCTTTGAAGTGTTTAGCAGCCTTTTTTCCCGCCTGCTGCTCCGACCAGTGAAGTGAATCTGGATGTTGTTTCTTTAACGACACTAACACGAAAACAAATAACGTTACACATAAACTATTACATTTATACAAAGACCCGGGGTTGAAGAAACATGCTAAATGCTACATAATCATATCTGACTATGTACAGACACAAATGTTCAAAGGACGGAACATGAGGATGTTTTATTACTCCATACTTAGTCTTGAAAAATACTTTGAGGGATTTTTGATTGTTTTGAAAAAAATAAAATAAAAAATCTCTGCTTACATTCTTCATTGAGTTCCAATATGCGCTAAAGTGTCATGGCTGTCATTTGTCCCTCCGTTGCTAACACTGATAGTGAATATGCTGGTGTTGGTGCACTTTGCCGTCCACGTGCGAGTGCGAGTGTGTGTGTATGTCGTGCGTGTAGATTTTGGGGTACAGTTTGGAGGATGTCAACGGCTGGTTCTGGTGGGCCACATAGTCCTCGTAAGACAGGGCCTCTTTGTCGGCGCTGGGGCACACTCTCTCGCGGCCCGCCACCGGCAGGCGCTGCGAGACGGTCAGGGCGGAGGAGGCTTGTGAGGAAGATGAAGAGGAGGAGGACGATGGGCAGCTGCGTTTGGACTGGCAGAACCAGAGGAGGGCAGTGCCCAGGACGAAGGCCACACCCGCCGGTATCCCGATGATGACGGGCCAGGGCAGGCTCTGCGAGGCAGCGGCCAGGACTAAATTGTTTTGGGGCTTCACATCTGCAAACACACAAATCAAGAGCAAAGACATGGTCATCCACAAAGAAGTCAAATCGTGTCTTCATAATGAATGGTCAAAATGTCCTACAACGGCATCTTCAAAGCAAAATGTCTAACCATCCTGTGTATTTTCAGGCATGGGTTCGTTAGGCTTTTTGTCGCTTTGTAAAAACTGGTTCCGAGGGCAGAATTTTCAAATTCACCTGTATGTCCTAAAACAGTTAGTTGGAACAAAAATTGCTGTGTTGCTTGGGCATTGGTTCCTTCGACCTTTTGGTGGGTCTAGTCATGAAAGACATGTCTACCAAATTTCAGGTTGCTAATAGAAACTCAAATATTATATTTTGCCTTGCTTGGGCCCAAATCAATAGAACAATGGACGTAAATTTATGGAAAAAGACGGGATCTCACCTGGCAGCACAGTAAGGTAGGCGCTCCTAAAGCTGTATCCCATGGTGTTAGCGCCCAGGCAGATATACATGCCGGCATCCTCCTTCTTGGCGCGAGTGATCAGGAGCTTGTTGAGGTATGAGCCGTCAGGCCGCGACCAAACGTCCCCAGTGGGCAAGACCACATAGCGGTGGTCCCCCACCTGAATGACAGCACACAAGCAGGATGGAATACATTTAGCCCTTCTAAACCATACGTGGTCATATCAAGGCATTTTTTTTCTTTGATAACAGCACAACATTCGTGAAGCAACGCACTGCAAAATAGACATAAGACTATAATGTGCACACCTTTCCAGTAGCTGGTGATGTCACTTTGAGTGACACAAGTAAGAAATGTCCAGTTCTGACCTCAAGATAAAGTCAAGGGGAAAAGACGTGGCCGATGACCACAATAAGCGTGTTGTTCAGATATTCAATCAATCCATCACTTAATTTATCCCTGGAGAGTAATTAAAAGGCAATTTCAGATAATTGTATCATTTACTGTACATGTCACTTCATTGTAATATTTAGTAATAACACAGGGGAATACAATTTTGTTTGTAATTAAGAATCAAAGACTGTTCCTAGTTTTTCTTTATGACGTCGAGTTTTTAAACTGTAGGATCGCCATTTTTTTAATAAATGTTCATGTACATGACTAAAACATGAAAATGGAGTTACAAGCAAAAAACAAAACTGTACTTTATTATGTTAAGTTAATTTTGTTTGTTTGTTTGTTTTTGTATATTTCTTTCATTCTTTTTTCATATTTATTATCAGTAAATTTTGTATTGCATTTTTTTTAAATCTGTTTTTATTCATGTTCTATTGAATCTGCTTCAAAATAACAAAACAATTTATGCAGGTGCCTCAATGACTCACTTAGGTCAATGGGAGAATCGGTGCTAATTGTTCTAAATGTTATTTTATTTGTTGCCTAATTATTCATTCATTGTTTAAGTTTTATTTCCTTCAACTTTATTTTTTTAATAAAATAATATTAGTGAGTTAATGAATGGTTATTAATCAGCATATTTACTTTTTTATCTTATTTCATATAGTTACACTATATAATTAACATACTTCATATAGTTACACTATATAATTAACATACAGTTACTATGGTTTTAGAATTGAAAAAATAAAATGATCTTGAATATCATATGTGAATATTTTTTTCTTTTTTCACTACTATCAATTACTATCTACACTACTTAAGCGTACTTCCTAAATGTCACCCATAGAAAACCTCGACTTAGATTGCTGTGACGTCACCCCTCCACTGTAAGGGATCTGGGGCACACGCCCCTGATGTAACGGCATACCTCGAGCGTGGAGTTGAACTTGCTCTCGTCACCGGCCTCCACCCGCTTGAGCCACTGGATGACGGGCTTGACGTCGCTGCGCACTTTGCATTGGAAGGACGTGCTGCTGCCGTAGTCCACTGTCGTGTTGACTGGGTGAGTGCCCGTCAGGATGGGCTTGGAGTTGGTGCGTTCTGTCCAAACACACATGCAACAATAACATTGCTGTTTCAACTGCTTTAATATAAACCATTTGGAGACAGATGTACAGATGTATTCTCTCATAGTAGTCCTTGTTTCATGATGAACACACTACTTATCATTTTCTGCTGCTACATACAATCCGCTGACTCTACTAGCTGCTATTCCCATTCACTTAGTATACGTCGATTGCAATGACATTCTATGGCAAGAATTAACAAAGAAATTATGTACAGGCCAGGCTACTGTGTAGTGTTTTCATTGATTTTTGTGACTATAGGACTCACGTATGACTTCCACTTTGTAGGTGGCGTTGATGTGTCCTGCTCGGTTGGACACGTGACACGTGTACTTGCCGCTGTGTTCTGGCGTCAGGCTCTTTAAAGTCAGAGTCCATTTCTTTTTCCTGTCCTCCTCCGCACCTCCATTTTCGTCATCGCCCTGTGCGAGTGGGCGTCCATCCTTTAGCCACACAATTTCGGGCCGAGGGTTGCCGCTGGCTGTGCACTTGAGGCGCACTGAGCTGCCCACCGGCCGGGCGATGACGCGCTTCCTCATCTTGGCTGGCTGTGTGAAGCGAGGACGTACTGTGGGGCAAACACGGGCAAGGAAGGGTGAGCCAAGTAGTAGATGAAATAATCACACGAAATCCAAATCAATTGTGAATTTTAGGGTGATGACGGCGAAGTCTTACAAATGGAAGTCTCATAACGAAAAACACTAACAACTCATGTTCTGATCGGGGGGACTGCCTCACTCTGGTCATTGCTCACATGAGCACTGAAGCCCCTCAGCAGAATGAGAGAGTCCCCAGTGGCAGAACTCTCCTCGGCACAAAAAACAGGATTGAAAGAGACATTTCTGATTCGTAAAAACGTGTCAATAATATTACAAAAAGAAATAATAATGTTTATTAATCATTCAGCGAGACTCCTTCATGAGTTCTTTCTTTCACGTTTTACTGATCAAAACTCCAAATGTATCGAACCAAACTGAAAACTGTGATTACAACACCAAAATGGAAATAAACAACACCACAAACACAAAAGGCATGAAATTCATCCGTGAAGTGGTGCCCGCAGTTGAGAAAGAATTCCTTTGCTTTTGCAGCCCCATATGAAAACTATTTGTTATTGCAGCGCCGTGTAAACAAGCAGGAGGAAGAGTTATGTGACACATTGTTATAAATGGTTCTCCGCTGGGCGGGATCGCACAACAAACATTCCCGAAAAGGCTTTCAAGTCTGGCCTCTTTTGTCCCTGTCGGCCAGTGGAGGAACGCTACCGGACGGCTCGAAACGATCTTAACCAGACGGGAGGAGGAGGAGGAACTGGACGTTTGGACATAAATCCAAGAGGAAAAACATGCAAAAGGAGCTCTGAGCAATTCAAATGCAAAAAACAAAGCAAAGAGCAAAGGACTGACGTTGCAGAACATGAATTAAATCAAAGGGGAGGTGAGCAGGGAACAGATGGAAAGGAGGTTCACGGCGAGGTCAGAAATAAAACATGTTTTCTAGTGATTACATCATCGTAAGAATGCATATGGCGTTCAGTAAATACACATATAGATAGACCTGTGACGTATGACTCGATTGCTGTAAATATATTTTTAGATATCTCACTGTTTAACTTTAATCTTGGTCGATCTTATTAAAGTCACAGGCAATCAGCACCAAAAACGAATCAACCAAGCAAGTGAGCTACTTGGTCCATCTGTCAAGTTTGGAGACGATTGAAGAAAAGCAGCCGGAAAATAAAGAGACTTTGGAGTATTTGATCTTGGTGTGATTATAACCATTGACTTCACCTTTTAAAATTTGTTGTGTGAAAATTTCACATACTCTCAAACATACATAGTCAATATTATGTACGTATTTGGCTGCTAATTTAACAAGTGGAGCAAACAAACAAACACACAAGGTTTGGGACACAGTTCTTAATCAAACGAGAGATGTAAAGAAATTTGAAGATGAAATGATTAAAAACACAAATATACAGAAAGCAAAGTTATGTTCAAGATAATTAAGTGATATATTCTTTTATTGGCATTACCCAGTTTCCCGGCCAGCTCTGGAAGGTGTTCTGAGTTGACTGGCCCGGCTTGAGAATCATCTATAATGACAGAGGAAAAAAAATCATAAGAACGAATACACAATTGTTGGTTAAATAAATGCATTTTGATGACAATCAATAAAGATCTTGTTTCATCGATTGTAACCTAAATAGAAAATGTATTTGAATACTATTTTTGAATCAAACAAAGATCAAATTAGGTGTAAAGGCAGTTGAAGTTGGATCATACGAAAATTATTAATTACATATTTATTATCACAAATTTCATGAAATATCCTGAAAAAAAAATCCACAGTATTTTAGAAATATATTATAAAAAGTACCCTACATCAACTAATGAACAAATAAATTAATGAAATAGCCTTTAGTTGATTACCAAAAAATATTTTTTGAAATAGCTATTACCTTTTGAATATTAATATGAACAATCTAAAAAATATTAAGCTTAAATTAATTGGAAAAATATATTGCAGAAGGAAGCATCTTGACAGAAAGATATTACTTAATTACTATATTAACCAATAATATATTTAATACTTGTAGAATGATTATTGATTTTAAACATTTAAAAACACATCTTCAATAAATAAATAAATAAATAAATAAATAAATAAATAAATACAGGAAAGAAGATACAATAGAGGCATCATTGATTACAAAAGAAAGCATGATTAAAAGAAAACAAAACACTGATACATAAGTGATAATAACCCAATTTCATTTTTTCAAAATAACAAGAATAACACTTTTAAATTGTTACAAAAATAAAGACTTAATTACAAATATGTCATTTCTATACAAAAAAAAACAAATAATAAATCCACAGGAAAGGAAAGAAGGTTGCAGTTAAGGACTCATCAGCAACTAGAAACGCACACACAGACAGAATGTGTCCAGCAGCTGTTTGCTTGCCTGGAAACATGAATACCGACTGTCCAATGTGTATACGTGTGTGTGTGTGTGTGTGTGTGTGTGTGTGCGTGCGTGCGTGTTTGCGAGTGTGACTGCGTGCATGTGTGTATGTGTGTGGACATGCATACATGTGTGCATGTGTGTGTGTAGCGGTCACTGCGTAGGAGCCAAAGGCTGACACCATGACATGAATTAGTGGCCCTTGCACAGAACCACTAGACTGCAGGAAGTGCATTCTTTTTTTCAATTCTTAAAATCCGTACACTTCCTCTCTCTCTCTCTCTCTCTCTCTCTCTCTCTCTCTCTCTCTCTCTCTCTCTCTCTCTCTCTCTCTCTCATATCTATTATACACCAGCTACGCATTTGGCATTTTTCTTTTGTGTCATTATTAACTAAATTAATCTCATGGATGGATGGAGACAGACAGACAGACAGATAGATAGATAGATAGATAGATAGATAGATAGATAGATAGATAGATAGATAGATAGATAGATAGATAGATAGATAGATAGATAGATAGATAGATAGATAGATAGATAGATAGATAGATAGATAGATAGATAGATAGATAGATAGATAGATAGATAGATAAGAATTAAAAAATAAATTAAAAAATCAGTCTGCACCAGAAGAAAAGTACACAAATGTTTACAGTGTTATCCGTTAGCTGTAATAAATAATAATTACAAAGAAATTTAGCAAGTTCGAGAAAGTTTTCACACTTATGTGCTCAGACCCTGATGAAAAACAAGTTGGGCATGTAGGAGTAGAGAAAAGTGCAATATCATCAAGAAGACGACAAAGTGGTGCTGAGTAGTCAGACATGGGCTGCTTTTCCTCCTGCACAAAAGCTCTTACAACGCAAAACTGCTCTGCTGGCAAGTGGGTGTGTGCATGTGTATGTGTGTCTGTGAGTGTGCAAGTGTGTTCTCAGGTGAGCCCACCTCAACATGATCCTATAAGTCCTCGTCTAATCAATCTCCACGCATTTTTCTTATGTGTGAGCATATCTCCTGCAGACTAAACAACATGGGCGGTAAGAAATGCACAGTGTGTGTTCATGTGTGTGCACGTGGACTTTGTGTGTGTGTATGTGCGTGTGTTGAACTTGAAGCAGCAGAGTTTCGTATTTCCTGAAGCCAGTTGTACCAAGGTTTAATCGGGTGCCATGAATGGACTCAATGCACTAATTACATCCACCTGTGTGTGTGTGTGTGTGTGCGTGCGTGCGTGCGTGCGTGTGTGTGCGTGCGTGCGTGTGCGTGCAAGCATATACTATGACATCATCGACACAGCATCAAGTGCCAGGAAGACTGTGTGAGGCATAAGATCTCAAATTCCCACCGTGCTGCCTCCAAATTCTCAATGGTTTCCCCTCTTGATGGCAAGTTCAACACCCTCCCCGTTTTGGGTGCCTCAACATACCCTGGAAAGTTAGGGAAAAAATAGTGCCAGACACCAGTTTCTCCAATCAACACAAAATTGGGTGTGACAAGACCCATGGAAATGTCTCAAGGACCTATGACCAGAATTGAACAGGAGGACCACCATATTGGTTCAACAAAAGTAAATATTGAGCAGTTTGCTACAAAACACTCATTTTAGGGTATATCTGACCATTCCCACAAATTTGAACAATTTGTCCTCGACTTGTAATTGGGTGGACATGCCTATCATAACAGGACACGGATAAAAGTCTCAAGGAGCCATGCCTGAAATTCAATTTAGTTTGAAGAAGGCATTATGATCAAATACCACTTTTACAAGGAAATATGCTCAAATCTGCCCCAATGGAAAATGATTACCCAGATGTAAGCTGACTCCAAATTCAAAAGCAAGGCGTCAAAGTAAGATGGTTTTAAGAAACAAAAAAAGATTAGTTTAAGTAAAACTACACTGTAAATCCCAATCTGCTTTCCTGCGGCTGACCCCGGTCTACCCGTGACAAGGTATGAAAAGAAAAATATTCCCACTCAGGGAAGTATAAAATATCCGATTCTGTTCCTGAGTTCTCGTGTTTCAGTGGTTTCTCCTGAAAAAAAAAAAAAAAGTGTGAAGAAAGAAGGACTTGCATTGTTTCCATGCAACAAACCTTTTTAATCTCCCGTCCGTATGAGATTGTGCAAATACACGTGTGATTAACGAGCAGTGCTTTTATGGCAGACTCCGGATCTGTTTTCCATCACTTATTCACCCGTCTCGTTTGACTCGCTGCAGCCAACTTTGGCTCGTTTACGCCGTGGCCAAGACGTAGCGATAATATTTGCAAGCGCGTGTGTGCAGGAGTTGTGTGTAACCACCCTAGTGTAATGTGGGTGTAATCACATTTGTGGAATGCGTCAAAGAATAGAGGGAAAACAAAAGGCACATAGGTGAGCTGTAATTGTGGTCAACCAAGTCTGGTTGGACATAATTCCAAATCAAAAGCATTCTCAATCCAAGTAAAATTCCTTGCACCCACTTTTGAAAAATGATCATCAAACTTTGATGCCCTTCTCCGCAGAAATGAGTTGAAAAGTTGGGGCTCCAGTTAGGTCTCTTTGGTAAATTTCTGCATCGAAGTTCCCTAAAGTACAAAATGGCTTCTTTCAAGCCAATATGGCCGACTTTGTGCTCACGCTTGCGCATGGGTCCTTGAAACTTTTTCGTTCATGATAGACATGGCCACCCAATTTCTTGTAAACTGGCGAAACTAAAGTCGGTGGATAATTTTTCAAATTCTTGTGGATGGCCATATAGATGGCAGACTTCCTGTTCAGTTTCAGACTCCAGTGCTAGAGGTTTTTTTTGTTATGATAGATGTACACCCATTACATGTCAATCGGTGAAAGTTGGTGTGCTTTTGTGGCTTGCCTGAATGGTTACATTGACCTTGGTTGTCTGCTTCAAAATGAAATGGCTAACTTCCAGTTGAATTTTGGTCAAGGGTCCTTGAGCGTCCTGTTTTGAGAGAAATGTCCACCCAATTACATGTCATTTCGTAATTGGGGATGTTGTGTTGGGTATTCCCAAAATAAATACATTTCCACAAGGATACATGTACTTCCAAAAATTGGCAAGTTTTCCGGTATGTTGAGGGCCCCTTAAAGAGGTGATTCATTCTTAACAAGAATAATAATAAACAGACATTCCAAGAGAACACCGAACATGGATACAAACGTCATGCAATTAATTACTTCATGTCCGCTATTCAGGATGGCTCATAGGTGGTGTGTATTGGTCTGCTAGCCCATGCACGTCATTACTGGCAAACAATACCAGGATCTTAATTCTCTAAAGATTGTCTAAATCTACAGCCCATAATTTTTTCAGTTAAGTGGACGACATGCTGGCCTGGGACTCAATATGATATTCAAATATATACATATATATATATAGAAAACATAGAAAAAAAACAGACCCAGAATGCATTGCTTTCTATGTGAACAAAAGGATGGCTATTGTTTACAAATAGCTTTCTTTTTACACGGTTGTTCTCGCGTGAACACAACTCTTCAGCTTGAACCCCCGTGATCTTCTGGTCTCGCCGGTGCTGATTTCTGGAAACCCCTGCACACAGACCGCAGTCGGTGTGCATTGCATTCCGTCCGGCGTCCATCGGTCTTCCGCACAGACCGCAGCGTATCCGTTCCGGACCTGCTGTGAATTAGGCATAAAGAATCCCTCTTTCTACTTAAGCAGCGAGAAGCAGGAGGAGCCTTTCACACAGTAACGAAAGTCATCAAAGGGGTTTGATAATGGTGGCGGCGTGGCATAGAGTGGTCATCTTCCAGCCAGAGGTTGGGGGTTAGAGCTCCAGCCATTGTTAAAGTGTCCTTGAGCAAGACATTGAACCCCAAGTTGCTCCTGATACCGTGTCATCGGTATGTGAATGAGGAAGCAGTATGAAGCGCCCAAGGTAGAAAGTACAGCTCATTTACCATTTTACCGTGATACTGTGTTGGATGCCGCCAGAGTAAGCTGAGGACACAAGCTCTGGTTAGCTTTGTACAAATTAGCAGACATGACAGCATGGATTTGAAATTGGACCACCACAATAACGATTTCAGGAAATGGATCGATGCTCGGCATAGACATATAGAGCCTTTACTGCGATGGTTTCTTTGTTAAATGTCCCGATTATAAAATCACACATGTAGCTTGTGTCATAGCTGCATGTCTGTCTATCCATGTTCAAATTGCTAAAGAATTCAATGAGTTATAATGAACGTAACCAAATACAAACACTAGCTGATGTATATCTATGGTATTGACAACTAGATCCCAAGAAGAAGCATGCAAGCTAACCCATCCATAGTTTGCTGCACTATTTTGCGACACCGTGTGCAATAACCAAACCAGAATCTACAGTTGGCCACAATGCAATGTGAGAAACCCCCAGAAAAAACAGAGGCTGCAGTAAAATCTTGGAAAAACATTTCAAATGAAGAATGCAACAATTTGGTGAAGTTAATGGGTTACAAAGCTTGCAGTTTTTGCTCACGCTAAAAGACAAAAGGTGGACTGTCCTTAACACATGTAAACGTGTTACAAACATCATGAAATAAAATCTGAAATCATGAACTTGTCTCATATTCATCTTTCAACTGAAACCCAAATATCTTCAGTATACTGCAAAATCAAAGAAATTGACCTTGCCGTTCCAACAATTTTGGAGGTGACTGTAATAAATCCAAACCAAACAAGATGAGTTCTTTCCATGGCTAAGAGAAGTCGATGCCTTAGTTAGAAGGAAGGAGAACACCATACTTGATTGATGTATCAGTTGTTAAAATCTTTTAAAAAAGACTTTATGGTCGTGTTTAAAATAGTATTTGGGGGCGTTGTCCTATGAAAATGTACGGAATTTTTCTGGCTGAGGGTCGCAACGGCTTTTTTTTTTAGATGTTGGTGTTAATCGGTGCCCCTGGTGCCAATTACTGTGCAAGTCACAGGGGGGTGAAAGGATACCCTGATTTTATATTTAGACTTTGGCTCCAACCTCAAACAACCCGGCACTATAAAAACTCATGTCACGCACCAAAAATAGATCCTATTCGCCGGGATCAAAGTGGCGCTGTACCCTCAAAGAGATGCCTCCCTTTTGCCATCCATCCAACCATTTTCTATATTGCTTGTCCCCACGGGGGTCGCGGTAAGGACGATTAAAAAAAAAAAAAAGAAAATGGCGTGAAGTGCAATTATCTTTATTCATACATGCTATTGTTGACACACTGGCATCAAAGACTTAACTGCTGAACCCATTTCAGCACTGTTTACTAATCAAAACAGCAGCACCACCACCGATGCATGTACTGTAAACAGTGTCCCGTGAAGAAATGAAAGCCTCCCACAAATGTCAGCCCTGGTAATGCTATTGTTGAGTGGATATAAAAGTGTTAACTGCTAAGTTCATTTGAACTCTATTGCTAACCAAAACAGCAACACTTATGTAGAACGTACAAAGATTCCCAGATCAATTTAAGCGTCCACCAAAACACTCCCCGATGTGTTTTGGAGTGATTGCATGCTATTCTATTTCTACATCTGCAAGAATGCCATCTGTCTTATGTAAGCGTGCGTGTGTGCATGTGCGCATGTATGTGTGCCAGCTGCCTGCCGCTTGTGTAACCCAAGTGCACATCAAGGCAGCGGCGTGCTCTGATGAATCAAACAATCTTTTACGTTGCCGCCGCGCGCATGCTGCCTTTGAAGCACACACACGCCGCCGTACCCTCGGCTGGCCACTTTCAACTCCTAATCAACACTCCATTCCTCAGACCCACTCTCCTTCAGTGTTGGTTTAAGCGTCATGACAACCTCCCTAACTAACCACCAGTACTCACCAAAAATTCCCACATCCCTTTAATGATGCCCTGCTTATGCTCTACTTAAGGAAAAATATGGGAGATTGCTGTCACATGTAGAACACCATTCAATACTCGTCAGAAATCTCCTCAGTGTCTTTAATGTTGCCGTGGGTCTCTTGGAAGACTCCATGACCACTTTTCGCTGTGTTATACTGAAGGAAGAATATGGGTGGATTGCCGTCCGTCACGTCAAGATGCCTCAAAATTCCAAATTGCCTTCACTCTTTCGGTCCTAAGGAGCTGCTGTTCTGCCTGTTTTAGCAGTTCATCCTGCTGCAATACACCTGATTCAAATGATCAGCTCATTGACAAGCTCTGTAGAAGCTTGACTGAAGACTCTGAGACTCCCGCCAAGCTGTAATCAGAGCAGGAACCCCTTCAAATGTGGAGGTAGCATTTTGTCACAGAGCCACCAAACATCCATTAGTACAGCGGATCAGTCCATGTGGCACATTCAGCAGACACATTGCCACATTTGACATCACCTGGTGCAAAGTGCCAAACGATTCAGCAGGTTTTGAGTGGTGCGAGGCGGGCACGGCTCCAACACAAACATGCACACTGAAGCACATTTCAAAGCCCCTTGAGTGTCAACATAACGCAAGTGTGTGTTTGCACAACTGTCGGCTTCTGTGATTGCGTGTGTAGCGCATGTACTGTGTGCGCGAGTCTCTCTGGGAATGCGCCGCGGCTCTCGTTTTTAGTTTCAAAGACGTATTGGCACGCTGCAGTGCAAGGCGTCATGCTGACAACTTTTCTTTGATCAGCAACACTTTACAATTGCAACAATGTCAAATAAAAAGCCAGGCACTCATCACCGCAACACCATGACCCTACTTTGCTCAACACGATCACCACTGCTGCTCCTCCTCTTGGTAGCCTCTCAAACCAGTGTTATATGAGCTATACTGTGTGAAAAATACACAAGATTGAGATTGTTGTCATGTGCTCCGTAAAAAATTCCTCCGACTCTTTCAGTAAAAGAAAAATGCACATATTTTGCCAATACTTAAAATGGCATATTTGTTATACAGCTGCTTCGGAGGTGCTGTCCTATCGAGCCTTCTTGTGGTCCCCTGGCAAGGGACAGATTATTATGCCAATCACTCAAAGGAGTACCACAGTATCAATTTGAAACTGCACCACCGTAATCTGTGTGGGATTGTTTCTTTGTGATTGGTCCAGTCATCCAGTGGCGCGGCTCGGAGAAAATCCGCGGGCTTGGGACAAGATGGATTCTGATTTTATTTTGTGAACTCACAAATATCGCAAGAATTCAGTTCGCAGGCAAGGCTACCCTGGTAGCACTTACAAAAAAAAAAAAACACAAAAAAACAGGCCCCCTCCATCATTTAAATTGCTCATCTCTAGTAGAGAGTGGATGTGCCCCCACATTCAATTGGTGGTGCTGCAACAACTGGCTCGTAAATGTCATTAAAACACAAAAAGATTCCTAGAGGAGAGGCAAAGTAGATGGAAAAAAAAAAGAAGAGGAGGAGAATGTGAGCTCTTTGATGGATGCCGACAAAAGTTTGTAAAACTTCAAACGGGGTCTTTTCTCCCATCATTGCACACTCTTCGCCCTCTTCTCCAACTTCATCTTTTTGGGTAATTCTCCTTTCAAACTGTCTTGCTGGAGGAGCACGGCAGCCTAATAACACAAAACACTCAATCCCTGCACTAACGAGGAAAAAACTCCTCAAGAGGATGGAAGACTCAGTCACGAGACGACCCTATTAAGTGTGTGTGAGTGTGTGTGTGTGTGCGTGTGTTTGTGTGTGTGTGTGTGTGTGTGGGTGTGTGTGTGTGTGTGCGTGTGCGCATGTGTGCGTGTAAAATAAAGTCGACCACTCTTCAGAGCAAGAACCTAAAATGACTTATGGGCCCGGATTTTATTTCAAAGAAAAATAAAACAGATGGACAACGTAATTTGTGGATAAGGTTGAACAAAAAAAGTTAAAACAAATGTAAAATATGCAAAATAGTTATAGATTCTAATAATAAAATAATTTTCATTTCCAATTGCATGATTTATTTTTAGTAAATGACCAATTATTTTACCAAATTAATTCAACAGGCTAAAAACATGAACTGCCCGAATAATTCTTGGCCATTTGATTGAATGAAACTATGGAAGGTATGAGAAACTAGTTCTCTCAAAAATCTTCAGGGAAAAGTGTTGATTTTGCAGAGAACAATCCTGAATCTGTGGAGACATTTTGTTGATTTCCTCGGCCATTAAAAAAAATGACCTAAAAATTGTAAAGCAAATTACTGTAATAATCAAATGTGAATTATTTTAGAAAATTATCTGCAAAACATTGTGGTCATAAAATAATCAACACACTATTTGCTTTGTCCTCCTTTTTTGTAACATTCAAACATTTATAATAAATCTAATTCTAACAAACTTATCAGTTATTTATTTATAAGTTATAAGTACTAAATGGATCCAAACGATTTATTTTGTGCAACCACTTCACGAGATATATATATATTTTTTTCCAAACTGTATGACCTCAGGGTTGTTTCACTTAAGAGGTTCTGCTGAGGGGTTTTGTGCATGTTTGTGTGTGAATGTGTGTGTCGCTAACAATAGCTTAGCACATCTAATCCTCCAGGCTACATAATAGCCACTAAGCTGTCTATTCACAAGTACATGCTCTGATCAGTCACCCACATTCCTTCCTTTTGCACTTTTTTGTGGTTCTCCCCTCCTTTATCCGTCTCCTATTTTGTTTTCTTGTACAAGAAAAGAAAAAAAATGAATTACCACAACATCTGCAGACATTTCTAACCCAACCATAATTGAGCATAAAAACAAAGTCTTGGCAATAGAGCAGCTGTGGTGCTGCTGAACAGTGTACAAATGTGATCATCAATCTTCGCAGCCATACTTTGACCACACACACAGACAAAATGCAATTTGGTGTCTTCAATCTCGCTAGTACCCTACATACGTTTCAACTTTGCGTTCCACCTGCAGCCCTTGATTGCTTTTATTCGCATTCATCTCTTTGTGTGATAAACTTTTGTTGGGTGGGTTGGATAGTTAGCAGAATGTGCATGACAATGAACAAGCACACGAAGGACTGGAAGGTATGCAGCTTCATTCAAAAGTATCATTACAGGTGATGGCCTTGTACTTGATCTGATCAATATCAAACCCTACGGAATCGCACTGGTTCATTGTAAAGTAGTGCACAAAGAATTTGAACTGTGAAGTGTTACCACAATTGCCACTCGACTCTTTTCTACTGTATTTGCAGTGATGATCAAGCCAATGTTTGAATAGCGACAGTATCTTGATGTTCCAGACATGTTCCAGCTCGAACCATCCATGCATTGAGTTATTCATCTGATGACATCTCCTGCGGAAGCTCTGGTGAAAAAAAAAAAAAAAAAAAAGTCCATTCTTGACTTCTTTTCTCCCTGCCATGTCTGGCATCTCTTTTAGCGGAGGTGAAACGAGGCAGAACCAGCAGAGGATGTGGGACAGACAGGCGTGAAATGGAGGCCTGACCCCCTTATTCTCCTGTGGAAGCGTGTCGAGTCAAAGCGTCCACGTGTGCATGTATGTGTGTGTGTGAGAGGACTATTTTGCCACCATTCCACTCGCAAAAACATCTTTTGAAATGTGACTCAGCCTGCACACTTTGTTTCATAGAAGCCAGCATGTTTACATCTCGCCGTCATCACTGAGGCTCCAGGATTTCCGCCCGCTGGGACTGCCTCTGGCTCGCTATAGGGGCCCTGTGCCGATTTTGACCCCAGGACTACAACTACAATAGCTTGTAGCCAAAATCTGATTTTTTGCCCATCCACATTAAAATTGGATGGCTGGGGTGTTGGCTCAACAGTCACAAAGCACATAAAATCTGACGTTTGCAAGACAGATTGAAACCCTATTCCGCAAGTTGTTTGATATATATATAAAAAATCTAATGTGACGAGGAATTTCATTTGAATCAGATATGCCTGCAGTCTAAACCAAGCAAACAGTTAAGTGTGTAACCTTGGTTAAAAAATAAATACAAAAGACAAGTCAATCATCATATCAAGAACCAGTGGGGAACCAATCAGTAGCCAAGTATAAAACCAATTCAAGCAGCAGTAAAACACTGAGCCAAAATGAATAAAGAATCAAGTAAAAAAAATACAAATAAATTAATTAAGAACCACACCAGTCCTGTCTTCATAATGTGACTCAATAAAACCAGAATATACTGAATATCACTAACCAACGGTAATTACAAAAAAAATCTTGCCTCTTTAAGTCATTTGTGCTCATGTGAGGTAATACCAATGTCATGTCCACAGTCCACACAAAGACATAAACACGCACAAAACAAAATTAAAATGCGTGAATTGGTGAGAGAGCGTGTGTGCGTGAGGCCTCCAGCAGTTAAACAAATGTGTTTGCCTGCTGCATTTTTTTGCCATTAGCAAGGCAGCACCGCATGAAACCTGAGCACAAGAATCCTGCAAGACATAGTAAACACACACACATACAGAAGAGTGGTCCAGATGGTCCACTCGCCTTGTTAGAAAGTGAGTACGTGACAAAGTGACATCGGGTTATTTGAGCTGCTTCCTACACACTACAGCCACAGTTAGTTGGAAAAAAAAAAAAAAACTAAAAACAGTAGCGTAAAATGTTACCGTATAAATATGACACACATTCAACTACTGGTAACACAAACACACATATATAACACGGATTAACGTCCTTTATAACTGAAATGTATTGTGTGATGTGATGCATTATGGGAACTGAGTGGTGAGAGCATACGGCAGGCTATGTTGGTATGCATTGTTGCTTTGTTCTGTTCATCAGCATCAGATAAACAAAACAAAACAAAAATCAAGAACATATGCTCTGTCTTGAGTGGCATTAACAAAAATGTCAGCCTCATGAAAATTGCTTTTGAATTGAGCAAGGTACGGCTTATTTTCAAAGCACATGCATTAGCTACGGGAACAACACCGCTAGCTAACATTAGCTAAACTAGCATTAGTCTTATATCTCTTTATTTATTCACATACGTATTTAGGGTATAGCAGAGCGCCGTCATAAGGCGTCATATCAGAGTTCTTCAATGCTACGTGAGTGCCACCCAGCATTCAAATAGGGAAACTACGGACTACAGTACCAAAGAAAAGCGATAAAGGAGGTGGACTACTAAGGTGATAAGGACCTGAAGAGAGAGGGACAGAAGTTCTTGAAACATGGACAATGGCCAGCTGATTTACTAAAGGACATGGAAAGAGGTGTAAAAGGATGGGATCCCGAGGGATTGAAAACCGGAAGAACCAGTGGATGATGGCGGGATAGAAGATAAAGATAGAATAAAGATCTGGACAATTGAGGCAATAATGAACTGTAGACAGAGAGAGAGAGAGCAGGACTAATGACCTGGATGATGGAGGGCGGGGGACACAGCGGCTAAAGGTATAAAGGGACGAGATATTGAGGAATTAAACCCCTAAAGAATCAGTGGTTTTCTCTGGGACGGACAATTAATGATAAAATGAAGAAACCAGACTATACAGCGACAGATGAATGGTGGACAAGGACTAAAGACTTGGATGATGAAGAGATGGGACAGCAACAGAGGCATGAAGGGATGTGAGACTGAGGAATTGAAAGATGATTGTTTGGAGGGACAGTGGGTGGTAGGACCAAGGAACTGACGCTGCCACTACAAAGATATGGGCGAAGGAAAGATTACAGACATGGACAGCGGGAGAGTGATGGAGATATACTGTAAAGGGAGAGGATACAGATGGCTTGAAAAAGTAAACAACCAGTAGATGTTTGAAGGAACAATGGAAAGAGGAACAGAGAGACAAAAATGTAGATTGTGGAGGTATAGAGCGCTGATCTTCATCTGCAACCTGATCCCACATGTTGGTTTTTGTCCAGTGAACAGCTGCAGTCTCACTTGGGACAATGTCAGATGGAAAAATCATAAAGTGCTACTTGTAGACCAAAGCAATAATTCTATGGGCCACCTGGGCATTATTCACAAAGCTTCTCTTTTTCACATTCAATGTCAGCGGTATTCCAAAATGTACTTAACCGCCTGGCTTTACAGCCTTTGCTCAAGACTGTTGATAAAAATTTAGCAGAAATCATGGGCTCAAGCCTTTTAGCATATGGTGTGACAAGCTTGGATGCCTTTGAGTTGTTTGCCACTGAACTCATTGGGACCTTCAAAGCGGATTCTTTTTCTTTTGGGATGTCTATGTAGATTTGAAGGTAAAATATCATTTAATCCATTTTGCAACAAGGTTGTATGTAACACAGCAAAATGTGGAAAAAGTAAAGTGCTGTGAATACCTCCTGGTTGCACTGTACGTGCTACGGCTCTTACTGCACAGGATCGGTCTCACTGATCTGTCTTTAAGGCAGGACGAAGAGTTTTACCATTCATGTCGCGGTGATTAAAAGCACATGTCGTGTTACAGGCCAGCTGCTAAATCATCGTACGCCACACACGCGCCAAACTGCTTATTTCCTTTTTTCCTCCCCGCACGTTTCCCATCGCCGATCCAGACACACTTCACCATTGTCAGTACATCTGTTTAAGACTAGTTTGCATCACTCACCTTCCACTAGGCAAGGCAAGTTTATTTGTACCACGCCATTCATGCACAGGGAAAATCTAGAGTGCTTGACAGAGGTCAAGAAAAATGATCTAAAAGGAAATTAAATGAAAGATAGTATGGCGGCTAGCAGTAAAGGTAGACAGTTAAATGCCAACAACAAAAAATACACATTAGCGAGTTAAAATCAAAGTAAGATTGTGAAACCAGGAAGTTATTTTAATTTGTCCAAGTGGACAAAGTTTTTAGGCTGGATTTCATCTCACTACCACTTTGAGCTGATCTCAAATGTTCAGGTAGTTTGTTTAAGAGTTGAGGAAGATAAAAATACAATGTTGCTTCACTTTGTTTGGTTGTGGTTCCACAAACGCTCAGTAAGCCTGCACCCAGCAACCTGAGGGGTCATAGGGAACCAAAAAGTCATGAATATATTTAGTCCCAAGACCATTTAGAACTTTGTAGAGCAACAGTAAGGAATATAAAATCTTTCTTTGACTCCCAAGAAACCATTGTGCAGCTTTTAGAACCAATGTGATTTTCTCTACTTTTCTGGTATCAGTAAATATTTGAGCAGCAGCATTCTGCAGTAGTTGTAGCTGCCATTTTTTCCGGACCTGTAAAGCCCCCCCCCATTACAATAATCCAATTCACTTTGATGTGTTCTGCTTGGAAAGGAAATCTTTGATTCTATTGATGCTGTCTGTTGTTGGAATGTGAACGTGAACAGTTTGAACTGGTCAAGAAATGTGCTCGGAGGTAAATTAGTAAGTAAAAGAATCTGATGAGTGGTTTCCAAGATGTCCAGAATTAGCTAAACAGTTTGAAGCTGGAATGGTTTGAATCTAATGTGGTATACAGATGGGGCAAGTAAACAAGTATTGTTAAAAAACCTATTTTGGGGGAATTTTATGGAGGAATTTGGGGAATGATGGAATTTTTGGAATGTGGAAGTAGTTACCAAGATGTTCTAAATGAGCTAAACAGTTTGAAGCTAGAATGCAAAAGATAAGGAACTTTGTTGCGGAATGCATCATCCACTTGAATGTTTATTAAGGTGGAAAATGTGGAATCGTGGGAAAATTGGGATTTTTGGGGGAATGTGGAAAACTGGTGCCCAACAACACCATAGCCAGTTTTACTGAGTGATACAAAGGTAAGCATTTATACAAATTTGCTCTGTCCCCAAGTTTTTTTCTGTTCAATATAAGGATGGTGGAGGACAAACATTGGGCAGCCAAAACGGACAGACAGCAGCTGTACGCCTGGATGTCCAACATGACAGCTGTTGTAAGACCCAAAACCTCCCGACCCCTCCCCCGCCAAACATGCACACACGGCTTGTGGACGGAACTGCATGTATCAATTTGCAGGCTATAGCTAAGTTGTTTACATCAGTAATTCCCAGCCACTGTAACACGGTGCGTGGCATATCCAATTTCAATCAATTGTTCCCAAAAATGTCTATGTAGGCCTACTACAAATAGTGTATGTCATCTATGCCAGCGAGCAAATTATACAGTATAGTTCTGGGCAGAACAATGGAATTCTTTTTTCCAATGTAAAAATATGGGCCTTGGCTCAATGAAGATTGGAAATTACTAGTTTAGATACATGAGGACACCTCCGACCCTCCCTGTGTAGAGTTTGCATGTTCTCCCCGTGCCCACGTGGATTTTCTCCGGGCACTCTGGTTTCCTCCCACATCCCAAAAACATGTTTGATAGGCCAATTGAGCACTCCAAATTGCCCCTAGGTGTGAGTGTGAGTGGTTGTTCATCTCTGTGTGCCCTGTGATCGGCTGGTCACTGGTTCAGGGTGTCCCCCGCCTACTGCCCACGACCCCCGTGGGGACAGGCGGTATAGAAAATGGATGGATGGCATGACACCACAATAAATCATTCCAAAATATTTTCCGGCCTTAATGTGATTTGTAACTTGTAAAAGTCTATTGAATACAAACAAACAAACAAACAAACAAACAAACAAACAAACAAACAAACAAACAAACAAACAAACAAACAAACAAACAAAAAACATCTTTGATTTTTCTGAGAGGAAGTAAAAAAAAGCAAATGTGATAATGTGTTTGCAGAGGTGTGCACACCCTCTTACAACTCATCTGGCTATGTTCAGAATTAACCAATCACATTGATGCTGCCAAATAGAAAATCTGAACTTTAATTTTTGCTTAATCAGACCACTTTAAATGGTGGCTGGCAGATGTGACTCCCATTCAAAGCAAACGTAACCACAAATATGTTTTTCAATGGAGTGGAAGGTTAGCTTTAAGGTCACATTAGTTGTGGGAAATGTTTTGAAAAGATTTGTCTTGGTCTTATTTTTTTATATCGCCAAAAAATTTTGAACAAGGGTGTGTACCGGACTATAAGCCGCACGTGCTTTATATTAAAAGTGCTCATTTCTAATACCTGTTTTACCAAAACAAATCTTCTTACAATATCATAAAAATCATGCAAAATCCATAGAAAAGCCGCACTGGACTACAAACTGCAGGGTTCAAAGCTTGTGCAAAAAGTAGCGGCTTGTAGTCCCGAAAATACGGTAATTCTCGTATCCACTGTGTTTGCGTGTGTATGTGTGTGTTGTCTCAGACACTATAATTAAAGATGCAAGACATAACGTCTGCTCAATGGTGACATCACCTCTGGGACGTGCCCACAACATGACATGATGCAACACAAATGTCCCGCCAACAGAACCACACATGTTGAACCCAAAGCCCTGTCGTTGTTGTTGCACTCACCAATGATGATGAGCGTGTAGTTGACACTGACGCTGCCGAATCCGTTGGTGGCCTTGCAGACGTATGCGCCGCCGTCGTCCGCCTCCACCTCCTTGATGCGTAGAGCGTGCTGGAGCACCCGGAAGCGTGTCCAGCCGCTATGGATGTTGCGACCGCTCTTGGTCCACATGATGAGCGGCGGTGGGTCGCCCTCCACGGGGCACGGCAGCTTGACCGTGCGGCCCAGGCGCACGCTCTGCCGATGGGACACGCGCTCCGACACCCTGGGGGGACCTGGGATGTTGTGGGGCAGTTACATATATTAAACATCGAACTATTAAGCACTATTACTAATAATACATGCTCATAATAAACATTTTTAATTGTTAATTATTTCTAGTTTTAATGTTCTCATTCAGTCTCACAGATGCAGTAGACTTTAAAAAATATTTTATATTAGGGCTGAGTAATTTCAGGAAAAGACTGAACTGCAATTTTTCTCACAGAAATTGTGATGTCCATTCAAGTTTCGAATTTTCTCCCACATAAAGTTTCAGGCCTATATTTACTGTGTACATTAATATTTACAGATGACTGAAAATGACATCATATCATCAAAACATTAAAAGCTATTACAGTACGCATGTAATTGATTCAATAATGCAAGAACTACTGCTTGCTGATATACATACGTGTATAAATATTTAATCATGGGTAATATTGTAAGTAAGATAGCTTTTAGGATGTTTTTTTTTAAACCAAAAATGTTTTACCTTTTACGCAAAAAAAAAAGAAAAATCAAAGAGAATTGATCAAACGGTGGTGGAAATTTTGGGAGTGAGAGTGCATATTTGAAAAAAAGAAAAAGGGGGATGAAATATAGCAGATGAGCGGAGGACAGGAAGAGAAGGAGAAGGAAACAGGGGAGGCTGTGTGACATCTTCTCGCGACTTCTTCAACAATGGCCAAACATGCTGACATACAGTATACCGGGACTATAAAGAGAAACCGAGTTTGTTTGGAAACTTGTCACCAAACCCTCAGTGCTTTCTGAAATAGTCTCCGGGTGGTCAGTAGGGTACACCCCAATCGCAGGGCGCACATAGACAAACAATCATTCACACTCATAATCACACCTCCGGACAATTTGGGGTGGTCAATTAAGCTACCACATATGTCTTTGGAATGTGGAAGGCCAGAGCCCATATTTGAGCCCAAGATCTCTACACTATGAAGTAAAAGTGCAAAGTAGACTGAAGCTAAGGCTAACTCACTGCTTGCTAAAATAGAGGCACACTGAGGTGATAGTGCCAGTTACCACTGTCTTGTTTTTTTTTTAAACACTCCACAAGTTACTCCCATTCCCTTTGCCATTTTCTTCCATTCTTCCATCCCAACAGATTGAAATCTCATTCCCACCAAAGCCCCCCATACCTTGACCAGCCCCGCCCATGAGTCGCCCCTTAAACAACATGACCCTCTTGAGACTGTTTCTCCACATCACTCCCCTCGTCCGGCTCATTCACACTCTCCCGCTCAGGCCGAGTCATATATCAGTGGTTTATCGCTCCAGAGTGAGTTTTACACACATACACACGCACGCACGCACGCACGCACGCACGCACGCACGCACACACACACACACACACACACTAAAGCTTCGCAGGAGTAGGACCTCTTGGTGAACTGCTCAAGTTTTGGACAGTTAACCAGTGAAGAAAAGACAGCAATGCAACCTTCTCAAGGGAAACTGATCTCAGTTTCTCTTTCAATGTTTGTGTGTTCATTTGTGCGTGGGTTTAGTGTGTGTGTGTCTGTGTGTGTGTGTTTGGTGGGGTTTTAGACTGCTCCAAACACAAGCGCTGTATGGTTGTAGTGAATGCAATTCAACTCCCTTTACAATAAGCAACAATTGGGCCAGGAGTGAACAATTTATCTAAAAATGAATTGAATTTTATGTTTAAAGTCATTGAAAAAATGGAAGATTTTTCTTTTTAATTATATTTATTTTGTCCAATATTTCAGAATCTTTTTGTTGGAGAATTCAAAAATATCCAATATGCTTTGTGTGCTTTGTTGTTTTTGCTAATTTTTTTGCCTAATATTTTATAATTTTCTTCCTCATAATTCTGAAAATAATCCCCCACCCCCAATAGTTTGTGTGTGTGGGAGAATGTGTGCAGGAAAGGAAAGAAAGTTGCAGTTGTCTTTTACAACTTTCCAGAATGTTTAGCCCATTTGGCTTTTATATTACTTTTCCATGTGACATCCTGCAGCACCTTAAAGGATGTTTGTGTGTCAGCGCGCACTTCTTTGTGTGCGTGTGTGAGTGTGTGTCAGTCTCTTGCACGTGCACATCTGTTTTCATGCTATATTGTGCAGTCTGACGAGGGGAAGACATAGTGGCAGTAATTTTGTCAGCATATTGTCAGCCTGATAACGTCGTTGTTGCCAAAGTTGCCAAAGTTGAATGTTTTTGGAAAACACATGGGATAAACAATGACTTTGTGCCATGTTTACGCTTCAGCCAAGGCTGACCTGACAATCACTGAGTTGTGAGATTGTATGCATATGTGCGTTTGTACATACCTTAGTGCCACCTTTTAATTTCACCATGGCCACTCCACAGAAAAATTTCAAGCTCCGCCCCTGCGCTAATCTCACGGCCCTCGCTGTTTGTATGGGGGAAAGTGGCCATAAATGGAAAGAAAAGAAAACACTAAATCTTACCAATGTTTTTGCTGTGCTAAAATAACAAAAAGACACAGCCGACTCGGAAGGTTCCAAAGGGTCCATCGCAACGCTGCTGTTGTTGTTGGCTCGGAAGCCAGACAGGGGTTTGTGTTTGTGTGCGTCAGGGAAAAAGAATTACTATCAAGCTTTCAGAACAAAACGTGAAGTCACGCTAAACTTGAGTATATAAG